>NC_133753.1:33458584-34083584 GCF_036562045.2 Rhinolophus sinicus | reverse complement strand
GGTTGGGAGTTCCTCCCAGAGTTCCTCGGCAAAGAATCGTCACTCACTAAAACTTGCAGGGGGCACTTGGGCCCAACATCTACCATGTTGCTGGCATCTATGAAAAAGCCACAAGCAACCACTCTGTAAGTCAGGCCCCTTCTCCTCTGCTGCGCACTGGTGAATGGGAGGAAGGGGAGATAATCCAGCACCCAGATTCCTGCTCTCACCTCAGAGCACAGAGCAGCCCCTCTGCATTCTGCTCAGGAGAACTGGCATAAGCCAGGCCTATTGGGTTTCAGCTTTAAATGTGGCAGCCAGCAGTGGGACATGTCAGGTCTCAGGGAGGCCAGGGCTGCTTCTCCGAGTTTGCTAGGCTGCCGCATGGGGCTGCTGCCCTCTGGTTGCCTCCGTGGCCTCCACCGGCTTGCCTGTGGCTCTTCCATCAGCAGCGCTATGCACAAGTGTGGGCTGAAGACTCAGGGATGCTTTGCGGCCTGGGGTGTGGGGAAGGTGCTCACAGTGCTTGTTTCAGGCGTCCCTGCTGTCTAGAGATGGCATTTGTGGGGGATTAGTAATGCATGCTACCACTGTGGAGCCCTTTCTGTTAGGCACTGTACTAAGTACTTTACATCACCTCATTGCATCCTCTCAACAACCTGTCAGGCATGAATTATTTTCCAACTTTTGCAGATGAGGAAACTGAACTTCCTGAGGCTAGATAATTATCCAAGATCACATGACCAGTAATTGGGAGAGCCAAGAATTCTACACGTGATCCCAATGCTCCTGTGCTTAATAAGTTAATGATACTGCCTTCTTCCATTAGGATTATCGGGAATTCAGATAGTTAAGAAGCACTAGGTAAATGAGTCAAAATTACAAATATGTAGCAGTGAAATTGAGGTTGTACAGATAAAGCAGTTCACTTCCCAGAATAGAGGCTGGGACAAAGCAGAAACGTGACTTAACCCTCCGACTCCCAGGGTGATTCTAAAGTAGCCACCAGCTGTGATGGTTTCCTCTTGCTCCTGGGGGGCTTAGCACATACTTCTCAGTCCCACCTGGACTTACCTGGCTGGGATGAGGATGCCACAGCAAGATCCCAAGGACATGTACATTTTGGGGGCACCATTATTCTGCCTGCTACATAAGGGTTTTCTCTTTTAGTCCTCATGGACTAAATAATATATGGAGTATCTATTCTTATTTTTAAAAAATATTTATGTTTTTCAGTTAGAGTTGACATTCAAAATTATTTTATATTAGTCTCAGGTGTACAGCATACTGGTTACACATGTATATAATTTATGCAGAGACCCGATTAGTCTAGTACCCACCTGGCACTATACATAATTGTTGCAACATTATTTACCATATTCTCTATGCTGTACTTTATATCCCCTTAACTACTTTCTAACTTCCAATTTGTATTTCTTAATCCCTTCACCTTTTCCACCCAGTCCCCCAGCTCCCCTCACCTGGCAACAATCAACTTATTCTGTCTATCTATGAGTCTGTTTCTGTTTTGTTTGTTTATTTTGTTCTTTAGATTCTACATATAAGTAAGATCATATGGTATTTGTCTTCCTTTGTCTGGCTTATTTCACTTAGCATAATACCCTCTAGGTCCATCCATGTTGTGCCAAATGGAAAGATTTCATTCTATTTTATGGCCAAGTAATATTCCATTGTATATATGTACCACAATTTCCTTATGCAATTGTCTACTAATAGGCACTTAGGTTGCTTCCATATATCTTGGCTATTGCAAATAGTACTGCAGTGAACATAGAGGTGCATATATCTTTTCGAATTAGTGTTTTGGATTTCTTTGAATAAATTTCCAGAAGTGGAATTGCTGGGTCATAAGGTAGTTCTATTTTTAATCTTTTGAGGATCCTGCAAACTGTTTTCCATAGTGGCTGCACCAATTTGCAATTCCACCAACAGTGGATGAGGGTTCCCTTTTCTCCACATCCTTGCCAAGACTTGTTGTTTGTTGATTTATTGATGATAGCCATTCTGATAGTTGTGAGGTGATATGTCATTGTGGTTTTAATTTGCATTTCTCTGATGATTAGTGATGTTGAGCATCTTTTCATATGTCTATTGGTCATCCACGTGTCTTCTTTGGAGAAATGTCTATTCAAGTGCTCTGCCCATTTTTCAATTGGATTGGGTGTTTTTTTTTGTGTGTGTGTGTGTTTCTTCTGTTTTGTTTTGGTGTTGAGTTGTATGAATTCTTTATAAATTTTAGATATTGATCGCTTATCGGATGTATCATTGGTGAATATTTTCTCCTATTCAGTAGGTTGTCTTTTTGTTTTGTTGATGGTTTCCTTTGCTGTGCAAAATCTTTTTAGTTTGATGTAGTCCCTTTTGTTTATTTTTTCTTTTATTTCCCTTGTCTAACGAGCTATATCAGAAAATAATATTACTAAGAGCAATGTCAGAGAGTTTACTGCCTATGTTTTCTTCTAGGAGTTTTATGTTTTTGGGTCTTACATTTAAGCCTTTAATCCATTTTGAGTTTATTCTCATATATGTTGTGAGATGGTGGTCCAGTTTTATTTTTTGCATGTATCTGTCCAGTTATCCCAAAACCATTTATTGAATAGACTGTCTTTATCCCATTGTAGGTTCTTGCCTCCTTTGTCATAGATTAAATGACCATATAAGCGTGGGTTTATTTCTGAGCTCTCTATTTTCTTTCATTGATCTATGTGTCTCTTTTTGTGTCAGTACCAAGTTATTTTGATTACTGTAGGTTTGTAGTATAGTTTGATATCAGGTAGCGTGATACCTCCAATTCTGTTCTTTCTCAAGACTTCTGTGGCTATTTGGCGTCTTTATTGTTCCATATAAATTTTAAGATTATTTTTTCTAGTTCTGTGAAAAATGTTTTTGGTATTTTGATAGGAATTGCATTGAATCTATACATTGTTTTTGGGAGTATAAACATTTTAATGATGTTAATTCTTCCTATCCATGAGCGCAGTATGTTTCCATTTATTGGTATCTTCTTCAGTTTCTTTTTTCAGTGTCTTAAACAGTTTTTGAGTATAGGTCTTTTACCTCCGTGGTTAAATTTAGTCCTAGATATTTTATTTTATTTTATTGTTTGATGCAATTGTAAGTGGGATTGTTTTCTTAATTTCTCTTTCTGATATTTCATCATTGGTGTATAAAAAATGCACTGATTTCTGAATATTAATTTTGTACCCTACTTTACTGAATTCATTTATCAATTCTAATAGTTTTTTGGTGGACTCTTTAGGGTTCTCTATACATAGTATCATGACTCATTAAGAAAAAAAGAGAGAGGATCCAAATAAATAACATCAAAAATGAAAAAGGAAAAGTGACAACTGACACCACAGAAACACAAAGGGTTATAAGAAAATATTATGAACAATTACATGCCAACAAATTAGACAATCTGGAAGAAATGGATAAATTCCTAGAAACATGCAATCTTCCAAGACTGAATCAAGAAGAAACAGAAAATCTAAACTGACTGATTACTACTAATGAAAATTAATCAGTAGTCAAAAAACTCCCAACAAACAAAAGTCCTGGACCAGATGGCTTCACAGATAAATTTTATCAAACATTTAAAGAACTAATACCTATCCTTCTCAAACTATTCCAAAAAATTTAAGAGGAGGGAAAGCTCCTAAGCTCATTTTATGAGACTGCCATTAGCCTGATTCCCAAACCAGACAAAGTCACTATAAAAAAAGGCAATCATAGGTCAATATCCCTGAAGAACATAGATGCAAAAATCCTCAACAAAAAAATTAGCAAACCGAATTCAGCAATACATTAAAAAGATCATACACCACGATCAAGTGGGATTTATTCCTGGGATGCAAGGTTGGTTCAATATCCACAAATCAAATAATGTGACATAACACATAAACAAAATTAAAGATAAAAACCATATGATCATATCAATAGATGCAGAAAAAGTGTTTGACAAAATCCAGCATCCATTTATGATAAAACTCTCAGCAAAGTGAGAATAGAGAGAGAGAGCAAGAGAGATTTCATGTCTCTTTCTCTTTTTATAAGGGTATTAATCTCATCATGAGGTCACTACCCTCATGACCTCATCTAATCTTAATTACCTGCCAAAGGCCCCACCTCCAAATACCATTGTATGGGGGATTAGGGCTTCAACGTATGAATTGGGGGGGAACACAAACATTCAGTCCATAGTGATCACATAGCTAGGAAGTTTCAGAGCCAGGGTTTGAATGCAGGTGGTCTGACTCTATTATATTCTACTGCCCCATGATATTTTCCATATGTGATATACTATATGACTGTCCTGTAGCCTGTTTTTTTTAACTCTATAATATATTTCGACCATGTTTCTATGTGAATAAATGCATATCTCCAACATCATTTTAATGACTGCACCATTAATGAAGTGAGGATATAAACGTTAGAATCTAAATTCTTCTACTTAATCCTCATGTGACCTTATTGCTTTTTGCTTCTGTAAAACAAGGACAAGTGTAATCATATCTATCACATAATTTTGGAGACTTAAATAATGCATGTACTATGACTTATAAATCATAACGTGCTATATAAATGCAGGTCATAATGACCATTGTTACTATTATGTACCAGGATGAGAGACTTCCTACAAATTGGGGTATTGCACAGAATAGAGCTACTAGTTACCTAGATGTGCTCACTTTATGAAAGTTCACTTGTAATTTGTGCTTCCTTTTGTATATGTTATTCTTTAGAGTAAAATTTCATTTAAAATACTGTTTCCCCTTTTGTATGGAATTAAGTGCCAATTTCTGACTCTGGCATTCAGGATCTTCTGCACTATGACCAGACCTACCTTCTCAGCCTAATCACCCTAGTCCAACTTCACCATACTACACTCATCCTATACTTTCTTGCTTCTGCGCCTTTTGTCTGATGCTATGTCCTCCCCTTTAAGAACTTCTCAAATATTGTTTTGTCTGTGTGTTCTTCTGTGATCCCTGTTCAACCCCCTCTTCTCAGTTCCCTTCTTCCTTGAATTCACATTCTGTGTCCTACTCATCAGAGACATTCTGCCAACATGTGCTTCTTGAATGGAACTTTCCAGAACTTTCTAGTCAAGACCTGCAGTCCTGGAAGCTCTTCTTTCTGGGTCTCTCTCTCATGGAGGACACAGATTTCTTAGCGCCCCGACCTAGGATGGGTAATGGTTGATCACATTTCTGACTTTGCTTGAGAAAAGCCACACAGCTTGAAATAAATCCACTGCTGTTTATGCCCTGCCTGAAGTTTCTCTGTATTTTCTTCCCAGCTAAAGTGTAAGCTCTAGGAGGGCATAGGCCATGCGTTGTATGTGTTTGTACCACTCCCCAATGATCTAACCATGGGAAAGCACAATGTTGTATAGATTAGCGGTCTTGTGGCTAATGGCATGATGGTTACTGGCTTTGTATGTGGTAGAGCATATGACTCTATGACATCACTACTTGCTCTACAGACTATCTAGAGCTCTCTGACAGTCAAAGGGAAAGATACTTGGCCCTTGTTAGTCATCCTTCAGCCAAAGGAAATGGAGTTGCAGGCTGATTCCTAGGCTGGAAGACTTTGATGTGGATGGTAGCTTGTGCTTAACAGTTGGGAACCCTTCTGCTAGGGGATTGACAGACAAAGTCTTTCCCATTCCATTGATTCTTCAGCCGAATGGAGCATGTTAGGCCAGGTGTTGGCAAACTTTTTTCTATAAAGGGCCAGATAGTAAATATTTCAGGCTTTGCGCGTCATCTGATCTCCATTGTAACTACTCAACACTGCCTTGTAGTGTGAGGGCAGCCACAGACAACACATAAACAAATGTGTGACTGTGTTCCAATAAAATTTTATTTTGGACACTAAAATTTGAATTTGACATTGTTTTAACATCACAAAACAGTATCTTTGTTTTGATTTTTTAAAAACCATTTAAAAATACGAAAACCTTTTTTAGTTTGTGGGTTTTTGTTGTCAACCTTTGAGTTAGACCACCAAGTGGAAGAGTTTCTTTTGCTTCCTGGAAATGCTTTTCAGACACTTGCATCAGAATCACTGAGGAGTGGAGGGGAATGCCTGTTAAAAGTGCAATGTCCTGGTCCCCATGCCAGGCCCACTGAACCAGATTACCAGGGTAAGTGCCCAGGAAACTGCTGTTTTAGCAGATTTTCCTCGGTGATTAAACACAGTGTGGAGAACTATTTTAGCCAAGATGTTTCTTAGAGAATCTTTTCAATTTTGGCATAAAAATGAAGCCAACAAACAAAAGAAGTGCTTCCTACCTCAGCAGGTTCTTTTAGGATATAAGCCACTTCGGGTTCTCGCCACACTTTTATAAGGGGTTTCAATCTTGCTCAGCCTCCAAGTTCTGTGTTTTCTAGACAGAATGAGTGGGCAACTAACTGAGCCTTTCTCACACAGATATTACTGATTGCTCATTCTAGGTCCATGTCCCTATTTTTCTTTCTAGCTAAGAGAACCCCAGTTTTGTTTTGGTATCCAGCCTTAAGCAGGTGACCGTTGCAGTGATGGTCTAATAAATGTTTATCAGCTGGATCTTCAGGGAGAAAAAAAACCCCTGTGTGTAGTGTTTGCCAATTCCTGTGGTGTAAATACGCTCATCATGGCCAATTTCAAGCTACCGATAAGAGATCACTAAATGGAAGGTTGGGAAGAGATGCGCAGTATCAGTTCTTGCAAGCTGGTGTGAACTGGCTCCAGGCAGACATTGACCTGTTTACCTTCAGGGATCAATAGTCTTAGTCAATCATTGTGATCCCATCCCTCTGTCGATAATTGTTTTGTGAACAAAAAATATTCTGGAATGGAATTAGGCACTTTAAGAAAAGTTTTCTTTATCAGTAAAGAACGAGTGGCTTCTCTTCTTCCACTGGGCCTGACTGGGCTACAATAATCCATATTCCACTGTGATGTAGTGCTGGCAGCCATCTTGTGGTCATGAAAGCAACTGGCCTGTAGACAACTGAACACATCATGGATTGCAGAACAGAGAAAGGGAAGGGAGTTGGGTCCTTGGTGATGTAATTAAGCTACTGAATTAACCAGGTCTGACAGCACTATATATCAAGACTTCTAGTTACATGCATTCATAAAACTTCCAGATTATTTAGTCTGGTTGAATTGAGGTTTCGTTGTTAGCATCAGAAAGCTTCCCAACTGATGTCTCTTCGCTGCATTGATCACTCAGAAATTAAGAGAGGGCACATGAGTTATTACCCAGCCTTTAGCACCTCACCATGGGCAGATGCAGAATAGAACTTCAGGGACTCAGAGGCTATGGACTACAAGTCAGGTTCTCATGGCTCATTATCCTTCCCCCTGCACCACCCTCCAAAGCCATTTACTATGTGAAATGTCACCAACTTTCTGTCTCGCCTATCTTGCTCCAGTACTGCTAGCACAAGTGATGTAGGGCATTATCATGGCTTCAGCAACAGCGTGTGTGGCTGAGGTTTAAATGAATTTCATCAGCATGATTAAATACTTATTACATGAGTCAAACATACGGGGTTCATTAAGCTAGTGAACTCCCAGGAACCTCCTCTTCTGTTTATACAACCCATCTGGACTCTCAGATTACTTTAAAGAAATGGGATAAATGGAGTTCGCTATGACAGCCAGGTCGTCTTTCAGCGTTATACTCTCAGAGGAAACTCATCTTCCATTGCTAACTCTGGCTTCCATACAATTGGGTGCAGAGGTTTTTTTCCATCTGCTTCTGGCCTCCGTTAAAGCCTGACATGATGCTGAAATTGAGACTTTAAGTATAACTTGCCAGGACATGACAGACATACTTTTCTCATTGAAGCATGGAACATTGTCTAAAGTCAGTTGCAAGCACAAACCTTGGGCCTTTTACAAGGAGGGCACACCTTGAAAGCAAAATAAAGGACAAGGTTTAATTAACTTACTGGGGCTCTGTTAGTCGTTATTAGAAGCTCTTTATCAAATTAAAGGCCCGCTGGGAAGGCAGCTGAGTGCCGAGAAGCAGTGGCATGCGTTAAGTGCCGAAGTGGGTTTTAATTGGCTGTTTAAATGAGGAAAAGCTCCCTGCAGTGTGACAGACACACATAGTGGGTATGTGCAAACACACACATGCACACGCATACACACGCACATGCATGGAGCTCCAGGCAGTCTGGGAAATCACAAGAATCACATTTTTGGAAAGCTGACATCCACAAAGCAGTACCACAAACCTACCAGGAAGGGAACCCTGAAGCATGTGGCATTCCATGCCCAGCAAATGCCACAGTTATTATTTCTGATAATAATAAATAACAGTGATGGAGCAGTAACTTGTTTGAATGCTGCCAAATTTATCGTATATGTATTCTAGCTGCATTGCCATGGTCCCCTTACTCCAGGATCTAGCTCAGGGTTTTGCTTTGTCTCTTGTGTCTATCAAGCCACTGACATAGAAAATGGGGACACAATACTTACCCTGCAGGAATGCTAGATTTACACAAAGCTCCTAGCAGTGCCCGGCACGTACTGAGAGTCCAATAAATAATAGTTGTTTTGACCATAGTGTTCCATAATATACTCTTTAAAAAGATTATTGGGGATTATTTATACCTAACAGCCCCAGTTAAGATGAGAGGCACTGCTGCATGGTGGCTAAGAGCATGAACTTTGGTGTCAGATATGTGGGTTTGTGTGCTGGCTCCACCACATCACCCCTAATTACCGCTCGGAGCCTCCAGCTCCTTTTCTATAAAATAGGAGAAATCCTATCTACTTCGTAGAGTGATGGGGCCATCATATGACCATGGTTAAGAAAAGAGCTTAGCATAATACATGCACATAGTAGGTGTGACCATCTATATGCTTAGTAGGGTTGTGTTTGTGTTCTTCAGGGAGAGAGAGATTTGATTAGAGTGGCTGTGGGACAGGCCCCAGAGGCACCTTACCTTCTCATAGAGGCAGCATAGAGGCTGCTAGCAAAAGTTCATTGAGTCAAACCATTGGTGGAATTTATGGGATAGAACCTCAGCAACTCAATGTGGCAGAGACAGGGCATGTAGGGATTGGGGACAAATCTAGGACACATGGGGAAGAGGATTGGACAAAGGAAGAGTTTTGCAGTCACTCTCTTGCTGGGAGGTCCCCCTGTGGTCTGGGTCTGAACACATTTTGACCCATAATAACTCCATGGCACAGCTAGCACAAGAGGTCAGAACCTCAGTTTCCAGTCTATGGCTTATTTTGCTGAGAAAGCTTCTTGTCAGAGTGATTCTCAACTGGTGGGGGGAAAATATTTCAAAACAACTGTTTTTTATTTCATAAGCACATTTATTAGCGCTTTTTTTTTTTTTTTTTAAAAAAAGGATTTTATTGGTACTCTGAGTGTGCTATTTAACAGAAGCTTTTAAATGAAGTTCTTATAACATCCAGGTTTTCACGTTTCCTACAAGGGTGGTGTGCAGCAGCCACCGTAACTTCTGGCTTCCTGTCAGCATCACAGTTTGGTGTAAAGTTATGGTAGGTGGGGGAGGGAGAAGGGACAGCATCACGTGACCAGAGAGGGTTGGAGAGCTGGTAGTGACCATCGTTTGAGGAAGTTAGAGATGTTAAAGAACCTCAGCCTACAGCTGCTGATGAGGAACTTAAAATGCAGGACTGCAGGTCCTTGGAGCCATTTTGAATTGGGGGATGTTTTCATAACGGCTGCAAAAACAAACGTTCCCCGTTGAAAGCATGTGGCTACGTGCATTTAAACACACACCCTCTGTTCCAATAACACCGCAATTCTGAGCTATCCCTGATGCATCAGCAAGGAAGAGAACAAACTCCTTCACTGCCCAACATCCTTGCTGGGGCTTGGAGGGACAGCTCTCACTCAGTTTTCCAGCCCAGCAAGGCTTTGAACATGAAACAGAAGCGTCCCAGGGTTTTTACAAATGAGCCACAGCAGGCTGGATGTCAGGGCATAGATTCATGGGCTGCCGGGGGGTTAATATCTCTTGCAATTACAAATCAGAAAAAAGCCTGCATTCTTCTTCATTCCGCCTGCTTCACACATCCTTGGCAGCTGGGCTTCCCAATGCTTCATTGAGGCCCGTGCCCGTGAAGGAACGGATCAGCAGGCACAGGCCATCAGGCAGCCATTTTAAGCCGCTGGCCTGGGTCCCCACTCCCTGCACCGGGGTGAGACAGACAGGCCTTTGTGTGCCTGGAGCCGGCTAAGCCAGGATGTGACTGCGAGCTGGAATCTGACCTTTCATGGGCTCCAGCACCTGTCAGAAAAACGAACAAGCTTGGGGTGTTTTTTCCGCTCTGGACTTAAATGCCAGTTTTGTGACTCCCTCACAGTGGAACTGTGCCAAGGCAGTTGTGGTCAACTGCAGCTCTCTGAGGAGCAAACCTGAGACATGAGTGATGGACGGCCCTGCGTTTCTGAGGCCTGGCCAGCTCTCGGCTCAGAATGAATTCAAGCCGAGCAGAGAACTCTGGTGCTCTGAGTTAGAAATCTCAGAGCAGAACAAAACAGCCATATTCCTCTGGCACCCTGTAGTGTGTGTGTGTGTGTGTGTGTGTGTGTGTGTGTGTGTGTGCATGCACACATTCAGCATTGGAACAAAGACCCTGTCACGGTGACCCTGACACAGCTGGCCGTCAGGGGACAGTTTTGGCTCACCTTCTTCTGGCCTACTGCAGTGGTCTAAGTATGAACACACTGGTCAGTGTTGGGTTGGACTCTGCCACTTATGATTTGCAAGACCTCAGGCAAGCAATTTAACCTCCCTGAACCTCAACTTCCTCAGCTGTTAAAGGGGGAGGAAAATGCCTTATTCTAAAGGTTGTTGTAGATTAAATGAGATAATAGTACACAAATCACCGAGCACCATGCCTAAGCACCTTGGATATATTTCATGAGTAGCCACTTTTCGCTCCCCCACAGCAGAGCATGCTTGGGCTAGAGAAGTGAGGGTGCTTGTCACCACTGATATTTGATTGTCCAGGGACACATCCTACCCTGATCACAGAAGAATGACTTCAGGTGTGGGAGGACAACTTTCCTCCCAAGTGTGGAAGAAAACGTCAACAGTTACACAAATGCCTGACCCAGAGCTTGAGACATGCAGGAGATGTAAATGAAAAAAAAACCTGAAGTGTCATCATCATTCTCAAGGCTATTAATGCTTTAAAAATATATAAACATCTATCGTATCAATTCTGTTTGGGGAATTATGTGGATCATAAATGAACAAAATTCTATTTTATAAATGAAGTTCTGTTTCTTTGCTTGACTTTACCCCATTTCATGAAAATAGCTGGGTAGATTTTACCAAATTTCAAAAGCATGTTAAGGTGGTCTGACAGAAAATGTAGGCTCTGCCCTGGAGGAATCTCAAAGAGATAAGCCATCATTCTCTGGAGGGAATGAAACTGAAATTTGGTGACAAGTAGCATGACTGGCTGCAGAACTAAGATGCTGGGCCAAGAAAGCAAATAGCTGTGCATGAGTCCTAAGTTGGAATGCGGTTGTTGATTTGCAACTGCTTCTCACATGGACAACTCTTATGTAGTTGGCTCCAATGTAAGTAGAACAGAGATTTATTTAACCATCTCCTGAGGAACATAGGGTAGGCCAGTTAGTAAACACACAAATAGGCTGTCAAGTCCATTACCTTTATATAATTTAATTTTAAAAAGTACTACTTGTCCAAAAGGTAAATGTTTATAGCCTTTTTATTCCTAATGTTTGAAATACAGTTTGCTGTGTGCCAAACACTTTCCTTTCAATGTATCACAGTCAATAATTATAAGAACTCCCCATACAAGGAAGTTTCTACTGTCCCCATTTCATAGATGAGGATACTTAGGTTGATTAACTTGCCCAGCATCATCCAGCTAGAAAACAGCAAAGCCAGGACACAAACTCAGGTCTGCTTATCCCAGGGCCCAAATTCTTTACCAAAATACTATGATGCCTCTTCCTGTGGTTTCTTAAAGTATCATTCCTTTACTACAAAGATGGTCATAATTTGATTTATTGACTTAAAGGGTTACTTTAATCAGTCAACTTGTATGCTGACAATATATTCCTCTATACTTTTTAAAAATATTTGGGTTCTAAAAAATCCAAATGAAATTTAAAAAAATGCTCTGAATTAGATTTTCACTGGTAAGCATGTTATCTGATCATGTTATTATTTGATGTTTGATAAATACTCACTGCTACTGTTTGGTACTCAGTTGAACAGTTAAAAGGTGGCTTGTTTTAGTCTTAATCTGAAATACATTAAGAAGGGTCAGTCAAATCCAGGCAAGCTTTGCTAAAGGTTTTTTGCATTGGTCACAGTTTTGACGTATAGATCATCAATTAGTTGCAGATGTCGACAGTAATATGGAGTGTATGAAGGGTCAGGAGAACACTTCGTTCCCATTTGAGAGGAATTTCGAAGTTAAAAAAATACTCTGTTAATTCTGAGCTGCCAACATATACACATTCATGTGTGTGTATAACTCCCTGGAAAAACAATCAGAGTTTTGGAAGCAGTAGACCATAATTCTATAGACTTTATAATTCAATTCATAAATACTTGGATTTTCAAAACATAATTGTAACAACAAGAAAAATTGCAAGAATCATTTTCATATTTATCTCATCTCTATAACTTAAACCCTTAAGCTTTAATAATTACAATAGTTAGTCATATAAAAATAATGATAACAATGAAAAGCACAGCCATCTCCGTGGCAAAGTGCTGAGTGCTCTGTTGCCCATTACTCCATCAATCTCATGCTCACTGTCTGAGTTAGGTCCTACCATTAGCTCCACTTAGCGCCAAGGAACATGGAAGGTCATGGAGGTCATTGGAACTAGCTGTAGCTTGGGTGCCTCACTTCCTGGTTGTACCATGCTTGGTGTGAGGCATAGCTCTCTGGAGGATCTGTGTCTGGGAAAGATGGCATCAACTTTCTGAGCCAATAGATTTAGAAAGGGCTCAGATGAAGATACCAGATTTTATAAGAGGAAGGATGTGGCTTAATCCAAATTCACTGTTAGAGAACAGGACAGAAAGATGCTTCTGTAGCTCCTTGATCTCCATGGGTTGGCCCATAGGCTAAATCTAAAACAGGGCGCAGGCCTGGTTTTATACAGCTCTGGAGCGAAGAATGGCTTTTATATTTTGTAAAAGGTTGAAGGAGGAGAAGTTGAAGGAAGAGGAAGAAGAAGAGAAGTAGGAGGAGGAGCTAGAGGAGGCGGAGAAGGAGAACACATGTGACAGACCGTTTGTGGCAGGCAAAGCTTAAAATATTTACTATCTGGCTCTTTACAGAAAAGGTTTGCCAACCCCTGGTCTACACTAGTGTTAATAGAGATATGGTTCAGCCACATATGTAATTTAACATTTTCTAGTAGCCACATTAATGAAGTAAAAAACAGGTAAAATTAATTTTAATAATGTATCTTTTTAAACCCAGAATATTCAATATATCCTTTCAACATGTAATCAATATAACAATGATGAGTGAAACATTTAACATTACATTTTTCATAGTAAGTCTTTGAAAGCTGATGAGTATTTGATACAACACATCTGAGTTGGAACGAGCCACATTTCCAGGGTTCAATAGCCACATGTGATAAGTGGCTACTCTATTGGACAATGCAGGTCTAGATGTTGATGAATGAACAGGATTTCTATGTCGGCAGTGAGAGGACATCCAGGTAAAGTCTCAACCAAGGTTTCTCAACCTTGTCACTATTGACATTTGGGTCTCCCTCATCCCTTTATTATGGGAAGCTGTCCTGCGCATTGTAGGATGTTTAGCAATATCCCTAGAGTCTATCCACTTGATACCTGTAGCATCCCCCTCCCCAGTTGTGACAACCAAAAATGTCTGCAGATATTGCTAAATGCCCCATAAGGAGCAAATTACACCTGGGCTGGGAACCATTGGTTTAGAGCATAAAAAAGCTGTGGTTGGAACACACCAGGAATTGTCCAGAAAATATCTTCTGAGTCAGTCACTTTGATGGAAGAAAGCTCATTGAAGGAGAAGAATAAAAGTTTTGGTAGAAAAAGCTGAGGGCAGAGCTCAGGCTTAAAGCATTTGAAATTTATTCCTGCAGCAATGATAAGCCAT
Source organism: Rhinolophus sinicus (assembly GCF_036562045.2). Taxonomy (NCBI): domain Eukaryota; kingdom Metazoa; phylum Chordata; class Mammalia; order Chiroptera; family Rhinolophidae; genus Rhinolophus; species Rhinolophus sinicus. Next base: position 34,069,445 of record NC_133753.1, on the reverse strand, counting down.
CAAAGAGTTTTGAGCTGAGGAATGAAATTAGCAAAGTTACAAATGAAAAACATTTTTTCTTCCATTTTTGTATAGCTAGATTCTTTCTATTCTTACTTTTACTGGCACTGATAGCTATTTTTTCCTTAAAGAAAGCATCATTTAAAGAGCCAATGCCTCCACCCTGTGTCTGGTGGGTGGTTTTTATTAAATTCCAGTAGAGGGATGGGTTTCCAAAGCAATCATCCAGCCCCTTGGTGAGCAGGCTCCCTGCCACTCAGCTGACATTCCACCCTGCAGGAGTTAAGGAGAGAGGAAAATCAACAGTGAGCAGGCAGAGTGACTGTAGCTTATGCTTTTGGAATTTCCAGTGGGCCTTGGTGTTACAGATGGGACCAGATGCCGCACAAGGTTGGAGGCAGACTGATAACCTGTGCATCTTACAGTTGCTAAATTGTTTCTATTTGCTCAGCCCGACACCAATGGCTATCGAGTTGTCTAAGTCCCCTTTGAATAATTAATAATAATAATAATAATAATAATAATAGGAATATGTGTAGGTCTTTATGGTTGATCATGTGCTTTTGTGTACGTAGTTATGTTTAACTGTCATGCATCGTGATACAACGTTAAAGGAGGTGTGTACATTGTAGATGTGTATTTTGGGATTTGTTCTTTTTTGGAGATTCTGGTACTTTGTTCAGTTCTGCTGGGTATTCTGTTTGCCCCTTGGATCTACTCTCCCCACTTTACACCCTGTTCTGTGCCCCAGAGGCTGGCCTGTATGAATTGCATCAGCTGGGCTCAGCCAAAAGGAGGCCCAGTGGGAAATCACAAGGTGAGGAGAGTGAGGTTTGGGTATTTACTCCCCCAGCCCTCACTGGAGGGCTATAGGTTGGCAGTGTCTGTATCTCCCACTGAAGACAACAGTTCCTACGAGGACAGGCCTCCTCAGATTCTGGGAACCACTTCCTCTCCTTGTCCTTTCAGGCCTGAGCATGGGAAGGCACGGCACTGCTATTAGCACAGAGGTGCTTCATTATCCCTGTAGGTTGACCCACAGCCCTGCAAATGGTCTATTCATAAACTCTCTTCAGTCACCCCTTCTGCTTCCGGCCAGGACCCTCACTGACATCCCAGCTCACGTTAGCTTCTACTGAGAAGAGTCCACATCTTTCTTGATCATCCAATTAGGAAAATTCAAGCGGTGCGAGAGTTAGTAGCTTGGCCTTTGAAGTCAATGTGTTGCCCTCATTTAATGGTTAGAGAAGCTAGGCATGGAGTTTCTGTGGCTTTTCTGGGGTTACCAAATCACTGGGTGTACAAGACTTTAATCATAATCCAAGAACCCACACATCCAATTCTCTTCAAGAGAGGAATGTATGCAGTGCTTAATTCAGTGTTTTTCTTTCTGGAATTTCTAACAATAATAATGGGGGGGGGGGAAGTTGGGGAAAGTGTCAAAGAAAATCACGTTGGTGTTTTCCTTTTCTTATGTGTGGATTGTTCGAAGAAATCCAAACCTTAGTTTGAACTACAATGTCTGAACCAGACACATCAGCTGTCAGCAGGCTGGCTCTGTAATTGGACATCAGCAGCGGGAGTTGTATGTGCTCTTATCTCCTCTCTGCACTCAGCCTGGTTCTACCCCGTGGGGAACAGGTCTGGAAGTCACATCACCTGCACTTCCTGGAGCAGTCTCACTAATTACAAAAAGAACAAGCCTCGTTCTGGGTTTCATTTCAGCCAGTTTAACCTGAGGAAATAATACTGATTAGTTAAAAAAGGCTGAGTCTTTATTAAGATGCTTCCCAGGTATTAATGAGCACATTTTAGGCTCTTGGTAGTATAAAGGAACCACTAACAGCAGGGATATTAATTTTAGGTATGGTACTAAAAACTGCAGCATAAGAGAAGATAGGGATTCTCAGGTCATGCTAGGTAGAGGGGCACTGAGCTACCTGTATATTCAGCCTCTTTAGGCAGGTAGGTGTGAATATAGGCAGGACATCGGGGTTCTAGACTTGGCTCACTGGGTGACTTGGGCCGATTACTTTAATATTTTATTCTCAGTTTCACAGGAAGGGATATGCAAGGACCTTAAACACTATTAAGTTGAATGCTTCTCAACCCTGACTTCATATTAAAATTACCCGGGCAGCTTTTAAAAATGATATGTGAATTCTGCTCCACAACTGGATTAGAATCTGTGAGGTCCTGGCATTGGTGTACACTATTCCGTCAGCAGATACAGTAGCACTCTCAAAGGAGGGGGCGGAGAGAGAGAGAGAGAGAACTGGGTTTTGATGTAAAAATGTGTTTCCTCCTATGGGTCATGATCAAAAAATTTTAAAGTAACTGCACTATTGTACTTTATGCTTTATGCATAGTGGGCACGTGGTAAATGTTTAGTAACGGAGGAAAAAAGGGAGTGCAAGAGAAGAGGGAAAGGAAAAGGAGGGATGAAGGAATGACAGAAGGACATTAGAATAGTTTTCTGTCCTCAATGTTTGGACTTGTGGGTGCAGCCTTGCATGATTTACATGAATTTGTGAACAGTTTAGAAGAAACTAAGGAAGACAGAAGAGAGAAAGATAGGGAGTAACCCAAAAGTTCATGAACCAAAACCTCACAAATCAGTCCTGACATTTCATCATCTCATTTTTGACTCATTCTGGTTTGAGAGCCTTGATATAGGAGTTTTCAATAAATTTTAATTTCCTGTTGGTTTGAGAAGATTCAAGACTCTGATATTTGAAAATATTTTAAGATAATCCAGTGCTTTATTGCCAACTGGATTTTTCCTTGGCTGTGCTCTAGCTGAAGGTGATTCAAGCATTGGTTTGTAGGCTCAGTCTGAGATAACTAGGAAAACCTTGATCTCAATTCACTCCTCAGAGTGAAAGACCTGTCAGAAACCTCCAGGCCTTTTTCAACAGACTATTTCATGAACTCAGTATATTGGTCTACAACAGAAGAAATAATTCCAGAGACAAAGAGGGACATTTCTTAATGAGAGAGGAGTAAATTTAGCAGGAAAACTCAACAACCCTAAATATGTACACACCTAATAAGAGAGCTTCAAAAACATGAAGCAAAAACTCCTGGATATTTACACAATATAAATGGAAGCATATGTCTTTCAGTGAATATATAACTAAATTGTGGTACATCCATACAATGGAATACTACTCAGCAATGAAAAGGAATGGACTACAGACATAGACAACATGCTAAGTTGAAAGAAGGCAGATTCAAAAGACTATATATTGTGTCATTCCATTTGTATGACAGTGTAGAAAAAGTAAATGTATAGGGAGAGAAGTACAATCATTGGTTGCAAGGGACTTGAACTTGGAGAGATGGAACTGACCCCAACGGAACATGAGAGAACTTTTTTGGATGATGGAAATGTTCTGTGTCTTGATTGTAGTGGTGGTTATATGACTGCATGAGTTTGTCAAAATTTATAGAACAAGTGTATCTAAAAAGGGCAAATTTTCCTCAATAAACCAAATAAGTATCATAGAGGAGTATTATAAACAATTTTATGCCAATAAATTCAACAATTTAGATAATAGGACAAATTCTTTGAAAGACACAAATTACCAAAACTCATTCCAGAAGAACTAGATAACATGAATAATCCTATACCTATTAAAGAAAGTGAAATTGTACTTAAAATCCTTCTCACAAAGAAAATTCCAGGCTTCAGTGGCTTCATTAGTAAACCTAATGTTAAGGGAGAACTATTACCAATTCAATTGGGTATACTTCCCAACTCATTTTATGACACTAACTTTACCCTGATACTAAAACCAAAGACATTACAAAAGAAAACAAATACCAATTTCCCTTATGACATAGCCCCAGAAATATTTAGCAGAATTTAAGCAAATCAATTCCATCAATATATTGAAAAGGTAATGCATCGCGACCAAGTGGTATTTATCTCAAAAATACAAGGTTGGTTTAATATGAAAAAAATCAATGTAATACATCATATAACCAGATTGAATGAATAAAAGTAAATGATCATCTCAATAGATGAAAATAAAGCATTTGACAAAATTCAATACTTGTTCAGGATAAAAACTCAGCAAACTAGAAATAGATGGGAATTTCTTCATCTTAATAAAAAGCCACATGTGAAAAACCTACAGTTAACATCATACTTAATGGTAAAAGACTGAATGAATTCTCTTAAGATGATGTCCTCTCTCTACTACACTTACTATTTGTATTCAACATTGTACTGAGATTCTCAGGGAATGAAAATCATAGAGTTTGAATAAAAGAAAATTAAAGCTATCTATTTATAGACAACATGATTGTCTACATGGAAAAATCCTAAAGAATCTACAGAAAAAGTTATAAGAATGAATAAGTGAGTTTAGTAAGGTTGAAGCATGCAAATTCACTAAACAAAAATCAATTGTATCTTTATTAGTGAAAGATAATTGGAAATTGAAATTTTAAATTATAATTTATATAATTTAAAATATAACATTTACAGTGGGATCTAAAAACATGAAATACTTAGGGATAAATTTAACAAAACATGTGTAAATCTGTACACTAAAACATAAAACTGTGTTTGAAAACAATTAAAGAAAGACTTAAATTACTAGAGAGATATGCCATATTTATGGGTCAGAAAACTCAATAACATTAAAATTTCAGTTCTTCCCAAATTAATGTATAGAAGCAGCATAATTCTAATAAAAATTCCAGTAGATTTGTTTGTGGAAATTGAGTTACTTAAAAATTTTTTTTCAAAATGCAAAGAACCTAGAATTGTCAAAATGACTTTGAAAAAGAAGAAGAAGGAATTACACTATTTGATTTCAAGGTTTACTATAAAGCTACATAATTTAGGCTGTACGTGTACGGTATTGGCCTAAGTATAGACAGACAGAACCATATAACAACCCATATATGGTCAATCAATTTTCAAAAAACATGCCAATGTAGTTCAGTGGAGTAAGGAGAGTCTTTTTAAAAAACAGATGAATGTCCGTAAGGAAATGAAGCTTGGCCCTTATCTCACACCACATATAAAATTTATTTTAAGTAGGTAATGACCTAAACATAAGAACTAAACTATAAAGAAAATATGAAAAAAAAAAAAATTGAACTGAATTAGGCAAAGATTTCTTAGATAGAATACAAAAAGTATAAACCTTGAAAGAAAAAAATTGATAAACTGGACTTCCTCAAAATTATAAACTTGCTCTTCAAAAGACACTGCCAAGTAAATGACAAGGCAAGCCACAGATTGGGAGAAAATATTTGTGAAATGTGTATTATAGAGGATTTATAGTTATAAAGTATAAAAAAAACTCTTACAACTCTGTAGTAAATGAGAAACAATTGGGCAAAAGATTTAAACAGACAATTCACCAAAGAAGATTAAATAAGAACATGAAAAAACGCTCGAAGTCACTCCTCATTAGAGAAAATACAAATTGAAAACAATGAGGTGTTGCCACACATGCACTAGAATGACTAAAATTAAAAATACTTATAATACCAGGCATTGGTGAGGATACGAAGCAACTAAAACTATCTTCCATTACTGATGGGAAATGGGAAATGGCCCAGTCCTTTGGAAAAGTTTGTCAGTTTCTTTATAAAATTAAACGTACACTTGTATGACCCAGCAATTTAATTCTTAGATAGCTACATCAGAAAGATAAAAACATGTCCACACAAAAATATATCCATGAATGTTTATAGCAACTTCATTTTCAGTAGCTAAAAGCTGAAAACAATCCAGATATGTATTAACTGATGAATGGATAAACAAATTGCTATATTTCCTTACAATGGGATACTTCTCAGCAACAAAAAGAAATGAACTATTGATACATGCAACAACCTGGTAAAACTCAAAAGCATTATGCTAAGTGAAAGAAGCCAGATGTGGGAGACTACATGCTGTATAATTCGATGTATATGAAATTCTAGAAAAAGCAAAGCTATATTAACAGAAACCAGATTAGTCATTGCCTGGGGCTGGAGATGGTGAAATGAGATTGACTGCACAGGGGCATAAAAGAGTACTTTTTGAGTGATGGAAATGTTCTATATCTTGATTGTGGTTGTGATTATACAACTGTATATATTTATCACACTTATCAAACTATACGTTTAAAAATGGGTAAATGTTATCGTACATAAATTATAACTCAATAAAGCTGATTTTTTAAAAAGGGTGTATGTATGGGGCTTTATCCCAGAAAGGCAAGGTCCTAGAAAGTTATATAGCCAGTTGTGTGGATGCAGGGAAAGGTAAAGGATGGGAGTGATTAATGAAATCAATCTACTACAGAGGGTGCCAAAAAAATGTATACACATTTTAAGAAAGGAAAAACTATTAAAATTTTAATACTCAATGTATACCAAAAGCAAAAGATGAATACAAGTCATTTGTATACATTTCTTTGGCACCCTATATTAGGTTTGATTATAATAGAACCTATCCATTGTTGGAGCTTAAAAAAAATCACTCTTGATAAAGAATCCATTACTTCACACCCATCTTTGTGTCTCCTTTTTTTCCAGCCTTTTGGCTGGTCTTCTGATGTTGTCATTTCTTATTACCTCTTGAACTTAAGTCTAATGTTTTTGTACTTGGATCTTGTGTAGTTTCTAAGAGACTGAGAAAAGTTTATGGTCATCTGGTCAATTTAAAAGTGATCTTTACTTAAACTCATTGGTATTTGCAATGCCAGCATTTCACATATTATCCTTTCCCAGTGGAAAAGCTGAACAACTGAAGAAAGAAAAAAGTTAATGAGTTAGCTATCAGGGAAAACCATTTAGGGATTTTACGAATATATACTTTCTCTTCAAATGTAACAAGGCAGTTCACATGATCACTACAATTTATGGCAAAATAAATTATTGCTGTTGCAGGTACTGCAGTCAATGAATAAAACCCTTTAGCATATTCCTACGAGATTGACATGCTGGGACTCTCTTCCTCAAGAGACATGAACTCCAGCAAAATGATAAAACTGGCTCAGTGCCGTGGAATCCCGTAAGAAACTGAGATTGAAACCACAACACAAAGAACAAATTTTTCATGCTTTTAAAGTTCCTACTCCAGTTTGATATGAACAAAGCTTTGTACGCAAATCAAGGATATATGTAAATGTTTTCTCCTACAAGCATTTTGTGGCATTTTGCATATGATAGAATAAAATAAGTCTGGTAGGGAGGGAGGGTTGTGTTTTGCCAAGTTTAGAATTCATTCGTTTGGTCTAGGCAAATCCTACCAAATGAGAACAGTTTGGTGTTTAAATTTGTTTACTCTTTGGAAAATGGAACTTCCTGTTTTTGATTCTGTAAAAATTTCTTGAAAGGAAGTAGCATTTAATATGGTTCGGATGAGTTGAATGCAAATGGATCAGAAATTTATGGATAAAATTTCCCTCAAATTTACCCAAAATTTTAATAATTAAGAAGTAGCCAAACATACTTTAGGTTTGGGGCTGGATTTAAATATCTGACAAACCATTTCAAAACATTCAGGGAACTCAAACAGACTGTATTTCAAGCTGAAATGTTTTTATTTTGTGTTTTATTTAAATTTTACAAGGAAAACAAAGCGCTTGGGTTTGTCTCCACAAATATGAGTCTGTTTTCAGTATTTATACCTCAACTGTCACACCGATAGGAAAGTTTTCACTTTTTTTTTTTCCTGGAAATGAAATCAGTTTTCAGAAATGAGAGATTCTATTGACAGTTGAGAGTAGCCCAAGTCTCTACTGGGCAGGACCCCAAGCCCCCTTTTGATAGGAGCCCAGGGGCACCCATTGTGATGGACCTCATTTATGCATGTAGCCATGTCGTTTTCAGCTCCACTTACCCTCCTAGACCTCAGGGTTTCCATCTTCAACTTCTGTTCTTTCTCCAGACTCTGCTCCAGTTTGGTTATCTAGCTCTTTCCACTCTGGGCCACCTCAGTAGGATATCTCCACTTCAGTTCTGGCTCTTTGGGACAAACCCCATTGTCTCCCCTCATCCAACTCCCTGTTGCAGGGTGCCTCACTCTGAGTCTGGTCTTTGCTGTTCATGAAAGGGAATGGGGACCACTGGAGACCTCCCCCCACCCCCAATGAACTCAATGAAAAACAATAAATTCTGGGCCAAAGTCTTAGGAGGAGAAATTTCTACTGGCTTGGGATGAATGGCTACAGAAATTACCAGAAGCAGCTGTCAACTAAACTAGGACAGGGAAAATTTTGTTGGGGTACCCTGGGCCAATGACATTTCATTTCCTGGGAAGGGTGTTGGTAGGTATGAAACCTCTTCCATCTGCCCAGCCATGGGCAGGCATCCTGGTAAATGACAGTTACTTGTGACCATGGCAATGATTCAGGTTGTTGATTAACCAGATTTTCAGAGGTTTTCCTACTCTTTTCTATTGGTTCTGTTTGTAATTGTGTCAATTAGGGCCGCAAAGGGGAAAAGACAAGAAAAAGAGATAAAACTCAAATTGATCAGCTATGCTGCCTTTTAGTGGTTGAAAAGTTTGAGTTCATGTCTGAATTACTAGGTAAAATGGAAAAATCAATGGCTAAGTAAACCGTGCATGTTCGGAGGACTGCTAATATTTCTCTTCCCCTCCTGCTCACTCCAATCAGAGAGGCACTGCTGAATTAAAATAATTTAATCCATATTTTGGCACTGGTAATCAAGAGAGTGCCCTGACATAAGAATGGAGGCCCACTGTACTGAAACCGGTTTCCAAACCTGACTGCACGCTAGATTCACCTGGTGAACCTTAAAATAGAACAATGGCTGGGCCCAAACCCAACTCTGGGTGAAGCCCAGGCATCAGTATGTTTTTTTTAAAAACACTCCCCACATAGTTCTAATGTATAATTAGAGTTGAGAAACACTGGTTTAGATCGTATTGTTTCTACAAAAAATTAATCTTTGTCTTTTGGAGTTATATTTGCTTTAAAAGGTCAATGAATATGCAAATTGGCAGTCCTGCATCTATTTTACTGGTGGGAATGTTGCAAAGTAAACTTAAATTCTAGGATTTATGTCCTCCCTCATGCGTGAGATTACAGATATCCCTTCCTGTCTTCACTATCCCTGCAAGCTGAGAGGTGGCAATAAACACTCATATCCACTCTGCCGCAGGTTGTACAGGAGGGATGCGTTTGACTGCAGGTCTCAGTAAGCATTCTGAGAGTGAGATCTCTTCCCATGGGGAGGGGCAGGCATAGCGTTTGCCCAGGGGGATGGGGACGTAGTTTTCTCTCTGGTGATGGGCTCAGAGAGAAAGTTCAAATTGACTTCAGTTTTAGCCTTTGCCCCTCCTATGCTATAATTTCTCTGTTTCTGAACCTGTATCAACCCATTAGTAGAGAAATTGGCCTGTGTCTTTGCAGCTCGTGTGTCAGTATTGTGGTGACTGAGGGGATAAAGTGGCAAGAGAGAATTTTTCTGTCTCCTCCTCTCCCAGGGGACAGGCAGGCAGTCCTCAGGAGGACCACAGCTCTGCAGAGGGCCAGATGGTAATAGGCCCCCCACAGGGAAGTCAGCAGCCGGGGTGGCAGATGGTCCCTGGCCTGTGGAGGTTTTCTGGAAAGAGGATTCGTATAAGAAGGAACAAAGTTTCTGGCACCACCATGCAGTGTGTGCTAGTAAACGTTTAACAAAATGGCTGTCCAGAAAAGAAATCTCTGATTTTCAGCATTGGCAAATTTTCGTGGTGTAAGCATTCTCACCATTGTCAATTTCAGGCTCCCAACCTGATAAGGAGTCACTGAAGGAGGAATTACGAGGAAATGTGCAAAATCCACTCTGGCAAGCTGGTAGGCGCAAGCTCTAGCATACCTAACTGCCCCGTGGATTAGGTCGCTGAAGGGAGGGAGCGACCCAGCAAATTCTTAGGGGAAGCTGTATTTTCTATAGATTTCTGTTCTCTGTGTGTTCCCTCTCCTCTTTCAACATAAACAACCAACATTCAACTATGATTCCTTCAAGTATGACCTCATGAACTCAGGGTTTAAAATAAACTATTTATTAGAACTGAAACCTGTGTTTACGTCCAAATAGGCAGAAAGGACTATACCTCTTATAAAGTAACAACAACAAATATTTTTGAGTGTTCTTCCTATATTATCCTAGACCTAGTCACATACTATTTGAGATGGTTAGAAACAGGTTAACATTTGAATTCCCACCATGTACCAGGTACCGTACACGTATTAACTCATTTAATCCTTATTATAACTTTATGAGAACGGTACTATTAATAGGAGAATGACACAGTTTAAATAAATAACCACAGTGAATACTTTAGAGTAAAACTACATATTATTCTAGACTGTTCACAAGACAGTTTGCAAAGGCTAAAAATAGCGAGCATTTATTGAGTGCTTACTATGTACCTGATGTTTTCCATGAACTCTCCAGTGAGTTTTTATAATGACCTATGAGTCAAGTGTTACTATGATGCTTATATTACAGTTGATAAAATAGAGGAAAGAAACTGACTTCCTGAAAGTCAGGGACTCATTGATGGCAGAGTCAAGACTCAAACTCAGGCCACCTGGCACCAAGGCTCACTCTTAAGAGTATGTATGGGACGTGACCATTTTTCTGAGCTAGAATGTTCTTAGGCAAATCCCTGACCTTCCATGTAGATGTCTGACCTTGATTTAAAAGCAACGCACTTATTCAAATGTTTCTGCACAGCCACCCTTCCCAACACATACATTTCCTTTAGGCTGTAGATATACCTTTTTCACTTTGGTAGTAGACACAGTTTAGCATTACGTTATTGTGGTCTGTGATTTAGAGCTGAAATATCCATGTACCAAGAGGTCAGGAGATGAATTCAGAATCCAACGCAATTCTTCTAATTGCTAGTCAAGTTCAGTGTTATGTGCTTGAAAACCACCCCTAAACCACACACGATTCAGCTGAACTAAGGTTAAGGAAAGTCAGGTTTCAGGAGATTTTATTGATCTCCACCTTTAGACTCTTTAGAACTAAAACAGTTTTGAAGTTTCTGTCTCATTGGAGTGACATAATTTACACCTTTCATTCTGGGGTTGTCTTAGCTGAGCTGCACAGTGGTGTTCTTATGTAGACAAAGCTACTGGAGTTTAGAAACAGGAAGGGCTAGAAACTCACTTTTTAAAGTAAAATAAAGCTTACACAGTGGGGGATTTCCTTAACTCTCCAAACTCTGACATGTGTTAGGTAGTCAGGAAAGAATAATAAAATTCCCCAGGAAAAGTGTTTCACAAATGGCAGTGGTTAAAATGTGGTTTTCTAGGTGGCCATGGGTCAGATTTCCATCCCATTCTCCTCACCTCCTGCAGGGCTGGTCTCAGGTTGCTTTTGCAGAGACAGGTCTGCAGAGTCCTGCAGAAGAGCCAAGCCTTCCAGAACAGCCCAAGGACAGTGTGGAGGATACCCAGCTCACGATCCAGGCTCCTTCTGAGAATGTGTGTCGCTGTCACACAAGAGCTGCACTAGCTTTCAATGGCTGCTCCCTTGGTTACCCAGGAAAGGGTGCCAGCTTCCATGATTTCCTGACAAGTCAGCCAGACCACGTGATGAAGGAGAAAGGGAGAAGGTAGTTCTTCAATGGAAAACAAACAATAGGAACCACACAGATACACAAACAAGGCTTCTGTTAGGTAGCCTCAGGAATAAAGGACAAGATTGATGGAATTGAAAATGAAAGAACATGTTGCTGGGGGACAAATGGGATTTCTGGGAGTCCTTCAAAAAGTAGCTGTGTAGTGCAGAGTTGTCAAAACATTTGATTCAGCCCTGAGGGCCTCAAGAAGTGAGTTTGGGAGATTCTGACCCTGGGGCCCAAAGGGGAGAGACAAGTTTAATTTAGGGGTTCACACCTGTAGCCTCTAGTAACCAAACAAGGATTTAGGGGGAAATATGTGGGAATTAAAAGAACCAGATAGTAACATCCTAGTACATTTACGTATTTCATTACAGTACAGTCAGTTCTGCCATAACATGACATATGTGTTCTTAAAACTCACTTTGCTATGCTAAATTGCAGGGCTTACAGAAAAATGGGACTAAGGGTGCAATACCTAAAAACTTTGTCAGTGACACACACAAAAAATAGGAATCTGATAAAAATGATAGCATGGTCTCGTACATGTTAAATGCTTAAGGAACACATAAATATTTCAATTGATACAGCACCTTATCTTCAAAAAGACCTATAGTTTGCTTGTAGAAGTGAGCTTTGCAGCTTGCAAGTTATTTTTAAGTAGTAGAGAGAAGGTTATTAAAATTTGTAATCTTAAAATCCTGGTTTGTTTTCCTGTCTTTCAAATATGGGCACTTGGAAGCATGCATTTATAATAGATACTTGCTTCATCAAAATTAAACATTTGATTCCGTGGATAGCCTTCAGCTTTCTGTATCCCTGCTGGAAATTCCTTCCTAGCTTTCTCATCTGCACTGGTGCTTCACCTAACTTCTGAAGACTTTGGAAATTGTAGCGGTGTTTGAAACCACCAAACCAGCTACTCATAGTACTAAAAAGTGCAGAATTTGGCATTTTCCATTAAAGTCTTTGTATACAGATAGTGCTTTCTCTTTATGAGGAATTTTTAATTGTTAGTTTTTCAATCTCAACAATGCTCACCTTTCCATCTCTTCTATTTCTTTAAGCCTCATTTAAATCAACTTCTCAACAATAGCATTGCTCCATCCATAGATGTTTGTTTTATTGTGATGATATTGTGGACTCCTTTATATCTGTTGCTTGGGAAATATCCTGTGTTCTCCTGATTCTTTTGAAATGCTTTTTCCTTTAAGCTTCTTCTCAATACATAAAGGTTTTCTTTTTTTCATGACGTGTTTGGTGTTTTTGAATCAGGCTGCTTAGACATATTTCAGATGTTGAATGCATTTTTTTAATATAAAAAAGCTCACAAATGTACAAGAATAGTGAAAAGCATTGTTGTAGAATTAACACTTGGTTAGCATAAGTAGGATGGGTAGGGCAACATATCTACAAGGTAGGGGGTAGATGTATGAAGTGTGTGCATGTGTGAGTTGTGACTTCCTACAAGATTTGGTACAGCTCGCTACAGTTTTCTGTGTCAACCTGGTTTTTCTCACAAAGTTGCCTGTGGGATATTTGCATTATGCTTAAATCATCCTGTAATATATTAATCTAATTGTAATAAATTTGCCTTTCAAAACAAGTAACATTGCAGACTATATGGTACCACTGCTCATGTATTTTCTCAGTTGATCATTATAATAATTCTCTGAGGTAGATGGGAAAGTTAATATTCCCATTATACAGATGAAAAAACTGAAGCTGGAACGTCCCAAAGCTTGGCTATGAGCCTGGAACTGCCAGAGGTTAAGAGTTATTACTGTGCTTGAGTCCCTGGTCCTACAAGTTCCAAAAGCCAGTTCTGCCCCTGTCTTCTGGAAGTTTGGGTTTGTGAGCCAGAAATTTTTCTTCTTTTGTTTAAAGTAGTTCAAAGTGCTTTATTTGAGTAATGTAGGGTCTTGGCTAATGCAGGGTTGCCTGGATAATGTTCAGACTCTCTCCCAGCTCTGGGAGACTTTCTGCCACATTTTGCCTTGTAAATTAACTATCTTCAGGTAGAGGGCCCCCTAATTTTCAAGGTTTGCCCTGGAAAGAGGAGGTTCTGCCTGGGCTGTGCTGTGGGCACAGGATAAAGAGAAATCATTCCTTCATCTTTCGGGTGCTGGCCAAGAACGTCCCCAGGCAGAGCAGCTGCGGTCCCTCTTTGGGAGGGGGTCTGACTCAGTGTTCACCCATTTAGATGTTGTCCTCTGTAGACAATGACCCTTCACAGCCCCGGTCAGGGCCATCGCGACTGGCCATCACCAGCCTTGCTCACTGAGAGAGGAGATGCACTGGATGTAGCTGGGCCTCTTCTTTCTCCTGGTCCTATGGAGTCCTGACAGCTCCTGTCAAACCCCAAGTCAATGATGGGAAGGGATCCCACAATTTCCAGCCGTGAGCTCAGCAATGGCCGCCGCCGCTGCTGCTTCTGCTGCTATTCGGTGAGCAGCTCTATGTGACCCAGCCTCTGAGGAACACTTGGTATATTCATTCATTCATCCCACCAGTATTTGTTGAGGGCCCATCATGTGCCAGGATCACTCTTTTTGTGGGGTTATTTCATTTGCTTATTACGGTTTGAACCCCTGAACCGAATAGCTCCCAGCTCACACATTTAACCTTATGCTGTCCTGCTTCTCCTATTCAAGGTTGCCTATGTCTTAGTCAAAACTGCTAGAAGCTTAGTTAGCCTCAGTGGCTTTCCTACTTACTGAAGCGCTGAAACCGTGTCAGTGATCTTCCCTTGACCTGGATAACAGGTTCTCAACTTGTCACTTCCTTTCTTGTGTGGGTACAGACTTAATTCCCTTCCATTTAGATAGCATGTGCCCAAGTGTCACTTTTGTGTTTATTTTGGTGAGCTCTAGTTTTCTTCCCTCCCTCCCTCCCTCCCTCCCTCCCTCCCTCCCTCTCTTCCTTCCTTCCTTCCTTCCTTCCATTTTCAAATTCGTGCACTGGGACCCACTCTACAAATGTGAAAGGAAAAAAGAAAGAAGAAAACAAGCAGAGCAATCTAAATACTGAAAAACGTGTTTTTTTTTAAACTTTATGAATGAGGCCTTTGAACTCAGTGGCCATGGCTCTCTACCTCACCTGTACCTTTCATGTCCTGTTTCCAGCTAAAGCAGAAAAGAGGAGGTGCTCTGGCCCTGAGTCCACAGTGAAACCTGGCTGTGGGTTATGCCTCCCTGTTCTCTGATCGACAGTGGCAGCCACAGCTGCTGGAGAGGAAGGGCAGCCAGGCGCTTCCTGTCGGGCAGCTTAAGTCCATTGCAACAGCCGTGGAAGCTTTGTGGGAAGGGACCGAGCTGGAGCCTTCACCTGATGTGGCCAAGGGCAGCAACAACAAGAGTGACAGGGAAATTCCTGCAACCAATGGGCATGGGGCTGAGGAGCAAGGGGGTGTCTCCGGGGGTTGGTTTTGAAACTTTCTGCCTTGACTAAAACCCAGGTTCTCAGCACAGGGGATGTGACTCATGGCTGAGAAATTCCCCATGGCCTTGGATGACATTTACGTTGATTACCTCTGAGTCACATTTCTGGGAGAATTTTTTGTGTGTGTGTTACCAGAGACAAACTGAAGGGAAAATGGCATGGATGGTGGTTTGGAAATAGCAGGGGAAACGGGGTCACTTGTGTTCTTAGTAGGAAAATTAAAGACATGCAAGATGGAAAGAAAAACAAGACAAAAAAGGAAGGACATTGAGGAGATAGAGTCATCTCCCAGTGGAACAGGGAGAATTGGGGTCTCTCTTTGGTGATGGAGGGATGGGGACAGCCCAGACAGAGTCTGGCCTTTGGCCTCTTATTGTGATTATAGAAATTTAGCATGTAAGTGATGGAGCCGTCATTTACTTTCTGTCACTAGTATTTGTGGAGCAGCTCCCGTGTTCCGGATTCTCTTCTAGGCACTGAGATACAAAGGGCACAACACAGAGTCCTACCCTTTTGGGGTTGATCTCAGTGGAGAAGGACGACAACAAAGTATTAGTGAATCAAATGGCATCCTTGAATCCAGCCGTTTTGACCAATTAACAGAAATACTTTCAGAATGTCCAGCTCCAGGACGCTGCAAACGTGTGCACTTCACTGCGTGAGATGGGGGGAGACCCCGCAAAGGGCTCTGTGCCTTCGGAGTTCAAAGGTTTGTCTGGAATCCTGGCTCTCGCAGCTGCCCAGCCCCATACCTGGGACTCCCCTCTCCTGGACGAACTGCAGGGTGTTGCGCTGACTGGGAACGGGATATCCCTGGTTCCCCACGCCGTTCTGTGTGTTTGAAGCCTTATCGAAGGTTAAGAGCCCTGACAATGTAAATGTAGATCTCAGTTAAATCATGGACTCCAAAAGTGGGCTGGGGACAGGAACAGCCATGCCCCAGGTCTCTAGGATTTCAAACCACCAACAGAAAAACAAAAAACAAAACAAAACAAACAGAAAACACTTTGCACCAGATTAGCTTCAATTTTGCTTGACTTAGATTAATGCATCTGAGGCCATTTCCTACAAAAGGACCATTCGCAGCCAACAGGCAGCAGCTTGGAGGGCAAAGGGAGGCAATACTGAGAAGCAGAAAGAGCTAAGGACCAGGATTCAGAGATCTGGGTTCCCATCTGGGCTTGCCACTGACTCACCCTGGGGAGGCAGGCAGTCCTGCAGTCTGGGCAGATAGAAAAAAGAACATCAGGAGACCCAGAGAACAATCCCCAGGCAAGAACAGAACAGGCAGGGTTAGGAAGAGGGTGGGTACCTGAGAAGACTGAAAATGAACTGGACCAACAGGGGCTACAGGGAGCGGCCAGAATTCCAATGTCTCACAGAAGCCAGAGTGTGAAAGACTGAGGTGCTTCCTGCAAACGGAGTGTCCCAGCTGAAGAAGGATCTGGAGGAAGGATTGGACGGTTGCCTGGCCACCCTCCTGCTGGGAGTGAGGGTGGTTTTGCTTCACTGGTGCTCTGTGTTCTCTAAACCCAGGTCAGAACTCACTGACACTCTTCCCCCACCTCCCCACACCCTGGCCATCTGGCTACTCCCTTGAACCTACCTTCTGTCCTACCCTTCAGGGCCCTGTCCTCCTAACTGACCTCCATTGACCACTGCAACCAATCCACCCTGGACAGGCAGCCTTGCAGCAAAGTCTTTATTATAAAACATTACAATAAAGAGAGAGGAGAGGTGGGAGGGGAAGGGAGAGAAAATGAAACATGGAAGAGAGAGACAGCAGTGTGAAGGCTTCAGCTAACGGCTGGCTGAGGCCCCGAGCAGAAGGACACAGTGTGAGAGTGAGTAGTGTAGCAAAGGGAAAGCTGAAACCCAGTCTAGCACTTCTTTTTAATCTCTTGAGACAATAAAGGTTCAGCCCCACCAACCTGTCCTCAGCAACTGCCTTTTTAATCACTGTCCTCCATCCATGCAGCTCACTTCTCCAAGTTCTGACTTCACTCACCACCCTGCCATGCTAGCCAGGAGGGAGCATGGCTCAGTTCTCCCTCCTGCTCCTGTGCATTCCCAAGAAGCGTCATCCTGTTGGAACAGTCTCAGTTCCTCTTTCTAAGTCCTCTTTCTGTCCATCTGGCCCTAGCCACCCTGTGTCACAGGCCACCCCCAGTGTCACAGGCCTCTTACCAAGGCCAATCAGGGGAGTGGCCAGATCAGAGCTTTGATGGCTGCAGAGAGTATGGTTTTGACCTAGCACTCTGCATGTGGGACTATGTGTGCACATGTGTGTATACATGTGTATGCTGGTGGAGTGGGGATGTTGTACTTATAGCTTCAACAAAAAGGATTTGGGTTTCATAGATCAGGGGCTAAGAAGGAGGTCTTAGCTGGGTGGCAATCCAAAGGTATGAGTTAAGCCACCCACAGCAGAATCTGTGATTGAATAAATACCTGTAATCCATTCCTGTATATGTTGTGTGGCCTAAGACGCCTGACCTGGAATGAAATAAATTATTATTGCTGTTGTTACTACTCCTTTTGCTTGAATAGAGACAGAGTGTGTGACATGCTGATGGCCCAGATCAGTGAGCAGAGAGTTACTATATTTGGGGTGAGTTTCTGGAGCTCACCATGTCCCTGGTGGAAGAGGAGAGGATCTCTCCCCTGGAGGGTGGCCAGGTGACTGAGGAGGGGCAGAGAGGAATGCTTCGGATGGAGATGCCCTGGCAGTTGGGATATTGCCTTACCAGCGTCGAGCCGAAGCCCATTATTAACATGAATTGTCTTCCTTTATCATTTTAAAAAGAATTACTTAGTCACAGACATGACAGTCATACAACAGAAAGCCGAAGCAAAAATTGCTCACAATCCCATCTTCAATCAAATCAATGAACACTATGCAGTTACCCATCCAATGTAAAACTCAGTCTGCGATGCTGCTAAGCACAGTGAGCGTGCATGTGGACATGGCCTGGCAGATGACTCTGACCGATCCAGTAGGGTTCTCTCAGGATCTATCCTCCATCAAGTTTTCGGTGACTTTGTAGGATGACTTGGCTTAGAATCCACAGAGGAAGGAGACCCAAGGCTCAGCCAAACCCCACCTATTCTGGTTCTTCTCCTCCCTTGTGCCAGTCTATCCCTTTGAAACACGTCCATGTCGCAGTGGGAGGCAGAGCTGCTACACGGTGACATGGTGCTTGATGTTGATGACGGGGAAGGAACCGAGCCTATGCATTTGCCACTGAACAAATGGTGCTTCGGCCATGGTTGGTTGTACACATGCGTGCTTCTGCATTTTGGTGATTTTCTTCCTTCCCTAACCAATGTGCTAAATGCAACATTTACGATCAGCCTCACATGCTTATTGTGAGGGCTGGGGCTTGATCATGTCAAAGGAAGGCTGCCAGCTTTCCCTGCCAGAAGCAAGAGGCACCGGGAAAAATGGAAATTGGACAATAGTCTTGTGTACTCCCTGCTCTGTCATGGATGGCCTTCAGCAGGAAACCAATCAACAGAATCAAAAGAACACGGTTTCCTGTTAACATAGAACGATGCCAAATCCACCAGACATTATTGTTTCATGCCCTGTGCCAGTCATTGTCAGCCATAGCATAAGTAAGAACATATGACTGGGGTTGTGGTTTTAGTGAAATATTCTTTGGCTTTTGGCACAGCACCACACACCTTCACATGCTTTATTGCCGTTTCCCAAACCTGGGGAGGTTTTTTTTTTCCCCCCTTTTCTTTTTAGATTTCTTTTCCCCCAAAGAACTATATCTGGCTGTTTCACTGCATACCAGCTCTTAAACCAAGCCAGCTGACTCCCAATCTCCTCAGCCTTTTCTTAAGCAACACTTTCTTTTAATATGTTATTATTATTATTGCATCACATAGGCTAAAATAAACCCACTGTGTATTGACCTTCAACAATCTTGCTTTTCCTCTGAAAATGGCTAGTTCCCTAAGACTGGCTTTAAGAGAGAAAAACCTCTCACATAATATTTTTCTTACTTTCCAGGCTGATCTTGAAGGTGATGATAGGTCATAAGCCGCAGCCTCTGCAAGGATGTTACAACCCCTGGAGCAGGCGGGAAGTACATGTGTGTTTGGAATGCAACAAAAGGGAAAAGTTACTAGTGTGTTTTTGACAGGACCCTACATTTTAACCCTTTCTCCAAACCTAGACAAAACCCAACTAACTCCATTGGCTACTCAGAAGTTTTCTCCTCAAATAACATGGTTTAGGGGGAATGTGAGCAGGCATATGAATCTTTTTTTTTCCCCCCAATAGTTTTGCTTGGAGGTTAAGAGCTTTGGTAACAGAGATGGTTCAAACCCTACCTTCATCTCTTACTAAATGTGTGACTCTGGGAAAGTTGATAAACTTTGAGATCCTCACATTTCTCTTTTGGAAAACAGAGAAGACACTCACCTTCCAGGGTTGTCATTAAGACTACGTGTCAAGTGTTGGCACTTTGCTCCCTGCTCAGTCATCATGGAAGCTGTTAGCAGGAAGTGTACCTCGTAAGTGCTCAATAAATCACATAATTATTCCTACTAGAGCACGTTGGGAAGCACTGGATCCTCGCTCCAGATGCTTTTGGGAGTGACGGTGAGGGAGTCTGGGGCTCAGGGTCGTGTAGGTGGTAGGGTCACGGGCAGAGTAGCTTCTCCATGATGTTTGCATGCACTATGTCACTTGTCATGAGAATTCTGGGAGAGAAAAAATGGGCAGCCATTATTCTTCCCATCTCACAGACGAAGAAATGGAGGTGCTTGCACGCTGCTAGAATTGGCAGACCCGTGCTGGACCCCAGGACTCTGGAATCCTTGCTATTGCTCCATCTGTACATCCCATTTCCTCTCAGAGCTGAATTAATTTGTTCTTGGCCTGTCTTCTCAGTTCCCTGAGGCCCTCTCTCTCCCTGTCATTTCCAGGAAAGACGGAGCTGCCTGCCTTTTATTCTCTCTCTCTCTCTCTCTCTCTCTCTCTCTCTCTCTCTCTCTCTCTCTCTCTCTCCCTCTCTCTCTCTCTCCCTCTCTCCCTCTCTCCCTCTCTCCCTGTCTCCTGGCCCTGTGCTGCCTCCTGTGGTCTCCCAGGAAAGTGGCTACTCCTAGGAAAGTAATGCTTCAACAGACATAGCCAGTGGCATGGAGAAAATACTGTCTTTCGGGAGAGTAAAGCAGACACCAACTAAGAGAAGCAGAGATGAGAGACAGAGTGCATCCTGATGGTGTTAAAGACCTCTGTTCAAGTCACCTCTGTCTTTGTATAGTTTGGTAATATGAACCAGTAACCAATGTGTTAGTAATGGATTTCCTGGTTCTCAGAAGATGGTATTAAGCCTCTGAGACTAGTGCATTAGGATGTGATCATATATAAATGTGGAATTATCAGACACATGGGCTGTCTGGAAAGGGGTGTGGGGAGGGATGGAAATGGTGAGTAAGTGGTGGAAAGGTCTCTGTTTCCCTCCCCCTTCCCCATGGGCATGCAGTAACAACTAATCACTACCTGTGTGATGCATTTGTGTTCCTTTCTCTCATTGAACCATAAAAAACAAAATAACACCCAGACCTTCAATACAGTATCCCAGGAAGCCACAACTAATCTGTGGGAATTAACCTTTGATATATAACCTATTCATTGGATCCTTGGATCCGTTGCCTTTGTGTCTCTTTCAAAAGAGGTCTTTGCATGTTGGTTTCTATGTGAGGCTAAAAGTTTTAAGTGTTTTGTCTCTGCACCCAGAAAATCACATATGACTTTCCCCAAGCTCATCTGAGAGAGAAGGTCCTTGCTTGCTATGTTCCCTTGGCTTCTTCCAACTACCAGTCCCAGCGCCAAGGCACATTTGACAAAAGAATCCCTTTCCTTGAGACTCAGTTGCCCTTTGGCACATCAGGGCCTTAGCTTGAGGATGAGAAGGAATTCTTGCAAAATAGAAAAGTTGAAGTCTATAGTCTGGTTTAGATTGAGAGGAAGACAGCAAGTAATTATTTTGGGTATACAAGTTTACCCCAAAGAAATTATGCTTCCTTATTTGGGGTGATGGTGATAGTGGTGGTGGTGGTGATGATAAAAGCAGCAATCATGGTGGCGATGGTGACAGTGGTGACAGTGGGGGGGGGGGGTGAGCACACAGGAGTTGGTGGTCTTTCTCATCAGTTTCTTTCCTACCTCAGGCATTATCACTGGTGGTTTATATTGTTTCTCAATGTAATGCTCCTCTGCAAAATAAGCATTTAGACTATGAGGGACAGAAGGCAAAAGCCCACACACAGAGATGCACTCAATTTTCTCCTGCCCCTTGAGCTGAGCTAAAAACACCTATCAGTTTGCCATCCCTCCCTTGCTTTTAAGGAGAGCATTTAAGAGCTCTTCTTCTTTTCCTCCTCAACCCCCACTTCCTCCTCCTCCTCTTCTTCTTCCCTGTTTCCAAATTAATCTTAGCAGGGAGTCCTGAAGCAAATGATCATGTTACAAGTCTAAATGTGATAGCCTGTCATCTTTCATTATTTTTGACATCAACAAAACTGTCAGAATTCTCTGAGACCTGCCTTTGGTTCAGGGTGTTCTCTTGGAGGCCGGGAGACCCATAAGGATTAGAAGAAGGAGGGTTGCTCCAAGGTAATGAAAAGAATGTAATGGAAGAATGAAAATGATCTCCTGTTCCAAACTTGTGTGTACTTTTAGACAATTGCATTTAGGGGGCTATTGACGAAGGTTGTACAATAGTTACATAATTACAGCTTATTTTATAAAATAGAGGTCTAAGGGTACTTCATTAACCAGATTACTTTCTTCGTCTATCCTCTTGCAATTTCCTTGAATATTTAGATTTGATATGCAACTAAAGAATAATTGCCTGGCTTGTTTCCTAGAGATCGGTGCCTTCTGTGGATTGAGCTGTTGAAGACTGTGAGAGTATGTTTTTATATGGAAGAACAATATCTAACTATTGGAGTTGTGTATTTAGGACTCGGAACTAATATGCCATCATTTCAGGTACACACACAAAATGTTTTAGGAAAAGTTTCTTATTCTTTACATACTTTTAACATGTATCTCCCTGCCAGTGAATCTGGGATGACTTGAGTTTAAGTGAATCCAAGTATCTCTTCATCAGAGGCTGTTTATCTTTTTCTGGTCCCTCATTCAGAGCAGCCACAGTTTTCTGAAGGAGCCACACATAGCACACTCCAACAGCAGAGAATTATTTGGTTCAGAGTGGGGAGGGCTGGGGCCATGGTCTTCGTTTGGGGGCATTTCAGAACTTCAATATTTTGGTAACCCATGCTCTATAAATCATTGAATTACGTCAAGTCTATTTAAAACCCCTCTGGGCAGCTGTTTAAAATGCTGTCACTGCAGTAAGCGATGTCCTCAGAGTCACATGGCAGGTTGGGGCCAAGAGTGGGATGGGTTTTGTTTGTGTTTCTTTAACTCCAGTTAGGTTTACCCTCTGACTCCCCTTCTGTGAATAGTCCTTCCATTTCCAGTTATTTCAGAGGCAGGATATGAAGGCCACTTAGTCCACTGGGGTCAAGCCGTCCCATCAGATCGAATTCTTTTTCCTTACGTTCTTCCTTCAAGCCATTTAGTGAAACTACCACAAATTGTTAACTTCGGATTAATATGTTTAATAAGTGAAACCTGGACTATTTCAGGCAGGCAGGCAGGCAGGCAGGCAGGCAGGCAGGCAGGCAGGCAGGTAGCCCAGAGGATTGGCTGCAGCTGAGCAATCCCCTGGCTTTTCCTCGGTCATTGCTGAGGGCTGGGACCACCTGTGTAGCACCTGTGGGCAACTCGGGACTAATGACCCCCAGGAGCCCTGCTTTGCCAGCTCTGCTCTCGGGTCTCCAGATTTGCTCTGGGGTCTGTCAAGGCAGGGGTATCAGGAGGCCAGATCCAGAGCGAGAAGCCAGCAGGGAGGCCCTGGCTTCCCCCTCAGAATGCTGCCTGTTTAGAGGTGTATTGCCTGGCCCAGCTCAGGCTCCAAGCTCCCTGAAGAACAGGGTGCTGCAGCTGTCTTGTTCACAGTCACATCCAGGCCTGGGTGACCTACGCATGTGCTTGAATGCACATACACACAAGAGAGAAAAGTTTTGCTTCAGTGAACTTATTCAGAACTTTTCGATCAGATAAGTAGAAATTAAAAATCAAATATGCTCTCTGAACTTCAGCAGACATAAATGTTGAAACCTTAAAACAATCAAATTCCACGTTGGGCATTGAGGATGGGCACCATGACCTTTCAGAGTCTTGTCCTTCCCTGGCACATAGTAAGTGTTTAAGAAATTTGTTGAATCAGTTCATGAATCCAAATTTTGAGCAGGGCTTTGGAATCAAGATCTGAGTTTGAATCTCAGCATCTCACTTACTAGCTCTGTGACCTTGGGCAGGTTAAGTTGTAAGGAGGATTAAGTAAGATAAAGCATGCAATATATTATATATGTGATCTATATTAAAACAAATGGTATAGATCGTGTACATTCTGCTCCCCACTGCATTTTTCCCAAGGACACCCAGAAAGGACCTGTCTGAGGGACAAGAGCTGGTTTTGACTCTGCCTTTGCCAGATGAGGAAGGTATGCAGGGCTCTCCTGGGGAGGGAGATGAAGCAGCCCGGCTTTGTCTGAGGGTCCAGGGCAGGGCTGGGCAGCTCAGAGGGAAGATGTGGGCTCAGACTTGTCCCCCACAACCCCTTCCAGGCCGGGAAAAGGAAGGAAGCGAAACCTGAGGATGTTAGGGCCCCCAGTTCAGAGGCTCGTTGGCTTGGGTGGAGAAAAGACCCCCTGCTGTGCCCTCAGCTCGGGATATCCAAGGTGCTGGGTCACCGTGTCTGGGAATCCTGGGTAGGGGAGCGGCAAGCCACCCTTACGCACATTTGTGTATTTTGAACAGGAAAACAAAAACCAAAAAAACAGCAGTACACAAAATAAAACAACAGCAGCCAAGGGAAGTGGGATTCAAAAGATGATCTGCTTATTCTGAGCAAAACCGAATGTTCGGTGGCGACTCACAGCGCTTCCCCCAGCAAGACCCTTGAAATACCCCGACTTCCCTTTGGAAGGGAGGCGGGTTGTGTTTGGGAATCCCAGCGGGTGTCCCCAACTAGTCTGTCTCTGAGCCCTGACCTTGCTGGGATTTCTCACTAGGTCACTGTTTCTTTAAAAAACAGTAACAGCAAAGCCCTTAATTCTTCTTCTTTTTTTTTTTTCTCTCCAAAATTCTCAGTTAAGTTTATGGAAAAGGCAGTCAAAGAAGGGAATGAGTTGTGACTCTCTCTGAGGTATTCTGTTCTCTGGGCCTTTCTTCTGTCAGCCTACCCTAGAAATGGTCTTCATAGAAGACTCTGCACTGGAAATGTTGCTTCTCTGGAAAGAGGTTTTTATTATATTTCTTACTGGGGGCTGTGTGGGGGCGTGGAAGGCGAGCACATTTTCCTTCCTTCCTTGCTTCCTTCCTTCCTTTTTTGCTTGAGAGTTTATTTGGTTTTTCTTCTTGATAATAACCATGCTTTTAGATCTATTTGCTTTCTAAAAGTTTGGCCTAACCATTTTTTTGTTCTTTTTCTTTTTTCCTCTCTCATCACTCTCAGTACACGTTTAAAATTAATTTCTGATATATGTTGGGAGCCCCTTTCCACCTCCCCTAAAAGTCAATAATATAATTTTTATACAGTCTTTTGTATAATGGTTCCATCATTTCTTTACCTGATAGCCCCCCTACTCTCTTTCAGTGGAGAGAGCAGGGACTTGTTCAAATCTCATCTTCATCCATTACTAGCTTTGTGACCTTGAATAAATCATTTAGCCTTTTAAGCTTCCACCTTATCTGAAAAATGGAGTTAATAATGCCCAATTAGTGGGATTATTGGACTCATGAAATATATTAAATATAATAATGTACTCACCACATAGAATACACTCAATAGGGACATCACAATAAGTGCTACTTTTCTGAATACAACTAGTTCTATAATCCTCCAACCCAACTCTCTACCTTTTAAGAAAACTTTAGTTCACAGGCTCCAGGCTCTGGGATCTTAGAGCAATCAGGTAGTCAATGTCCTTCAACTTAAATATTCATATCATTTCCAAAAAGGGAGACCAGTAGTTTCTCTCCCACCTGAACATGTGCTTTAGCCTCCTAAATTCTGCCTTCCCTCTTGCCCCACTTCAGTCCACTCTCCAAACAGCTGCCCAACTGGCCTTTTAAAGACAGAAATTCAAGACAACACAACACAAAACAAACAAACAAACAAACAAACAAAAAACACCTCAGAAATCCCAAATCAAATTCTCCCTTTCTGGAAATTCTTCAATGGTTTCCCCCTTATACTTTGATCGAAACTGCATTCTCTGAGACAATGACCTCCTGTGCTGGCTTTCCCCATCCTGTCCCCCACCACTCTCCACTCTCCCTCTCGCTGAGTTTCAGCCACATGGCCGTCTTTCTGACCTTTGTATTCTCTGATGGCATTGAGCTCTCTGCTGCCTTAAGGCTCTGCACTCACTGTTCCCTGAGCCTGAAATTCTCATCTCTTGGAAAGTTGACTCTTTCAACTCAGATGTCACCGCCTTAGAGATGCCATCCCACTACCTTATCTCAAGCAGCACCCACACCCCACCCCTCAGTTACCCTCTACTTATATCACCTTGTTTATTTCCATAGCACTGTAATTAATTATTCATTCATCCATTGATTGAATGAATAAACCTATAATTTAGAGGGGAAGACAACTTATAAACAATCAGCTGAAACCAAAAGACCACAAAAACAAATGTAATAGCTCTCAAAGCAAGGAGAGAGAGTCACAGGGTTAACCAGTCTTAAAAATAAGAACAGCAAAAAGATCATTGGGAATAGGAAGCCTGAGTCTATTGCCTGTGGTCAGAGCTGGGATGGATATAATTCTGCCCCAGGAAAACTACTGAAGGACTCACAAAAGAGTGAGAAAAGCTGACTTTCTTTCATCCTGAGGAAGGTGAAAAAATTCCACCACCTCCCCAGCAGTTTCAGTGAAAGTATGGGTTTATTATTATAATTATGGCAATTTCTTGTGTATTCAACACCTAGACACTGAGTGGGCTGTTGAGAGAATCAACTGTTGCTGGCTTGCTCAATCTTTTCACAAGCTCTACAAATGGGCCTTGTTTTTTAACTTAAAAGAAATGTTTGGTTTCCATATGGAAAATTCTGGAAACAACATATACCACGCAATTGAGTCTACATTTTTTCAAGTCCTATCTCACTCTTTCTGATGTGCCTGGCTGGGTTGTTTAAAGGCCATTGGCTTTGGGAGTTTGTTGAACTACTGAAGATTGTATATATTATATTTTTTCCTGAGTAATTTGGTTTTGATCAAACCCCCAAATAAACTTTTTTCTCAAATTCTTTACCCCTTAGTTTACAAGTTCATTTGTAGTCCAGAAAAATGTAACCCACATGGTTAGATTCATTTACTCTCAACTTGTCCTAGGATCATTGTCAGGGAGATACATGTTAAAAGTATGTGAAGAAAAAGAAATTTTTCCTAAAACATTTTTTGGTGTGTGTACCTGAAATGATGGCACATTAGCTCAGAATCCTAAATAGGTAAATCCAATAGTTAGGTGCTCATGTGTGAAATAGGAAGATTTTAAACAGTAGATGATATAGTTACATATTACTTGAATTTGTTTTAAAAGAAATGATTTCTATTTACCTGTTGGCATTTCAGGATTTTCCCTTCTCTGTTCAAATCTTGAGCAAATACTTCCAGACTACTTAATTTTCCTTTGTGAAAAAGCCATGTGATTTGAGGCAAATTAACCTACCCGCTCTGAGCCTACCTTTCCTCATCTGTTAAATAGGGGTAGAGATGTCCCATCTACAGAGTTGTTGTGAGGATAAGAGATAATGTAGGTAAACCTCCTAGAATAATGTATGGCTTGTAGTAGAGTTTTAACAAATGGTTAATGGTCTTATCTATCTAGTCTTTAGTAACATTTTGGATGAAGCTCTATATGACACCATCATCACCAAGATGGTTATAGGGTGTGTGTGGAGAGGAACATGCAGAAAGGAATGTCCAGAGTGACCAGGTGGCCAAAGCAGGCTGCTTTCGGAAGGGCTTCTTCAAGGAAAGCAGTGCTTGATGTCCTAAATATTCAGGCAACAAAACACCACTAAGCTCAGCAGCTTTCCTGACCCACATCGCCAGCAGATGGTCATTTGGCCATTTGGCCAAGGCCAACCAAATGTTGATGAGGGTTGTGATAGCTTTGGGGCCATGCATTGGGGGATACTATCATAAATAAGGCCTGTGTGGACCTCATGACTTTTGTGTTCACGGTCTTTGCAACTTTACCTTCCCTCCTTCTTAGAATATTACCTTTCTGCAATATAACTCAGTGAACAGGGCAACTGCTTCTAAAATGGGATATAAAGAGAGACTCTTTGCCCCAGCACGAATCTGAAATGGCAGTTCATGTGTGAAGCCACCCATGAACATAAGGTGTCTCCAAGTCTCATGATCTGCAGACCACAGTTATGTTCTTCACTATGAATGGGAGTATTTATAGGAAACAGTGAAAGGCAAGGGAAGCCATGCTAGGCAATCATGGGAAAGATGGTGTCAGATGGCAGGGCAAACCACTGTGGTAACCTCCAGAAGTAATTATGGACATCTGGATTGATGAAAAGAACTAAAGGATGGCAGGCATTCTGTATTTGGGACTGGGTTTTCCCAAAGGAAGATAAATGGAAAAAACATGTTTGCTTTAACTGCTGACTCATGGTACAAAGTTTTAATTCAGAGACTTTAATTGAAAATGCAGCAGGAATGTAAAAGATTTACATAGAAAATATTTTGGTATATTGGCAAGACATTAATTATAAAACCAGATGGTCATGGCAGAAAAATCAACCAAGAGGCCTTAGTTTTCTTAGCATAAAATTTTTTACTCCATAAATTTCAGTATTCTGATATATATATATATATATATATATATATATATATATATATATATATATATATATATAATTACATTTTTGTGATAGAAGCTTCATGATCAAGACACTAGTTCTCTTTCCCCAGAGGCCAGCCTAATGAGACCATATTTCTCAGTTCCTATTAACCGTGACCGCTGTCTCAGTCAGGGGTCATTTGTTTGCAACAGAAGGTTGGAACACAACTGCATGAAATTAGCTCAGAAAAGAGAGTTTGTTGTAAAGATACAGGAGACTTTCACTCTCAGAAAACTCATATTCAGGAGGTATAGTCAGTTTAGAAAGTTCATCTAATCTTACATCCCTTCGTCTTTATCTTAAGACACAAAGCATCCTCTCTGTCTCCCTCTGCACACCTGCTGAATGATAACCACATTTTCCCCCCAGACTGGCTTTTCCTGCTTGGTGAACAATAGGCCCACCATGGCTGCCTATCTGAGTTTAAATCTATCACCTTCCTCTTTGTTTACCATTTGTCCCATCTGTTTTTTATTCCTCTTTTTCTCTCTTGTCTTCTGTCCTTTCTTCCATTAACTTAGTATTTTAAAAATTCCATTTTCCGTTCTCTATTAGCTTCTTGATTATATGTTCTTTAATTATTCTCTTTGTGGTTACCACAAAGATTATAAACATATGTCCTTGATTTATTAGAGTTTACAATAGATTAATACCGTTAATACTTCTTGGACAATGAAACAACTTCACAACATTTAAGCCATTTCGCTGTTTGGGCTATTGTTATTGTTGTCATGTGTTTTATTTCGACATACTTTTAATCCCACAAAACATTATTGTTGTTTTAAACAGTCAATATTTATTATGTTTTACCCACATGTTTACCTTATTCATTTCTCTGCATTCTTTCCTGTATTACCATGTTTCCATCAGGGATTATATTCCTTCTGCCTAAAAAATTTCTTTTAGTATTTCTTTAAAATAAATATCTGCTGCCAACACATAATCTTTATTTTTGTTTGTCTGAGAGCCTTTATTCTGAACCTTACTCTGTGAGACTTGCTTCTACTTGTGGCACTTCCTCTGACCAATTTTATATGAATGAATTGTTTTTCCCACCTTCAAGGATAGACTTCAATGATTATGAGAAATTTTTATAGTTTATAATTTGAATGTGTCTCTTTTGACTAAAAAGGAGGGTTCAAAGTCATTTTATAACTCAACCTATAATGTGTCAGGTCTTGAAGTTCTATGTGCTAGTCACTGGGCATATAAAGTGAAATAAGACATGGTTTTGTCTTCTGACAGCTCATATTCTTATAGGAAAGCCAGAGAAATAAATGGTTATATTAAGTGTGATAAGCTCTGCAATAGAATTATGCATAGGTTATTTTAGGAGCCAAAGAAGAACATCCAAATCAGAATTTCAGAATTAAGAATTAGGGAATATTTCCCAGAAAGATACCTTGGATTGAATTTTAAAAAAGTAGATGTTGTTAGACTCATGTATCAGTTAAGAGCCATTTATCTGTAAGAATATCTGACTAACAGTGGCTTCGATGAGAAGTCCAAAGGCATTGACACTGATTTAGCAGTGTGTGTTTATGGTCTTAACTCAATTCTTCTGCTCTACCATCCTTAGTGTGATGGCTTTTCACCCTCATGCTTTATGGTCTCATGATTTCAACATGGCTGCCACAGCTCCATGAATAACTTTTGAAGGTGGGAAAAAGAGAGAAGGACAGCACAAGTCGTATCTGTCTTTATTTCCTTAGAAGTCCCACAGAAAACTTTTCTTTGCATCTCGTTGGGCAGAAGAGGGTCATATGGCTACTTCTAGCTGCAAGGAAGTTGGCGAAGGAGTATCTGACTTTCAAGCCTCTGGAGAGGAAAGAAAGAAGGTGTAGAGTACTGGGAGGGGCTGTTGGATTAACCACAGTGTCTGCCACAAAAGGTGGGGAAAGTCCTTTCAGGGACAGGGAACAAATGTGTAAAAGTTTGGAGTTGTAAAATGTTATGTGCATTTGGGAAACTGCAAGCAGCTCTGGGATAATGAGGCGTGCTCAAGAATGTTAGGAAGGTAGAGAGTGGCCAGAACACAAGGTGCCTTGTGGGCTAAAGAGTCAGGTCATGAAGAGCAACAGAAGGGTCTCAAGTAGAGGAGGAAAATGATCTAAATTGTGTTTTTAAAAGATTGTGTGGTGGCAATGTTGAAGTTGGCTTGGAAGTGATCCTAAGTGAAGTAATTAGGAAGCTATTGCAGTAATCAAGACAAGAAGAGATAAGCAGGGGGGATAAAGATGTAGGAATGAATATAAGTATGTTGAAAAGAATAGCTATTACAAGGTAGTATTGTATAGTTGTTAAGAGCTTGGTTTTGGAGTAAGACATAGCTGTGTTCAAATTTGCTCTCCCATTACCTAGCTGTACAACTCTGGACATGTTAATCAATTTCTAGGAATCTCTTCCCTCATTTGTAAAGTGGGGGCAAAAGGAGAACAGTATCCACTTTATGGGATTAAATGATATAATACGGCAGATTGTTAACCAAGACTAAAATTCATTTCTTTTTCTACATTTATATATGAATATACTCACACGTTTATATAGATGCTAGCATTGAATGAGAAGAATAGATCTAGGGGAACGCCAGGTTTCAGGCTCTGGTGGATGGCAGTCATTCGGATGGGGAATATTAGAGGAGGAACAGGTCTGAAGGAAAGAAATGTGAGATCAGTATTGGAAACATTTGAGTTTAAGGTAATTTAGGAACATTCAAATGGCTAGGCCATTGGGCATGTGGAGCTTTAGCAGAGAGAACTAGACCTTAAGTAGGCATTTGAGTATCGTCACATTATAAGTTATAGTTGAAGTTTGATTGAGGTCAATCAGGCATCAGAGTGTAGAGTAAGAAAAACAAAAGTCATCACTGAAGGATTTGGCCAGGGGAGAGTAGCTGAGAAGAAGACTGAAAGGAATGGCTGGAAAGGTGGAAGAAAAACTAGGAGAGTCACATTAGACAAAAGAAGGAGTGACCAAATGCACTGAATAATACAGAAAGTTTCAATCCTTGCTTTCATCATGACAGGTCACAAGGAAGCCTCAGTGAGAGCATATTTAGCAGAGTAGTAGAGACTGAAGCCACATGACATGGGTTGAAGAATGAATAGGAAATGAGCAAGTAGAGATGGTGAACCTAGGGTACTATTTCCAGAAACTTGGCTCTGAATAAAGTAGAGCAATTGGACAATAGCTGGACCGAGGGAAAGTCAAGGGATGGCGTCTTAGTTGGCTCAGGCTGACATAACAATACCACAGACTGGGTGGCTAAAATAACAAATTTATTTTCTCATAGTTCTGGAGGCTAGAAGTCTATGGATCAAGGTGCTGGCAAATTCTCTTTCTCGTGAGAGTTCTCTTCCTGGCTTGTCGATGGCTGCCTTCTGGCTGTGTCCTCAAATGGCCTTTTTTCAGTGCCTGCTAGTAGAGAGAGATTAGGATCAGGGCTGCATACTTATGACCTCATTTAACCTTAATTACTTCCTTAGAGGCCCCATCTCCAAATACAGCCACACAGGGTGTTAGGGCTTCACAATGTGAATTTTGAGGGGACTCAAACAGTAACAGATGGGTTTTATGAAAAAGACAAGCTATTTTTTTGTGGTAAGGTTGAAGAGCCAGTAAGGAGAGTGATATTATAGATATAGGAAAGGGATCATGAGTTATTGGAATGACGATCATAAAAAAAGCCAAAGTCTAGCTTTGGATCACAGAGGGAAAGAGAAAAAAGATTGGTGCCAGCGGAGATGAATGCAACTGTAGGTGTTCTGGGAGGAAATTCCGGCCTGGTGTAGAAGCAGTCTTGTGAGAGTGAGATGACGGTCAGAAGAAGGGGTTTGAGAAGAAAGGTGGACGTGTGATTGCTGAAGATCAGCTGCACCAGAACACTATGGATTGATAATGGCCCAGTCTTCCTAGTTGGGTGACGATGTCTAGGTAATACCTTACACATCCTGGAGGATGCTAACCTGTTCAACCATTTTGTATCAGCGGTCCTCTAGAGACAGCAAATTGAAGTTGGAGTGGAAATTCCTGCCTTTGAGTTCAAAAGTACAGGATAGAGAAAACACAGTAGCAGATCACATTAAAATAAAACAGAATTTCCTTGACAGGACTTAAGAGTGAATGGTGCTCATTGCATTTTGGGCTGTGTTTGTACAAATGTAATATCTGTATGAAAGAAGGTGAAAGTCCCTGTTCATTCTGTGCATGTCAGGTTTTAACTGGAGAATTCTGAGTGCTACACTGAGAAGAACAGTCCCACAGAACAACAGAAGGAACCCATAAGGTATAGTCACCGAGGCACATTTAGCCTAGAGAAGAGAAGATTCAGCAGTAATAATTGTTGATTTAATCAGTCTATTTATCTTGGCTTTTCTGTGCTCTCACTTCAAACGAGATTTCACACCTGCTGGTTCATTGCTTCCCCATAACTTCTCTTGGGATAGAGACATTATTACCCAGACTTCACAGATGGGGAGACTGAGACACCTAGAGGATAAATATAGGAGACAGACTAGGCGACCATATCCAACAAACTGCTTCTTACCCATCTCATCCTCGTCATTCATAATAAGTGTTTTCCTTCTGTCTCCTCCCCCTAAATCTTCCCATCCATCAGAGCCCAGCTGGAGTCCCCCTCCAAAGAAGCTTCCTTCCTCTGTATCATTGAACCTTCACTGATTTTTGTCTCCTTTGAAACTTGACAGTGTTCAAATCATCTTACTCAGCATCTAAACAATATACAGAAAATGATATCTGTTGCTAGGGACTGTCGTACTTGATTATATATTATTTTATGTTGTTCATTCTAGTTTCATACGTGTTATTCACCTCTCTCTACATATAGTGAAAGTAGGGGTTGTGTTTTATTTTTATTCTTACCTCTCATAGAGCCTAGCCCAGTGCTGAGCCCTGAACAGGTGGTCAGTATAATGCTCTTTGTTGTATAGGGAACTCTATCACCGTCTTCCAAGACTGTCTACACACATCCTTGTAAAGGTATCCCAAAACAAAGGACAGTCAGTGTCATTGCTTGCAAGATATGCAGAAATGCAAGGTACCCATTGAGTAAGAATTGTTTCCCAATGGTAGGTAATTCTCAAATACTCCCAAGTATTAACAATCAGCAACTCATAAGAGTTGCCAATTATCTCCTTGATGTTTTTCTGATCAGCAAAGTAGATCATCAAAACTACTATGAGATTTAAAGTGATTGCTTTCTTTTTAAAATATGGCCTGTGAATATTTTTATTTTTCCAAAATTAATTCTTTAAAAAGAAAGTTAGTCTTGACTGATGTGAAGCCTCTATTTTTCCATGTTATGTTTTACTTCTACCCAGCTACTGTTCATGGGACTTCGCATATATGAGAGCAATGTGTTTGATTTTCTTTGCATTAGCCATTCCACTGGCTATTTATTCAATGCCAATCCCAGTGCACTGGGTATATATGATCTTTGGTGTTGTAGAGTCAGCTTCATCCAAACTCATTCACTCATGTAGACTCTGCCCTAGCCTAATTATGGCAGCACCTCAGACATGTCCTGTTCTTCCATACCTCTAATGCCTTTGTGCGTGTTCTTTCCTCTGCTAGAAAGCTTGCCCCATCCTTTTTGCAAAGGTTAATTCCTACTTGTTCTTCAAAACCAGATTCATGCTTTGCCCCGTCTGTGGAACATCTCCTGTGTCCCCTAAGTGGAATTACTGACTTCTTCCTTTGTGATTTTTGTTCATCTCTATGATAAAGCCTCCTGTATTGTACTGTGATTAACATATTTACTCAACAATGTCAGTCAATCCTAGTGCCAAACGTAGTAGATGTTCAAGAAATTTTTTCTTTGCATGAACGAGCATGTTAGACGTCCTGGTCACAGCAACTGAAATAGACTTTGATGACATCAAGAAAAAAATAAAGAAGCTTTTAGATGGCTATTGGGGACAGATCAAGGAAGGGCTACAAGACCAGGTTTGGAAAATGGGCAGGACACGAGGGAATACAAGAGGACAAATCAGCAGGGACAAATACATTCTCATTTCCACTCATAGCCTCGCGTTGGCACCCCATGCCATGAAATTTTCAGGTTGGGGAGAGTGTCACATTGTGTGAGTCTGTGTCTGCTCACTCCATAGACAGGCTGGGATGAGGTATACATATCCTCATCAGCTCGCAAGGCTGGGGGCAGGCAGCAAGCTCTACTTTCCACGAAGATTACATGCATTGGGGAAAAGTGTGACAATGTACACTACTATGAATGAAATTTTGCAGAAAAGGAGATTGTGATTTAAAAATCAGTTTAACATTGGATGGTTTGATTACCAGCAAAATCACTCATGGCATTTAGCACCTTCCTTTATTTTCCTTGATGAACTCAGAGCTCTCGCATAAATTTAATAATGTGTTGTGTATCCCCTGGGTATCTGATTTACTGACTTGAGCTGAATGATTGGGCTCAATGCAAAAAGAACTTTGCCTATGGCTTTCCCTCCATCAAGGAACTAAGCTCTTTTGCTCCCTGGAGAAGCTAAACATTCTAAAATGAAGTGCCCTCTGCTCTGGTTTCTGCTTTTCAGCATTTCTCTTCTGCTTTCACATACTTTTGCTGTTTTAAAATTAAATCTAAGAAACTCATTCCATATTTTTCATCATCTGCTTTTGAAAGTGAATGTACTGGATTTATGATTTGGGGCCCTTTGATGTTAGAGTAGCAAAGTATGCTTGCTTCAGTTGTTTTCATTTCACTTTTTTTTACATCTATGAAGCTTTGAAAATTTGATTTATTAAAACACCACAGTCAATGTAGGGGAACTGACACCATTTGCATTGTTGGAAAGCATCATGAAACATCAGGCGCTAGTTCCCTATAGAGAGTTTATGGCTGTTATGATGTACCTCCCCCCGCTATTGGTCTTCAGGGAAGTTTGGCATTGAGCAAAATCTCAAGCTGACGCCCTAAGGATATTCATTCCTAGGGCATTTCAAGATTTTTGGATTGGATCTCACCCTTTAATTTGATTTTGTATGTGCCAAGATGTATACAATGATCAGCTCGTTTTTCTTATCAAGACACAGAAATGTTCCTTCCTCTTCCCTCTATAGTGATTGTGGATCTGATATATTAAAATTGTGTTTTATATGGTATGCCTTTAAATCTATTGAGTCAGTTTGGAACTTCCCAGAGCAGAGAATGATGACCTTTAACACATTGGTGTGCATTGTAAAAGCCTGAGGAGGAGGATTGACAAAAGGGCAAAAATGATCCTTGCTGCAAGGTGGATGGTATTTTCTGTTTTCAGTTTCTATAGGAAGCAAGTGAAGGGGGGTCACGGGGGGAGGGAGAGAGAGACAGACAGACAGAGAATAGGATAACTTTACCCAGAGTAGAAAACTTGGATAAGCAGATTACCAAAAGAGCTTAAAACCATAGAAAAAACGTCATGGTTGTGAGAGTCTCTAAGTATATTCATTATAATTCCCTCTACAACATCACTGGGTTTCAAGAAAAGGGACCCTCACGTGCTACTATTGAATGAATGAATGAATGAATGAGTGTGTGTGTGTGTGTGTGTGTGTGTGTGTGTGTGTGTGTGTAGGGGGCATATTATAAGGATTAGAACAGGCAATCTTTCAGGTATCTGAGGAATAGAAAAAAGCCAGGTAACACGGGAACCAGAATTAGAAAGTCAAAAACCAGGGGCTCTTTCTCTCTCTCCATTTGTCAGGTTGCACAACCTCTCTCTTCTCAAAATTGACCATTCGACACACAGCATGATAAAGTCTATTATGAGTTTCTTTACTCAACAAGAAAATAGAAAGGCAATTAGCCATGTCAGGAAATACAAAAAGTCATGGTCTAAAATGAAGCAAATTAAATTGTGGCATGATTTTGAACTGATGGAGTGTCAAGAGAGAATCCATTTAACCTTGATATTAAGAATGTTCTCCTTAGCATGACACAGGTTTAATAACATAAGAATTACAACATCTTCATGATGGATCCATTCACACTACTGAAATAATGGTGATGATGATGATGATAATAATAAAATAATAATAAATTTTATTGAAATTCTTACTATGTGACAGGTACTGTGCTAAGTGCTTTAGAGAGATTATTTCATTTAATTTTCAAACAATCCTTTGGGGTAGGTACTATTACTCCAATGTTTTTCATATGAAAAATTGAGGCACAGAGCAGTTAGTTAACTATACCAAGTCACACAGCTCTTAAGTAGCAGAGCTAGTCTAAGCTACATGCTTTATCCCTATAATATATTGTTTCTGGCTAGTCTATATTATGCCAATTAGGAATTAACGATATTTACACAATTGTTGTAAATGCTCTTTTGATTTAAAAAAAAAATATTCTATACATAAAGCATGTAAAACTTGTTTGTAATTACAATAGAGCATGCAAACTTCAACCTTGGTCACGTAAAAATAACAATATAAAAGGAAGTTAGGGGAAAGAGGGAGAAAGAGAAGGTAAAAGAGGACTTATTTCCTTATATTTCCCAGTGGGAGAGATATTATTTAATGTTACTGCTCAAAAGAGCTATATTTTTGAAGTTATAAAAGGAGCTAATAGAACTAAAAATAAAAATATGTTAACAAAAGTTAGAAGAGGGTTTAATGTAAGTGAGCTAATTTTTTAAATTTCAAAGCAGTGCTCAATAGATTCTTCTTAGAGCTGCTGTGTCAGGAAACAGTATAAACATGTTATTTGAGTTATGTAGATCACTACCAGAAAACAAAAAAGCTACAAACAAACAGATGAAAACCAGTCACCTGTGAAAAATGGGCCTGGAATGGGAATTGTGCAGTGAGATTTTTATATTTTATTTTATACCTTTTCACTTAAATGATTATTTCCATGTGCATGCATTACATTTTATAATAAGAACCATATTCATACTCTTCAGTAAGTGGACATTTAAGTTGCCATCCCAGAGAAATGCTGATCATGTGCATATAGAAGTGGCTCTAAGCAAAACGAGGGGCTTCTTGCAAAGGTTGGAATTACAGTCTCTGTAGGGGGTGCTGGGTAAACACCATTGCCTCAAATGGTCTGGGGATCCTTTCTATCTACCTGAATGTTTTTTACACTCCACCTATCCCAAGGTACAGTGCACAGATGGAAGAAACTAAGGACCCTCCTGTCTGAACTTCTGACTCTCTTTTCCCTTTTACATATCTTCTGGGTGACAAGGTGTAGTAGGTTCCATTTCATTGTCACATCTGTGTCTTATCCTTCTGATTCCGGCGCACAACACTCCTCATGACTGGCTTAATGGTAGATGGGGTGCAGGAAGGGGAAGCAGCCTCCTGAAAACAGTGCGCTAGAATGGGAGGGATTGCAAAAGTTTTATCTCCCTTACATCTGAGTATCTAAATGCATAGAAAAAGGTCTGCAAGGACACTGGCCCCTTCAATATCAGTGGGCACCTCCACGAGAGGAGGGGGGTAAGGGAGAAGGCATTCATGTATGACATGGATTTTTTTCTTTTTGGTGCTATAGACATTTATTTAGTGTTTTCAGATGTTTTATCTAAAACGTCTAATGTTTTATACAACATTTAAAAATCATCACAATAGCTCAGCGAGGTCAGTTTTTATGTTCACTTTAAAAAAAATAGTACTTTGCAATTTAGAACAGTTTTAGGTTTACAGAAAAATGGAGTGGAAAGTACAGAGAGTTCCCATATACCTACCCTCAGCCACCTCCCCAATTTCTCCTATTATTATTAACATCTTGTAGTAGTGTGGTACATTTGTTACAACTGGTGAGTCAATACTGATGTGTTTTTACTAAATAAAACTTTAAACTCCATATTTTATATTAGTGTTCACTCTTGTGTTGGCATTCTATAGGTTTTGACAAATGTATAATGACATGTGTTCACCATTATAGATCATACAGAATGGATTCACTGTCCTAGAAATCCCCTGGCTCCCCTTGGTCATCCCTCCCCCAATTGATTTGTTGAAAATTCATGATAGTCCTGATTCCCATGCTTGCCTGGCTGGCTGTTCCCACTTGCCCATGAAGTGAAATCCAGTCCACTGCACCTGTTTTTTTTGTTATTGACTCTGCTCTCTGTGATAATAGTGTCATGAGTGGTCTTCAAGCACCTCATATCCTGCCACTACTACCACTTGTCAGGGGGAAAACCCAGACAGGATGAGATCCACATTCTCAGCTGTCCCTGTCTTCCAAGGAAGAGAAACCCTATACCAGTAGCTAAAGAGTGAAACTCGATACCCCAGGGAAGGGGTGGGAGATGTCAGGTCTCCGGTGGCCCCAATGAGGCACCACGCCAGAGGTCCAAAAGTGCTGGGAAAACCAGCAAGGAGATGTAGACAATGCCAGGTAACATCTCAGGTACTGTGGGGGAGGGACCTCAAATACCAGGAATTAGGATTTGAGATAAACTTTTATTGCAGAGTGATTAAGAGCAGTATGGAGACCTTCTGCTTCCTGGATAAAATCAAATCCTGATTCTTAAGGTTGGAACTGATGGGGGAGAGTGTCCTGTGGAGACAGCTGAGAGTGAGGCTGGAAGATATTTCTCTAGATAGTGGTTTTCAAACATTTTTTTACCATAATCTACAGTAAAAATAGATTTCATATTGACATCTAGTGCACACATAGAAACATACTCACTGCCCAAAGTATCAGCATCACCTGGAAGCTTGCTAGAAACACAGAATATGGAGCTCCGTTTTGACTTACTAGATCAGAATCTAAATTTTCGTAAGGTTCCCAAATAATTATGCACATTTAAGTTTAAGAAGCACTGCTCTGAGCACCCCTAGCTAAAGATGAGTAATTCATACTTATGGACTTCAGGTGATTTTGTTCCATGATTTTCCTCCATTTGAGACCAGAGCCCTTTGTAAATTGTCTAAATACCTCAGCCTACAGTAATCCTGGCATCCTGTCTTCCACACCTCTCAAGATCCCAAATAATGTAATAATAATAATAATAATTACTGACTTGTATTATAGAGCTAAGCATGTGCTGAGTGCTATTCAAGAGACTTACATGTATTAACTCTTTTAATCCTCATAACAAACTTAGTAAATTTGCATTATTTTGCATGAGAAAACTGAGGTACAGAAAGGTTAAGTAACTTTCTCAGGTAACACAGCTAATAGATGGGAAACAAAAGTATGAAAATACAAAAGGGAAAAAGCAGGAAACACATGAGTGATAGAAAATAGTCAACAAATTTTTGCAAGATGGAAAGCGAATGGGAGGAGGCTATTGGATTAAACAGGTAGAGAAAGTTGAAACCTCACATATTCTTCCTGGAGGGCTACAAAGGTGATTGGTTCCAGTCTACCTGACAAAATTACTGGGAGTCTCTGCTCAAAATCATCAGGTATGGCCAAGGGTCAAGGTGATAACTAGGGGTAAAAACCAGACAACGGCCCCTGTTGGCCCACCCCTGTCATCCCCACCAGCTTAGTACATAATGCACAGGCACTTGACACTCATGCAGGGCAAAAAGTCTGCCAGCTCTGCTCCAAAAAATTTGGTCTGGCAGTCTGGGGGAAAGTTAAGACTATATATATTTCCCTGAAAATAAGACCAGGTCTTATATTAATTTTTGCTCCAAAAGATGCATTAGGGCTGATTTTCAGGGGATGTTTTATTTTTTTCATGTACAACAATCTACATTAATTCATGTACAACAACCTACATTTATTCATTTATTCATGTACAAAAATCTACATTTATTCAAATACAATCATGTCATCTTCTGGAACATCGTCATAACTCTCCAAACCCCGAATTCTGGCTTGAATTTCTTGCGACTCCATTTCCTGTAGAACCATTGGCCCCAATCTCTCAGGTCCAGCAATAGAGCTCTCCTTAAATGAGCACTTCTTGTCCAGTTGCCTGCTCGGAGTGCATTGGCAACACAGCTGTCAGTGATTTTATCCCATGAATTCTTCACCCAAGTCACGACCTCTTGCAGGCTAGGCTTCACAAAGTTTCCACTCTGATTTCTCTCCATTCTAATTTCAATGTAGTCATTGATTACTATGTGCAAATGGCCCTTGAATGGTTTGTTTATTGCAATATCAAGAGTCTGGAGATAGACAGTCATTCCTGCGGGAATCATTATTTGATCTATTCTTCTCTCTGCAAGGAAGTTCTTCATGTCTTTAGCGTAGTGAGTGCTGGCTGAATCCCAGGCTAGCAGACCTCTTTGGCCACCTCGCAAAACAAGTGGCAGCATTAAATCGACCCACTTCCTTATAACTGCTTTTGTAAACCAGGCTTTTTCGGTTTCAAGAACATAAATGCCTGAAACATGTTCAACCTTATCTTTCTTGCCCTTAGTGATGATTAGAGGTGGGGCTTTCTTTCCATCCAGACAAATTGCCAAAATACAGGTAACATGTGCACTTTCGTAACCAGTGGAGGGAATGTAGATTGACGAGGCACTCCTCTGATCAATTGTCGTTTGAGATCCTTGGCCCATAAACACTGCAGTTTCATCCATAGCAATCACGTTGAAGAGTTGGTATTTAGGAAAGTTGATGCCATCAACAAAGGACTTGAATGCAAGTCATGTTTAATAACTTCAGTATCTTCCAGCTTGAACAGTGTTGTTGACCTTAGAGACAATTTATATCACTGCAGGAAGCCATCCAGCCAGTGTTGTGATGCTTTGAATTCTTCTGGGGAATATTTCTAACTGTGGTGCCATTGCAAGGGCAAATGCGTGAATATCAGCCCTGCGCATAACCAAAGCCTCTGCTCTCCTGTCAGCAATCCTTTCACAGATGACGTCTTCCAGCTCAGGAAATAATGGTTGCCTACCTGATCCACACTTGTACTTCTTTGCATTTCCCACGTCCACCTGTTGACTGAGGCTATTGTACTCCGCTTACCATTTTCGTACCATTCAGAGATCCAACATCTTCTCTTTGCAGAAAGTCGTAAGATTCTTGCCCCGAGAGTCCTCCATGATTCCTTTCTTGTCCTTGACAGAATAGCTCTTTCTTTTTGTACTCATCTTGTCTGGGTGTCGAAATATTATTCCCTTTAAATCTACCATTAAATCAAGTGTTAATTGAAGACTTTTGAGACAGGAGTGGCAACAAAAATTATAACAGTTAAGAATGATGGTCCACACAAAAGCGATGAAAAATTGCAGGCACCAAAATTCAGAAAACATTTCTTTATTTCACACGAGTGCGTTAAGTACGTCAATTGCAACACATTACAAGGAGTGCATTACAACACATGATGTATTGAATTATGAAGATTCATATTAGACACAACCACGTCTGTTCGTTATCAAGTGCACACGTTATTCGTGCGTTGTGTCTGTACTCTGGTCATTCGGCAATAAGTCTCGAGTTCATCTGTTTACATAGACGTTTACCTCTTGTCCAAAGACACCCGCTTGGGTATTTACAAATACTTAATTATAACTTATAATTACAGTTTATTTTAAGTATTAAGGTCAACAATATTATTTATTTATATCTAATTATATATTAACATTATTATTTTATAATTCAATACATCCGTCGTGTGTTGCAACGGATGTACTAAATGGGTCCGTCTGGCTGACGATCTTAACTGGGGCTTATTTTTGCGGTAGGGCTTTTATTACAAGCATCCTGAAAAATCATGCTAGGGTTATTTTCTGGTTAGGTCTTATTTTCAGGGAAACACAGTATACACATATGTATATTCTTCTCATTAAGACTGTGGGAGGGCTCCCACAGTGTAACTATTGGTCAGAATTTTATATCCAGCCAAGCTACTAAGTGTGAGGGTAAAAACATTTCAGACCTGTGAGACCTTTCCATGTTTCCCTGAAAATAAGACCTAGCCAGACAATCAGCTCTAATGTGTCTTTTGGAGCAAAAATTAATATAAGAACCAGGTCTTATATAATATAATATAATATAATATAATACCAGGTCTTATATTAATTTTTCCTCCAAAAGATGCCTTAGGGCTTATTGTCCGGCTAGGTCTTATTTTCGGGGAAACACGGAATGTCTATCTTCTGTGTCCCCTTCTGCAGGAAGTTACTTAAGGATGTACTCCAGCAAAATAAGGGAATAAACTAAGAAGGAAAAAGATACGTAATTCATAAATTAACAAATCTGATCCAAGATGACAGGGACAGTCAAAAGATTCCAGGATGATAGCAGTAGTATAGCAGACCTAGAGGACAAGTCCATATAGGTACAGGAAGAGAGATGACTTAAAAATGGATACGTTTTTGAAGAAAAGGTCAGTTCACTCAGTGGTATGATAGAGAATTTCAGAAATTTTTGAGAATATGATAATGGAAAACAGTTTGAAATGGGAAGAAAAACACAATAAGAAATTCTAAGACTTAGAGAAAGCTACACAAGTACCTCAGTTGACTAAACATGACATGATTAAAAGCAAATGCTAAATGTAAGAAAAGAGGTGCCATTAGTCCTTGATGCTATGAATATTCTACTTGGTATGGTCCTGGGCTAGTGACATTGGAGCTTCAGGGAAGGAAATGCAATTCCAGCACACTGCTTGCCCAGGCATTGAACAATTAAGTTCATCTGACAATTAAGTTTGTGAGCTTGTTGCAATGATGTTGCTAACCTTTTCTGATATCAGAGGTGTTCTTCATTATGCATTTGTACCAACTGGACAAACAGTTAAACAAGTTTACTATTTGGAAGTGCTGAAAAGGCTGTGTGAAAAAGTTAGATGATCTGAACTTTTCGCCAACAATTCATGGCTCTTGCATCACAATGCACCAGCTCACATGACACACCGTCTATGAGGGAGTTTTTAGCTAGTAAACAAACAACTGTATTGGAACACCCTCCCTACTCATCCGATCTGGCCCCCAATGACTTCTTTCTTCTCCCAATGATAGAGGAAATATTGAAAGGAAGGCATTTTGATGACATTCAGGATATCAAGGGTAATACAATGACAGCTCTGATGGCCATTCCAGAAAAAGAGTTCCAAAATTGCTTTGAAGGGTGAACTAGGTGCTGGCGTCAGCAATGAGATATGTAGTACTTTTTCTAGGATGAGTTCACGAACTTAATTGTCCAACCTTGTATTTAAATGATTATAAATGTATAAATACTTGTCTTTGGTGTCTAATTTTTAGAGTCACCTGATGGACAAAGCAGAGAAAAGTTAATTGAGGTTATGCAGAATATAAATGTCAACAACTTTAACCATTTAAAAGGTAAAATATAACCAACAGAAGGTAGAATGTAGGAGAAAGGAAAAAAGGAAGACAGAATGGGATAATTGCCTCATTATTATAAAGTAGGGAGTCAAGGAATACTGTTGAAAGTGAATAGAAGCTTGCGGGAATGTGAATTGGGAGAAATCTTTGGGGAACAATTTGGCAATATATCTAGGCAAACTGAAGATGCCCCTACTCTACTCCCCAATAATTCTCCTAGCGAATCTCTCATGCGTGAATACAAAGAGGCTCATGGCAGCGTTTGGAATGGTTCAAAGGAATCAATCTAGAGCGAGAAGCAGTATTACACAGTGGTTAAGAGAGAGGACTCTGGAACTAGATGGTCATTTAGTAGCTGTTGAGACTTTAGGTATGTGACTTCCTCTCTGGGCCTCAGTTTTATGAGGATTGCTATAGGATCGCATTAGTTAAGCAATGTAAAGTACTTAGAATGATGCCTGGCAGATAGTAGATACTCAGTGTTGTTGCTATTGCTATTATTTTTCTTATTTTAAAAATTATGTATTTTTTTCAGTTACAGTTGACATTCAATATTATTTTATATTAGTTTCAGGTATACAGCATACTGGTTAGACATTTATATAATTTGTGCAGTGATCCCCCCAATTAATCTAGTATCCACCTGGCACTATACATAGTTGTTGCAACATCCTTTACGTTACTGACTACGCTATCTATGCTGTACTTTACATCCCCATGACTATTTTGTAACTACCAATTTGTATTTCTTAATCCCCTCAGCTTTTCTACCCAGCTCCCAACCCCACTCCCATCAGGCAACCATCAGCTTGTTCTCTGTATCTATGAGTCTGTTTCTGTTTTGTGTGTTCATTTATTTTGTTCTTTAGATTCCACATGTATGTGAAATCATATGGGTATTTGTCTTTCTCTGTCTGACTTTTTCACTTAGCATAATATCTTCTAGTTCCATCTATGTTCTCGCAAATGGTAAGATTTCATTCTTTTTTGGGCAGAGTAATATTCCATTGTATATATGTACCAGAGTTTCTTTATTGAATTGTCTATTGATGGACACTTGGGTTGCTTCCATATTGTGACTATTGTAAATAGTGAAAATATTTCATGTGCACTTGAAAAGAACATATATCCTGCTGCATTGGGGTGAAATACTCTAAAAATATCAGTTAAATCCATCTGACCTAGTGTGTCATTTAAGGTTGCTGTTTCCTTCTTAATTTTCTGTCTGAAAGATCTGTCCATTGGTGTCAATGGGGTGTTAAAGTCCCCTGCTGTGATTGTATTACTGTCATTCTCTCCCTGTATTTCATTCAATATTTGCTTTATATATTTAGGTACTCTTATGTTGGGTGCATAGATGTTTACAAAGGTTATATCCTCTTGTTGGATTGATCCCTTTATCATTATGTAATGTCCTTCTTTGTTTTAAAGTCTATTTTGTTTTAAAGTCTTTTTTGTCTGGTATAAGTATTGCTATCCCAGCTTTTTTGTTTGTTTGTTTCCATTCACATGAAATA
Source organism: Rhinolophus sinicus (assembly GCF_036562045.2). Lineage (NCBI taxonomy): Eukaryota > Metazoa > Chordata > Mammalia > Chiroptera > Rhinolophidae > Rhinolophus > Rhinolophus sinicus. The sequence continues at coordinate 34,024,639 of NC_133753.1, read as the reverse complement.
TCTTTTTCCATTCCTTTACTTTTAGTCTGAGTATGTCTTTCAATCTGAAGTGAGTCTTTTCTAGGCAGCGTATATATGTATGTAAGGGTCTTGTTTTCTTATCCACTCAGCTACCCTATCTCTTTTGATTGGAATATTTAATCCATTTACATTTAAATTGATTATTGATAGGTATGTAGTTACTGCCATTTTATTATTTGTTTGGTTTTTTTTTTAATCAACAAGGCCCCTGAATAAATACATTCATAGAAGGAATGCATGAAAGGACTACAGATTACATGTATCAACATGGATACAGTTTGAAAACATCAAGTTGAGTGAAAAAAGCAAATTGTAAAGTAAAATGTTCAGAGTAATAATACCATTTGTGTACATTTTTAAAACGTAGCAGGCAACACTATATATGGATACATACAAATATACCTATATATGAAAGATATTTTAAAAGTAATATAGGTATTATATTATTTTCTATTCTCTTATATTTCATAATAACATTTAAGACACAAAACGAAGTGGCTGGAATAAGAAATAGGGATGTCAGACTTCATATAAAGTTTAAAGTTTCAAAGGTAACAAATAAAAGTATAAGAATATAAATATTAACTATTGGAAGGAGGAGAGGGAGAGCAGGGTTGATAGATACTGTTTAAAACTTATAAACTGAGAGATGGGCGTATAATAAGCATCCTACTAGAATTATGGAGGTTGCCACCAAAACAATCAAAAACAGAAGTTAAAATTGTAAATAAGTTCTTATGTACTATTTTGTTTGTTACCATATTCTTTGTATTATTTTAATGAAATTTTAATTCAAAAGTAAGCCTAATATAGGAATAAAAAAGAGTCCTGAGTTCTTCCTGAGATCAGAATTTTCTAAGATAAGCAGTACCCCCCACCATGATCAACATGACCAATACTGGGCCGCAGTGAGGTTTAAGCAAGTGATTCTCAAGACGAAAGTGAATTGTAGACAATAGGCATTGAGGTTCTGCTGTACCTGGAATAAGTATTTCCATGGTCAACAGTGACATATGGGCTTGATTGTGTTAAGGGAACGTGTGGGTTTCCTTATAGGGAGCCAGAGCCCTGAGAGACCCTTGGCTCTGCCTCACTCTTCAGTCAGGGTTCTGGGCAGGAAACAAAAGCAGTTGCGATTTTGAAGACAATTTAACAAAGAGATCATGTCTAGAGTTATAGGCAGGGCAGAGACAACCAACAGGGACTGCTGAGCAACCAGGGACTAGCAACCAGGGGAAGCCCCATTACTATGTCTGGGCCTCCAGGGGTGTGGGAAGGAAGCCCTGTGGGAGCTGGAGCCCTGTGCTATAGGCGCCGGTGTTGCTTTGCCCTGAGTTCCCTTAGCTCACATCTGAGTTTACTGCGGGAGAAGAACAGTTTCCTTTATGGCCACCCGAGTGCCATGCCTCTCTCTTTCCCTGCCTGAAGGCTTTCCTCAGTTCCATGACTCTGGCTCAGCCCTTGCATAGGACAGAGCTAAAATGCTGAGGATGGAACACCCCCAGGGACGACTCTTACCTAGCCAGGGATGGTAGTCAGTGATTCAACACCCCAGTTCCCCCATTCTTGGGTTGGAAAATTCTGCGGTGAATTCCACATTGTTTCTCAGTGAGTCCAATAGGATGGAGCCTCTTATGCCCACGGAGATAGCTGCTCATTCATCTTTCCTCTCTTAGGTTTTCTCCCGTCTCTGTCTCATTTCTCTTTTTCCTCCCTTGTGCTCCCTGGCATCACCTCCCCAATAAATCATGTTTGGCCAGTGCTTTTCTCAGTGTCTGCTTTTAGGAAAACGATGCCAAACCAAGACACCATGGGAAGGGGGCTGCCCAGTAGAAGTTGTAATTGTCAGGGGCAGGGAATGAGTTGAGATAGGAAGGAAGGTATATTTGTTTTTTGCAGCTGCTATAACAAATGACTGCACACTTGGTGGCTCAAAGCAGCAGGCTTTATTCCCTCACAGTCCTGGAGGCCAGAAGTGTGCAATCAGGGTGTGGTCAGGGACGCAATCCCGCTGAAAGTCTCTAGGGAAGAATCCTTCTTTGCCTCTTCCCAGCTCCTGCTGGCTCCCAGCAATCCTGGCTTGGGGTTGACACTCCCATCTCTGCCTCTATCTTCACAGAGCCTTTCTCCCTGTCTCTGTGTCCTCTCCTCTTCTAAGGATATCAGTCGTTGGACCTAGGGCCCACCCTAATCTAGTATAACCCCATCTTAACAAGTTTCATCTCTAAAGACCTTATTTCCAAATAAGGTCACATGCTGAGGTTCCAAGTGGACATATCTTTGGGGGAGGGCATGCTATTCAATTCACTTCAGGAAGCAAATGGGGAGAAGGTAAGGGAATAAATACTCAGCCTTCCATTTCTTTCAATTCACCAGTCTCTTGTAAGTGACCAAACTCAACCAGAAACAAGAAGGCAAGGGAGATTAGGAGATGCAATATTCAGGGTCAGCATCGGGGACTCAAGAGCATGTCAGAGAAAGATGAGAACAATTTAGGGGCCGGGAGGGGAGTAATGGAGAGTAGCCAATACATCTACCTCTTTTTGGGAAGACTTCATTTTTTCAGTGACAGAAAACCTAAGGTGTCCTAACATCCCTTAAGGGCCCATGAGACCCTTCAGTTATCCTGAAGTAGCACTACCTATGCACAAAAGAAAGGATATTTTTATGGCAGTGGAGAAAGCAGAGGCATCAACTGCCCTGAGACCTGTGGTTGGAATTTGATTGTCATGTGGAACACTAATCTTGCTCCCAATGGCTGCCACAAGCCTTTGTGCAAACTAGAAAAAGTGTCTTTTTGGGACATGCACCCCAGGACACATGGCTTGGTTGAGTAAAGCACATATGGAATTCCAGTGTTCACTAACCTTCTTGGGTACCAACTCTACGATCGTACCAGGAAGCCTTGCTCCAACTTTACCCGATGATAAGAGTTACCTGAGGTACTGGTAAAAATAAAGATTTGTTGGTAACTCCCCTGGAGATTCTGATTCAGTGGGTCTGAGCTGTCGCTTTGGGGTTCTGTACTTATAATGAGAAACTTAGTGATTTTAATCATTAGATAAAGATGAAAATTGTTGATCTTGATCAAATCATCATTATATAAGTGAGATGAAGGGGGATAAAGTGACTTTCCAAGTCCCATAATGGCTGAGTCAGTCAGTATCATTGGGATAAGTGCATGGGAGCCCCACATGATCACATTATGTAAACCAAGAGTCATTCATGTGTACATGTCCCATATCAGCCAGGGTTGGGTTAGAGAAGCAGAGGCTCTGGGAGTGACATGGAATGAAGCAGTGAGTAAAGGAATTAGACCACATATGAGCAATTGTAAGAGTTAGAGGACGAATCAATGCTGGGCTGCTGTCTCTACATCTCCTGTGGAGCCTGAAGTCGCTAGAGGTCAGCAGGGGCTGTAGCTGGGAAGGGAAGATGAACGTGGACAAGAGCAAGGGAAAACTGGAACCCACGAGGACAAACCGGAACCCATGAAGATAAACCGGAACCCACAAGGACAAACTGGAACCTGCCTTTGTGTGCCACCCATGCCAGCCTGGGTGCTGGGTCTCCCTATAGGAGAAGATGGTGCCTTTTGCTGTGGGATAATGCTGGCACATGGCCCAGGACTTGGAGAAGATGAGGAGGAGCTAGAGGACCTGTGGGTCTAGGTGCTACCCCTCACTGTGCCAGCTGAGCCAGCAGATCGGTGACAGTGTGAGCAGTGCCACCGAGCCTGGTGCCCTGCACCAACCTTCAGAGCATAAACATGGAGGCACCTTCACTTGCACAAATTTTTTGTGTGGCAGTATCCAACCCAGAACCAGACAGAGAAGGAAATGCTGAGAAAGGTGATTTCAGCTTTGCTAAGTTGACACAGCACAGAACCACAGTGTGTTTTTGCATAGATTTTACTGTATTGAAAGTACCCTGGTGGCAAGAAGACTCTGTTGTTACAATTCCACCCAACATTGAAGAGAATGTTTCACACATAGCAGATACTCCATAAATATGTTCCATTTTGAGGAAACAATCTCAATATTAGTCTTCTTAGTTTGCAGTCTTGCACAAGAAAGCCAAACACAGCTGTGCAGACATTACAGTGTTGAAGTGATCCCCAAGTGACTGCAGCCCACTCCTCTCCTCCTTAATTGCTTCTCCATTGTAGCTCCTAAGTTGCCAAGTGCACCATTCATTTAACATCCCTCCACACTTAAGATTGCTCATAATCTGAAACCTTCTCAAAAAGATTTGAAGAAAAGTGGGGGGAGGAGGGGAATTAAGATCCACAGAAAAAGCCCTTGAAACTTAAAGCGGAAAAAATGACAAAAATATAACCCGTCACAGTGCTAGCCAAGAGGGCAGTTATTATAAGACAGCCTCGGTACCTGGAGGGGTGAGAGCGAGGTATTTTCTGCCCAGGTGAAGAGACAGCCAGCCCCCCCCGACCCCCCCAGTATTCACACCACCAGAGATTTTTCCAAATCCCACTTCAAATCTCATAATCCCTTCAGTCCTTAACTGCTGGAGATGACATCATCTTTTCCTTCATTTCAGACAGGCTCGCCACTTCTGCTTGAGAGCACTGTTGTGGTCTAGCAAGCATGTGGCTTTCAGGCTGACTTAGAAAATCCAGTTGCAGTGGAAAAGCACAATTAAAAAATTATGATCTCTTTTTCCCCTTTGTAAACAGATGTCATTAGTTTTGGATCTAAGCAAGGGTGTAACTGTCCTGGAAAGATCCTCACTGAAGGATTTGTGGTGTTTTTCAATATGGTTGAAGGCATGGATTTTCCTGTTACAGAGGTACTGTAACTGTGGCATCATCAGAAGTCTGAGAAGTGTCCATTTTCAAGGACTTGCCTCCCTGAAAAGCCCATAAAAATGAAAACAAAGAAAAATGAAAAAGTAATGTATAAGTATGCTCAAATCTATGTTTGCTGCTACTTGCTTGAGTTATTTAAAATTCTCCAGTTCCATTCCCGGGACTTTCAAGATATAGAAGATTTTCCTTTCTTTTCCATGTTCCCTCTTCATTTTCTGTCTGTCTGTCTGTCTGTCTGTCTGTCTGTCTGTCTCTCTCTCTCTCTCTCTCTCTATATATATATATATATATATAGAAACATATATATATATATATATATAGAAACATATATATATATATAATCTCAATATGTCTATCAATATCTATATGGTAGCACAGTAACCTGAAAACTCTAGTTAATGCAGAGGTACATGTTCATTCATTTGTTCATCAGACATTTCATGAGCGACTGCTCTGTGCCAGACACTGTGCTAAATTCTGAGTACACGAGAATAAATGAAATACAACTCCTATCCTTGGATTTTTCCAATCTGTTGGTGGGGACAGCCTTTTAAACAGATAAATTACAACATGTAATTTGTTGCAAAGACAGAATCAAGTGCTCCATGAGCAGAGGAGAGAGCAATTCACTGTGCTGAGATAACATTTCCCAGTTATTTCAGAGAACCACCCTCGTCTGAACGTTTTCTGAGCCATAAAATATCCTTAGAGATCACTTTGAGTTAGTTTTGCAGTGTTCAGTTAATTCAATGGAATGAGGAGTCGTCTTTCTGTGCCAAAACCTACCCTATGTTAGGGAGAAAGGGGTGGTTGGAGGAAAGCACTGGGGGAGGGAAGAGGGGAGGGGGGCAGCCTTGGCTCTTTGCCTGCCAAGGGACTAGCACATTTCAATTCCCTGGCACCGTTAGCGAATCATTAGGTTGTTAAGAATTTTGGATATGTGTGTGTATTTGTATGTGCACATGTGTGTGTTTGTCTGCTTTTCTATAACTGTTCCTTACCCTCTCCCTTCTCTCCCACTTCTTTTTAAAATAGAAGAAATCACAAAGACAAGGAGGAGTCTTGCTTCATTGTCTCTTCGGTGGATTAAACCATCAGATTGTGACATTCATCTGAATCATTAAGAAATCTACATTCCAAAGTCTATAAAATCCCATCCATGCCTCAGCAGGGAGGGGAGAATGTTCAGTTGCCAAATCTCACACTCCTCCAATCCTTGCTAAATTTGGACCCAAGTGCAAAGAATTGGGGTCCTGCACTCATTTATAGCTGGCAAAAGGCGACTGCCTGGTTTGTGGAAAAGGACCTCATGGCCCTCAAAAGCTGTTATAGTGTCACGTGGTGATGAGCTTAATGTAAATGAATCTGAAACATCTGGATCAAATTTCCTCTCAAACAAACAGGGTTATGAAAATTGGTGGGTGAAAAATACCTTCTGGCCAAAGGCATTTTGGGTTATTTCTGAACCCAAACTGTCTGCAACGATGGTTTAAGAAGGGGGCCCAGGTGAGGCTGCTCTGCTGCTTCACCCCACACCTGAGTCTATGGCAAATGCAGCTGGAGCAAAACAGACTGACCACATGAGCCATCATCTTTGTAATGAAAAAATGGGAGAAATTAATTCATTTAATAAGAATTTATTGAGCATCCACTAAAGCTGAGTATTACGATCTGGGGATACTACAGGAAACATGACAGACCTAGACTGCTCTCTGGATGTTTGCAGTTTAGAGAAAACTTAGAGGTCCACATTGGACAGGTGGCTATCGTGGAACATGACGGTGGTTACAGGTGCTGTGGGAACTCAAAGCAGCCCCGTGAGTCACCAGCTGTGTGTGGGTGGACTGAGATAGTGTTGCTGGGAGAGTGTCTTTGTGCTGAGAGCTTCAGAGTATTTGGCTGACCGCTGCACGCCTCTGAGCCAATTTCAATGCCTGGTCCCTTGAGGGTCTCAATAAATATTTGTATATGAATGGGTTTACCAAACAAATGCTGAGAGGAGGGCTGGGTGAGTGTTTGGAAGGAGTGAACGGCCTAAGCCCAAGGTAGTGGGTGAGAAAGAACTTTGGTAGGCTGGAGAGAGGAGGGTCAGGTGGGAAGGCAGGAAAAAGGAAGGAGGCTGGAAGAAATGTGGGTCTTGCTATTGGAGGGTCTGGTAAGTCCAGTTAAAGATTTAGGCTTTGTCCGAAGTACAGTGTGACATCCTTGAAGAATTCTAAGCAGATAAATGACATGATCAGGTTTTTATTTGGGAAAGATGTCTCTTGGCTATCGTGAGGCGAAAGGATTCCTACAGAACAATTTTGGAATCCAGGAGGCTGCGTAGTCATCAGTGGAAATGAGACGGTGGGTCTGGCCTAGGGTGAGCACCGTGGGGAGGGAAATAACTGGGCAGGTTCCAAAGACGTTTAAAGGCAGAATCAGGAGGACTCAGTGAGCCTTTGAAGGTAGAGGTGAGGGGGGTTCCAAGAAGGGGCCCCTCCTGAGAAAAAGATTCATCTGCCCGTGATTCATGAAGAAAGCGGTCCTGAGTGGGAGCACCAGAACAGGGGAGGGACAGAAACTCAGCAAGGGTGTGACTTTCAGGCAAAATCCCACCCAGGGTACATTTTCCTCACTCCATGGGGGTTTATAACACATCTCAAACCGTGTTAGTTCATTTACTTATTTATACTGAATTGGTTCCATGTAGGATTTAAGGCAAACTCTAAGGCTATATAAAATATAAGAATATGTAACTAGCTAAGAAAAGAAGAAAGAAAATGAAGGAGGAACATAAGAAAGAAGCCAGGGTTGGAGCTAAAATATGTGCTCTAGTTAACACATTCCCCCCAGGTGGGCCAGGCTTGGCTATGATGTGAAAGGGAAATTTGGTCAATTGTGTAATATGGTATTCAAAAAATAAGTATCAACTTCAGAAATGCAACTATTTATTTTTTAGTCTCTTTATCTCAGAATATCTTTTTTTTTTAAATTTATTGGGGTGACAATTGTTAGTAAAATTACATAGATTTCAGGTGTACAATTCTGTATTACATCATCTATAAATGCCATTGTGTGTTCACCACCCAGAGTCAGTTCTCCTTCCATCACCGTATATTTGATCCCCCTTACTCTCATCTTCCAACCCCCACCCCCTGTACCCTCTGGTAACCACTAAAGTATTGTCTGTGTCTATGAGTTTCTGTTTCTCATTTGTTTATCTTGTTCTTTTGTTGTTTTTGGTTTATATACCACATATCAGTGAAATCATATGGTTCTCTGCTTTCTCTGTCTGACTTATTTCGCTTAGCATTATACTCTCAAGATCCATCCATGCTGTCACAAATGTTCCTATATCATCTTTTCTTACCGCCGAATACTATTCCACTGTGTATATATACCACGACTTCTTTATCCATTCATCTATCGAAGGACATTTTGTTTGTTTCCATGTCTTGGCCACTGTAAACAAAGCTGCAATGAACATTGGACACATGTGTCTTTATGTGTAAATGTTTTCAGATTTTTTGGGTGATACCCAGGAGAGGGATTGCTGGGTCATATGGTAATTCTATTCATAATTTTTTAAGGAGCCTCCACACTGCCTTCCACAATGGCTGCACCAGTCTGTATTCCCACTAACAGTGTATGAGGGTTCCTTTTTCTCCACAGCCTCTCCAACACTTGTTACTATTTGTCTTGTTGATGATAGCCATTCTGACTGGGGTGAGGTGATATCTCATTGTGGTTTTGATTTGCATTTCTCTGATGATTAGTGATGTTGAACATTTTTTCATATGTCTATTTGCCATTTGTATGTTCTTTGGAGAAATGTCTCTTCAGGTCGTCTGCCCATAGGTACCAAACTTATGGACCTTGGGTTCAAAGAGCGTTTTATGAATTTGACTCCAAAGGCAAGGGAAGTAAAAGGTAAAATAAACGAATGGGACTATATAAAACTTAAAAGCTTCTGCACAGCAAAGGAAACCATTGACAAAATAAAGAGGCAACCAACTGAATGGCAGAAGATTTTTGCAAACAGTGCCTCCGATAAGGGGCTAATATCCAAAATATACAAGGAACTCATGAAACTCAACAACAAAAAAACAAACAACCCAATTGAAAAATGGGTAGATGACCTGAAGTGCAACTATTTTTGACACTAGGATGGAATAAGAAGGGAATTTCTTCCAGGATTTTTATAAAGAGGTCACTGTATGATTTTATACTTAACCTTCTTACAAATTTCAAAAACAACAACAATGAATCTCATGACTATTTTTTAAATAAAGGTCCTCAGTAGAGGCTGATGGCATCTTGTCTAAAACACAATTCAGCAAAATCCATCTGTTGGATGATGAATAGTTTGTGGGCCAGGTCACTAGTTCTCAGCTGCTGATACTTGACCGAGAGGTAGATTTTAGAATACCTAATAGAGTATTGCTTGAAAAAATAGTAGATGTCCTCCTTCAAGCAACTGCCTTGTTCCTTGAAGCTGAATGCTTGCTAAATATTAACTCACAGTGTACTTGAATTTCCTTTTCTATTCTCAGTCTCAATTGTAGTTACTCTCTATTTTCAGTTGAAGATAGACCTATGTACCTTAGTACACATTTGTTTTGAGATTAGGTTTAACAATATTTTGTAAAAACTGAGAAATCAAATACAGATGCAGGCAGGAACCAGCTGCGGCTCTACCTGTACTTACAGGTGAACTAGTGGAACACCTCTGGGCAGGACACGGTCTCCTAGAAACTGCATTGAATCTATGCCGTTGCATAAGCCAATGAGCTACCAAGGCCAAATGTTCAGTTCTCTATACCACACTTGTAATAGTTTCAGCCTGGAACAAAAATTTCAAGGTGGTGTATTCAGAAATCCAACTCCATAAATAATCTTTGACTGTGCCCAGCCTGCACTGTGATTAAAGGTGAAAAAACAGAATAATCTTTAAAGTTCTGGAGCCACAGAATCTTCCCATGGTGGTTCATTCAATTAATGTTTTCAAATCATCTATATAGGGCCCAGGTAGAGAGTGACCTGTGACCCACAAAAATTGGGGCCATTGGCCTTACTTTCTGAGGCTAACAGAGATGAGTCCTCTAGAAATCAGTAAGCATCCAGTTTCTTTTCATGTGGTTATCTTTTGAGAGCCTATTTCCCACAGTCCCTTCCTAAGATAACCCACAAAATGACACAGTGGCAGAATTTCCTGTTGATTTTGTCTATAAAAATGTCTCTTGGATTTACCCTTCCTTCTCATGGCCTCTGTCCCCCGAACTCAAGATATTATGACTTCTTTCTTTCCTCACAGCCTGATGTTGACTTCTCCCATCCAGCTCATCTTGCACACAGTAGCCAGATTTTCTGTTTTTCTTACTGAGAAAACACTTCCATCATGTCACTTTACTTCTTACAAATCTAGGTTGTTACCAATTTCCTGTCATGCTGAGTCAAGATTTTTCTGACTTTCAGCACCCTCCATAATCTGGTTCTACCCTACATTCCCAGCTTTATTAACCATAATCCATTTTCTCTTCTGGATTTTCTCATTCTTCTTCTGTAACACTTGTCACTTAAAACTTTATACTATACTTTTCGCATTTATGTCTTCTCAATTTTTGTCTTATGTATCAAATACATATCATTTTAGAATTATACTACATTTTTAATATATCAAAACTTTTATCATTTTGCAGTGACCCTATTTACCACTAGCAGTTCTTTTTTTTTTTTTTTCTTAAAAATCTATTTGGTATGATATTAAAAACAGATATACCAGCTTTCTTTTGGTCTATATGCCTGATAGATGGTTTTCTATCCATTTACTTTCATCTGTTTTCTGACCTTATGACAGCATATTTCCTTCTTGTATTTATTTGATTTCCAACATATTTACATTTATTTCCATCACCATTTTTTTTTTCACCTTTTATTTGTCCTATCTCTTCTGTCACTTTATTTTCCCTTTTTACTTGCCTTATTTTGGGGAATGAATGTATAGCCTTTAGATTTCTCATTCTTATATATTAAATTCTTCATTTTTGTTTGTCTGAAAGTGTCTTTATTTCATACTTATTCTTGATAATTTTTCTGGGTATAAACATTTTAGATTGATTAATTTTTTCTGCATGTTGTAAATATTACCCACTGTCTTTTGCCTTTTATTTTGCTGCTGAGCACTATGCTCCTTTATATTTGTTCTATCTTTCCTCTCCAGATGTTTTTCCAACTCTCCTTATGTCTTTATTGTTCCTCAGTTTCATGATAATGTGTCTATATATGTTTTCTAGTTATTTGTCTTAATTGAGATTCACTGATTTTCATGAATATCAGGTTTGATATTTTTCAGTAATTTTGGAAATCATTGAAACTCCTTTTAGACTTTGGTAGACTTTCTTAACTTATCCATGATTCTTAGACACTTTTTATTATTTTCTATCTTTTTGTGTCCTTGAGCTAACTTCTGGATAATTTCTTCAAATACCCATTCCAGTTTACAAAAAGTCTGTCTTCATCTGTTATATCTGCTAGTTAACATATCCACTGAATTTTTAACTTCTAGAAATTCCATTTTTATAATTCCCTGTTCTTTGCTTATATTTTCAAGTCTTTCTATTTCTTTAAACACATTAAATCTATTTTTATTCTGTATCTGATCATTTCAGTACCTGAAGTCAATGTAGGTCTAATTCTGTTGTCATTCATGGTGACTTGTTTGTTTGTATATTTTGTGATTTGTGATTGTGAGTTCATGTTGTGAGTACTTTATTTGTGGGAATTCTTTGAAAGCTGAGTTGCAGGTGACAACTCCAGAAAAGATTTGTGCTTGCTTTTGTCAGTTGCCTAGGGGGAATTACAGCTTGAAACTATTTCAATTAAATTTTCCACTTGAGGTTTTTAGCCCACAGAGGCAGTATGACTTCAGGTCATAAACTTATATGAAGACTGACTCCATCCAGTACCAAGTTTCCTTGATATCTCTGCAGTGTGAGCTTATCTCTAGTCTACTATAACTGATATAGGAGGCTAATTAGAATCCCAGCTTTATGTGCAGGGCTCCTATGTGATTCCTCAGCTTGGCTGGGACCTAGAATTTATCTCCTGTCCCATGTCCTGAGCTGTCATCACAATAAAAGCCCAAGGTCACCAGAGTTTGATGGATAACCTCCCAAAGTTCCTGCTTTCAATGCATTTTGGGACTCTGCACATTCATTACTTTTCTTTAGTTCAGAAAATCATATAAAATCATTGCTTAAAAAATTATTTTTTAATACTTCATCAGAAGGGCTTTTCAGATTATCTGGTTGATCAAATTTCTGGAAAGGGAAGGGAAGGCATTTATATTTTCTCTATATTACTAGATTATAAGATCCTTGAGGAAGGCTTATTTCTTATTAGTTTTGTGTCTTGTGTTTCATGAATGTCATCCACAATCCCTACTATTTAAACAGTTAGATGCTGTGATAGTTAATTTTGTGTGTCAACTTCGCATGGCTATGTAACAAGCCATTTGGTCAAACAAAGGTTTAGATGTTGCTGTGAAGGTATTTTAAAGATGTGATTAACATTTATGATCAGTAGATTTTAAATAAACCCAATTACTCTCCATAATGTGGATGAGCCTTATCAATCAGTTGGAGACCTTAAGAACAAAGACTGAGGTTTACCAAAGAACAAGGAATTTTGTGTGACGTAGGAAACATTTTTGCCATTCTCAGAATTGATACAAGTTTTAAGAGACATCCAGGAGAACCACCAAGGCCTCTTGGATTCCACAATCTAGTCCATCCAAGGTTGTGGCACAAAGTTCTTGGCAGATTTTATATACACTGCTGGCCAATAAAATGTTGGTTTGAAGCATTTCTGGGCCATTTCTCTCCACATTTATTTTGTAATCCAGATCCTAGGCACCTTTTGTTGTTAGGTTAGCAAAAAGTCTGGGAATAAAAAAAAATTCAGAAAAATCAAGGCTTACCAAAGAAATAAGAAGCAGTGGTGAACAGATGGAGGGAGACATTTATAGACATTTTGAAGGATGGAGAGTCTAGCAAATTCCACCTCTACTTCTCAAAGCTCATAATCCATGCTTACATGCTTACATGGAAAGTTCTTTGCTGCTTTCTAGGCATAAAAGAAGTTGGAGTGCTGAAGGACTGGTTCTTGAGATGTTACATGGATGGTTTTGACTCGGCTCCACAGCAAAAGTGAAAGCTTTCTGTTGTTTTGTGTAGCTAACCTTGTATTACAAAATTAAGGTTATTTTTTAAAGTTGTAATTAATTTAATATGGCTGTTTCTCCATGGAAAAGACTTGGCACCAGGCCAGGAAAGGAGGTCATTCTGGCATTTAACAGTATGAAACTCTTCTTGCACATGGAATGTTGTGGTCAGGGCTGCTTTCTTCTTAGGGAGCTATAGACCCTTAATCTGGGAGTGGCTGGGTGGGTGCACACATTTATAAAAACTCATCAAGCTGTACACTTAAGGTTTGTGCCCTTTCTAAATGTGGGCTATACTGCTGCCCCTCAGTTTCAAGGGAAAAAAAAGGAACAAAAGGACCTAACAGTGTAAAGAGTGGATTTATGCTGAGTCCCTCTAGTGAGTTCCCATTAGCACTTAGAAGAGCAGTCTAGTGTTTCCTTAGTCCAGCCTTCTCTCCCTACTCTTTCCACATGTCTTCCTGACCTTTCCATGATATCTCTTCAACTACAAAAGGAACATCATCACCTTTCCCCTCCTAACTGACGGGAATTCCACCAGGATCTTCTTGATTGGTATGGAAAAGGCTGGTGGACAGGCTAAGGAAGAAGTTTATTCTGGCATTTTAAAGAATGAAACCATGGCTCTTGTGCTATGATACACAGATGTGCACTCTGAATTCACAGATTGACCTGCTCTTCAAAAATCCCTCTTCTACTTTTTAAAAGAACTCCTGTTTTATGAGTTTCCAAACTTCTATCAGGCTAAAATAGATACTGTAAACCTCATGTGAAGGCAAATATAGGGCCTGCCTTGGAGCCATATGAAGCTTGAGTTTTGATTTTATCTTCTGTTTATTTCTCTGGCATAGCTAATGCTATGTTTATGGTCAATAGACATAAATGTGGAACTGCTCTGAACCGAGGCATTTCAGTCCACTTCAATGTGCTTACCTTGACTTCTCTTTCATTCCTGTTCTCTAGTTCAATCAAATTCATAGAAGCATTATCTACTGGAAAATGAAGTTAAAATAAGCTGCGTTCTCTCCAAAAAACAAAATTGAAATATTTGCTAAAGGCAGGGAAAAATACATCTACTTCACTCATCACAATCATCTTTCTGTCTTCTTAGCCTCTTCCTCCTCTCTCCTCATCCTCCAACCCCATACTCTCATCTTCAATCCTGTGCAGTGCAGGTTTGCTTCAGGGAAGAAACACAAACAAATACAAAACAGGAAGCATGGCTGAGCTACATGTACGCCCATAGCCAGCCTTTTATCACCTTGTACATTTAGGCAAAACATCCTCCCTCACGGTTGAAACGATGAGCTTTGGTAAGTAAGTGAATACAGTCACCAGATTTATGGGCACCAAATGTTTTGGTACATTCTAAAATGACCAAATTCACCTAACTGGTTGTTATCAGTATAGCCTCAAAATAAAATGTTCTCCTGTCCCCCCTCCCTACCCAGCCCCCACCCCCAAATTTCAAGGGGAGAAAAGTAGAAGCAAGGCATATACAGACATAGTTTGCGGTTAAAAATAAGTCTTAAAAAATGTTAGTTGAACCTTGGCTTTTGTCTCCAAGCCCTCAGGGGGAAAATGTGAGCTTGTTTCCTCACTGAAAAAATATCATAGCACTTGACAGGCTGGATTCTTTGATCCTCAAATGTTGCTGTGATTTCTCCAGTGCCCCCTTATACTCCATCCGTCCTCACCCCCACCTAATTGGCGCTTTGTAACCTGATGCTCCATAAAGAGTATTTCCACAAGAGTATTAAGACATGTCCTCTCTTAATATCAAACCTGTTCCTTGATTGCTCCCTCCTCATCCCGAGCACAGTCCCCTCCTGAGGTTTCCACCATGAAGATGGCTGGCAGGAGAAGCTGGCTCAGCTGTTTCAAATTAGGGGCAATGGGAGGCTTCCTTGTAATATATGACTTAATCAGTGTCCCTGAAGTAAACTGTCCAAACCGAGACTGGAAATGACCCCTAAATTGGACTTCATAAACCTCCTTTGACTTTGGAGCGGCGAAGGAATTTGAATCTCTTATAGGTGTGCGATAGGTTATCGTGAACAAATGGAGAGCGGTGCTCAGAGCCCCATAGGAACGAAGCATGCCGTGTGGTGGTTGTGTACTATGAGGGTTGTCACATATAATACAGGATGCCCAGTTAAGTTTGAATTTTGAGACATTAACAAATTTTTTTTTAGATAAATGTCCTGAATATGACATGGCAACCATAGTGTTATTTATGCTCTAAAAGTGAAAGAACCATGGTGTTCTTGTTATTACCTCCTTCCCACTGAGACTAGGCTGGTAAGCTTCTTCTGTAAGGCTCCATTTGAAAACCTGTTTCTGTTTGCTATTGGTCCATGATTTCTCCTTAACATCAGTTTCCTGTCACTCTTCCTCAGATAAGGAGTTAGAGTTAGGCTCGTGAGTAAGCAGGGAGATTGCTGCCTATACGCACCCCTCCATAAGCCAGAGGCTGAAGGCTTAAAATGTTGTCATCTTATGGACAAGTTCCTTTGTATCTTAGCGCTTCCTTATCCTCCTAGTTGTATTACTTGATGCTACTCAAAAGGCTCATTACCCATCAGTAAATGAAAAATAGCCACATAATGAGTATTTGAGTTGCTGTAATTTCCTCTAACCATAATTCAGTGAATTATATGATGTTTTTCAACTTTATATCAGAGCCTCTTTATAAATCCTATTTGTCATCGTTGTTGCTTTGGGCCCACATAAAAGTGGCTTATGAGAAATGAGGCAGAGTTGCTTTGTCGTAATATTGAGAAAGAAGTCAGAAGGCTCGGGGAGGTGGGAACGTTAGAATAAATTTACTTTGTAAGACTTGGGAATCTATTACCTGACTGTGCTCCTTGGGAGGGCTCACAGTATATTCTTTTCACTAATGGTAGAAGGAATGCATTGGTGGGGAGCATCAGTATTTTTGAGCTCAGTGGTTAGTGGTGAGAGCTGTTAGAGAACCCCTAGAAAGACACAGTCCCAGGGCCCACCATCCCCCTTTTCTCCAAATTACTCCAACAGCAAACTCCCAATTTCCTGCTGCATGTATCCCTGTCGCATACGTCCCCAAATGGTTATGCCAGTGGTGAATGTTGTTTATTCTTTTAAGGATACCTCCTTTTGTCAGGTGACAGAGTCCTACTAGGAGGTATATACGAAAGAGGGAAACTTTTCATCACCCCCGACAGAGCTAAAGCTAGTGAACTAAACAGGAGGGGGAAAAAACAGTATTCAGAGCTTATTAGATTGGGGGAGAGGAAAGGAAGCCCCAAATTATGTCTCATGCCAGTTAGGAAGGATTAAAGAGATTTCTCAAGAAATACAGCAGGGAATGGGGGGAAGTCTTACAAACCGTCACCAGAAGGAAATGCTGTGACAAGTGAAAAACCAGGTAAGATTTGCAAGAGTTAACAATAAAGGAACCCAGAGATAGCATCATGGCATAGAACACAAAAGACAAAGAAGAGCTGGACTAGGAAGGACTAACTCCACACAGAAGATATAATAAGAAAAGGCAACAGAGGAAATTGTTTGAATGGTGCAGGCAACCCGCTTGCCTGGAAAATTCATAAGAAAATGGTAGCTATATTAACATCATCAATACAGGAAGGAGGCAAAAATAACATGAGGTAAAAATAAATGATGGTATGAGAAAAGGAGGGAAAGAAAGGGATTAAAATAAGAAAGGAAAACTAAGCAGGCAAAGATACAGAATTTAAAATTTAATTTTTATTTATTCCTGTTCCCACATTTTATTGTATTTCCCTGGCAGACATCCCACACTCTGGTAAGTCTGGGGGAAAGGGAGGAGTTGGCAGAATAATGTTGCTTTGGGGATTTGAATCTTATTACTTGGTGCTGTTAGTGTTGGGCAGACATTTATAAAAATTACATGCTATCGTGGCAGGTCATTTTTTAAAAAAATGAATCTTGAGCTTCAAATTTAGGACAAAGGTGAGGGTTTCAGATTAGTCTAAAAGAAATGAAGGAAAATAGGACCGAGGCAAAGAGAAGGTGGGGTACCCATTGGCAGTCCTTAGCTGAGAGGGAGCTGGAAAACTCACCAGTTACCAAGAATGAGAAAAATCCAGTGCCAGATCCCTGATGGATGGGAGACATTTGTTGTCTTTTTGGATGCTTACTTCTCTAGGGATTTGCCATTAAATTAACATTATTGGCCACAAGCTTAGACAAAATCATTGGGGTTGTATTTAGATATCAGATACTGTTGTGATTAGCTCTGCTTTTTAAAAAATCTCTCTCTATTTGCCCTCATCTTCTGTTGGGGAAAATTTTGGCACATTTCACTCCCCCCATGTGCCTCCTCCCTCTTCTGATCTCTCCTTTGCTCCTCATTTGATTTGTGAGAGGAACGGAGGCATATTAGGGCCACACCTATCTGAGATCTGAGCTGCTACCACCCACATTGCACCTGCATTGATTCTGTGGCTCATACTCTGGTCTCTGGGGATGGGAGTCGACGTCCCACTCGAGATGTACAGGGCTGCTTTGTAGCAGCTTCTCGGCTTCTTTCTTTTTAGGAGGGCAGCATCCTTCCTCCAACCCAGGCACTCTAGACTCCCTTCCTCTTTCTTCTTACTGCAGCTTTGTAGGATCACTTTCTAAAACATTCACCCGGTAGCAAAAGGAAGGGTTTCGTGTACCTATTTCCCCAAGTGACTTTTTGCTAAAAGGCAGCCTGGGAGAATATTTACAATCCAAATGGTCCACACAAATTGCCTCCCTGTGCAATGTCCTCATTAGCTGAGAGTTCTCTGGGGTCCGAAATGGGGAAGGTAGAGGCAGCCACAGTGCCCCCTCTCCAGCACCTCCTGGCCTTGCCCTGGTCTCCACAGACTGCTATGTGGCCTTCTGAAGAGTAGATTCTGTAAAGTGATTATTTTCCCCTTTTCTAATCTTAGAAATGTTGTTAGACTGGTTCTGAGTCTCCCATAGGCCCTGCTCTTTGCTGCACGATTGTATGTGTGGTGTTGTGTTTTAATTATGAAATTGTGATTCTAGGACCGTTGAAAAAGAAAAATCTTTGAAATGATTCTCTGTCACTCAGTGTCTTGCTTTAGTTCTGTTATCCTTATTAGATTATGTGTGTTTTTGGTATTTGTTCGGCATGGTACAGATCAGAGAAGCATTTTCATTGGTAGTATCCTTGTGCATCTCTTTTAACTATGTTTTTAAGACAATAAGTGGCATTTTACTTCAAAACGCCCTCATACACACAGACTTGAAAAGATACAGACTAGACTCATATTTCCTGTATTAAAATACTTGCACAAAAACACTGTTCTTTATGGTTTATCAAACAAGCTAATGTGTCTCCCGAGAATTTTGAGTTCAGACACGAACAACTCCGTGAACTTTTTTGTGTGTGAATCATTTGAGCTTGGGACGGGTTTCCTCATGGGGAGATATGATTGCATAAAATATTCTACTTCTACCTGAAATGTTTCATGAGATGGTCTTTCAGCAAAGACTGTTAGTTTTACAATAGATAAGCAGTGTTTGAGAAAATAAACTCTGCATGGACAAAAAGCTTTCAGCTTTTTGCATAAATTCTGTCTTCTCAGAAGACCAAAGGGCTCTCATGAGCTCATGAAATTTGAACCTCAAAGATTCAGCTAATTGATCTATTCCTGTTTCCACATTTTATTCCCAGTGGCCAGTTTCACACCCATAACATTTAGGAGACCTGGAAAACCTGGGAGATATTTTCAGACTGTCAAGACACCCCCCATCCTTTTTTTTTCCCCTCTAACTTTTAAAAAAGAGCCATTGACTCTCGTGGTTTTTTTTTTGTCCCCCCCCCCCAACCAGCCCAACTCTTAGTCTTGTCAGATTATCCCAGGGGATTTAAGCTCTGAAATCGAATTCCCCTTAAGCAAAGATATTTCATAGGCATGTAGAAGCAGAGGAGACATTAGAAGTCTTTCAGTCTCCCCATTTAAACAGTTTCAACACAGGAAAGGATCCAGGTAGCAGGAGAAAGAATCCTACAACATGGGGGAGAGTTTACACAGAAAGAAGAGATTGCTTCAACCTTCAGACTCCAGACAACTTCTACCATCAAACCACATAAAATGGCTGACATCAAAGGGACAAGAAGCGGGGGACAGATTAAAGGTTTGGCTTTTGGTTTAGGTTTAAAATAAAGTGAAAATGTTTCCCTACAACCTATTTCTTTAGTTTTTAGACAGTCTAGAGTGTCTTGCCTTTGAGACCCCAGCTGAGATGAGCTTAGCACAATTTCCACTGCCTGCAGCCTACAGTTTCATCTTTGGCTCCTACCATTTGGCTCAAGTTCAGCTTCTCTTCAACTCCTGCCCTCCTCCTGGGCCTCCTGGGAAGACTCTGTTGCCTGATCTTTATTACTCTTTTCCCACACTCCATTATAAAGCATGATATCTGCCTCTGAATTTATTTATTAGGACTCAGATCTATAATATACAACCCTATGCTTCCTGTCTGACACAGTATCTACGCAGAAGAGCAAATGAGAGGCGCTGCTTGTCATAAACAGTCATAGAAAGTAAGTACCCAGAAAAGAAGGGCCAGGGGCTTGCAAAAGAGCTAACCCTCTGGAGGCCCCTCAGAGCCAAATTGCATTTTCAAAACTTCACACTCAGAATCCAACAGTCCAGACCGGCAGCCACAGGCAGCTCCTTGTGGGGGAGTGCCTTTGCAACTGGCAACCTTATACCCACATGTCTGGCCCTCATTTAGTACACTAGCTATATTTTTTAAAAATTAACATTTTGCCTAATAACTTTAATCCTTAAAGTAGTTCTCATTCCCTATGTTGAACCAGGCTGCATACATAGTGTGTCTTTTTGTTAAGGCAGGTAATACGTTCACATGTTCATAACACAAAATGATACAAAAAAAGTATACATTAATAAATCACCCTATCACCCGGGCTCTGAGCACCCATCCCCACCCCGTGTGTAACCACTTTTATTAGTTTCTTATATATCTTCTCAGTGCTTATTTTTATTTTTACTTTTTTGTTTTTTTTAAAATAAACTTTATTTTAGAATACTTTTGATTTACAGAAACACTGCAAAGATAATACTGAGAGTTCTCATAGACTCTCACCTAATTTCCTCTATTGGTGTTATCTAACAATACCGTGGTACATTTGTCACAACTAGGAAACAAACTTTGGTACATTACTATTCACTCAACTCCATACTTGATTCATCTGTTGCTCGTTTTTCCAGCAGTATCCTTTTCCTGGTCCAGAATCCCATCCAGAATACTGCATTAGTCATCATGTCTTCTTTGGCTCCTCTTGGCTATGACAGTTTCACAGATTTTGCTTTTGCTTATTTTAAGGACTGACAGTTTTGAGGAGTGCTGGATTGGGTATTTTGTAGAATATCCCTCAATTGGGGTTTGTTTGATGTTTTTCTCATGATTAGACTGGAAGGAAGACCACAGAGGTATACCGCTCTTCTCATCACATCATTTTAGGCACATGGGGTCAATATGACTTATTACTATTGGTGTTGACCTTGATCACCAGGCTGAGGTGGTGGTTACCAGGTTCTCCCACTGTGAGTTACTCTACCCCTCGCCCCCACCACGCCTTTCCATACTATGCTCTTTGGAAGCAAGTGCCTGAGTGCAACCGCACTCCAGGGGGCCCACAATGTTTCTTAGTCTGCATTTGGTAAATTGGCAGGGCCTGAGGAGCACCAAACTTGTGCTAAGACTGTCCTTCCCAGCAGAGGCTCTAAAATCAGATTTTCTCAGCAGGATCTCACCTCCTGACAGGACTCACACATTCTCAGAAGCAGTTCATACACTTAGCAGATTACTGGGCTTTCGCTCTGTCATTTTAATCAAGCTTTTATAGTAACGCCTCTGCATCAAAATCAACTTTTATGAGGGTGAACACCACAGTGCAGTATGCACTAGGAAAATGTTCTCTCCATTAAATTTCAGTGGCTTTGCATTGGATTTTGTTTTGATCTGAGTCCTGAAAAAAAAAGGTGTGCGGCTCACAGGATGGTCAGTATTTGGGAGGAGTCGGGGGAAACATGCACACAGGCTTGTAATTGCATATGTGTTTTATAGTTCTAGCTCTGGAACTTCCTGTTGGGAAATAAAAGTCTTGAAACCTATTTCTTTTTTACCACTGAATCCCATACAATAGGCTTGGCAAATTTATTTTTGCCTCTTGGGACCTCAGAATTGTCACCTGCCAAGTGGAGAGGACAATGTGAGGTCCCAGCAGAGCATCTTGCTAAGCACTTTGTTACCTGGATAGAATAGACTAAAGATGGGCAGCTCTTGATGCTAGAGATGATGTGATATGAAGACGCTGGAGCACAGAACTGGCCCTCTGTCCCCTGTGAACGGTTCACAGGGCAAGGACCATGGGGCATTAGCATTCATAAGCTCTCGAGGTTCTGTCTGGGAGAGGAAGCTCTACCTGTACATAAGCAGATAGCATCTGCTCTGTTACTGCAGCAGTAACAGGGAAAGTTTCCTCTTTGTTCAGTCAGCTTATAAAAATAAACAAGCAAAAACAACATATTCTAGTGAAAATGTTCTTGAAAAAAGTAAATATAATCTCAGGAGTGGTAATGTTTTTAATGAGAAGCAAAAATACCTAGGTCAACCAGTATGGTTTGTAGAACTGACTGGCAAAACAAAAAACATTGACCGAAGTCTGGCAGCCCCAGTAAGACCCCGCTAAAGACTCAACCTCTGTTACAGCATAGTCTTAACTGTAGGTGAATTATACTATGTTAAGTTCTTAGTACTCACATGCTCTTTAACCAAAAAGCATTTACTGGCCTCCACACTAAGCCAGGTACTGTGTTAGTTATTCATCCTAAAGAGCATAAAAATATTATTCTAAGTGTCAGCACTACCTTCATGACTCATTAAAATCTTTTAAATGCATTTATCCAGGACCAAAATATACATCTTCAAGCCAAAGATTATATTATTCCTTGGCCACACCCTTCAGCAAGTCATCTTTTCTCTTCCACAATCTGCCTGGTCCCAAAAAGAGTCTGGAGAGGAAAGTATTTGTGGGATTTTGTGGGTCAATCAAATAAAAAGGATGTGACAACTTGATGTGGGTTTGTGAGATTTCATTTGGTTTATACCAGGCGAGGGTGACAGATAGATTTGTGTGGGGGCAACCGTGTCATACTCCTTTTGCTTTTCTTAATCACAAAAATGTGCCAGAAAACTGAATGTTCTGGATAGACCATGGAATTATGTGGTTCCCACAAGGCATGGTGTTTGGCAGACAATGATCATCTCTAAAGATTCTGAGTTTGCTTAATCATGAAGGCAATCATATGAGCATTTGGTCATTTCTGTTAAAGGCCTAAATATTATATCAAGGCTTCTCTTATCCTGTATGCTAAGTGAGCCATTGGCTGATAAAGGCAAAGGTTCCCCTACCTAAGACTGTTCTATCTGCATACTCCACCAACTCCTATCATACTGCCCCTCCCACCATCTGAGAATGTCTTTCTCAGATATTCTTGGCTTCCATCACTAGTCTTTTCACAGTGAAACGTCTAGTGAACTATAAGTTTACTGAGATGGATAATGCATCAGCCCATCATTAGCCGTTGGTGGACTAGATTTGTTTATCAGATTAATTTAGCCACTTTGGCCCTGGTACATTGAAAGGACAAGTGATTTTTTTGACAACAGAAGAAAAATCTAGAAAAAAAATCTAGATTGATTGGCAGTATAGAATAGTGAGTGGTTAGTCATGTGGTTCTAAGAGTCAGACTATTGCCCTCACTCTGTAATCATCAAGTTGCCTAACTTCTTACTGCTTAGTTTCTTCATTTGTACAACAGAAATGATCGTGGTAAGAGTACCTACCTCGTAAGATTGCTGTTGTGAAGATAAAATGGGAACATTTTTAGGTTTGTGCATAGGAATACCTGGCATATCTCAAGGGCTTAATAAATATTACATCTCGGAGCAGGACCTGAGCAGACAGATATTAGCACTGAGAACTCTGGTAATATGGAAGGGAAAAGAAACATCCATGAGGAAATCATATTTAAAAATAAGGACTCACAGTCATTTGCTAGCAACTTGTTTCTATCCCTAAGTGTTATACTCAGAAACTCTTCTTTCTAACCCTCCATCAAATACCTTCCAGGATTCCATCTACTATGGACAAAGAGTTGTCTTCTCCAATTTCTGTGAAGAGTATTATTTTACCCTTAAACTAGAAGAAGGGGGACTCCCTGCGTTTTCTGCCTTGCAGGTCAGGTGTTTTCAAGTTTTTCATTCATTTCATATTGGAGAAGTGGCTTAGAATCATATCCACACTAGAGTGCTGCAGTAGGCTTGGTGACAAGTAATTTGACTATTGAATCTCCAGGAGAGAAGAAATGCTTGAGTCCGGTACTGACACAAGGACAGAAACAAGGTCAAAAGTTGAAGCTTAGAAGACAGAGAGAAAAGCAATCTTTTCAAGTCTAGACAGCATATTAACAGCAAGGGCTTAATGTGTTGCTCTCTGTTTATAGGAACTTTTTGCTGACAGCAGGGAACATGAGCCCCTTTTTCTCCCCATCCAGCATGTTCCCTTCTGCTGTGTCGATAGAGGCCACCTCTTCCCATGAGCCCTTGGAGAACTGGAATCAGAAGCTATAGCTGGAATCTGAAGGGCAGGGGGGACAGGAAGGGGAAAGCAATCTGAGGGTTTATATTTTTGGGGTCATAGGTGAATCCATCACATCAGTCCAGTAGCAGCTCATAGTTGTGTTTTAGTCCTCCCAAGATTTTTTTCTGGAAATTTTATAGTAGTAAATGAGAGAATAGGCAGGTCATCAAATATTTTTTCTCTATATATATTATTTTCCTAAAGACAGCAGCTTGAGAAAGAGTTTTTCTTTCATTTTTAATCTTTTTTTTTTTTAAATTACAAAATGACTGATTAGAGTATGGGCAATAGCAGGGGGAGTGTAAATTCATTTCACCTTGCTGGAAAGCAATTTGGCAGTATGAAATAACAAGCCATCAAAACGGGGATATCATTGACCCAGAAATTCCATTGCTAGGAATTTATGTGATGGAAATAGTAGAATAAATATTTATAACAGAGAATGCTCCTCACAGAATTATTTATAATAGCCCCCCCAAAGAGAAATTATCTAAACACTCTGAAGTAGGGGATGGGTTAAATAGAATACAATGGGAATGCAAACGGCCACTAAAAATATTCCTCAGAGAAATATTTAATAGTAACGAGATATAAGGCAGTGATGGAGACCACAGACTTCAGAGGCCTCAAATTTCAGCTGCTACATGAGAAGGGTGATGCCAACTTTGAGAGGTTATATAAGGATAACTGAGATAAGGAAGACAGAAATGAGAGTGAAGATGAGATCAATGTGATGATGACGATGACATGGTTGGGTAAAAAAGCAGATTTCAAAAGAGAATGCACAATATAGTCACAATGTGTTATTTAAATATGATATATATGTACAACTTTAATATGTGTATGTATATATATGAGGCATATGTGTAAGTATGCATTGATGGATGGATATAGAAAAAAGACTGGAAGGATATACACAAAATGTTAAAAAGTAACGAGCTCTGGAAAGTGGTATTACAAGTAAATTTAATTTTCTTATTTTTCACTTTTTTTTATTCTGAACGTATATAACATCTGTCATCAGAAAACTGCATACCACTAGGAGATAAAGTCCACCATTTTAACCCTGATATAAAAAATGCTAAATCCGTTTTCTGTGAAGAACAAGAATCTACTTGGGTGCGTAACGTGCAACTAAAATGGGGCTCTTTAACCTGGAGAGAGACGGCAAGAAGGACGGACCTCTCAGGAAGCTTTCAGTTGCCTGAACCAAGTTCTGCTTTAGTCAAGGAGACCAAAGTTATGGAACGTGCCTGCCATTGTTCATCTGAGGCACCTGAATAAGTGAGCAGATTTCTCATAATTTCTGTGTTGGGCTCTGGTTACATAGATGTATGTTTAAATGGCTATTTTCCTCTGTTCTGAATCGGAAGGAGTCTGTTTGATTAGAACAGTTTATATAACCGAAATCTGAGACTAAAGGAAGGATTTGGCTGGGATTGTTGATTGCATTGGAGGGTGGATTGGAAAGGAAACTTCCAGAATGAGAGGCTCTTATTTTGAGGCAGTGAATTAGAACAAATTGTTCTCCGCACTCCACCTAACCACATTAACACACAGTGGGGTCTAGCCCATCAATAGAAATGGGTTCTATTCCTTCATCCAGGAAGAGAATAAGACTGTTTCTCCTCAAGGTTCAAACAAGGTTAACACATATATGCATGGGAGCCAGTGGGAATGCCACATTTTATAGTCATTCCATGGCCTGCCCCCATCAGCATTCCAATTCTTTACTGTTTTTTAAAACTCAAATACATTTTCATAAAGGGTTTTTGGGGGTGGGATTTTATTTTTGCAAGAGTGGGTGTGTTTGTTGTCTTTTTTCCCCTTTGAAACTGTTTCAATTTTTTCCTTTTTTCCTTCCTGAATTTTAATGGGCCTGAAAGTAAGAGTCTGCCAGAATTTGAACATTCAGAGAAAAAAAGGTACGAGATCCTCCTCTCTCGAAAGCCAGCAGAGGGTACATTTCCCAGACCTTTCTCCCACACCCACTCACCATAGAGGCTGTGTGGGTACCAGCCAAGGCCTCTGCTGTAAGCCCATACACTTCCTGTTTTGTCTTTTACCTCGTCTGGACTCTGGGGTAGACTCACTTCTCATCTTTTAGATTCTGTTATTTCAGTCTTTGGTCTCCATGTCACTTAATCAAGAAAATTCTAAGTCCTCAGCAGGGAGAATAAAGTCGTAACTCTCTTCCTAGCTTTATATTAAATCCTCAATGATCCCCTGAACAAATGGCCCAACTCTTGTACCTCTAGTTTTCCATCTGTAAAAGGAAAAACTGGGAAGTGTGTTCAATCTTCAAATGCAGTCATCCCTAAAAATCTTTTGGGAACAATTTAGATTGTGTCTCATTTTCTCAAAAGGTATACAGAAAGTACCAGATAATTCAAACTGTATCTGTCTTAACCAATATACACAAATCAAATGTGTATTGGTCTGTATGGATCATAGCAGTGTGTATTCACAAATGCACATGTTACAGAGTAGGTGTATGCAAACTGACTGCCTCCATACATACAATGGTTTTCAGTGGATTCTCTCTCGCTTCCAGTTACTTCTCTGTCCTGGCTTCCACTAAAAAACCCCCTTCTAATTCAGAACCCCACCTCCATTATGATTTTGTCCAAATGACATACCAGAGAGACTACAATCTTGTTCAAATAGTGTTTACAAAGGTGTGATCACTAATTTGATCAATCCTGCTGAGGAGAGTTGCTAATTTCTTCTATTCTAGGATGTCCTCTATTTTAAGATCCACCATCAATTTAATTTATTAATAATTTTTAGGGAGAGGAAGGAAAAATTACTACATGGATTGTATACAGGAACAGGGAGATACATTCCAAGTTCAGCCGGGAATAATGCAAATTATCATTGAGATATCAGCAAAGGCTTTTGTTCACTGTGCTTAAGTAACAGTGCAGACTGGAGTGGATTGCTTGGATGAGATCCTTCTACCACAGGTCAGCTGTGTGACCTTGGACAAGTGACAACCTCTCTGTATCTCAAGTTTCTTCGATCATAAAATGGGGGTAATAGTACCTATTGTATGATGTTATCATAAGGGTTAAAGGATTTAATACATGTAAAGTGCTTAGAGCAGTACTTGGTAACCCATCAACAAATAGTCTAATTGTTAATCGAGATGAAGTTATTTTTCTTTTTTAAATAATTTTTTAGTTTTTCAATTAGAGTTGTGATACATGTATTAGTTTCAGATGTACAACATAGTGATTAGACTATTACGTAATTTACAAAGTGATCACCTGGATAAATCTAGTACCCATTTGATACCATACGTAGTTATTGCAATATTATTGGCTATATTCCTTATGCTATACTTTACATCCCCATGACTATTTTATAACTACCAATCTACTTTTTTATCCTGTCCACTTTTTTACCCATCCCCTCCAAGCCCCCTCCCATCTGGCAAGCTCAAAATGTTCTTTGTATCTATGAGTTTGTTTCTATTTTGTTTGTTTACTTTGTTCTTTAGATTTCACTATAAGTGAAATCATATGGCATTTGTCTTTCTCTGTCTGACTTACTCCACTCCGCACAATACCCTCTAGGTCCTTCCATATAGTTGCAGATGGCAAGATTTCATTCTTTTTTATGGCTGAATAATATTCCATTGTATACATATGTACCTCTTTATCCATTCATCTACTGATGGACACCCAGGTTACCTCCATATCATTTTCATGAAATATCTTTTTCCATCCCCTTACTTTCAGTCTGTGTGTGTCTTTCTATCTGAGTGAGTCTCTTGTAGGCAGCATATGTAGGGGTCTTGTTTTCTTATACATTCAGCCACACTGTGTCTTGATTGAAGCATTTTATCCATTTAAATTTAGAGTAAAGGTTGGTAGATATGTAGTGACTGCCACTTTATTATTCATATTTTTGATCTTTTTAAAGTCCCTTTAACATTTCTTATAATACTGCTTTGGTGGTGTTAAACTTCTTTAGCCTTTTGTTATCTGGGAAGCTTTTTGTCTCTCCTTCAATTTTAAAATGATAGCTTTGCTGGGTAGAGTAATCTTGGTTGTAGGTCGTTGCTTTTCATCACTTTGAATATTTCTTGCTAATTCCTCTGGCCTGTAGTTGCTGTTGAGAAATTAGCTAACAGTTTTATAGGAGCTCCCTTGTAGGTAACTAACTGCTTTTGTCTTGCTGCTTTTAAGATTTTCTCTCTGTCTTTAACCTTTGGCCTTTTCATTATGATGTGTCTTGGTGTGGGCATCTCTGTGGGTTCATCTTGTTTGCAACTCTATGTGCTTCCTGGGCTTGTAGGTCTATTTTCTTCACCAGGTTAAGAAAGTTTTCAGTCATTATTTCTTCAAATATGTTTTCAATTCCTTCTCCTTCTGGTACCTCTATGATGTGAATGTTGATATCTTTGAGGTTGTCCCAGAGGTCCCTTAAACTGTTCTTATTTTTTTGGATTCTTTTTTCTTTTTGCTGTTCTGATTGGGTTTTTTCTGCTACCTTACCTTACAAATTGCTGATTTAATCCTCTGCTTAATCTAATCTTAATCTAATCTCTCTACGGTATTCTTCATTGCAATTATTATATTCTTCATTTCTGACTGGTTCTTTCTTATGTTTTCTATCTCCATTTTTATGTCCCCTATTGAGCATCCTTATAATCAGTATTTTGAACTCTGTGTCTGATATATTGCTTGTCTCCATTTTTTTAGTTCTTTTTCTGGAGCTTTGTTCTGTTCTTTTATTTGGGATATGTTTCTTTGTCTCCCCATTTTGGCTGTCTCCCTGTGTTTGTTCCTATTATTAGGTAGGGCTGCTTTGTCTCCCAGTCTTAGTAGAGTAGCTTTATGAAGTAGGTGTCCTGTGGGGCTCAGTGGCACAGTCTCCCTTGTCACCTGAGCTGGGTCCTCTAGGTGTGTCCTTTGTGTGAGTTGTGGTGTGTCCTCCTGTTGTAGTTGAGACTTGGTTGTTCTTTGCACATCAATGAGAGGTATTGATCATTGGGCTGATTGGTAGTGAGGATGGGCCATGACTACAGTAGAGGAGCTGTGGTGCAAGGGCTGACCCTATGGAGAATTCACTTTAGCAGGGCTCTGGTGCCTGTCCAGTCTTCCTTTGGGTGTGTCGTCCATGGAGGCAGCTGAGTGGTGCTCTGTTTCTGTCTGAAGCTGGCCACTGGGCATGCTGGCCTTGGGACCTCCTCAGAGGGGCACTGCTGCAAGCCAAGTTCATTTGCAGCCTGTGCCCTGTGCAGGGCCACTTGGCATGAGCCACAAAGTGATCTGAAGATGTCGTCCACCCAGGCAGGGCTTGGAGGTGGCTGGGAGAGGCTAAGCTGAAAACCAAGGCCAGCTTCTGTCTCACTCAGCCACAATCTCCACTGGTTTTCACAGCCAGAGTTGTGGGGACTTCTCTTCCTGGATCTGCTCAAAGGTCTCCCCAACTGACATCAGTTTTGAACACCAGGAGTCTGGTGCATTTGAAGAAGACTTTTCTAAATGGCCATAGGATCCAACTTTTGGGAAATAATGCCTATCTATATGCAACACACTTAAAAAATTTCTTTTTAATTTTTCAATTACAGTTGACATACAATATTACATTAGTTTCAGATGTACAACATATAGTGACTAGACATTTCTATAACTTATGAAGTGATCACCCCAGTAAGTCCAGCACCCATCTGACACCATACATAGTTATTGCAATATTATTAACTATATTTCCTGTGCTGTACTTTACATCCCATGACTATTTTTATAACTGGCAATTTGTAACTGGCAATTTGTACTTCTTTCTTTTTTTCTGTTATAGTTGACATTCAATATTATTTTATATTAGTTTCAGGTGTACAACATAGTAGTTAGACATTTATATAATTTATGTACTGATCCCCCCCAATTAGTACCCACCTGGCACAATACATAGTTGTTGTAACATTATTGACTATTATGCTGTATTTTACATCCCTGTGACTATTTTGTAACTACCAATTTGTATTTCTTAATCCTTTCACCTTTTCAACCCAGCTCCCCAATTCCCCTCCTTTCTGGCAACCATCAGTTTTTTCTCTGTATCTATGAGTCTGTTTGTGTTTTGTTTGTTTGGTTTTATTGTTGTTGTTGTTGTTGTTCTTTAGATTCCACATATTAGTGAGATCTTATGGTATTTGTCTTTCTCAGTCTGACTTATTTCGCTTAGCCTATTCCTTCAACTTTTACACCCATATCCCTAACTCCCCTCCAATCTGGCAACCATTGATTTGCTCTCTGTATCTATGACAGTTTTTTTCTATTTTGTTTGTTTTATTTTGTTTCTTAGATCGCACATATAAGTAAAATCATATGGTATTTGTCTTTCTCTGTATGACATATTTCATTTAGCATAATACGCTCTAGGCCCATCCATGTTGTTGCAAATGGCAAGATTTCATTCTTTTATATGACTGCATAATATTCCGTTCTATATATGTACCACAGCTTCTTTATGCATTCATCTTTCAGTGGACACTTAGATTGCTTCCATATCTTGGCTAGTGTAAATAATGCTGCAATGAACACAGGGGTACAGTTGCCTTTTTGAATTAGTGTTTGGATTTTTTTGGATAAATACTCAGAAGTAGAATTGTTGGGTCATATGGTAGTTCTATTTTTAATTTTTTGAGGAAGTACTATACTGTTTTCCATAGTGGCTCTTTGCATTTGAATTTAATAGGAACATAAAGCTAGGATTTTAAGCAGGATAGTAATACATAGCTATTTCCATTTTGGAAATTTTTGTTAAAAATGAAAGAAAACAAAAACAAAAGTATTTCAAATATTTTGTTATCTAGAGTTTAGGAGTTCTCAGATTCAGGTTTTTAGGACCAATTTAATAGACTCATCCTATATATTAAAATATTAGGTAAAAGTGTTTTTATAATAAGTAGTTGTTCTAGAAACATTCACCTCCTTTGTACAGGGAGTCTGGGAGAGTGACAGGAGCACAACACTGTGTCAGTTTGTGGAATGGAGCATGATGGGAAAGACTGGAGCATGTAGTGTCAGGCTGAACAGCAACAGCCCCTTTTCTCCCATGTGCCCCAGGGAGTTGAGGCATGAGACCGCCACATGAACATTTTGTCATGAAACTTCATGTGCCGTGAAAATGCGAAACAATTCAATTCCCAGACCAGCTGTGGTCAAAACACAGCTGGACAAATGACAGCATCTAGAACCAGACAGACTGTGAGGGTGTTTTTCAGCTCAGGAGTGCAAAGCTAGGTCACTGTCATGCCAATTAATTGTAGTTCAAGCACAGGTAATGATCTCAGGGATCTCTACAAATATACATCCTGAATACTAACACGCCAACATGAAGTTTACATTTCTTGTGATGCTTTTGAGTTTATTTAAAATTTTTTCCCCTCTTCCACCTCTCCCCAACCCCCCACCCCACCCCACCCCACCGCCCACTCTGGTTCAAGCCATTGTTTCTTAGTCTAGTTGTGTAGGTCATGGCAGCACGCAGCAGCTCGGCTGCTCACGGCAGCCCAGTTCCAGGGAGAGCCGTTGTTCACAATCTCAGCTATGGAGGGTGCAGCTCACTGGCCCATGTGGGAATCGAACCGGCAACCTCGGTGTTAGGAGCATGGCGCTCCAACTACCTGAGCCACCGGGCCGGCCCCTATTTTAAAATTTTTTGAAAACCAACTGTGCTCTATCATCTCAGGAAATCACTGTTATCAGATGTAATTAGCTACTTGGCTGCTGAATAACAGATGAGATGTTTCCAGAAAATGCTTTCCTCCAGTGTTCCTAAATCAGATGGGCATGTCCTGACCTCCAGGTTGTTTGAATGGCAGAGGTAACTGCCAAAACACACTCCTGCTCCTGGAGTAACTCAAGGTTTAGTGGGCTCTGGAGCCGTAGTAACAGGCATCTGGTAGTCAACCTTTTCCTGTAATGAGGAGTTATTAAATATTCACATCAGGAACTGGGGCTTTTGTCGGCCTTCAACTGGTCTTCCAACCTGTTACCTATTATGCCTCACACTTTATATACCCCCACATACAACAAGAAGAAACTTGTGAGTGTTCTATAAAACCTGCCACTGACATCAGGGTGGGTCTTTGAGGCTTATGGTTATCCTAATAAAACCAAGGAATGTGTAACAGGCTGTAGCCAGCAGACCACCAACTACTTTATTGTTTAAACACAAAGGAAAACCCCTGGTAAACCTACTATACCTGAGGCACAGCGTGTGGCTGTTTCTTAACCCTTGAATTCTCTGTTACATGCTCACCTTAAGACGACATCTGTATGTTTCTTGTTTCCCTCCTTGTGATGAGCCTACTAAGTTACACGCAAGACAAGAAATACCTATTGATGGAGTGGTTATGAATTACAGATTGGAGCTTACAAATCAATTCAGAATTTTTTTTAACACAAATTCAAACCAGATCTGTGAGGCCAACTTTTCTTCAGAAAGCATAAACATAGGCAAAAGAGGAGCCAGGCAGATGGGCACTCAGGTAGCCCTAGAATAGGTGGGAAGGAGGTCTTCTATGACCCCAGAATCCTCTTCCTTTCTCCATGGCTACCCTCATGCTCAGGGGCTCAGTGTCTTTCCCCTACCAAAGAAATTACAAACGCAAAGAAGGGCTGTATCAGCAGGGGAATGGCAGGACACTCTCAAAAGGGTTAACCAGAAGGATTAAATGAAGTATCTATTTAGCAAGTTGTGGGCAGGTAAAGGGAATCAGTGAAGGATGGGAGAGAACCCAGTGACTATCACCAACAGGAATCTGGTCCCACCCCAATGCCAATGGGCCAGGGGTGCAGGAGCTCTTAGGAGGAGCTTCAGCAAAGGGATCCGATGACGCTGCCTACAGTGGCCAGCCTCCTGGGGCACAGAATAGGCTATGGAAGGGTGGAAAACCCACCTGCAGGGACAAACAGAAAATAACCAGTATGGGCTCTAACATCAGATTATTCAATCTATTACCTTGCTCAAATTCTTTAATATCCCAAACCTAATTAATATAAAAGAAAAGTTAGGCTTATGTGGGTATTTTATTTTTAATCCTTGTGCTAAAGGGTTTTCCAGCATCAATGAATAGATCTGGAAGGGGTGGAAAGAAGGGCCTGTCTTTGTTTCCAAAAATACTCCCAGTAATTGGTGGCCCCTGGACTTACGGATGCTCAGTGGTGGGAGGGAGGGCTTCCAGGTAAGACTGGATACACAGGGTACGCTAGGTCTTCTGCCCTCTCCACGTGTCCTTATCCACTAAACAAATATAATGTACACTGCAATGTATTGACATTTAGAAGAATTTTCCCATTTAGCCTATTTTGGAGTCACAAATCCATGCCCTCATCTCGGTCCTGAACTTTTGACAAAGCCTTCTCAATAATTCTCCTGCTTCTGGACTTGCTCCTTCCAAGTCATGATCCTCCAGTAACCATCAAATATTCTATCTAAAAAAAAAAATCCCTGCTTAAAACCCTGCCAGGACTCCCCATTACCTATAGTGTAGAGTCCAAATTCAAGACTGACTCCCAGAAACTTCCACAGCCTCATCTCTTTCCCACTCTCCTCTTTGCCCTTTAGTTACCAGCCACATCTGCTACTGTTGCTCATGTCACTTGAGACACATGAGATCCTTTTCTGAGTCTTCTGCCACCAGTATGTGCCTCATTCCTACTGCTTATTTTGAGAAGCCACTCAGGAGTAAGAACTCTGGGCTGAGATGCAGAGATGCGGCCACCCTAACCCTTCTCCATCACAGCACCC
The DNA here is from genome assembly GCF_036562045.2 of Rhinolophus sinicus. Lineage (NCBI taxonomy): Eukaryota > Metazoa > Chordata > Mammalia > Chiroptera > Rhinolophidae > Rhinolophus > Rhinolophus sinicus. The sequence goes on along the minus strand of NC_133753.1, from coordinate 33,991,132 downwards.
CACATCCCATTGACATGTCCCATCTCCCCACTGGCACTGGAGCACTGTAAAGGCAGGGATGATGTCCTGCTCACTAACTGATCCTCCTAACGCAGAACCAGGCAAGAGTTGACATTAGAAAATATTTCATGAACTAAATTAAATGATCACTTGCCATAAAGAAAGTGCTTCCCCAAAGTGAAGTTCTTTAGGGCATTAGACATTTTTTTAAAACTCTGTAGGAACACATCTATATAGCTACTTAATTATCATTACTAGGTCTCGCTTTATGTTCTATGTACACCTCAGCCCCTTAAGAATTTATTTAAATGAAAAGCCAAATAATTTGAAAGCTGATTGATTAAAGGATGCTTTGGTGGAATGATTGGAAGAAACAGAAAAAATAAGCCGTAGAGCATCTGACTTACAGAGGCTTTAAAATACCTGCCAGTAGAAGTAAAGTTACATGGTTACCTAAAGACAATAATATAGTAGTTGCCCCTTATCTGTGATTTCACTTTCCTTAGTTTCAGTTACCCGTGGTCAAACGTGGTCCAAAAATATTAAATAGAAAATTACAGAAATGAACAAGTCATAAGTTTTAAGTTGCATGCCATTCTGAGTACCTCACTTCATCTCATCACATTGTTATAAATGTTCTATTTTATTATTGGTTATTGTTGTTAATCTCTTACTCTGCCTTAAATTATAAATTAAACTTTATCATAGGTATGCATATTTAGGAAAAAACATTATATCTATATATCTATAGGGTTCGGTACTACCCATGATTTTAGGCATCCACTGGAAGTATTGGAATGTATCCCCCACAGATAAGGGGGGGCTACTGTAAGGGTCACTTGGAAGTGCCAGCATTGATAGGCTGACCTTCATGTTCCTATGGGCCTCGTTTTTCTGTAGTTCCAAAATGGCTTTCAAATATAGGCTATTTCATCAACTACTTAGTGGAGACATAATCATTCAATGTTGTTTCATAATTGTATAGCTACAGGACTACCTTGTAGAGTTTGGGTTTATTTCTAGGAAATGGCAGTGATAAAGGAAATGGGTCAAACATATGTCAGTTCTCATGAGCTATATCCTCTGCCAACATTGTTTATCACCTAAAACCAATATCCTATAGATGTCTCTATCTTCTTGGTGTTTTCTAGCACTCCTGGAATGGTGGGTTGGACCACATCTAGAGTGTAGTAACTTCATACATTCAACTGGAGCTCACCCACCTGGAGTTACCAGAAAACTTCCATTTTTATGTTCAGCACGTTACCTTAACCATCAAAATAATTGGGAGTTGGTTTATTTTTTTTGAAAACTATTTGCTGCAAACCAAAACTTTGTCAGTCAGAAAAAGAATGTTAACAACCAAGAGACCACATCAGCATGAACAAAGCAAAGATTTAGGCTGGCACCATTCTGCCTATAGAAGGAGCAAAAGGAGGGCTGCACTTGTTGGCTAATAGCTCTCAGTCTGCTTACTGGCATACCAACCCTGCCATAACCATCAGCACCATCTGGGGGTCCAAGAAAGGACAGCCCATATAATCAAAAGGGGTAAGGACAGGCCTCAGAAATGCCAACTCCTTTTGACAAGTATCCAATGCTGGAAATTAACATTGAGATCAAATTATTCAATGAAGACACATACCACCACCACCACCACCACCACCACCACCACCATCACCATTTGAACACAATATTATCTTTCTTTTTTTCCAGAATGTGAAGTTGAAACTAATCCAATTCAACAGCTCAATTTATATGAACAACAGGCAATTGGAAATTCCAGCCTTATAAGCAATGTATATTATTATATAAGGTTTGGTCTCATTCTGGATAAACCACTTATAAAACTACCTATCCCACTTATGTCTCCAGTTGAAGAGGCATCAACAGTGACTACAGCCTCCTCTACATAGTTGCTTCTTCTCTGACAATTACTGCTCAGATACCGGGCCCTTCTCCAGAAACTGATGTTAGAGTCAGGATGCAGAGGACGTAGTCATTCATCTGAATGCAAGTGCCAAACATGAGAAAGCATCTGTTCTGTAATGTTCAAGGTAAAATGTTGACACAATTGTGAAGACCATAATGAAAAGATATCAAGGTTACCATTCGATCCAACAATCGCTATGGTATTTACCCAAATGAGTTGAAAACTTATATTCACACAAAAACCTGCATACAGATGTTTATGGCAACTTTATTCAGAATTGCCAGAACTTGAAAACCATTTAGATGTCCTTCAGTAGTTGAGTGAATAAAGTGTGGTACATCCAGACAATGGAATATTATTCAGTGCTAAAAAAGAAATGGGTTATCAAGCCATGAAAAGACATGGAAGAAACTTAAATGCATAATACCAAGTGCAAGAAGCCAGTCTGAAAATGGTACATAATGTGTGATTCCAATCATATGACATTCTGGAAAAGGCAAAACTTTGAAGATAATAAAAAGATCAGTGGATGCCAGGGGACAGTGAGGAGGGAAGGACGACTAGGCAAAGCACAGAGGATTGTATAGGGCTGTGAAACTCTTCCATATGATATTAAAATGATGGCTACATGACATTATCCATTTGTCTAAACCCATTCAACGTACAACACCAAGAGTGAACTGTACTGTAACCTGTGGACTTTGCGTGACAATGATGTGTCAATGTAGATGCCCTGATTGTCACAAATGTGCCACTCTGGTGGGGGATGTTAATAGTCGGAGAAGCAGTGTGAGTGGAGGGTGGGGGTATATGCAAACGGTACTTTCTGCTCAATTTTGCTGTGAACCTAAAACTTCTTCAAAAAATAAGGTCTATGTTTTTAAGTCCAACATGTTAAAAAGAAAATGATATAGAGGAAGCAGAATAAAAGAGAGTCTTTTAAATATTTGATTTAAAATACAATGTTCAGCCACTGAGAAGCTTAGAGGAGTCAAAAGGGATGTTTGATGCAGTCCCATCCCCAGCAGACCACGTTCCTCGTATTGGAACCCCCCTGCTGCCTTCCTCAGTGTCAGAACCTGGTTATGCGTCAGGCTGTTTCCTACTGGGTCTGCGCCCTTGGCCTCAGGAGAAGGCCCTGAAGTATGTGGAGGTAGGAAGGCCGTGCCTTTCCCCAGCACCCCTTTCACATGCCCCCACATACTTAGGGTCTGGTTTAAACAGCCTGTGTGAACTTACCTTGGGCTCCTGAAGGAGGAAGCTGCTATGGACTAACTTCCACCCTAGATTGGACAATCACTAAGGACACACTGGGTGGGACCCATCATTGCTCTACCAACGTCTGAGCCATCATCAAGGCCTGGCTGAACACTGATGCCTGAGAATAGCCTGGACACATGGAAAGACATGCAGCTTGACTCCCCTTTCTCTATCTGCCCAGCTTGATAATGACACACAGAAAAGAGACACAGTATATACTCAAGTTTAACAGCAAGAGTGAAACTAAGTAATAATTCTGCCATAGGAACTGACCAATTTACCCAATAAACTGAGAATAAGTACAGACTTGAAGTTTACTGTTCACACACAGAATCATTAGTAAAGCATCTATTTCCCAATATTGCAATTCCCACCTCCAAAACCACAGATTCTTTTCTCCTCAGTTTCCCGGGCCTGTTGTCTTTGCCCGTATTTCTTCATTCTGCTTCTTCAGGGAAAAGCCCCAGTAGAGAATACAGACAATCAAAGGAGCCTTTTAAAAGTACGGTGGGCAAGAGTGACCCCTGCTGGATGAATAAGGACAAACTAGCAGGGCACTGGACCAACAGAAAAAGAGAAGAAAAATGTTTTCAAGCGGTGCTTCTGACGGAGAAAAAAATGTTTTGTTTTTAATCATCTTTTTTTTTTTAAGTTGATTGGATTAAAAACAAATTCATGAGACTTGTTCTTTTTTAGGTTTCTAGAGACAAACTTTGTTGAGTGTTTGCCACTCCTACAGCATGTTGATACTTATGCTAAGTGATTTTTTAAGAGCTTCGTATATTCTGCGCACGGGTTCTAAAAGCAGCTTAACTGCCTAATAGCTGAACTGTTTCTTTTCTATCTAATTGCCTGCCAGTGCTCTACATTATCTGTGCACAGGCAGGAATGTATCTGCTTTGTGATCAGGAATAATTCTGATAAACCTGAAAGCATATGGTAGGCTTCAAGACTGAGTTTTCAGAACTTCCTGGGCAACAGGGATGTGCTTGAGATAGGTCAATAGGTCAAAAAACATCAAAAACAAAACAAAACAAAAAAAAGACACACGTTGCCAAACCTTTTCTCTTGGCCACAGTGGAATTTGGATGTTTTCAGAATCGTTTGGTCCTTAATTTGTAGGGTGCTTTTTAAAAACGCGTAAGTTTCCTTGTATTACATAGTGTATATCCAGATGCATTAAAATATGCTCTGCTTGGCAATGTCCTCTTACACACTGTTTAGGGGCATGGTGAAAACAGAGTTTGGTGTTTCAGTTCACTGCCTCTCACATCAAAACGTCTAATCATACTGGCTTCTAATATGACTCTGCCACTTCCTAGTTACGCAATTTTGGGCACATTGTCTAAATTTCCTAAGGTTCAGTTTCCTCCTCTGTAAAACAGAGTTGTTTATAGTGCCCATTTCAAGGGGTTATTGGGAGGATTTAATATGATAATGTATGCTCAGTGCTTAGACAGTAACTGGCCCACCGTAAATGATCAATGAATACAAGGTATAATTATTGAAAGCGAACTAAACCTGCACACAAACAGCTTCCTTCCTCCCTTTTTTTCTCCTTCCATTCCTTCCTTCTTCTACTATACACAAAATTCTACACTAGATACTGATGAGCATAAGAAGCTGAAAAAGACACTTTTCCTTCCCTCAGGGGGCTGTTAGTCTTTCTTATGTTTTATCATTCAAATATAGGTTATGATTCTAAAACCTGTTTGCTAACACACCAGAATAATTCTAATTAGCTTTAGATAAAAATGTTCAAATCTTAAAGGTGAAGACATAGAAAATAATGATTTTGAAAAACTATGGTAAACAATTGGCAATCATAGACGAGGTGTGACAATTGAGTTCATGACCTTCTTGCAATGATGCTGCTAATCTTTTTTGATATCAGAGGGATTATTCATTATGAATTTGTACCAACTGGACAAACAGTTAATCAAGTTTACTATTTGGAAGTGCTGAAAAAACTGCATGAAAAAGTTAGTTGAAAACAACCTGAACTTCTCACCTACAATTCATGGCTCTTGCATCACGACAATGCACCAGCTCACACAGCACTGTCTGTGAGGGAATTTTTAGCCAGTAAACAAATAACTGTATTGGAACACCCTCCCTACTCACCTGATCTGGCCCCCAATGACTTCTTTCTTTTCCTAAAGATAAAGGAAATATTGAAAGGAAGACATTTTGATGACATTCAGGACATCAAGGATAATACAACGACAGATCAAATGGCCATTCCAGAAAAAGAATTCCAAAATTACTTTGAAGGGTGGACTAGGTGTTGGCATCGGTGCATAGCTTCCCAAGGGGAGTACTTTGAAGGTAACTGTAGTGATATTTAGCAATGAGGTACGGAGCACTTTTTCTAGGACGAGTTCGCGAACTTAATTGTCCTCCTTTGTATGTTATTTTTTGAGAGGGAAATCATTGATGGCAGGCAAGTCTTTTAATTTTGGGCAAGAATAAAAGTGAGTCAATTTTAAAGTTTTTCTGGTTATTTCTACGAAAGGATTGGCTTGGAAGCCTCCAAGGAATTTCAAATCACTTGTCTAGAGGCAGTCCGTCTTCTTGGTATAGACAGACACCTCTGATCCATTGTCAGTGCAACATCCGTTTCTCCTTCACCAGCTCTGTACCTGCTTGGTATTGGAAGAGACGCTGATACCTAAGACCCATCCCTTGCCCCTGAGAAGTGCACACTTCTATATAGAGGGGAGGGGAGAAGTCTTCTGAGTTCTTCAGGCTCTTGAGATTTGCACTGCTCCTTCTTCAAAGTAGAGTCCCACACAGTCTCATATAGGCCCACGGAGATCTAAGGCAACCATTCTTGTTGTTCTGTCCAGGATTAAAGTTAGAGTTGAGGACTCAGAGCAAAATAACTCTTTTCAAGCCAATTTAGCCAACTGGTTTAGTCAAATCAATTTCTCAACATTGTCCTTTAAACTTTTGGCAGGATTAAGGGAGCATCTTTCTCTTAAGTAAACAGATTATGGACATCATGAACACCTAGCAGCAAAGAGTTTAATTGAAAGGGTTTGGTTTGTTATTTATCTGCCACGTAAATACTCAACTGGTCCTGGCTTTTACATTTGGCCATATCTCAGCAGGGATCATAGGATGAACTTGACACCGTGGGACTCCTGGGAGAGGTCTTGGGAGTTGGGATTACATTCTTTTGAAGTTTGCCATTCACTTCAATTTATTCTTTAGGCCAAATCCTAATAATCACACCTGTCCTCCTTATAAGAGTTTGATTGTACATGAAGCAATTTTTGCCTTTTCTCCCCAAAGGAGAGATTATTGTCTTAAAAATAAAAGATTGTCTTATAAGAGGCAAGTTCAAATGCAGATGAAGATAATAATACTACTTAGCACTTCTACCCACCTTTCATCTATAGAGCTCAAAGTACTTGGCAAACATTAATTAATTCTGAAAACACCCTTGTGAGGTAAGTTAGGGTATTATCTTTATAATAATATATAAATACTGGCTGGTTCATGAAAGCAGCCACTTAAAAGGGACAATTCTACAGGATCAATTTCAAAAACAACCTTCTCACCTGGTATAGACTTAATACTTTTGAGTAACACATTTGGGAGTGCCAAATTTACTAATAATGTGATATCCTACAGCAGGCATATCCACCCTTTCAAAATGATTTCTTTAGTGGTTTTTGACAGCGTTATCTATTTTGAGGATTTTTTCATGTTAAAAAAAAAACCCAAAAAACTAATTGTGGCTCACTCAATCTAACTGATGTTAATCTCTATACATGAAAGAGTTCCAAACTGTCCTAGTGCATAAAGTTTAATTGTGAGAATCTGGGATCCTATTTCAAATGCATGTGGATTTGAAGGGGATGTGATAATTTCAGTGTTTTGTAATGTTTTCTGTCGTCATCTTACGTTTTGATTGTATCGCAAATCATAGTTCCACGACTTATCAAAATGGATACCAGCCAGAATTTCTCGATGAGGGATACTAACAGCTGGTAAAAACTGACCAGGAGCGAATTAAATTGGTTCCCGTGTTCCACTTGCCTGTCTTCAGGATGTCTTCAGGCAGGTTTCATGCCAAAAGGTAGTCTATTTTTATTTTGTATCCTTTTCGCCCTCTGTCTCCCTGAGCAAATATATAGTATTGCATTTCCCAGTTGCTAACCTGGTCTGATCAGTTGCTAATCAGAGTTGATTTGGGGGCATATCTCCCTCCGTGGATCTCACCCTGTGTGCATCAGGTTCTATCACAATTTTAGTTCCATCTGTGCTCACTCTTCCTGATGACAAGGATCATCCCTGTGAAGTTTGGCTTTTTGATGCTGGAAAGTTAATGCTTTAGGTTAGTAGAAATTACACTTTTTCTACATCTTTAAACTCACTCCACATCAAGAACTATGCTGCATCCAGGAATACTCAGTAAACAGTAATTCAGTATTTACTTTGTTCTGTCGAAACAGAAAAACGTCCCCAGACTCTGACTGGAATCTTTGTTTATAGTCTTGGTTGGGTAAATTCTCTACACTAAAATTTTATATATGTTGCTCTGAATTTTCTGTTTATTGATCCTAATTAGGGAGTTGTTCCACTAAACCATGTAAGAAATCATATGTACCACTTAACTGTGCAGTATTGATCCACTAGGCCTATCTGCTTGCCTCTCTTGATGACTTCACTTAGCGGCCTCAAGAGAGAAAACCTGGTTTTGGTCTCATAACTTTGGTTGAGCTGATGGTCTCCAATCTCCAAAGTGGGATAAACCAGATTCCTTCACAGTGTTTATCTTGGCCCGCCATGTCTCTTTATGGAGAAAATGGTCCAAATAAAGTGCTTCCTCTGTGTATTTTGACAGGAAACACTACTAATATGCTTTCCTTTTGTTATGCGCCTTGCTCTTTTTTCCCAGTGTTGTTTAAATATTTTTAGTACAATGACATATTTATTAATCCACGACTCTGCATGGGGCATGAAATGGTTGGTTCTTCTGTAAAGCCCTCTTAGAAAAGGTGTATTCTCCAGTGAGAGTTAATAATATTACCACTATTCATGTAAAAAACGCTGAGACAATCTCTTAAAAATGGAACACATTTATCTAAAACAGCTGGTAAAGAAAGCACGCAGGCCCAGCCAGAGGCAGCGAGGCCAGAGGTCAGGGTTAACACCGATCTCGGTGGAACTTTGAAGCTGACATTTTACAGATTATATGTGTCTCAGTGCACAGTGGGCATGGCATATAAATTGGACTTAGAGGCCCCTATTTGTTCTCTGCATTTTTATGAGCCCACAGAGCTCTTCTTTGAAGCAGCATACATAGAAAATAAAAACTCATTTTAATGTTGTGGAACTATTTACAATAAATCACATTTACATCCTGGCTTTTCCTAAGTATAAGCTCTCTCTCTCTCTCTCTCTCTCTCTCTCTCTCTCTCTCTCCCTCTCTCTTTCACACACACACACACACACACACACACACACACACGCGCGCGCGGAGTCTATTTTCCAACCTGGTTAGCTTATTTTTTTAATCTTTACAGTATTGTGAACCCAGCTTTCCTCTTTCTCCTTGCTTTGACTTAGGAATCAGATCATAGATGCAGCTATATTTAGTATCACAAGGACACCTTTTGTAAGTCATGTGAGGTGATTCAGCTAGAATGAGCTACTCTTTACCCCCAGGAAAATCCCCTGATACCATAAAATGCTTGCTATAGCATGGCCCTTCAGCACTAGAAGAAAGCATCTGATTTCAAAGAGATTGAGTTCCACTCTGGAACTAATTATATCATTCATTTTATGGATTTTTTTAAGTTGCTAGGTGTTTTAACTGGAGAAGCCTGGCGACTCAGAGAGAAACATGTACTGGCAGAGTCTGCCATGGGCACTTTAGCCACCTAATTAATTTTCAATAAAAGCTCACAATAGTTAATTTGCTCTAGACCCAATGTAAATCAAACGGAGACAAATAGGTTAAAATTAGAAATGTGTGATGGAAACCATGTTTATGGTCAAAATTACCTTTCACCCTGGAAATAACACAGATTGACAGGGAAAGAAAATGAGACCACACAGGCTTTTGTTCAAATAGATTCTTAAGTGAATTAAAGATTTTATTAAGGAGAAAACTGAACCCCTCCCTGCCCAAAAGAAAAGATTTGAGATCTAGGAAATGATGTTACTTTGATAAAAAATATAGTTTAGGAAAATGTTACCTTAAAAAAAATCTCAGAATTAAGACTTTGTTCCCATTATACCTAGTTGCCTGGTACCATCTCATTTTATCTCAGGCTTAACATAGTGTAGGGTATGTAGTAAAAATACTATAAAGTTATTAAGTTCCCAGGTCTAAATTGGCAGACATGCTTACCCAGTACCACATTCCTTTAGCGCCTACATTTTGAAAACACGTCTTTCCAACATCAAACAACCATTTTTACTTTTATGAGAAAATAGACAGATTTCTTATGATTTTATAATGATACTGCAGGCCTCCAATTAAAATACCTAGACAATATAGATATCTTTGGCCCAGTCCATTGGACAAATATTATTATTAAGCTTCTCTCCAGGATTTTATATTTGCAAAATATTTTGTGGGCTTTAATCATTTTAAATTGCCTTAACTTTGCCCATTTTCTCCATGCCGCTCTGTTATTCCTCAGGCAACCATTTCATTTTAACCCACAAACCACTCATGTGATGCAAGGTGAAATAAGCTAATTTTTAAACATATTGGAATGTTAGTCTCAGAGATTGTTAGCTTTTCCTTGTCCTTTGCTGAACATGGCAATTTTAACCACCCCTGGATTCTATTTTTATTTCACTTTTGCCAAGTTCATGAAGTAAATTCCCTCTTTCCCACTCAATCTGGTTTTTCTTCCTGCCCCAAAGGAATGATGTTGTCACTGTCATGTCTTCTAATGCACTATAAATGCCATGATGAATTGGAAGCAGGCTGGTTTCTTCTGAGCAGGAGTCCATTATCCTGTCACAGTGTTCCTTCCCTGTAACTTAATTTTTATTGTAACAAATGACTAAGTACCAAAAAATGAAACAGTATGATGGGCCAATGTAAAGTGGCTTGACTCTGATGGTAAGTGCGGCGGAGTGACAATTGTTTGCAGCTGCCTTCTAAGGGCTCTCTCCCTGATGCCATCCACTACCCAAATTGGAGTTATCAAAAGCATTTTCCGGATGTTTATGGAAGATCTTCATTCACATTGACTGGCTAATGATACTAATGTAAATAAAGTGCTTTGCAAAAGACATAAGAATAAGAGTTAAGAATAAGAGTGCAAGAGACACTCTCAAACTTAACTATGTATAAGAATCACCTGGATCCCAGACAAGAAAAAGCCAAAGGAGTTCATCACCACCAAACCAGTATTACAAGGAATGTTAATGGGACTGCTTTAAGAAGAAGAATAAAAGGATCAAAAACATGAATAATAAAAGGGCAATAACTGCATATCTATCAACAATTACTTTAAATGTAAATGGATTAAATGCTCCAATCAAAAGACATCGGCTGAATGGATATGAAAACAAGATTCTTACATACGCTGCCTACAAGAGACTCACTTCAGATAAAAAGAAACACAGAGACTGAAAGTAAAGGGATGGAAAAAGATGTTTCAAGTAAAAGGAGACAAACAAACAAACAAAAAAGAGAACTGGGGTAGCAATACTTACGCTAGACAAAATAGACTTTAAAACAAAGGCTACAACAGAAGACAAAGAACCACCCAGTAATTTCACGTCGGAGTATTTAACTGAAAAATAAAACAGAAACAAGCTCATAGATACAGAGAACATTTTGATAGATGCCAGATGGGAGGGAGTTTGGGGGACAGGGTGGAAAAGGGGAAGGGATTAAGAAGTACAGATTGGTAGTTACAAAATAGTCATGGGGATGTAAAGTACAGCATAGGGAATATAGTCAATAATATTGTAATAACTATGTGTGGTGTCAGGTGGGTACTAGACTTATCAGGGTGATCACCTTGCAAGTTACATAAATGTCTAATCACTATGTTGTGCACCTGAAACTAATATAATATTGTATGTCAAAGGTAATTGGAAAAAATTACTTAAAATCAAAACTATATGCTGAGAACACATTAAAAAAAAAACTCTTGGAGGTTTGTTAAACTGAAATGCAGAGTCCCAGCCGCCATCAAAGGAGATGCCAATTCAGTTGGTTAAATGTGTAACCTAGGAATATATATTTTAAACAAGCATCTCTGCTAATTTTGTTGAAGCAGTCATATAGATTATGTTGTAAGAAACACTTGCCCAGAACTTCTGGTCAATCAATCTTTTCAATAAATGTCCATGGCACACTTGACTCTTATTTTATAACTAGGCACCTTTTTTTCCTCTTGGATTTCTAAATAAGGTAGTTTACTCAAAGCGTAGTTCCAACCTGTTCCAACCTGAATATGATCTGTTCATAGTTGGTCTATTTACCCTTCATTTGTTTTAGAGATTAATTATCACCAACATGTCTGGAAGTTAAAAATCATCCCTATGTTACTGATGATAAGAGAATATTAATCTGGAATCTATTAATCCCTGAAAATTCAATGAATTTGATGGGTAAGTGACTAGAGCCCTTTTTTGGATTGGAGTGTTCATAGATTTCACCATATTACCAAATGAGTCGGTAACCCAAAAAAGGTTAAGGACCACTGTCCTGAAAGTAGACAAACTTAGTTGTATTGGTTTCATTAATTAATATACAACTTCCATGTCAAATAAATGGTTGGAATGTCTGGACAGTGCAACTGATTACGTGTCTAAATAGTACAACTGATGTTAAGATTATAGCTTTATAAGTAATTAACATTTCATAATCCAAATAAAGCTTATTTCAAACCTTCCCAAACATTAGAATTTTGTCTGATATTTGCAATTTAATATGTACTATAATTGAATTTTCCCAGAAACACTGAAACTTCTTTCCTAAGAAATATTTAAGAACAAAGGATATAACCACTGCGTTTTGTTTTAGTGGTTTAAATGGTGTCTATTTTAGAGGCAGGGTGAAACTGAATAAATTCTAAATGATCATGAAATCTCAGCATCATTTCATCTCTCAATTAACCAGTTTTTGAGGATCCATGAAGAAAAATGAGAGCTATCATATGTTTGTAGGAGCCTGAGGCTAGCAGATTTGTGAAATAGCCCAGGTTCACTGAAATATATGCACACCTGTGAATTCTCATGGTGGAATTCTCCACTCATTAAACTCCCAATTGGAGTGATTCCAATGAAAATCACAGTTAGCTTTATCAATCCATGTTATTTATAGGAACGAAGGGGCTAACTCAAGAAAAAAAACGACAACCCTTGAACATCATTTAGTTAAAAAGGCTGGATGAGAGTGGGAGAGTGTTGGGAAAAGAAGCCAAATAATAGGTTTCTTGGTAAAAGCACAAATCCTTCATCCATTGATATACACAGAATAATGATAACCTTCTGGGATAATCAGTGTTGATGTTTACAAAATAATGGAAGACTTATCTAAGAAAAACCAAATATTCTAGCTATACCCAAACTGCTGGAAGTAAGACAGGATGTTCTTTAAACGATCTCCAAGTATTTCATTTTAATCATTAACTATGAGGTGTTAAAGGGGTTAATGAGGTCCCAAGTCATTGTCAAGTAATTATCTTTAAGTTGTTGTCATCACATCCTAACTGCTATGCTTCTGCCAGCTCCTCCACTGGGGGTGCACAGTCCTAGAGGAATTGGTTAAAAACAACAACAACAAAACAAACCCCCAAACTGGATGGCTCCCCTTGCTGCTGCTTAGTTTGTTAACCTAAACCATTGCTGTCACCAACACACACATGTGCATGCATACAAACACACATACTTGCATGCAAAAAGCTTTTAGGAACTTTCATCTTTTTAAAAGGGCAGGGAAAATCAATAAAGTGGTAGCCTGGCCAGCAGTAGGGGACAGTGGAAGCAGCATGGGTGGCTGAGCTGTATGAGAAACAGATGTAAGCTCTTTGGGGCTAGGGCAGGCCCTTCTCTTTACAGCCAAATCAACCAGCCAATGGAAGGCAATTAATGTCCCTACCATCGGTCATCTCCCCCCGCCAAAGGTTATTCCATTTGTCTGTTGATGCCAAGAGCAGAAAGGGGCATCCAACCAGCTGGGGAACCTATGATTTAGTTTCACACTTCACCCATGTAGTATTCTTAAAAATGATTCATTTCATGGCCTGAATCATCAGGGAAATGATTTCTTGCTGTTCTAATTTTTTTACATTCTACCATCAGACAAGTCTAAATTCATCTGTTGCCATTTACCTTTGAATCTTTTAAAAAATATTTATTTTCCTGGCCTGGGAATCCTTTTGGAGTTGATAAAAGACATGGGCCTACCGGGATGTAAAGTACAGCATAGAGAATATGGTCAATATGTTGCAACAACTATGTATAGTGCCAGGTGGGTACTAGACTAATGGGGGGGATCACTGCATAAATTATATAAATGTCTATGCTGTACACCTGAAACTAATATAAAATAATACTGACTGTCAAGCCTAACTGAGACAAGTAAATAAATAATTTAAAAAAAAGACATGGACTTGACACAAATGGGTCATTGTCGATGTGGTTACTTAATCAGTTTTCAATGGAGTTGGATGTTAGAAACTTAAGAATTTGGAATGATTCAACCACTTTGGCAAACTGGCAATTTCTCAAAAAAGATAAGCAGGCATCTGAAGTATCACCCAAGAGAAACCAAAACATTTATCTATAAAAATAATCATACAGGAATGTTCACAGAAGTATTACTCATAATAGCTCCAAATTGGAATCAACCCAGATGTCTATCGACAGGAGAAATGATAGTCACAGTGTCATATATGCACACAACATGGTGCTACCTAGAAAACAAAACCTGACACATACACAACAATATGGAGAATCTCAAAAATATCAGGTTGATCAAAAGAAGGTGGATTATGAAAAAGTATATACTGTATTATTCAGTTATATGAAGTCTATGAATGGGCCAAATTAATCTACAGAGATAGAAGTCAGAAGTTAAAAAGAGGTTGCCTCTGGCAGGAGGGTAATTGACTAGAAAGGGTCACAAAAGAACTTTCTTTAAGGGGATAGAAATATTCTATATTTTGTTTTGAGTGATGGCTGTGTTTGTGAATACAACTGGCAAAATACATCATACTGAACACCTAAGACCTGTCCCTGGTATTGTGTATAAATCATACCACAAGGTTTTTAAAAATTAAAAAGTTAAGGGTTTTAGAAATACAGGATGTGCAACAGGAAAAATATTAATGGATGAGGAAATCAGGAAATAGGGAAAATAAGGGGAAACTGATGATGCCAGGGGAAGTGAGACTCATTAAGGATAAGACTATGTGTGGATATATGTAGAAATACCTAGCCAGCTACCTACAATTTTCTTGAGTGCTGATTATGTACCGAGCACTGTGCTAATGACCTTATTATATAATACCTCTTTCTTACTTTCTCTTTTTCTTTGACTCCCCAGTGCAGAATTGGATTAGTCACATTCCTTGATTCACAACACATTCTCATCACTGGTCCATGCGTGAGTAGCTTTACTTAGTTAACTAGTTATTCTTATTCATAATATGTACTTGCATGTACACCACCCAAACACAAACTAGAACCTTGACTATAACCTATTATCTAGTTATATGATCCTAACTCCCATTCCTCTACCTTTCCCCACTCAGATTAATCATCACCCTGAACCTTGTATGTATAATTCTTTTCTATTTACATACAATTTTATTAATGCTATGTGAAAACTTACACATCTAGATTAAATGTTAATTAGCTTTAACTTTATGAAAAAATGTGCTATATATAATCTTTTGGAATTTACTTTTTCACTTAATTATATTGCTAAGATTCATCTAAGTTATTATGTTTCTGCATCATTTAATCTTTAGTACGCCCCTGCGAAAAAAGGTATTTTGATCTGATTTATTGAAGATAAATTTGAGGCTCAGAGAAGTTAGTTACCATGCCCGAGGACACACAGCTAGAAAGTGGTAGAGGCAAGATTCAAAACTGAACCTCTTAACCAACATGCTACACTACTTTCTCTGTACTATAGTGTCTGTTATCTATAGCATATCTCTGTCTATACCTATAGCTATCCTTGTCCTCATCCACTACTCTGCGTATAAACAAATGTCAGCAGGAAACCTAGGTTATGGAATAAGAAAGAATCAGTGAAGTCTATCTAATAACTTGTGCTCTGGTAGAGAAATATAAACATGCGTATAACGTCAAGCGTTTTAGTTCTGTGAAATTCAGGATATACAAGCAGGTACTATCTTAGGAAAAGTGTCTGAAGGTATAGTAGCATATGCACAAGCACATCTACACATGTGCACATGCACTTTGGAGTGTGTCTTAGAACAACATTCTTATTTTATTTAACCTCATACAGTAAAAGGGCAAATGCATGGGCATTGTTTAACCAAGCCCTTGCTCTGTACCTTATAACTGTATACCAGAGGCCGTGGAAACTGGATCACTCTCTCAGGATGCTGTTACAGCCAAGCAGAATCTCATTAAAAATCAATTCCTCAGGTCCATAAAGCCAGTTTATTTTATCTTCCTGGAGTGCCTGCTGCTAGCTGTTACACAGTTCCATTGTGTTGCAGTCTTGTCTGTTAAGAACATTGCACAAAACAGCTATTTAAAGATTTTCCATTTTTATGTTAAACTTTATAATTTTGCAGTAGTTTAAGTTTACAAGGTTTGCTTCCCAAGCTTAGGGTATCTTGTTACATGTGTTAGAAGTAGCACTGCCAGTCCTGGGTCCTGCTAATTAAATATTTGCCTTTATAAGCTAGATGTTGTCTGATCTGAATGTGCAGATTTAATTGGGTAGCAGAGGCTCCAGAGCTACTAAGAAAGCCAGATTTAGTCAGTTTCTGCAATTTCTCTTCCATTGCTGCTTTCTGACTGTTGAATTGTACCTATGGCCTCCCCTGGTAATAACACAAAAATCAGGTAGGGAATTTGCCCTTTGTAGTGACTTCAATTCAAGTATCTCTAAACATCCTAGAAATCAATATGTATTGGCCAAATTTTATAAATGGGGAGTTGAAAGCACATAGAGTTTTAGTGACCTGTGCAGGTCACACCCTGAATGAGCAACAGAGGCGGAAGAAATTGGAGAGGCTGCTCTGGGCCCATCTGGAATCTTTTAACTCTTTTGACCCCCTTCAGTGGGTTTAGGGGCTAGCTGATTTCAAAGATCAGTGAACTTTTTGGAACAGTGCTTAGCAGTGAAACATAGAGGCTTGGATTCCTTAGGTTTTAGCTATTCCAGGATGCAGGCTCAGTTTGCGTTTTAGAAGAGTCTGTGTTAGTGCGGAGAATAAAGAGGAAAGGGGAAGTGCATGTTGGTCTGGGACTGGAGTAGGAAGAGAGTTAAGATCACTACATACGTCAAATGCTCCTTCTCTCATACATGTTGGGGACTAAATAAGGATATCATTAAACAAAAAAAACAAAAAATAGAAGTTGACATTGGAAAGGACGAAGTCCAAAATAAACCACAATATATAACCTTTTAAAATGTTACAGTATTATAACATTGAAAATAACAGTGCTCTCCTTGTTATGAACTCTTGCAATTTTGACAATTTCATTTCTCTTCAAGTAACCATCCCTGGGGCAGCATTCTCCAAGGTGCCTTATGTGAAACCCTATGTCTATAAGATGGTAAATGGTTTTTGAAAAAAGAAGTAGTTGTTCAAATATGTTTGTCTAGTTTTACAACACTTGATCTCTTTCCTGCAGATTCATATGCATATTAGCATTTTAAAGGCACTGAAAAGTCCTGCAGGGAAGAAACCTTATTTTAACTTGTTTGACCATGGACTTTCCCCACACTTCAGCAAAACAAATACGTGTAGCATCTCATAAAAATAGAAATAATCTACAGAAGACATTTCAGGAAAATGATTAATCCACCAACATTAAAATAAAACATTAGTCCTATGTCCAGTCCACTGTTAAATTTCCATCTGAATCCCATCACAGAGTTCTGTCACTGGAAAGAAATGCAATGGTAGTGTCATTTGACAGAGGAGGAGACACACAACATTAAATAACTTATCCAACTCACATGTTCAGCTGGTGACAGAAAATGGATCATCCCCAGACTCTCCACCTCCCAAGTCAGTGCTTGCCTATGTTATGACTCTGCCACTCAAAGCACCTGTAATATTTCCCCACCCAAAATCATCTGTGAATTTAGAATAATTTTAGTCTGGGCTTGAAAACACGAAACAGAAAGTTTGCTACATCAGTGTTCTGTGCTGATGTTTGCTTAGGATGAGACTAGGCTAGGAGAAAAGTATCGAGAGAGAGCCCGGAGAACTGGAAAACAGGGTGCTCTGGGATTGGGGAAGAGTTTTAAAGATTATCAGGGCTTTTGGAAAAATTACAGATCCAGAAAGCATGCAGCGCCAAATAGACACTGAAGCTGCAGAAAGCAAGCAGGAGAGAAAGTTTTCAAACTCAAGGAACCTTTGAGGGTGCAGGAAAGGTGGAGTTCGTTGCAGGAAAATGCTATGGGAGAATTGCTCCCGAGTCTCATGAGCCAGTGGCTTGACTCAACACTGAAACAAGCTTCCTGGATCCAGACTGAAGGCAGATGGAAATGTATCTTTCAAAGGGCCAGAAAAAGAAGTGTCTCATGAACAAGTATAACTAGAATCAGCTTTACATGCCTGAGCCATCTATAAACCTGCTATTTCCCGTATTTGTGTATATTTTATACTACTAGAGACCTGAAAATTGGCATAAGTCTGTCTACATTAAAAAAACATTTGTTTTGATTCTATGAACTTTACTGAAATGGAGCCTAGGGAGAGAGGTGTGGAGGTGGAGATGGGTGGTGGGGAACAAGAAACACATTTTTGAAGGAAAAACAAAAACCTGATTGCTTGAGTAGGGTGGTAGAGGGTGGGGTTGAAGGGAGTCGTCAATCAAGCTGTGTCTAAACCAACTGGAGGCTTTTATTTGGACCTCTCCCTTGGCAATATGTTATCGTAGTATGATTTCCATTCTTGGCTGGGAAAAGAACTGAGGTGGAATGGAATTGGCTCAGTCTTAGCTCTGACAAGACAGTCACAATAATGGAAGACATCTTTTCCCCATAACTTTGAAAAACATAAAAGGAGATATTGGCTCTGAGTATTTCTGATGGTCTAACTTTATTTCCTGTCAACAGAAATAACTCTGATTTATATTTGGTCATCAACTTCACACACTCACATACAACTCATATTGAGGAGCACAGAGAGATGTAAAATGCAGAGCTGTGATGTATGTGTATCCAGCAAAGCTTTCTCATCCAAAGGAGACCTTGGGGACTGAGAAAGACACTTCAATATTCTCACTCTTCTGACACTCTATCCCCCTGTGCATCCTTCAGTGAGGTATATTACATGGGCTTCAGACATGCTACGTGTCGGCTTTGATCTCTGAGCCCCTCACCTATCCTCTTTGTGATCCAGAACGCTGGTTGGCTTGCATCCAAAATTACAGTGAGATGCTGAAGGCTGAGGGGCTGATCTATGCTGGCATCTGGCATATTGTTTTATTCTTCTAATATCTGGGTATATCGGAGGAGTGAGAGAATTTTTAAAATTCCATTTCCTTCTCAAAACTGATTGATGGTGCAGACTGTGGAAATTGAGTGAATATGCCTTTTCAGTTAATGCCATTTTATGTCATCTGGTTTTGAATTCAGAAACATTCTTTCTACTGCCCTGTTATTATAACACCATTCATTGAATTTAAGATGCCATCAATCATAACATGTACCATCATTTTATGTACCACTAAGAAAAAAAATACAACCAAGTAAGACAGGATCTAATAATTCCTTACATTTAAATTTTTGTATTTTATCCGTATTAGAAGAATTTTCTTATACTTATTTATATAGATTGTTCTCATGTAACCTGTTTATGCATATGTAAAAAGGAAAATATATGTAAAATAAATTGGCCAAGGGTCTCCTAAAATTTTTTCGTATTCAGAATCCAACTCTTCCAAATCCCTCTAGAGACAGACTCTTCAATGTCTGTGTTATTGCACACAGTGCAGTGTGTTGCCCCAAAATACAGTGGTAGTGCCGCACAAAAACTGCATCATGACACTTGCCTGACTGACAGTAAGTCGGAGTGACAGCAATTGTAAGATGCCATGGGTAGTGTAAAGCCAGGAATTTGAGGCATCCTGACTTTAAGTTGTTAGTGTGTGTGTGTGTGTGTGTGTGTGTGTGTGTGTGTATGTGTGTGTGTGGTGGGGGGAAGAGGCATCTTAGAATGGAAGAAGTATGGCATGTTTCGGCATCAAAGCATGGTGCATGATTCACGTATATGAAATTTAAAAATATGTTACAAAATTTCTATTTCTGTTTCTATTTCTTATGTTCAATATCAACCTCAGAAAAGTATGCAAAGTTTAAAATCATCCATACCTGAATTGCTGTCTCAATGTAAGCAATTCATAGGCTCCTAAGTGAGCCTACTTATTTTGTTTTGAGAGATTCTAAAGGCTTCCTTCTTGAAGGAAATCTATTGACAGGAAGGCTATTGACAGGGTTTATCTGTCAGTCTATCAAGCCTGTGAGGCAATTTCATATTCATGGAAGGGGTACTTGCTAATACTTATCACTCTTTCATTTAAAAAAAATGCTGCAATTTCTAATATAAAATGACATATTCATGCTGATTTGGCAAAGTTATTTGGTAAAAAGAATAGTAGCCGTCTTTTTCATTGTTTGTGCCTAAGCTTAAAACAAAGTAGATGACATATACTTTTCCAAATTAGCGTTAAGAATCTTTTCTTTATGACATAGCTGTAAAATAAACACACGTTATTTTAGGGAAAAAAGCCCTGAAATTGGTAGTAACCACTAACATATTTGAAGAAAATATTCTATACTATTTGAATAAAAATTAAAGATAAACATGCCAGTTTTTTTGATAGATTAATTGGAATGTATTAAAACACAGAATTATTATGCAGTTTATAAACATTCATAGTTCATTTACTCTCAGGAACTTTAATTTTTGAAACTAATGTTTCACATGATCATGCACAATCTCATAAAAGCGGGTTTTTCCCTTCCCACCTGCCCTGGGCCCAGTAGTTACATGCTGGTGATTCTGTCTCCGTCCAGAGGAGGGCAGTAATGTACATATTTAGAAGTAGGATTCCCTTTCAAGTTGGACCGGCCTTAACCCGAGAAACTGCACACCACGTTCCCTGTCTCTGGTGTCAGACTTCGAGCATAGTCTTAGAAAGGATCAGGAAGGCCACGACAAGTTGGCCTCATGGGGCCAGGTGGCAGAATTGAAGCCTCCCTTTCCCAGTTCTGTGGAATGTCCTTCCCCAACCCTGGAATGTATGACGCAGGAAAAATGTGATTCTGGGACAGACCCCCACCACTTGGCTGTTTGAGTTCACCTTTGCAACAAATGAGAGAGAATGTGCTTAAAACGCGACCCATTCCCTTCCCAAGATTGCTGCGTTTAAATTGCAGCTCCTCCTGTCTTCTGCTCTGATGCAAGAAAACAGGAGGAGATATGGAGGCTTTGGTTCTATAGAGGCATCCTCTAATTCAAAACCTGCCTCTCTATCCTGCCACTGCCCAGAGCTTTTGCTTCCTTCACTCAGTAGTTGGACAAAGTGGAAATGTGAGACCCACCGGAATTCCCAGGGGACTGTCGACCAGCAGGGGCGCCTCTGTTCCTTTGAACTTTCTATTAAAATGGAGTGCTTTGGGCAGCAATCCATCTAATGTTATTTTTATTATTCAAGTTAGAGAAAATGTTAAATTAAAATTTTTTCCAGAGTCCTTAATGGGGTGACAAGTGCTTAAGAATGACTTATTCTAATCTTTAGTCTGTAGAAGCACTGAAAACACCACAGAAAGGAATAGAATCTAAAAGTGTCATGAAATTATAGCCTTGAACCCCTGCCACAGCTTTCCGTTAGAAGAGGGTAAAAGAAAAAAAAAGAAAGAAAGAAAGAAAGAAAGAAAGAAAGAAAGAAAGAAAGAAAGAAAGAAAGTTTCTTTTTTTTCAATACTATACTGTAGGCACAAGTATTTTTCAGGAAAAATGGCAAAATGGACACCAACATATCCACTTCCCAGCTTAAGCAATAGAACGTTACCAGTACCTTTGACATCCTGTTTGCCCTTCCCTGCTTCCTTCATTTGCCTCCTTCTCTCTCAGAGATAACCATTCTCCTAAATTGTGATCATTTCTGGGCTTCTCTTCATGTATGATTCCCTGTCTATTCTGTCCCATTGGTCTAGTTGTCTGTCCCTGCTCTAAAATCACCCTGTCTAAATTACTGAAGCTTTATATTAAGTCTTCATTTCCAGTGGGTCCGAAAGGATTACCCCGCCCTCTGCTCACGCCCTCAACCCCTATTCTTTTTTTTCCAGGGTGTCTTGTCTATTCTTGTTCATCCATAAGGTTGATCTTAATATTCATTGAGGATGAGAAGTTGAGTGTCTTAGTGTGGCCCCACAGTCTGAGGAGTGGGTTTGAATCATGCTTTTCACTGCCATCTATGCTGCCTGAGGCTAGTAATTTAAACTCTGAGCTTCAGCTTCAACTGTGACATGCATGTAATAATAGTACCTATTTCATAAGACCGTTGTGAGGATGATATGTGATTATATAGGTAGGGCGCTTAGAAAATTGCCTGGAAAGCATCATTATTGACTGAATAGCAGGGAGCTTTTGCGGTCAAACTGACCTCAACTGCAATCCTGGCTGTCTGTCACCAATTGTGTCACTTTGGACCAGTTTCTTTATTTTTCCAAACCTCTATGTCTGCATTTACAAAATAGTGATGATATTAGGGTTCGAAAAATTAAATGAGAAAAGCAAAGGTTGTCTAGTACAGGGTAAGTGCTTAACAATTTCATTTCAGTGTTTTAACTAGATTTCATTTTAAAAGTGAATTGCACCTTAAAACTAAAAACTATCTCTACCCTCACTTCTGAGTGTCTACTAAAACACTTGCCTAGGAGTAACTGGCAGAGAATGCTGGTAGTAAAGAGAAGTTTGCAAAACCACCACTTGTGTTCTTGCATCTTTTCTTTGTTTTCATCTTTGTGAGGTGTAGGGATCTCAGGAGAAGAAACTGTTCCTGATTCAAGCCCAAACTCTCCTTCCTAGGCCCTTTCTCTGGTGCCTCACCCTGCTTTGCTGGCTTAAGGCTAACAATGCAAAGCCAAGTCTTAACTTGTTTTCCTGAATCAGAGGAAAGTTTAACAAAACAAAATTTTATAGCTTCTGCCCAGTAACATATATTACTTTAAAAAAATAAAACTACCCTTCCCTTATCATGCGTTATTCTTTTACACGTACAATTTTCCTGACGTATTGAAGTAATATTCCACAGTTTGCTATGACTTGGAGGTTTATGACCCTTCTGTGGCAGATCAGACTAAACATAATTCATTCATAGCTACTTAGTGTTCAGGGAAATAAACCCCTAAACTTAAATAACTATGGTGTGACCTCTGTAAAATATCAGTTATGGTTTTAAAACTACTATTATGTAGATATCAAGATGTGCCGAATGTTATAAACCAAACACAAGTTGGCAAATGGGACAACTAGTATTCCATTTATTTTTGCTTTCCTTTCTGGATATTTCTCTACAAATACTATTTTTGTTTAAATAGATTCTGGGGTAATTATCTGGCAGAGGAAAGCAATGTTCATTTACATTTTATTATAGAATACTACAGTAAGTAAAAAAGTCTCCTCTATAAAGAAGCACCACACAAAAAAAATGTAAACATTCCATTAACTCACTACAGTTTAATAGGAAAGACATTGATTACCTTTGAGTATAAAGTAACTGTTCCCACTATCAATGGACTAATGTAACCCATGTGTTATTCATTTCTGCAAATTAGGTTGTGAAGGAAAATCTGATTACATATTTAACTTCTTCATATGGGAACTCTAAGCTTAGCATTTTCATGCTGTTAAGAATAAATGTGCATCCCCAGCACTACTAAGATTTTCAAATGTGTAGGGTGTCATCTCCACATCTTGTTTGTTTCCTCAGTTATTTCCTATGCATTCGACTATATTGTAAGAAATAATATATTCAGTGGTAGTGAAGTAATGGAATCATTGGTTTCCTAACAATGACTCAACAAATGTTTTAGGACCCACCACGTACTGGTCACTCAATTTGGCACTGGTGATAATAAAAATGAACGAGAAAAAAATTTCTCAGCCCCCAAAGAACTAACAGTCTGGATAAGGAAATAGATAAGCAATACGCAATTTCTAGGCAACACAGTAAGTGCTCTGAGCAAGGAATGGGACAAGCACAAAGGGAAGACTAGGCTAAGCTCAGGAAGCGGAGGAGGCAAGGAGGGCTTAATAGAGGACTTCACAGAGGATGGAGAACACAAACACTGAGCATAGGCTTGAGGACGGATGGGGAGATTTTAGGTGATCAGATGGATGAGCAAGACTAGCATAGGCAAAGACATGAGGGGATATTGGGTTCAGACCTCTTCAAATCATTCAATATGGCTGGAATTTGGTGGCGACTTGGAGGAAAAGGGGATGAAGATTAAGGATGAGACCAACCATGAGGGCCTTGTAGGCCCTGTGAGGAAATTTAGACTTCCTCCTATAGGCTGTGCATGGACATGAGGGATTTTAAGTTAAGGGTACCATACTGAGATCTGTTTGGGCTAGCTCATTGTGGCTGGGATGTGGAGAATGGACTGGAGCCCAATTAGGAGGCTCCTCCAACTTTTAGATGAGAAATAATAAAGCCCCAGGCCAGGGCAGTGACAAAGAGAGACCTGATGGAAAGTGCATCTGGGATATAGAGTCACATCCAATTTGAATGTGAAAAGAAACAAGGGGAGGAGTTAAGGAGGCTGGGAGTGATTGAGAGGGAGAGTCACTTTCAGCATCTGGGACTATTCTTGGAAGAATGGATGGGTTTGGAGGAGAGGTGAGTGAGTGTCATGCTCACTCCATGGGGTTTATGCTACCTGTAGGGTATTTAGGTGTGTTGCAGAGGCAGTTGGAAATGTGAGTTTGGAGAGAAGTTAGGATGGAGATAGACATTATGCCATTTATATATACAATGTCCAAGAATGTTTTTACAGAGTCAGGGAAGCTCTGAGCCAATATGTATGAGCTAATTTGCCCTCTCTACATAAAATTGAAGCACTACCATAATTCAGGTATTTGCAAATTATGCTGATATAACAGATAACTCTTAACCCCTAAAGCCCAGCAGATAACTCTTAACTCCTAAAGCCCAGCAGGACAAGATTAAAAAAGTATCTTACATTCTATCACTTCCTGTGAACAGGAACTGTTGCTTCTCCCATTTTGGATTTTTTTTTTTTTTTTTAACAAAAATGAGAAATGTCCTTTACTTATTAAAATCATAATAAGAATTAATCACATTTGAATTAATCACTGTTGAAAATATTCCAGTGGTCCATTTACATGATTAGCACTGCCACACCCATAAGTTATGCTTTTGTTTTAGAACACTATTTACTTTTAGAGAGTTCTGACCAAAACTGAGCAAAATAGAAAGAAGTGTACTGTTACTTCGTCAGTCTTGACGACTTTCTAAAAGCTCATGCGTTTTGATGGATAAGATTAATGAGACCACATAGTGTTAAGTATGTTGGACTTTCAGAACAAAGGCCTTTTAGAAGAACAAAGTATCATTATTAATGACATATCATTTACAGTTTTCATCAGTAATGTAAGGTTTCAGCCACTTTAATGGGAATTTTAATGCTCAATGTGGAGGGCAAGGCTATTAGTGAGGGTCTTGACAGTAATACCTTTTGCTCTAAGGAAAAAGATAAATCACACTCACATTGATAAAAAAGACAAGCTGAGAGGTTCAGAAGGAGGTGAGCCACCATCCACTTACTGAATTTCTCAAAGGCCTTGGTATCAATGAGTTTGCTGGTGAGCTCTGCCCTCTGCCATGGGCTCCTTTCACTGCTAACCTCCAGCCTTCTGAACACCCTGCTGGCCCAGAAATACACCTGATGTTCCAAACCTCATCTTTGCCTTTTATTTCCCATCTCCTGTCTTTCTACATCCCCAAACAGTTTATGTTGGGTTTTCTCGCCTCAGGATTTTTCTATGTCTTATTGTAACCTGCTCAGCCACAAACATGAAATAAAGGGAATGCTGGTGTGAGGGAAGAACAAATTTTCCTCTACTCTTAAGGTTCTTTGGGCTGGTCTAATAATCAAAATAGACATGAGGCAGATTAGCAAGAGAAAATAACCAAATTTAATACACACATTATGTATGGGCACCCTGCATAGATGAGAGAGTCAGACCCCCACATGCACGAGAGGTTCAGAAAGATAAAGGGAATGTAGGTTTATAAGACATTTTGAGCTAGGAATGAGATAAAGTGCCTTGGGGGCTTCAAAGGGTTTTTGCAGTACAATAAGAAGAGCAGATGCTTAGTAAATAGAAATTTGTCCTGCCCTATAGATAGGTCAAAAGAGGTTATCTCTGATAATCTCTTATTGTGGGCAAGGTCCCTAATTCAAGTTCTTCTAGGTAGTTAAGGGAGGGGCATAAGTTTCTCTTGAGCCCTAGGCTAAAGTTGCCTTTAGCTCATAATAATCTGCATACCCAGAGGCACATCTTGGGGTGACTTGTTCTGAATCCCCATACTGGCTTGCTGCAATGACTTTATTTACACAAGTACCCCTAATGGTGGGACTCATAACACCAGGTGGCAGACCAGTAGGGAAGTATATTTTCCTGAATACACATTGTTAGTCTTATCAGGGCAATTATGGGGGATGGCTGTATATATAGAGCCAACGTTGTTAGCATTTTTTTTTTTTTTTGCAAATTCTTTACACAAAGTGCTGCTTTCACGTAAGATCTCTTTAGGACCTTAATGTGTTTCAGTCAGATTCACTAAGGCCTTCTTAACGACAGTTTAAAAACTACTCTGTTCTTGTTAGAGGGGAATTAAGAGAAATTCTCCTGGGGAAAAAAATTAAAGTTAAAAAAAAAAATTTTTTTGTCATCTAAAGTCAGCTATGCTTTAGGTACGGGGGAAAAAAATCTGGGATGCCAAGAAATGCCCAATAAAAATAAAGGAAGAGGGAACTATTATTACAGTAACTGATGACTTATATCCAAGGGCATATAGGAATTGATTACATTGCATCTCTACCAATAACTTTTTAAAAGCTTGTTGAGATCACCAATGACAGGAAGAGAACAATAGACTTAATGTGAGGCAGCAAGAGCTGTGGTTATATATTGTGAAGTGTTATTAGTTTCTAGAGGAAATCCCAGGCTATTATCCTGTCTCTGATTTTTAACAATTGCAGTCAGTAAATTGTTTATTTAATCGATTTGTTTCTGGAGATACCTGGAACGTCTTATTTGCTATATTATCCTGTTTGAGGAGTTCCACCAACTACATTAGTTTCTCTTTTTGTTTGTGGTTTATTTTATCAAGGTAGATCAAACCCCATTTCCAATCCAATTGTTGAAGTTCACCTCTTTCTTTCTGATCCCAGGAGACACAGCTTAGGTAGGAAGCATTTACTGGACAACAGAGTACAAGCCTAGCTAGAGTGCTGAGATATCAAACAAAGTGCTACAGGCACAGGGATCATCACAGAAAAATGTTTCACAATTTTGTTTTTAAAATTTCTGAGTCTCTGTAGTCCAAAACACCAGACAAATAATTGCAATTTAGAATTTGAGTAAAATGCAGAAATAGAGAAGTAAGACTGCTACAATCACATTCTTCAGTAACGTTTCATAGTAAATGTTTTTTTAAAAAATTGACTACCTTTTACCATATTCAAACAATAATTGAATATCATCTAATTCACACGTTAATTGAAGTTCATATTTTTTAGGAAGTTAGCAATGAAAGATTGAGATCACTTGGAGCCTTATTCTAAAAGATGATTTTCTTGCTACAATATAAATTTGCTAATAACAAATGAGCAAAGAGGTTGGTAGTGTTTGTGCCTTTAAGATCATAGTTCAAAAGAATTAAGTAAATGCGATAACAAAGGTAAAACAAACATAACCTTTATTCTCTTTCAAACACCCAGAGAATTGGGCCTGGAAATTTACTCATTGATTCAACCAGAATATCTTACATTTTGTAGTCTCACTTAAAATTTTATAGCAATAGACTGAATATTGTACAAATGACAGCAAAATACATGGTTGCTCTTTACTACATAGTAAAAAATCGTAATAAATTCTCTTATGTAACATAAAGGAGGTTTAGGCTAGTGAGCTGCTTGATCATTCATAATAAATAAAAATTACTCTATGTACATATAATGCTAGCCTAAGATCATGATATGCAATCTGATAATAAAATTGTGTCACCTTCAGGAGTTAGGAAGCCAACATACTGCAACTGCTAAAATATTTTTTAGTTCATGTAAATAGTGGAACAGAATCTCTTAAATTACAACATTCCAGAAGATAGATCAGGTATAATGAACATGCATGCCATCCATCGATCATTAATTTTCTAAGAACTAGAGTAGACTAAAATAAATGTAAATCACTCAATACAATTCAGTATTTCTTTGATTATTTAAAAAAAAAATACTTCAAGGTCTTGCACTGACTTACAGTCCTGAGCAAAAAACAGTAGTAACTAGAAAGTAGCTGTAATAGACGGACAGCAGGTACTGGAGAAGTCTGTCTGACAGAATACCATATAACTGTTTGCTTTCAGCAAATCAACTGGTTAAGATGGTATCGCTAAGGTTTTTTTTTTAAAGTTCCTTAGCCATAAAAAAGATTTTAAAAAATCTATTATTTCTTAGAGTAACTTTGTATATATTAGAATGATTTTAGAGTAGTTCAACATTATCTCAAATGTTCAAATGATTCTTAAGTTCTACTTTACATAGAAGACTATATTCCTTAGCATTCATTTAAACGCAATTACTAAAAACAAAACATGCTTCACTTGAGAACATAGATAAAAAGCTTTTTCTAGACCTAAGAAAAAGGTATGAATGTAGTCCTTTCTCTCTAAGCATAGAAACGAATTTAGATGACAAAGAGGACTAGGTCAGGAGTCCGGAGACAGGTCTGACTTAGGGAAATCACTTTCACTCTAAGATCCCTTCCAGCTATCTAATTCTAAGGTTAAAACATTCCCTCCCACGTTCAAGGCAGAATGTGCTGGATCAAACCTGCAGTATTGTCACTGACCCTGAGAACAAATGACTACCTGAAAAACTGGACTGAGGTGATTGCTTCAGGCCCAACCTCAGACATAGGAGGAAACAGGGAAAAATCCAGCATTCTACTTCCTCACCGGTACAGGGAAGTGATTCCCAAATTTGAAGGAATATAGGAGGAATCGCCAGATGGACTTGTTAAAACGCAGCTTCAAGGGTCTCAACCCAGCCTTACTGTGTCAGAATCTCGGGGGATGGTGTCTCCTAATCTATCTACATTTTAAACAAGAATGTTCTGCCCCACCACTCCACACCTCTGCAGGGTATTTGTAGGCTCCACTCTCTACCCGCCCTCACCACCACCACCAAAAAACAAACAAATAGACAAACAAAAAAACCCTATCTTGTAGTGGTAAAAGCTCTAGAGTCAGAAGCCAACGATTAGTTGACTGATGTTGAATGAGTTATTTAATATCTCTACCGGTAGGTTTCAATCTCTTCATCAGATAAGAGTTAAATAGGAGTCTCCACTGCCCCTTCCGGTTCTCAAATGCTAAGGACTTTAATAACCTAACCTGTCAACTAGGTAAATCATGAAGGAGATGCGGAGAATTTGCAAGGTTGTGTCACTCTGCAGTCCAAGCACCCCAGCAAGAGTCTGGTAGCCCCCAATTGGGTATCATTCCTCTCCCTGGTCCCCTCACCCACAACAGGAGGGAAAGCGAGGTGAGGTTGGAATGGGGTGAGGGGCGAATGAGAGAAGCCAGAGTAGCTTGCAAGAGCGTTTAGGCATGGAGGAAGGATGCCTGGAAAGCAGGAATCACTCCTCGTCCTCGTCCTCGTCGTTCTGGTCCTGGTAGCGAATGTAGACCACAAGCATGACAAAGCCCGTGAGGATGCAGAGGGAGCCGACCACCAGGTAGGCGATGCCCAGGAAGGGGTTCTTGCCGCCCATCCACGAGATGCTGGTGAAGATAATGCGCTTGTGGCCGCCGAAGGCGCGCACCGGGTAGTTGTAGGTGATGTTGACCCGGTAGGCGCCGCTAGGCAGCCCCGCGGAGTAGTTGCCCTGGCGGATGCGCGCGTACAGCTTGCGGAACGTGGGCAGCGCCGCCGTGCGCATCCACACCACGAAGTCCTGGTTGATGAAGCCGGTGTTGTTGGGGTCGGAGCTGAGCTTGTAGACCGGCTGGGGCCAGTTGGGCGGCTGCGCGGTGCCGCGGAAGGCCAGTGCCAGGCTGCCGTTCACCAGCGGCGGGTTGTGGAATTTGACGTGGTAGTCGGTCCACCAGGCGATGCCGGTGCGGTCGAGCGGCACCTCGACGTAAGGCCCGCCAGCCCGGCGCTGGTGCCACAGCGTGAAGGAGTCGTTGAAAAGGCTGTTGGCGATGGCGCCGCAGGGCGCGATGGGCCGGCCGGCCGCGCTGTACTGGTAGGGGGCGCACTCATTGACTGGGTGGCGCAGGGAGCTGGGCAGCCCGCTGAGCTGCGAGTCGTCGCGGGACACGCCGTAGCGCCGGTTGTTCTGGTAAAAGTTGGTGAGCTCGTAGTAGAGGTACACGGGACCCTGGAAGAGCTCGGGCAGCGAGAAGTACCAGGCGCACGAACAGTTGCGCGGCGGCGCGCGGTCCTGGTCGGCCAAGGCGCACAGCGAGCAGTTGCCGGTGCCGGTGTCGCCGGTGTAATCGTAGTCAAGCTCCTTGATGCCATTGGAGGAGTAGTAGAGGCCCAGGCCCAGGCCGATGAAGGCGAGGCCCACACAGAAGAACAGCGGCAGCGTGATGCCGGCCGACAGCAGCGGCTGCCAGGCGGGGAGGCGCTGCTGAGTGAACGCGGTGTTGTCGGGCTGGTGGGGGCCCGGGGTCGTGGCACTCCAGGTCATGGCGACCGCGCCGGGACGGACGGACGGAAGGTGTGGGGCCAGCCGGGGGCGCCTCCCCCCTCGCGCTGGGCGAGTCCGGGGGCTACTCTCGGGTCGGCTTTCCGCGGGCTCAGGTGAGTTTTGGTCCTGGCCCCGTCTCCGGCCCCGCACAGGTGAGCCTGAGTCAGGTTCTACGAGCAGTGACCAGACCCCACAGTTCCGCCTCGGTCTAGGTGACCCGGGCCGGCTCCGCCCCTACTGGTAATCGGGAGCCTCGCCCAGCCTCCCGAGGTGAGCCAGGCGGGCGTTCCTTTCCACACCTGGTGGACCCGAGGCTCGCGTTTCCTTTAGGTCTGGGTGGGTCTGGAAGCCAGCTCCTCCTCCTCGAGGTGAGTGGCGGCCCGAGGCTGCCTGTGAGTGGCTCATACCTTACTCAGGTACCACCTTCCCTTCCTCTTCCAAGTGACTAGAGTGCCTGGGCCAGTCTTTCCCCGAAACCAAAGGTGCTGCAGCCTCCAGCACAGAGTTCCACTGAGGGATTGCACCGTGGGTCCTGGAAACGTGAAGATTTCAGGTTATTAATCCTATTTTACCTGGGAGAAAAAAGTGACTAGATCCTCTTGCCTTTGTAGGTTAACTTATGGACCACAATTCAGTCAATTTGCAGCCCCAAATGGTAATGTCCAGGGGATTACACTACGGTAAATCTGTTTCAAATTCAATGCCTGCATTCAAATTCTAGCATATTTTTTAAAGGAAAAATTATTTTCCGGCCAGGTGCCCCAATCTGTCTATATAACTAAAAAAGATTGGAAAGTTCTCTAAAAATAAAATGACTTAAAAAAGAGGATTAGACTGCAAGAGATTCAGAGCCTTTATATATTAATATCTCTCTAGCTGGTGGAGAAACCAAACCATACAAGGAGAAAAATGCACTGGATTATATGTGATTTCTTTTTCTTTATATTTGCCTGATTATTTGCAGAAAGGCCTGACCCAGGGTCCCAAAAGATCTAGGTGCTCTCCACAGTAAGGCCACTGGCAATGTCCTTAAGGAGGTGAACTACAAGGATTTACAGAACTTATTGTAAATTAGCTCTGAACATTGCTTGAGCTTCTGGCTTTTATATCTAGGTTGGTACAATATACACAAGGGGGTTGTCAGGCCATTTCAACTTTGTGCTAAATCCTCCCTAGGTATTATTGAGGTGTTCTTGTCTCTCCTACAGCTCATAAAATGCAAATAACTTAAATATTTTTTATATTACATTTCTGTGCCCAGAGTAATATCCTGTATTCAGGAGTCATTCAAATCCCCTTGAAATTTGGAAAGTTAAAATACTTGCTAAATTAAATGGCAGGAATTTTTTTTAGCATCTTCCAAGTGTTCAGTCCTATGCTAAGCTGCTAAGCAATAGAGAAGATAGAGGAGAATAAGACTAAAAATGACCTTTGACCTCAACACATTTGCAGTCTGATAGGAGATATATTACTTCGGAGTAAGAAAGAATCAAAATAGCCAATAGACAGCATGCAATCAAGTACTAAATTG
The DNA here is from genome assembly GCF_036562045.2 of Rhinolophus sinicus. Classification (NCBI taxonomy): domain Eukaryota; kingdom Metazoa; phylum Chordata; class Mammalia; order Chiroptera; family Rhinolophidae; genus Rhinolophus; species Rhinolophus sinicus. The sequence goes on along the minus strand of NC_133753.1, from coordinate 33,959,229 downwards.
TACCTTACAAGAAAGTTACTAAAATTAAAAAGTAATACTGTTTTAATAATGAAAAATTCATTCTATCACGTTGAGTGGAATGAATGCAGTTTGGATGCTTTAACTATTAGAGGTTACTGAGGGAGACCTAGATGACTTGAATTCTACTTCCCTCACTTCTAATCATATCCCAAGAGAGGAAATGCCAACAAGTTCCTATAGCATGATCCAGTCTCCACTACACCTTTTTTTCAATAAGATGAAAGAATAAACAGTTCTCTGTATCGTTATGGGTGAGTTCCACTCACTACAAATCATTGAATCATTAGTCAGCCTGACATAGAGTCCACAGAACTAGTCTCGAGGAAGGAATTCAGTTCTCAAAACTTAGTCTAGTAAATCTTAAGTCTTAACAACTGCCATGACACAACACTCCTTAAAAATGCAAGTTCTCTTGGACTGAGAGCCTTTCCAGCTCTCCCCTCCCTGGATGACCTGAAGTTTATTCATCCTGCTAAGTAAGGTAACAATCAGAGGGTCCCAGAGGCCAAAAGAGAAAATCAAGACAGGGAATAGTCAACAGGATGAAATAGCTGAAGGTTCAGGTGAGACGAAATGAAAAGGAGCATTGAATTTGACTTATGTGGGAACAGTTTGGGTGGAGGGGTGGGAAGAGTCAGGCTCTATCACGTGAGGGAGAGGGGAAGTGGAGAAGCCAAGATAGGATAACTCTTTTTAGAAATGTGGGGGAAGGAAAGGAGAAAGGCAAGTAGAAATCGTTTAGAAGAGTACCTATCCAAAAGGAAAGGCTTCCTTATAGAGGGCAAACAAGTGTTTATTCTGAGGGAAGATGATAATAGTTCAGGCAAGGTTGAAGATAGGCGTGACATATTCATGGATGGTACTAAGGCAGGAACAGGCAAAAGGTGCTGGGTCCAGAGAACAGGTGCAGAGTCACTTTAGCTCTGAAACTGGAGAGCAGGGAGTAAGGTTGGGTGCAGAAAGCACTGGGGCTTTTGGGCTCCGCTTAAGGAGAGAAAGTTTTCATTTAAGAATTTCTATGCAGTAAAAAGAATTGGGTAAGGGGGCGGAAGGGAAAGTGTGAGATGCAGGGAAGACTTCGAGGAGAGGGAGAAAGAACTAGCCAGGGTCACATGAAAGGATGTTGGATGGCTTTGTCTAGGGATTCCTGCAACCCAGGCTGTGAGATGGCGAATGATTGACTATGTCCAGCAGACAGGGGTTTTCAGGGCAGGTGAATCGGAAAGATAAAGGTTTGAGATACTGTGGTTCTTGTGGAGGAGGTGACTAAAGTGGTAGGCTTTAGTGTTTAAGCCGAATGGCAAGGAAAATGAAATCAAGCTGGTGAATGAAAAGAAAACGCGGGGACCAGTAGGCTGGCAGTCCTGATGATGTTAAGGAACAGGTGGCATGAAAGCTGGGAGGGAAAAGGCACTGGTATGAGATGAGATGTTAAAGATTTTGGAAGTGGAGCAGTGCTAAGATCCATGTGTATGTCATATTTCCTCTACCAGCTCATAAGTTCTGAAGGTCAAGACTGATATACATCATTGTCACCCTCAGAGAGTTCATTATATGACCTTATGTCTTTCATTTGATTGTACGTGTTACCATGATGCATCCAAGGTCATCTGGGCCATTTAAAGCCTTCTCAGTACCATTAAAGTAAACAAAGGAGTTCATTCTAAATAATTCTTAATTGCACCTGTTTATTATAAAGAAAACTCAAAATGAAAGAAAAGGGCATTCCCAATCCCAGTATTTCTAAGATGTAAATAATTTTTCCATTTTATCTTTTGGATTTTATCCATATAAATATTATATTTTTTATTGGTTATATGATAAAAATACAATTATTATCATTCTTTTGTTAAATTACCTCCATTTGGAATGAGATGAAGAATAAAATATTTTCCATATGTCTTTGTGGTTTTATAATTTTTTAATGGTTCCAAAATTCATGGATCTACCATATTTAACTACACTTCTGTTATTGGGCATATACATTATTTCCAGTTTTTCAGTATTCCAAAGAATGTAGCAGTGGACATCTTTTTGCATGTAACCTTTTGTATTACAGTTGATCCTTGAACTACACAGGGGTTAGGGGTGCTGACCCCCACGTAGTCAAGAATCCACGTGTAACTTTTGACTCTCCAAAAACTTAGCTAGTAATAGTGTACTTTTGACTGGAAGCCTTACTGATAACATAGACAGTTGATTAACCATATTTTGTATGTTACATGTATTATATATTGTATCCTTACAATAATGTAAGCTAGAGAAAACATGTTATTAAGAAAATCATAAGGTAAAGAAAATATATTTACAGTACTGTATTTATTGATATCATAATTGTCTGTCATCTGTTTATAAAATGAATTCTGTCAGTAACCTACATCAATATTGTCTTATATGATACAAAACACTGTGAATGTTATACATATTACTAAGGCTAGACATCAAAAATGAAAAGATAATGTGAAAAAGAAATTCATATTTATTTACAGGTATAACGATCCATTGATAAGAAGAAGCAGCAATATAATTGCTTTGGGTAGCCTCGTATAATGGATATGGTTGCTTCATGGTAATAAGGAAATCTCCAAAACATTTTCCAGTATATTGAAAAAAACCCACTAATAAGTGGACCTACGCAGTTTGAACCTGTCTTGTTCAAGGGTCAACCGTATTTCCTTAGGATGAATTTCTAAAAGTAGGCAAGGGACTTAAAGTTCAAACTTTTTAAAGATACATACTGCTAGAGTCTTTGATGCTGCCACAACGCTGTATACGTTACTACATTCACCAAAACTTTGCCAACAAAATTAGTTGTTAACCACAGAATATATTTAGTCTATGCTAAAAAAACTATCAGATACTAGGAGAAGCAGTATAGGGTAGGGAAAGAATGCGGCCTGACATTAAGGAAGTCCAACTTGTACTCTAGAGTTCGTCAGGATATAATTGTGACCTTGGTCAAATTGCTTAACTTCTCTGGTCTCCTGATTGCTTATCTGTATGAGCATGTTTGCCAAAATGATAGTGAATATCTCTTTCAATGTAAAGATTTCTGTACCTTGTCATCTCAAGAGGTCCTTCCTTATACTGACTCATTTAATGAATAGTTAACATTCATTGAGCACCTACTGTGGGCCACTCTGTAAGTACTTTATATCCATTATCTCATCTAGTTCACACCAAAAACCTTGGTGGTAGGTACTCTTATCATACCCATTGAATTGATTCAGAACTAAGATTTAGGCTAAGGAAATGGAGGCTGGCCAAGTTCTCAGAGAGCTAAGCGGGAGATCAGGGAGTCTAAGGTCAGCTTAATGCCAGCACCCTGCATTTTTAATCACTACACTGTAATGCCTGGGCATACTTTCTTTAAAAAAACACAAAAGACTTGAACCAGTTTTCAGTGTTGCAGGTCTTCTCTTATACACCAAAGATAAGAGAATTCTGTTCCATTTATACAAACAGTCCCAGAGTATTTGAGTTGCCTTATTTTTGTTTTAAAAAAGCTTTTATTTTGAAGCCAACTTTTGTTTAGCATACCTATTTCTCTTGCTGAAGTAAAAATAACTTCACTTGTCTGGCTGTACTCAGTTTTTGCATTTATTTCATTTAATTCATGACTATTTATCTTACTGTAATAGAGCCAAGGTTTTTAATTGGCGTTCCCTTATATAAGTTTATACTGCTTAGGATTGTTGCCTATTACTTTGCCCACGGGGCAGCTTTTATTTAAAAGGAATCACATTAAATTGCTTCATAAAATTACAGCATGTGTTGAGAAAAGTTTTAAAAAAATTCGCTGTGCCTGGACTTCATTTTTCATTAAGACCTGTATTCAGCAGACTTCCTGCTTCAAAAATTATGGGGTGGTACCCCCTAGTGGAAGATACAGGGAAACTTCAGTGAACATACTGGAGGTACAAAAGACAGACAGGAATTCTCTCTGCTCCTTGTTGCAGTGTATTGGTTCTTTTGTCACTAACTTACTGAAAAACAGTGGAGGCCAATTGTGAGCTGAGTTGGGTGAGTCAAACTGCAAGGAGCAGTATAAAGTGAAACATGGCACTGAAGTGACAGTAGAAGTGGCATTGACATTGGGTATGGGATGGCCAGGTTAATAGAGAGTGGATAAACCAGCAAGGATGGGGTTAGGCTTGGGGAGTTGACAGGAAAGAGACCCAAAGTATGAGGAGGACAGGTTGAGTGACAGAGTTGAAACAGTGGGGAAGGAAGAGCTCTGTACCTGGAAATAAGAAAGTTACACCAGAATCGGACTGTCCAATGTGAAGGGTGAGGGGGCATATATACCCAGGGTGAGGACTGGAGGAGGAAGGGGACAACAATGTGTCTGTGGAACCAGCACGTCTCTTGAGGTGCCTCCCCTGCCATCCCCGTGTCCCTGAGGGAGTAAAACACTGGTTTGGGGACGGCCTCACTGAAGGCTGTAATATACATACTGGCTTTCTCTTTTACACAGTGACGGAATCTATTTGAAACCAGGAATTCTTCATTTTTGTATCAGGAGTAAATAAATATCTAAATGCTTTCAAAAAGTTACGAGATATTGAAATGGAATGAAATAGATGTCTGTTTCCATGTGAAGGCAAAGCCATATGTCCTGACATCCATAAAGTGGGGAGGCAGGGCTGACATCTTAGGAAAACTGAGATACCTAACCAAGGTGTGCTGAGATGCTCTTCCCTGTTAGATAGTATCAGCAAACTGAATAAACATACTTGCAATTCCATTTTCTAGGTCACTGATTCAAATGTTTAAATATTTGGGCTGGCACCATGGAGACCTGTATTTGTCGTATGTGCTGATCAATATTTGACCTGTTAATATTCAATCTGGAGATTGTATACCCTTGGAGGGTTTCAGGGAGCCCTGGCCTTTCTTTCTGATTAATAAATCTGAATTTGTGATGGTTGTGTTTAAAATTTAGTTTTATGTAGGAAGAGTACTGTGAGGATGGCTGTGTTGTGTCAGCTTCGAAAGTGAAAGGGCCCAAGACTCTAAATCATACCTTATTTAGTGATTCCCAAACTGGCCAAGTAGCAAAATAATTGGGGGTGGGGAGAGTGGGGGTGGAGCCCACCTCTTGCCACTAAATCACCATGTGCAGGGGAGGGGCTGGCTTACTCAAGTAATGTGATGATCCCCCAGTTTGGGGAGTCACTAACTTACTCCAGCCTCATAATCCATCTGGAGATTCTCTTTGATCTTACGGATCTCTGCATTGCAAGAAACAGGAACGTACTCAAGTCAGCCTCAGTAAAGGGGAGGCTGTTGTTCAGAGATGAGGAATGTCACAGAAGGAAGGAATTGAAGGAAGTGTATCTGGCTCTCTCAGAAGTAGAAAGTCATCAGGCAGCTCCCCTCTCGCATTGTTTCTTGTTGCTGCCGTTCTCTGCAGCAGGCTACCTTCTTCAGCAAGGCTCTTAGTTTGCTCTTCCAGGTCTGGGCCTTGCATGGCTTTGGGTTGCCACCAGTCTGACTTGGGTACCAGTGCTGGATCAACTTACAGCTCCTGTTCTTTAGTTCAGGAGAGACTCCAGCTTGCATGAGGGGTCCAGCCCTGGTCCAATCTTTTATGGGAGGGGAGCCATGACACCTACATGGCTGCCTACATCCGCTTCTTCAGTAAAAGTTGAAGGTACTCTGCCAAAGGAGGGGGTGTGGTCTGGCTAAACACTCAAAGAGGGTCCACCACACCTTTGTAACTTTCCAGCAAGGGGGTCATCTGAGCTCTGCTTTAACATATTTTGTGACAAAGAAGTCACCAATTTGTGAGGTCCATTCCTTGTCCAGTTTTAAGATTTGACAGCTTTTTTGGTAATGACCCTCATGTATTCTACGTTCATTCTCTACAGTAATAGAGAATAAGCTTACTCCTTGCCGTTTAAGAACTCCAAAGATGGCTGTCATGTTTATCTCAAGATTTTTACCTCCAGACCATACATGCTTAGTTCCCTGACCTGGTCCTCTTTGGATCTAGACCCTCATCATTCCTGTCTCCTTCCTTTGTACATAGCTTGAGTTGGTAGATATTCTTAATAAGAATTTGCTTACTTATATACAGTAATGTTTTTGAAAGCATTGAGGTAGCTTTAAAATATGCAATAGAACAACGTACAAAAAATATTTCAAAGTGAAAGAATGAAGGCAAAGGGAATACATTTCATAAAATAAGGTGGCGCTGAGTGAGAAGTGGTTTCATGAAGCACCTGTGTATCTTGCTTGGGGTGGTCTACAGGCTTGCTTAAGCTTCCTAGTGGCCAGACCAAAGAGGGAAGGATAAATCACTGCATCCATGGGAGAAAATAAACCATTAGCTCCGAAGAATTTAAATGATTTCTGGGGCTGGCCGGGTGGCCATTCTCCTCATGCCAAGGTCGCTGGTTTGATTCCCACATGGGCCAGTGAGCTGCGCCCTCTACAGCTAAGATTGTGAACAACAGCTCTCTCTGGAGCTGGGCGGCTCTGAGCAGCCAGAGGTCGGTGTGGGCTGCTGTGGGCGACCAACTGCCTCAGCCTGGGGGGAGCGAAGGCTCTTAATACCAGCATGGGTCAGGGAGCTGTGTCCTACACAATGGGTTGAAGCAGATTTTGGGTGGGAGGGAGGCAGGGAAAAAAAATGATTTCTGGTGCAAAGAATAGGAAACATTTTCTACTTGGGGTTCTCCCAGAGAATATGTTCTTCAAGTAGGTAAATAATATCTTTAACAAGTTGGTAAATAATATCTTTGTAGGAAATACTGCAGTCGTTTCCTGGGACTGTCTCTTCCAATGTCAGCCAGAGTGAGACGTAAGGGTGCATGGTCAAAGCATAATTCAGTGAAGCCATTCTACGGAGGCCCCGTGATCCAGTCCGGGTTTGTGTGCCACTCTGGTTCTTTGCCCCATGGTCTGTGGATAGGTGTTACAGGAACTAGCAGTGGTTTTGGAGCTGTGCTCTGGGGGACCCATCAGTGGTGGTACCTCAAGCTCCCTCTCCCTTCCCAGCATCCCAGTTTCTGACCCTGGGTATCTAAGAAAGACATGATTTGAACAAGGATTCTATGGTTAAAAAAGAAGTTTGAGAACTACTGATCTAAAAGAATGGGTGCACTGTTATCCTGTGGTAACCTTTCACTATTATTGTTCATTTCCCGAAGTTTTTCAATAGTCAAGGAGTAGCAGTGAGTTCCCAGTTTAAACATCCTGGTAGGTTCCTAGAGCACAGAGCTTCTATGTTGCCAGTTAAACTCAGAGACATATGTTTTAATAATCAAGCAAGCGAGGGAGGGATTGACAACTTCTTATTAAATCTGAGGTACCTAACATATGGTGGACAGGCCACTGCAGCTACACTTGGAGGGGGGCTAAGAAAGCACTGTCTGTCAGTGCTCAGATGCTCCTTAAGAAATAATTTGGTATTTGCTCTAACAAGATGATACACAAAGTACAGCCTCAATGCTTTTAGCTTGAAAAAAATATTAATTTCTTATCACCAAACAAACACCCATTTTATTCATAAACGAATCTAAAAATCACTCGTAGAAGCCCGCTTTTTGTACTAGACGGGTATGCATAAGTTTAAAAATCTAATATATATAAAACTAGGAAGTTGATTATTTTTAACTTAGAGCAGCTGACTTTTCTTTGATGAATAGGATCAGCTGTCTATTAATGCCCTTCTGGTTTTTGATACCAAAACTATGGCATTGATGTACCAGAGAAAGGCCGTCTCTCTCTTCCTTGTAGTTGGAGTAAACACTGTATCTGATGGACTGTTATTCTTAACGTTGAAACATAGTGGTATTAAGTGCAAGTTCCTTATAAGTCTTGAGGCTGAGCCTGGGAATGGACCTGGAGAATCAGTATTGAGCTTACGCATCTCAGCCTATGACTGATTTCAGACCTCAGAGCCAAAGATTATGGAAAGATTGGTAAAAGTGGCAAACACTCTTAAGGTTTTCTTACCAAAGTGTTCCAAAAAGTTGACAAAGTGTTTAATAATAATAAATGGTGGAATAACTGTGCCTGTAGCTGACTTTGGGTGGAACATTGGCCCAAGAGTCCCAGAACTTAAACAATTTATCAAACAGGAAGGTGACATACACTACAGATAGACCACCTAGTAAATTAAGAGGAGGGTAAATGACTGCCCTTAGGAAAAATGTGATAGACCAAACTCTCGTCCAATCAGTAAGAAGTTTCTCATTAAAATACCACCGAGAGGGGTCTTCCCTCTCTGTTCACAAACCCATATGATCACTTAACATTTTTTCAAAGATCTGTGGGAATAGTGTTTATGCATAAACATATTCATTTACAGATGATTGAAGAGGGAAAGTGAGAAGTTGCAAAATTAATCAAATGTCAGCTAATTTTTATTAACCTCCCGAGTTGGCAGAAGGAATCTGTTGGGGCAAAACTGTAAAATGTCTGATTGACCACAGCTGCATGGACTGATAGACTCACAGAAGGCCTGACAGCTGGAGCTGAAAGCTGAGGCATCTGGCTACCTGTACACCCTTTTTACCTCGTCTCACACGACTATGGCATGGATAGCAGCACCACAGAACCCAAAAGCATGGCAGACAGGGGAGCGAGGATGACAGCAACACAGATCAGGCTTATGAGGACTGGTCCCAGGTCTTCCATCCAGAGACAGGGGAAATCACCGTGCCCTCCCTGTAGGTTCACATAGCCCACCTCTGGCTGTCCTCACATCCAATGGACATGACATCTCATTCCCAACATTAAAATGGCAGAGTTCTGTCAGTCTACCTTGTACAAACACCCAACACTTGCCAAGGAGGCCAAACCACTTGGTTCTCAAAATGCCTGAAGATGAGATCTTTTTCAGTGAATAAGTTAGCTAATATTAGAGCTCTCTATTAGAAGTGATCTGTGGGCAAAAACTCCCAAGAGTTTTATTTAGCTCGATTTCAAATATGTGCTACATGAAATAGGAAAGCGTGAGCCTTTCTAGGCTCTAGTCTGTGATCAGTCTGCAAACTTAGAGCAGTCGGCCTCGGCTTGCAAGCTGTGGAAAGTTAGCCTCGCAGGCAGCACCCAGGATCTGAACATCAGGTCTTCTCCCAGGACAATCCTATCGGGGAAACTACTAGAGAACCTGCTATTAGAGCGGATGGCCAAGCTCTTCTGAGGCAGTGACGTGTTTATATTGAGCTTAGCATTTCACATGTTCTTAGGTGGCCGTGTATATTCTCATTGCTTATGTCGTGCACTAATCTCGCTGTACTTTGTTGATGCCCGACCTAACTGGACAGGTTAGTCAGTTTGCCTGCCCTACCTTCTCCCCTTTCTCAGAGTCCATATGCTCTCCACGCCCAGAAATAGGGGATTTTGACACAGACACTAGACAGACACTGTTTGAATATTTATATTTATCAAATTTTATATCAATTTAGGGTCATATTTCCCATTTATTAAGACTTATGTTCTGATTCTTTAAATGTAGAATATTAGCCATCTCTTTCAGCTTTATGTCATCTAGCTATTTGATGAACATACTCCTTCATGTAAGTCACTAACAAAAACGTTGACTAGATTTGACTAAAGGTTGACTTGTTGACTAGGTGCTAGATATTTTTGATGGAATATAAGATGAGCATTCAACGTGTTGCTGCAGATCTGTTTACTGTCGTGGGAAGATGTCCATAGTATATTGAAGAGTGAAAAGAAAGCATTGAACATTGTGCATTTTTATTGTTTTTGTTAAAATATGTGTGGGTGTATATAAACACAGAAAAAAGCATGGAAAGAGATGTACCAAAAAAGTCTATTTTTCTCTGACTGGCCCAGCTAGTAGTAATTTTTTCATTTTCTTTTTAATGCCTGTATGTATCTTCTGAAAAATAATTCAATAAGCATGGATACATAGAGGAAACAACAGAGAATTTCATATTTAAAAAAAATTCAAAAGAAATAAGGAGAAAGTGCAACAAGAGCCCTATGCCTTATCTGTAAAGATCGTTCTCCAGGTTTGATAAAGTGGTTCTCAGACTGCTATGCTGAACAGAACTATTGGAAGAGAATTTTAAAAATATCTCCCCTGGGAGAATCGCCAGATGATATCGCTATTGCCAGTCCCTAGACCAGCCGGAGGACAGAACCACTTAATTAGCTATGAATACACTTAACTGCTCATCTCTTTTTAGCTGTGGGACCTCAAGTAACTAACCTAAGCTTCAAAAAAGATTTTTTTTTTTTTTTCTCTGAGCTTCACAGTGGGATAGTAACATCTATCTTGAAGGATGGTGGTGAGGCGTAAGTGGAGTGACGGACACAAGCTGCCTAGCCCAGCGCCCGTGCATGGTAAAGCCTAGTAAATGACATGTTGCTCTCCATAGCATCTAGGCCACAGTTCTCAACCTTATCCACGAATCATTCATTCCGTGTCACACCCCTTCCTTGTTCTTCCTTTCCAAAACATTTCAGGATCTTATCTGAGGAAGAAAGCAAAGAAAGTAACAGCTTAGTGTTCGTGTTACTGTTGCTGCCAATTAGTGAAAATCATCATTCTAATGATCTCCACGTAAAATAATAAACCCTTGGTAAGCAACTTATGTTTTTACCCCTTTGTTTAAACCCTTTCCTTTAAAAAAAAATTTTAATGCGTTTTGCATTACTGAAATCCCCCTTGCTTTCTGGTAAGCTTGGAATGTAATTCAAAAAACATTTACATTGTTCATAAAGCAACATGTAATCTTCATTCCCCAAAGAACTTAAAGGCAGGTGGAAAAGACTGCACAGTAAAATATCAATTTTGCACATCATAACATTTAGTGGAGTTTTTCTCATTTTAATATCCTACTTGATGAGTGAACAGTGAAACAGCATACTTAAAAAAAAAAATCCCTTTTCAATAGAGCAGGATATCTTTAAAACAATTCTTATGGGGAATCATCAATTTCTATAGCATATGGTCCAAACCACTTGAGAAGGGCTGAGATCAAAGACATGTAGCTTTGAAGAGGCCACTGTGCTGAAAGCTTAGGTGACTCATTTAACCTGGGAGCCCTACACCCAACTGTAAGTCTTTGAAGCCTTGTCCTTGGAGTAGCAAGTTTGGCTGCTCCTCAGGGGAGATTGACTAAAATGGTACACAGACACGTTCCTCTCATTCCTTCTCCCAGTATGCCCCCAGAGGGTGGGTGGCATGTGTGAGCAATGGAAAATTCCTTTGACCCCAGAGCTGGTTGTAAAAGGGTCATGCCAGGGGCTACAGCTTTCCAAAACAGAACCAATGGCTGCCAGCTTCACTGTCCTTCTCTAGAGTCCAAGATTCATACAGTAGTCCTATAATGTCCCTAGTCCTGAGGGGCTGCAAGGAGAGTGCATAGAAGAGTTACTTTCCACGAAGAAGACTGGTTATGCATTAGTCTTGTGCAAATCAAGATAAAGTCCTTCTCTCCATCCCCCGAATTTCACCTCTTTTTTTTTAGAAAAGTAGATTTATCCTAGTTGAATATGTTATTTCACTCAAGGTATTTCGAATGATATTGTGATTTAAGAAAAATGTATATAATTTAGGGTTATAGGTTTGTCCTGAATTATTTAAATTTAAAATATGATTTATAGTTATCTATGCAATATGATCATTTGTTATCATATAACAATGATTAGGGAAAAGATAAAATTGTTATATGCAAGGCCAGTTGATTAAACTATTTTGAAACTGGAAATTTATTTGATTTTACTTTTATTATTATTGATAGTTGTAGCAGTCATATTTTAGTTCTGATCTTTTTTCTTTTTCAGTTTATGGCTTTGGCCATTAGATGGCACTGTGCATTTCAAATATGAGAAGATGTGCAATATTAATGCTCAGTTGTGCAGGAGAAAGTAGCATGCGTTAGTTAAAATCGTCACATTCTTCAGTGAGGGTAGAAACATTTTATTTTTCACATAAAATTTTCCGGTGTTATCATTTATGAAACAGAAATCCAGAACATAGTCCCATAATTCCATGTGAAACTTTCCTTGCGTAAAGAAAATATTCCTTCCTTTGTGACGTAAGAATAGTGCCTCTCAGACTTCGATTTGGGGTGAGACTCCTGAATCAAACGAGATAATAGAACTTCGTTATCTCCCCTCCAGAGCTGCTGATTTTGTAATAATGTTGATGAACTTTAGTATTAGTGTAGCTGTACTCTTTCATTTGGAGGTTCGTATCACTGGAAGCATTTACTTACAAATAGGATGTACATTCATTGACAGATGATTGGAAATGCTCTCCTTCACTCTGGAAAAGAATAAAATTAATTGGCTTTCTTAGGGATCAATTCCGAGAGCTAGCTTGATTACTCTCACCTGTTAACCAGCTGATGCAACGTATTCCTGCAGCTTCGTCCTCTGACTTTATCTCCTGCAGACCACAGCCCCAGCGATACCAGTTAGTCTCCTTGTTCCCTTATTTCCAGTCTCCTGTCCCACTGTACACCCCAGTCACTCTAGAGCCCTGCCCAAGGCCTCTTGTCTCCTTCCACAGCTCTCCCAGAGCAGTCTCACTGGTGCCCGGGAGTCAGTTACCTTTTTGATGTTGGTGTTTCCCTGTCTGTATCTTCAGCCTATGTATCCACTTGCTTCACTTGCATGTCTTCAGGCACTCTTCAACTTAATTCATCTGAAACAGAACTCACCAAGCCTAACTCCAAACTGGTGTTTGGAGCAATGCCACCTTCATCTGTGTGGTTACCCCTTGCAGAGATCTGAGAGTCCAGCTCCACCTTCTCTTGCGCTCATGGCCCTACATCCAATTTATCACCCGGTCCACCAGTCCTTGACAGTCACTCTGCCACTATCCTGGTCAGGAGTTGGATCATCTGCCATTTGGATGATGGTTGGTTAAGCTTCCCCTAATCTTGGTCCCTCTCAATCCATTTTTTAAATACATTATAGCCAGTGTGATCCTGGCATTATCTAAATCTCACCACATCTGGCTCCTGCTTGAAACCCTCAATGGCCTCTCATCTCTCTCAAGAGAGATCCAAATTCCTTAAGGTGAATGTAAGGCTGTGGCCCCTTCCTACCTCTATGGCCTTATCTCTTCTGCCTCAAACTTTGTACTTTGTCCCTAGTCATACCTTTCAGTACCTCAGATCAGCTGTGCTTTCTTCAGCCTCCAACCTCTGTACATCGTGACTCCTGTTTGCAATTCTTTTCTCTCCACCCCATCACCTGGATAATTCCTACTAGAATCTGCTTAGATGTCACTGCTTCTGACTGCTTCTCCTAATAGGATGGGCTTCCCTGCTTACCAGAGCCCTTACCATACTGTGTAATTGTCTGTCTACCCCTCACTGTAATAAACAAATCTATTTTACTCTCCATTATATTTCCACCATCTAGACAGTACTTAACATATAGTAGGCCCTCAATAGATATCTTTTGAATGAGTGAATGAATGAATGAATGAAGACACGGTCTACAAGCTCCCTTCTACTCATTTCTTATCTCCCAGATCAGTTGTCTTCCCAGGATCAAGTCCCCCCGGCAACGACTGCCATGACACTTTGCACATACCTCAATCAGAGCAAGCATGTGATGCTGGACTCGTATGAGCCCCTCTCCACTGGACTCTGCACTCCTTCAGTGCAGGGATAATGTCCTCATCAGGTATTCCCCGAGAGTGTTTGTGGAAGGAGCAGATCTTCCTGCTTGCAAAGATCATGTAGCAAATGGTGGTGAAGACAGGATAAGATTTCACCTGATTTCGGGGGTTAGGTCTGGTTTTGTTTTTATGGCTATCATCTTCCATTTTTGTTTATTTTTCTTTTAATTTATTTTACTTAGAATGCTGAGATTTGGAGACCTCAGACATTTGCTTGGTGAAAATTAGTCATACAATCATTTAAGGGTATTAAGTCTCATAATGTCTGAATGAGGTTGGTAGAATTCTGGAAGTGTATAAGTAGTGTGTGTGTGTGTGTGTGTGTGTGTGTGTGTGTGTGTGTGTGTGTGTTCTGACTCCTGTTTCCCTCCTTTAATCACTGTATTCACTTCCTTCAGAGGAAGAGAATTGTTTATTCATTCCATAATACTACAACATTTTTCTCAAGCATATACTTTGTGTCAGACATTGTTGTATTTTAAGTGCATTAACTAATTTACTCCTCAAAATAACCTGTTGAGGCAGGTGCCATCAAGTTTTATCTTCCTATTTTAGAGATGAGAAGGGTCATGCCATGGGCTACAGATTTCCAAAACAGAACCAATGAATGCCAGCTTCACTGTCCTTCTCTAGAGTCCAAGATTCATACAGTAGGCACAGAGGCACGGAGAGGTGTAGTAACCTGCCCAGAGATAAGTGGAGGAGCCAGGGTTTGGACTCAGGCAGTTTGGCTCCAGATCGTGACCTCTTAGCTACTCTATGATAGAGAAAGCTTGACTGTGAAATACATTTTTTGACTACTTCACTTTAGGATACTAGAAGCCATTAAATAAAACTTTGTCCCATGGACCTGTTTTAACAGGTAGATATCTGTGAGTAAAAAGGCAGTTTGTTACCAACACTTCTCCTCTGCCCCAGACCACAGCATTCCTGGCCCCAAACCTTGCAATAAGCCTTGCAATCTTTGCCTTTCAGGTTTTCAACCCTACTTCTTCTCAACTGCCATGACACCTTTACTTGAGACAAGCAAAATCTCACTAATTTCTCCACAAACTGAGAGCCTTCTTTTAGCTTTTCTTGATCATTTATCTATAACTAAGTTACTTTCCTTTCATCCTACTGATACTAATTTAGAGACTTGGTAAATTTTACGAGCTCTCTTGCTAGATATTATTGTTTATAATGGTATACCACACGTCTCGTACCTGGGAGTTCATATGTACGAGTATTTGAGTACAAACCACCTAACCTAAAATGAAAGCAGCCCACCTAACCTTGCCATCACAACACATCTACAGGAGTTAATAAACTGCATTGTTATTTGATATCACAAAATATGATCACATATATTTATGCATCATTGGAAAGGCTATTTTAAAATAAATGTCTCAAAGGATAAATAACATTTCTCATAAAGTTTGCATACTATCTCACCTTTTCAAAAATGATTTAGAAATATCCCCTTCCACATGTTTTTCTTCCTCTTATCTCCTAAAGCCTGTGAGCTGTATGTCCCTGGCCTCACTTCCCCACTTCATTTTATCTCATAGTTTTCCTTTATCGTTTCCATTTTTCATTTAATCTTGAACTGGAATGCTTTTGAGCATTTCATTCATTATCTCCTATCTATTATTTTTGTTCCCTTGGATGTTCTAGCTTTCCTCAGCTGTGCGGGAATTTTGTAAAATGTTTTCTTAGTAACATGAAGGAAGGCAATCCTATTTAAAGGGAAAATGTTTAAGTATTTTTCTCAAGACCAATAGCGTATTCTGGCTCAAAGACTCCCCACAAGAATATCATTCATTAACCATTTGATCAACCAGTATTTATTGAGCAGCTACTAGGCCTGGCAATGTGCCAGACACTGGGAAAATGAGATAAAAACACCATTTTATCTTCAAAGAATTTACAGTGCAGGGTGGGGGAGAATAACTATATTTAGACAATCACCATACAGTACGTTGGTGCTGTAAGACAGATACACACTGGGAGGCAAAGGAAGAGAGGAGAGCTTACATCCTCTTGGTGGTTCCAGAAAGATTACATCAAAGAAGGGTCACAAGCTGAATCTGGAAGGATACATCAGCACAGTTATTATTACTGTTACAGAAAGAAATGAGATGGGGTTTGAATTTCAGACCTTGTATTCAGAAGACAAAGAAACATTTTCCAAATAAGCTTATAGGGTAATTTTGGCATTATGCTAACACATCTTATGGAAGTTTTGTGTATTTATGTCATAGCTTTTGGGATGCAACTTATTTATTTTTAATTGAGGTGAAATAAACATGTAGTGGAATGTACACATCCTAAGGGTACAATTTTATTAGTGTGCCAATGATTCATCCTTGTAACCAACACAGAAAGTTTATGATGTAGAAATTTTCCATCATTCCAGAGAGTTCTCTCAATCTGTCTTCCAGTTGCCACCCTCCACCAGAGTTTTGCCTGTTGTATTTTTTTTAACAGAGATAGGGCTATTCAGATTTTCTTGTTTTTTTCTTCAGATTTTTCTGTTGGATCAGTTTCTTCGTAAGTCAATTTTTATTTGTTGTGTTTTTTCAAAAAAAGTTGTCCAGTTCATCTAAGTTGTTCAATTTATTGGCATAATGCTATGCATAATTTCCCCCTTGTCATCCTATTAATATCTATATCTCTGTGGTGATGTCCCCTTTTCATTCCCAGTATTGGTAATTTGTGGGGTTTTTTTCTTGATTGGTCTTGCTAGGGGATTAGAAATTTTAATCTTTCATAGAGCCAACTTTTGACTTTATTCATTTTCTCTATTTTGTCTGTTTTCTTTTTTTAACTTTTAAGCATGTTTATGAAATATTTTTAAAATTATTTTTTAAATTATTTTTAAGAAGTGTTTATATTTAGGGAGTCTACAAGATGCCTGAAAAAATTCTTATTTCGATTGTATTCCTTTCTTACTTAGAAAATTATGTCATTCTATAGAATTAAAAAAATATATATGAAACACTTCACGAATTTGCATGTCATCCTTGCACAGGGCCTGTGCTAACCCTCTGTATGGTTCAATTTTAGCATATGTGCTGCTGAAGCGAGCTCTGTTTTGTTTGTTTTCTGTTTTACTGCTTTCTGCTCTTAAGTATTTCCTTTCTGCTACTCATTTTAGATTTGATTTGCTTCTTTTCCCTTGTTTTTTAGAACTTTATTTTTCTCCAGTGTAAATATAAATATTTATATTCCCCTTTAAGCACTGCTTTAACTTATCCCACAAGTTTTGAATTTTTTTTGTTTTTATTATAATTCAGGTTAAAGTATTTTCTAAATTCCCTGTGACTTCTTCTTTGACTCATAAATTACTTAGAATTATGTTGTGTGGGTGTGTCTGTGAGGGTATTCCTGGAAGAAATTAGCCTTTGAATCGGTAAACTGAGTAATCCCCAATGTGGGTGGGCATCATCCGAACCGTGGAGGGCCTGAATGGAACAAAAAGGCAGAGGCAGGTTGAATTCACGGTCTGCCTGATCATCTGAACTGGGATATGGATCTTCTCCTGGCCTTGGTGCTCCTGGGTCTCAGGCCTTCAGACTTGGACTGCAGTCTACACTATCAGTTCTCTGGCTCTCAGGACACTACCCTGTTTCTCTGAAAGTAAGACCTAGCCAAACAATCAGCTCTAATGCGTCGTTTGGAGCAAAAATTAATATAAAACCCGGTATTATATTATATTACATTACATTACACTATATTATATTATACCCGGTCTTACAGTAAAATAAGACCGGGTCTATTACAAAGAAGGGTGTTAAAATCTTCAACCATGATTATGGATTTGTATATTTGCCTTTTTAATTCTCATTTTTGTTTCTTGTACTTGAAGCTTTTTATTCACATAGACATTTAAAATTTTTAATTTTAATTAATGATGAAATGACCATTTATCATTAAGAAATGTTACTCTTGCTTTTCTTTGCTACATCTACTGCGAGGATGAAGACCATTCTCAGCAATCAGACTGTGGACATTCCAGAAAACATGGACATCACTCTGAAGGGACACTCAGTTATGGTGAAGGGCCGCAGAGCCACCTGGCAGAGGGACTTCAATCACATCAATGTAGAATTTGGTTTCCTTGGAAAGAAAAAGAAGAGGCTCTGGGTTGACAAATGGTGGGGAAATAGAAAGGACCTGGCTACTGTTTACACTATCTGTAGTCATGCACAGAACATGATCAAGGGTGTTACATTGGGCTTCCGTTACAAGATGAGGTCTGTGCATGCTCATTTCCCCATCAACATCGTTATTCAGGAAAAGGGTTCTCTTGTTGAAATCTGAAATTTCTGGGGTGAAAAATACATCTGCAAGGTTTGGATGAGGTCAGTTGTTGCTTGTTCAGTATCTCAAGCCCAGAAAGATGAGTTAATTCTTGAAGGAAATGATATTGAACTTGTATCAAATTCAGCTGCTTTGAGTCAACAAGCCACAAACAAGGATATCAGAAAATTTGGGGATGGTATCTGTTTCTGCATGCTGTTGAATCAGATCTAAGTTGTCCAGCTACAGAAACGCCAAGATGTTGAGTTACTCATATTTGTGAGTTACTCGTATTTGTGACTTACTTGTATTTGTAATATTTTAAAGATGTAATAAAAATCATGTATTGAAACAAAAATGTTACTCTTCATTCTGATAATTCTTGACTTGAAGTTTATCAGGAGTGATGATATCAACGCCAGCTTTCTTAGATTTGCTTGGTCTATCTTTTCCCCTCCTTTTACTTTTAACTTATGTGGGTCTTTAAAATACATCTTGTGTAGATGGCATATAGTTGAATCTTGCTTTTTATTCATCCTTGCAATCTCTTCCTTTTCATTGGATTGTTCAGTTCATTTATATTTAATGTAATTATTGATATGGTTGGATTTAAGTTTGTTTTCTACTTATCCCATCTTTTTTTTTTTTTCTCATTTCCTCCTTTCCTGTCACTGTTTTGGTTTCTATTTTTTTGGATTCTACTTTAATTCCACTATTGGTTTTAAGTTATACATCTGTGGCTCAAATTCTCCAACTAAACTTTTTTCAGTGATGGAAATATTCCACGTGCTTTTCAAATATGGGAGCCACTAACTACATGTGGCTGTTAAGACCTTGAAATGTACCTAATACAACTCAGGAACTGAATTTTATATTTAATTTTAATAAATTTAAGTTGAAATTTAGTCGCTTGTGGTTAGTGAATACTGTATTGGACAGCACATCCTTATCAATCTACTTAGATTCATGTTGTATCACTTCATCTAAAACATAACCTTACAATATCATCATTTTATTAATTCTCTATCCTTTTTGTTATTGTTATCTTATGCTTTATTTCTATATTAGTTAAAAATCCAATGATGTATTCGTCTTTAAACAGTTTTGTTTTTTAAGTAAGTTATGAGAAGAGGAAAAAAGATAGTTTTTTATACTTGCACATCTATTTACTATTTCTGGTGCTATTCTTCCTGTAGTATTCCTGTATTGTAGTGCTTCCTTCTCGCCACTCAGGTTTCCCCTTGCTGTCATTTCTCATCTTCCTAAAATACTCTTATATTAGTATTTCTAATGGTTTGCAAGGAATTCTCCTAGCATTCATTTTTCTGAAAATTTCTTGTTTTATTTTCAAAAGATATTTTTACCACATTTAGAATTCTGGGTTGACCCCTTTCAGCACTTTAGTGATGATATTCCATTTCTTTTGGGCTCCACTGTTTTTAATGAGAAGTCGACTGTCACTCAAAGCATTGTTCCCCTGTATGTAATTGACTTTTTTCTCTGTTTTCAACATTTACTCTTTATCTTTTGTTGTCAGTCTTTGATATGATGTATCTGGGTATGGCTTTTTTGTGTTTATTCTGCTTGTAGTTTGTTGATTCTTCAATCTGTTAGCTGATGTTTTCCACCAAATTAGAGGAATTTTTCTGCTATTATTTTGTTACATTTTATTCTACCCCATTTTGTCTTTCTTCTTTTCTATTAGGACTCCAAATATATATAATTTAAAACATTTTTTATTTCTAATATATCCATTTGGTTTATTTCTTTGCTGATACTCCGCATCTGTTTACTCAATATATCCATCTTTTCCTGTATATCCTTAAATATATTTATAAAAGCTGTTTTAAGGACCTAATGTGCTAATTCCAAAATTTGGGTCACCTTGGATTCTGCTTCTACTGACTATTCCTTTTCTTGATTATGGATCACATTTTCCTGTTTCTTCACATGTCTAATATTTTAAAAATTATTCTTCAATGTTGTCAAAAGGAAGTTATAGAAAATTTGGCTTATCTTCCTTTAATGGGTGTTGATGCTTCTTCTATCAGGCCGTTAAATTCTGAAAAATCCTCTTGATCTTGTTAGCCTTTGTTTTATTATTTGTTAGGCGGTTCTGTTTCAGTTTTGTCCTTAATCCTGAGGCATGGCCCTTTCTCTGGGGATGGTACTTACTCCTAAGGCATGGTTTCTTTGCAGTTTCTGTTGAATGCATGAGGTACTGAGTAAGGTCTCCCCACTTTGGTTGGTCCAATATTGTTGTGTTTCTAGCACTGCACAGCTTGTGGTGTCTTGGCCCAGCTCTCTTATTTGCAGCAGCCATTCTCTACTAGACCTTATGAAATCTCATCCTGCACATGAGCTGTGGGGGAACATTCATGAAGTCTTTATTGTCCCCTTCCTCTTCACAATTCCTTTCTGATACAGTGCCATACAAATCCCAGGGTCCACAGCCATTCTAAACTCTATCTGTCCCTCTTTAGCTCAGCAGGACTTCCATATTCCCTTGAATTCCACTTCCTTATAGTCCAGTTGGTGTCCCCAGGGAGAAAGCTGAAAAAGACATGGAGCTCTCTTTGTGTTTCCCTTCTCTTGAGGATCACAGTCCTACAGTGTTTATTGTCAGATGCCTGCAGTCAGTTACCTCAGATATTTATAGCTGTTTTCAATGAGAGGGCAAGCTCAGCACCAGTCACTCTATATGACCAGAAGTAGATATCTTCATATATAATCTATTTTGGTGTTGTGTATACACCAAAGTACTTAATAAGTACTAAAACAGAAAATTGCTTTTTTTTAAAAGATTTAAAGATCTTTGTTTTATCTTTATCGCAGAGTACTGTTCTTGATGATTATTGTATATTCTTAATCTGTCCTCAATAATCATTAGTTTGTTGAAGTTTGTTTAAATTATTATAATTAATAGCTCTAAATATAATGATTAATAAACCTAATCATTAATGATTAATCTAATTATTAATAATTAATATTGATAACTGTAAGCTCCTTAGAGTGTTTATCAAACATTGAAAAGACATTTCTTTAAGAGTTTAAAACAAAATTTGGGTAGAACAAAGTGTATTCTAATCTATTTTAAAAAGTGGGATATAATAAAATTATAAGGCAATCACATGATCTATGCAAACCTTGTTGTTCAGTGGCACAAAATTCAACTTGTAATTTTCTTTAAAACAACAAAAATAACTTCTCTTCAGAGGTTATAATTTAACTGGCACATCAAAGGAAAATGCCAGAAATAAATTTGCCCGACACTATCTTTCTAAGAAAGCTAATATAAATCATCGACTGTACCATAATTTGTGTTTTACTTTATTGTTTAACAAAACATATCAAAGCAATATAAATGATACTGCTGTTTATATAAATCCATTAGAGATAAGGTATGTTGAGTCAGTAGTTTACTTGAGACTAAAACCTGTTCTGGGGAACTCTGGCCCCACATTCTGAAGCCCCAGGAATGTGTAAAACACTACCTGGGAAATGCTCAACTTAAGATTTTGGCTCCTCATCTATAAAATAAAGATTTTGTCTAGAGTTCTCTAGCCATCTTCCAGATCAAAGGACCTATCCTTTCTGTATTCTCATTTTTTACTTTCTGCCCCATCATCTTATTACAACACTGTATTTTTGTCTTTCTTCTTAAAATGTTCATTCCATACGTTAATTTTCATCTCAAAGTAATGACGCTGACATTTCTGGGTGGTTATAACAATCATCAAATAATTATAAATGGGAACAAAAACCAAACATGTGGCTAAGTGCCAAGTAATTTTAAAACTTAAAAAACAGAACAATTACCTCATAAGTAAAATGCATTTAGCCTCTGATTGCTATTAGAAAAATGGACGCAAACTAAGAGAAATAGCTTGTTATTTACATGGAAATATAGACGCTGGAATGATATCACTGCCTGCCATCAGTTATCTCAAACTGAGTCCAAGTTTTTAAAGTCATTTCCTAACTAATGTTAACAAGCACAGGTGTTTCCTGATTTCAGTTGTTCGGACTCTAAAAAAAAAATGAGTAACTCAGGGAAATGTGTAAAATTCCTTTGTTGGCTTCCTTTCTCCTGTCTCAAGCCAAAGTTTCATCTTAGTTCTATATGTGGTTTTTGTATTTCCACACCCATTTAGCCTGTGAGCTTATTTTCTTCCTTTTTGTTATACTCACCAGATCTCGCTTTCGTATTCTTGTTATTGGTGTTATTTCTTTTCAAGTTTTTCTTCATATTTAGAATCTCAGTTTGAGTGACTATATTTGCACTAAGAGAATGTGTCAAAAATTCTGCCCCTGATTTGAAGGGTCTCTGCTGTGGGTGGCAAGGTTGAGCCCTTGCATGGCAGTGGGTCTGTGCCTGGTCTTGAGTACCAATTCCTCTTGCCAGAGGCACGTGGCACAGAGTGTGAGGCAGCAAAGATGAGGTAGGGGGAGGGAAAGTGAGCTCCAGGGTGAGGCAGAACTGATAACATTTATATAATGCTGTAGGACTTTGCAATGTGCTTTCAAGTTGGTTTTTCATTTAATTCTGTGCAATTGTGTGACTTCTCTGAGGTCTGCTAGTGATTTTGGAGAATGCAAACGCAAGTCTTTGAATGCTGTTGTCTCTTATGCCTGGGGTTCTTAAAACTGAGTGCAGAGGAATCAGCTGGGTGTGTTAAACTTTGTCAAAATGCCAGTTCCCAGGCCTTCCAACTCTCCACTCTACTCCAAAGGTCGTGAGCAGAAGGTCTGAATTGCCCTGCTATCACTAGTTGGCTTCTAGAGCTACAATTATGTTGATTGAATAATGGGACTTCATTAAATTAATATGGAAAATAAGCAGTACCTTGATTTACCTACTTGGCTCTTCTAGTATCTAGAACAAACAGTTGCTAACTTCCTGTGTTCAAAACAAATGCCTCAATTCAGAATTCTAAAAAGGGAGAAGGGGAAGAAATTTGGGGGATGTTAAGGTAGGAATATATCTTGATCAGTTTTTGTAGAAAGTTAAATTTTTCTCCTTGCCTGAGAAAGACAGTCGGGGTTGATGTGAAAATTTTACACTTCATTACCAGTATTTCAAGGGCAAAAGGTCTTTTTTATGCTTCCTTATTATGAACTATAAGCTCTTAGGAACAGGGACCAAACTGCTTTTTCATTTCCAAGAATCAGAAGACGTTTAAGTTTCACCAGAAAGATGATAGGAAATGATTACAATTTGAAAGGGTGAAAGTCAGCCTTATCTGTGATTTGGTGTGCAATTAGCTAAAAAACTTTTATTAAATTGCTAAGAATTTCATTATAGAAAAATCATAAATTACCAAATAAATGAAAAAAAGAAAAAATCACCTATAATAAAAAACATTTATAAAGTTGCTTACAATGTGCTAGGCACTGTTCCAAGTACATTACAAATAACTTCTATAAAACTCACAGTAACCCACTTTATGGATGAGAAAACTGAGGCACAGTAAGGGAAGGGTAGTATCTGATGTCACACAGTTTAGGAGATAGGATTCGGATGGAGGCAGAGATAGCATTCCTTTGGAGGCAGACTGGCTCCAGAATCCCTTTTTTTAACCTCTATACTAGTCGGATCCCGGAATGTAATATATGACCTGTGATAACCACTATTCTCCTTTAAGGGTATATACACTTCCACATCTACTCACATGCACATTTTATACCAAATAGGATCCTGCTGAATTACAGATTGATATCCTGTTTTTTCACTAACAATATATTGTGAAAATCTATAATAGCTACTATAGTCAATAGCTATGGCTACATTCTGGTAAAATATTCTATTTAAAGTGAAGCTTTCTTCCTCTTCCTGCTACAGTGTGTAGCTGGGAAAAAGCATAGTGGAGAAGTCCTGAGTGATTTTAATATTAAAATCATTTGAATTGATGAAAACTATATTATGTATTAAATGTATCACTGTAAAACTATTCGATTCAAATCTGAAAGAATATGTAGAGCGTTTTACAAATGACTTAAAGGCAATTCCAGAGGATTCTGAAAAGTCTGAGTTTGCTGCCCAGTGACCTGATGAAATTACTGATTAGATGGTCACTGAGTGAATCAGAGAATGCTATCAACAAGACATGGAGAAAACCCAGTAAAGGGCAAGAGGAAGATGCTATTAGACCAAAATAATAATTTTCCTCTCACAGGTTTCTTACACAAGCCATAAAATCTAATAACTTGGTTGCTACTCGTAGTTGATAACCACTCAGCTTGTTAATGAACTAGAACCAAATGAGAAAAGTTACTGGAACAACCTGACCATTAGCTGTATTAATAATAGGTTTAGAGAAAATTATTACTATTTTAACCCTATTCACTTGCTTCTATCACTATATCCCTATTTTAAAATGCCAAGAAAAATATGAAAAATGAGGAGTTAATAGTAAGTTCTGCATTCAGAGTTAAGGAATTTTAAACTATATTAGTTTGACCAGATATTTTTTTGCATCATTTGGTGACATGCTACTTTAAGTTGTTATTACAGAAGTGTATAGAAAGAAATATGAAGTGACTACATGCAATGAGTCTTGGCCTTCCAAACTATTTCTCTCTCATTGTATGTGAGGTACGTCATTTTTGTTTTAACCCACAAAACTACAATTCAGGCTGAGGACATTTATGAATCTGCTTCTTAATAGAATGCCTGTAAGGTTTTCCAGATTTCCACGTTACAACTAAGAAAGGCACATAGGTAACATAAAAGATTCAAATGCAAATATTCTAATACGGGTCGATTCAAGTAGATGATTTACATCAAAAAAATAAAACAGTCATGGGAAAGATTTGTGTTTGTTCTCTTTATGCACATAAAATATTTAACTTCATTTTATTTTCCTGTTAGAAAACAATGGTAGAAGTGTTTTATGGAGCCATTGCTCTTGATCACCAGTTGTCGGTACAAAGTGTTACCAACTTGACTACTTTTTATGGGAGTCTTACTTTTATGCTGGCTCCTCTGTTTTGATCTCAGTCCCTGGAATCTGTCTTACTTAAGTGGGCTTTTGAGCCAAATAGTAAAGTAAGGCCTTTCGTCTGAGGAAGCCCAAGGAAGGGTAAGGAGTGCCGCCTGTCCATTCCATCCATCTGCCCTTTTAGGATTTTCCCCCTTCAGACTTTTCCCTCATTCCCTCACTCATTGTGAACTGTTCATCCATTGACACATTACGTAACTCGTGTGTCAGGAGTCTGTGGCTCACTGAAGACCTTACTCTCTGATCTTATCTCACATCCCTCCCACCCCCCGACTTGGCCTCTGTTTCTTCCTTCAAGTCATTGAAGATCTTTCCTTTACCCAGGTGTTCAGAAACTTCGCAATGATGTGTCTAGACATGGGTCTTTTCTGTTTGTTCGTTTTACTCATTCTGCCTAATGCACTGTGTCCTTTTCGATATGAGACTAGTGTCTTTCTTCCATTCTGAGAAGTGTTACTATATTTGTGAAATATCTTACTTTTTGCTGTTCTTTTTGAACACCTATAGTAGGACATGGTGGCCTATCTTTGCTACATTACATGTACCTTTATACATAATACCATTCTGTATATTCAGAAATGGATAAGGAAGCCCACTTCCATACCTCCTGCCCTTTGTCCCACTCTTTCCTGCTGGCTGGGAATCTCAATCTTCCTCCTTGTTCGCAATGTACGACACTAGTTTTCAATCCTACTGTGCACCAGAACCACTCTGGGGTGGGCTTAGGCATGCATTTAAAAAAAAAAAAATGTGTCAAATCTCAGCTGTACCATGTATTAACTATGTGATCCAATTCACTTAGCCTTTCTGACCCTTGGTGTCCTTATTTGTAAAATAGAGAAAATAGCACTTACCTCAATTATTGTCATGAGGAACAAATGAAATAGTGTTAGTCAAGTGCCTCGTTACAATGCTGGTGGATACTCAATAAAAGATAATAGCCCAGCCAAGGTAACAACTGAAATGTACCATGTGCTTGGTAATGTATCAGATCCTTTATGTGAATTATTTTACCCTCAGAGCCCTTTCACATCAGTATGTTTCTTATTTGTTTGTAAGTCTAACACTCTGAGAACTGTTTTCATTTACCCATGGTGCATTCCAATCTTTATCCTTTGGTATACATATTTTATGTACTTCATAGCATATTTATATTTCTTACTCTAGATTTTTGAAATGTTATTGACTATCGTTTTTTTCTATGTTGTTTGTCACATGTCATTTTAATAACTACGTAATAGTCTGTTGAGTTGCTGTTCTACAATTTACTTAGTCATTCCACGATGGCTGGACCTCTTCAGGCAAAGAACTGATTTCTTACTTGGAAGCTTTTGTTGTATGCTGTCAAATGCCCTCCAAAGGTTGTGCCATTTCAAAGTCACATGGGGTAGTTTTTTACTTAGCCCTTTATTCTCTAAATTATCTAATTCTACTTTAATGTGGAATGGAAGTTGTGTGAAATGTTCCTTAAGAAATGAGAAAAATGGCAGTGATTCAATCAGGCAAGCAATCAGGAAAGCATTTAGAAATGTACTAGGAATTGTATATGGGGAAGTCCAAAGTTATACCTAGTATGACTAAGAAACAGTAATAATGATAAGAAAAAAGAAAAATACCTCTAGTCTACAAAAGGACCTATACTACAGATTTTAAAGCAGTCAATACAGATAAGCAAGTTGCTATATTGCATTACATACAAGCCACTAATAAGCAAGATGGGACATATAGAGGAGAGGGGACTTCTTGCTCCCCTACCTTCCTTAAAAGTCAGGACCAGCTCTGAATAAAAGCTGTCACACAGGTGAGGTTTGTATTGGCAGACCATCCCTTCCTACAGGGATCTTGCACTGTGTACTGTCTAATATCTGCCTAGCGTCCCGCAGAAGCCATTTAATGACACATGACATGGGCTGGAGACAAACAGAATCTACCTGCCCACACCTCAGGTTGATTTAAGGATGCTGGTAGAGAATATCCTCCTTCTACTGGGGCTGTGAAGCTGGAAATCTGGGAAGTTTGGGCTGCTGGTGACCATCTCCCCTGGCTGTATGGAGGCAATTTTGGACAGCAGGCTAAGAGCCACAAACAGGTATTTCTTTTGAAAATAAGGCCCATTTCTTCACCTGTGCCTTGGCTGGCATTCCCTCCTGCAGTCTCAGAACTGGATGACCTCTCTCCTCTCTTGTATTGCTCCCACACACTAAAACAGCCTTCCACCTAGTGGTTGATCTTCCTCCTCAGCTCTCATTCTTTCCCCATTTGAGCCAAACCTCTGGAAAGAGTATCTACTCTCTCTGCTTTATTTTTCATCTTAACCTACTCTAAATGAGATTCAACCCCCCGCCTCTACTGCAACTGCTCAAAGGTGACTAAGGACCTGTCCATTGCCATCCTTCCCCGTAGGAAGGGATGGTCTGCCAATACAAACCTCACCTGTGTAACAGCTTTTATTCAGAGCTGGTCCTGACTTTTAAGGAAGGGAGGGGAGCAAGAAGTCCCCTCTATATATGTCCTATCTTGCTTATTAGTGGTTTTTGTAATGCAATATAGTGTATTATGTAATGCAATATAGCAACTTGCATATCTGTATTGACTGCTTTAAAATCTGTAGTATAGGTCCTTTTGTAGATTAGAGGTATTTTCTTTTTTCTTATCACTATTACTATTTCTATATTCTTATCACTATTACTATATCACTATTTCTTATCTTAGACATACTATAACTTTGGACTTCTCCAAATGCAATTCCTAGTACATTTCTAAATGCTTTTCTGATTGCTTTAATCTTTTGTTTACTTAATCTCTCAGCATCATTTGACCTAGCTAACCAATTCCTTCCTGCTTGAAAACTTTTTGATTGGTTTCCACATTACCTGGATACCACATCCTCCTGGTTTTTCTCTCACCTCCCTGGCTTCTGCTTCTCAACCTCTTTACCTAGCTCTGCTCCACCTATAAATATTAGTTTCTGGAGAGCTCTTTCCTACTTCCCCTTCTTTTGTCATGCTGCACTCTCTTCTTATATTTTCCTGTAACAGAGATCTCATCCACAGTTCTAGCTTCCATTGTTATTTATATACTGACAGCCCCTAAATTTATGTCTTTAGCTCAGACTGCACCTCTGAGCTGCACAACCATATAATCGATTGCCCACTTCAGAGTTCCACTTAAAGGTATCAATGGTATATCAGACTTGACACGTTTGGAATTGAACTCTTCATCTTCCTCCACAAATCTGCTCCTCCTCTAGTGTTTCCTAATTCTTAATGGCTCCCCAATCCACACAGTTGCTCAAGTGGGATTCCTGCGTCATCCTTGATATTTTCCTCTTCCGCATTCCCTTCATTCAACCCATCTCCAGAACCTGTCAATTCTACCTCCTAAACACTTCTCACACCCATCTCCTTCATCTCCATCACCACCACCTAAGTCGCAGTCACTATCTTTCGTCCTCAGGACTTTGGCAATAGCCTCCTAACTAGTCTCCTCACATTCATGCTTGCTCCTTCCAATCCATTCTTCACACAGCCCTAGAGAAATATTTTAAAACATAGATCTCATCCTGTCTTGGCCCTGTTTAACAGCTTTCAGAGAATTTCAGTTGCCCATCGATAATGTCCAAAGATATTTTCCCATGACTTACCAGTCTGGTCAGGCTTGGACCCTGACCCACATTTTCAGGCTCATTTCAGACACTCTCCCCTTGTCTTTCTCATCTCCAAACGCATAGTCCTCAAACAGGTCAGAGTCTCTTTTCTCAGGAATCTTGAATAAAGCTGCTCCTTCTGCGTGCTTCTTCAGAGGTCCTTTCCTGACTACCCACTCTAGGATCCATTTTCCCATCACACCTTAGCCTTTTCTTTCTCTAATCTTCTACCTGTGTGATCTATTGTTTCTCTTCCCTGTGGGGCTGTAAGCCCTAGGAGGGCAGGCACCATAGCTGTCCTGCTCACTGCTCTGTCACCACTGCCCATCTGTGCCTGGTGTTGATAAGGCAAAGATAGTCTCTGTCCCTCACATCCCAACCCCAGAGCAGCTGTGTAGCTAACTGCCCACCATTTGGGGACTGTCTTCTTTTAGTGTCAAAGCCCAACGGCAGCAAATCCTTCAGTGGTTCTAAAAGCTACAGTCCCACTCTTTGGAGGAGCTGTTGACAGAGCTGACCCAAATGGTCTCTTTGACCTCTTCTCCTGGAACAGAAGAGCCAGACAAGAGCTCCCTGGGTGTTTGGGAGCTTGTTTTACAAGCCTTGCCTAAAGCTAAGGTGTCATTATGGTGATGTGCTGCATCCCTGCCCTGTTCACTTAAAGGAAGCTTTGGTGTTTTAAGACACGTCCTCCCCCACCAGCCCATTGTTTTTACTTGTTTTCATTCTATAGTGCACCTCTATTCAGTCCAGTGAAATTGTCGATAACCTACGCAGTTTGAGAGCCCTGAACAGGGCACTGGGGTTGGGATTGATGGGGGCTGGAAAGACCTATCTGCTCCCAAGGGAACCTGAAAAGCCAGACAGAATGTAATTAAGCATCTAAAGAATGGCCGAGGCTTTATGGGAGCTAAATTGGTTGTGGCTGGCCCTCAGAGAGCAAGCTTTGCAATAGATAGAACAGAATAGCCTGAAAGATTCTCCTAGGGGACAAAAATTGCTGTGGCCAAGAGTGGGAAGGAAGGCTGCTCACTCTGACTCGCATATACAGCAACAACCCGGGGTATTCCTTGAAGAAGCGATTTCTTCGGTGCACATGTGTCAGGGACAGTGTGTGTGTGTGTGTGTGTGTGTGTGTGTGTATCTGTGTGTGTGTGTGAACGCCAGGCTGGGTGGACCAGAAACCGCCCCGCGAAGGAAGAGACTTATTACATCTCGGCCATGTCTGCCTTCAGAACCGACCTTTCCTGCTCTTTGTGCAACAAGACACACCTCTCGGAGGAAGAAGGCGGACAGGATTTCCATCATTACTACTGCTCTATTTAAAAAAAAAAAAACCACACACAAAACAACGTGTGATTACTCTCTGCAGGAAAGGCGCACAAACAGGATGGGCCCAAGTTGACCCGGGATGAGCCATCCCTGTAAAGATTAGGAAAAGGAACCTCCCCGGCGGGCTCCCACCTCCGGCCAGGGCCTCTCTCAGATCGCCAGGCAGAGTCGCCAGCCCACCTTTCAGGTTGGGAGGGAGGGCGCGAGCGACTCCTCGCAGCTTGGGTCCCCTTGTTCCTCCTCCTCCTCCTCCTCCTCCTCCCGTTTTCCAGCCCTCCCCGGGCCTCTCTTCCGTGCCTCAGGTGTTTGCTTGAGCTGGGTCTCGAGCTCATTCCTTTTTGGCCTGCACCTGGGGTAGCCTCCAGCTGGCGGCGTGCGGCCAGACCTCGCGCAGCAGGGAACGCTTGCAGAGCAGGGCGACAGGGCGGACGCAGGGGTTACCCGGCAGCGTGCACCGGGCCACTGAGCTACAGCACCCGCGGCAGGGCTGTGCGCCACGCCCCCGGGGTTCGAAAGGCGCGGAAAGCCGCGCAGGGTTTCGGTGAACTTGGAGCCTGGCGGCGCGAGGCTCCGGCCGGGGATGCGGCGGCAGCTGCTTCCTGGTTTGAAGCTCGCCGAGTGGGGGAGAGCGTGAGCCCGTGGAGGCGGGGGCAGGAGGAACAGCAGGAGGAGGCGGGAGCAAAAGACGCTTAAGGCTGGAGCTAACCGGACGGGTCGCTCCGGCTCTCCGGGGAGAGGAGCCTCCCGGCTCTGGAGAAGGGGCGAGTCCAGTGCGAGCCCCCGGGAAGCGCGGCACGCTCGAGAGGGACGGTGGGGCTCCCCCGGCCCGCTGCGAGCTCAGCGCGGGGCTCCCCTCCTTTCCACCTCGCGAAGGAGAGAGGGAGGGAAGGAGGGGAGGGGAAGGTCCCGCAGAGAAGACAGAATGGCCCGGCGAGGGGGGATCGGGCGCTGCTTTTCCCGGGAGCTGCCGCGAGGGCTGGCCTGAGCAGGGGCTTCAGACTCTCCCGCTGCGAGCCAGCGCGGCCCCCCGGGGACGGGGCAGCGGCGCCGGCATGTCGTCTGGCACCATGAAGTTCAATGGCTACTTGAGGGTCCGCATCGGCGAGGCCGTGGGGCTGCAGCCCACCCGTTGGTCCCTGCGCCACTCGCTCTTCAAGAAGGGCCACCAGCTGCTGGATCCCTACCTGACTGTGAGTGTGGACCAGGTACGCGTGGGCCAGACCAGCACCAAGCAGAAGACCAACAAACCCACCTACAATGAGGAATTCTGCGCCAATGTCACCGACGGCGGCCACCTAGAGCTGGCTGTTTTCCACGAGACGCCCCTGGGCTACGACCACTTCGTGGCCAACTGCACCCTGCAATTCCACGAGCTGCTGCGCACCGCCGGCGCCTCGGACACCTTCGAGGGCTGGGTGAGTAGCTGTGACTCCTCTTGGCTGTGTCCACTTGACCCCCTTTCTCCCCTCCATTTGTCAAAACTCGCCGTGGTCTCGCTTTCCCGTCGTCTTCCTGAGCTCCGCAGCGGAGGGAATTCCCTCTAGACTTCGGTCCTTGCCCAAGTGGCCGCGGCACTGGTGACGCGACCGCGGTGGGTGTGTGAGGGCAGAGGTGTGTCGCCAGGAAGCCAGCCTGGATACGTTCCCCTTTTGGGATGGCAGCTTGTTGGTCTAACGGGAATTCAGGGCGGGGGCGGTCACCCCCCCGCATCCGCCCAGACTATTGGTAAGGCTCCCCTCCCCAAGTCTTGGCACGCGGTTAACACGCAAGAAAGTCAAGGTATGATATGAAAGTGGCTTGATTTGGGTAAAGTACTTCAAACGTTTCTTAGGAGAAAGCCATACATTCTCGCAAGTATTATTCATCGTGTTTATGGATACGTGTTGGTTCAGCGGCTCAGACCTGCACACGTGTTTCGGCATGCAGATCCATTACATCCTAGAGATACATACCCTGCACTGGCTGAATTGGAGTACTTGGGTCTGCACGTTGGCAAAGTTTTATTGTTTAGCAATGTTCCAAGGAGATGAGGTTTACATGTAGTTTGCAAGTAACAGCACTAGTTCAGTCTCACCTGAGAGGTGTGAGTCCTGCAGTGTGCGTTTCTGCTGCTGTTGGTCTGAGAGCTCTGGGAGCTCCTCAGTTTGTGGACCCCCGCCACACCTCCTGGCGTTTCTGTGCACTGACAGGTAGTTACCCGCAACTTACCACTGCCTCTGCTTTTCACCTACTTCCCATGAGGCAACACTTAGGCTGTAAATAAAATTTCTGGAGCACTCTCCACAGTGCTAAAACGGTTTTGCTTCTTAGTCTTCACACTGTTTTTGTGGGGCAGGTGTTATTCTTTCCACTTTTACATGATGAAACGATAATTGTAATGAAGTGGTCTGGTTTGGCAAAACGGAGTAAGCTGTTTGAAGACCCTCAGGAGTTTGATGGTATGAGTTCTGGAGGATGTCAGTTTTGAACCAAGATTATGAATTAGTTTTGAAAATCTGTTGGAAATGAACAAGTGGTGGAATTAGACGGATAATAATGAAGACTCATTTAGATATTTATTTTATACTTTGAGGAATTGATAATTTTGCCGTAGATTCTCAAAAATTACAGAAGTCTTGTGGACCTATCCCTTTCTTTTAAATAGAAGTGAAAAAAACACAGAACACATAATGACTGTTTAACCATATCATCAAATTACATTCATTTCCCTTCAGCCAAACTGAACTTTATGGAATTAAGAGGTGCACTGGAGAGGAATAGCCAAAATACACTCAGAGACCGACATTTCTCCTGGGAATTTCTGGATAGGAAATAGAGGTGAGCCTAGGAATCCAAATGGAATTGTTGAGTGTCTGATTGAAGTTAGGTTGGGGTAAAGCGCTAGAGGAAGTAGGTCCTGAAGGATGCTGCTGCAAACTGGCCAGTGTCCATCAGAGGCTGGACTGGTCCTTACTCCTAGTCTGCACATTTGAATCAACTGGGGAGCTTTTAAAACTCCCTACTTTTAAAGACGCTAGATAGGAATCTCTGGCTGTGGGACTCCAGCACCATTATCAGTATTTTTAGCCTTCTTAGGTGATTCAAATGTGCAGTCAAGGTAGAGAACCTATGGCCTAAATGAAGACCAAGAATTCAGAACTAGAAGAAGCATAAGTGTAGGAAGCTTCAGGTTACCTGACAAGGTGTAAGTATGTGGAGCTGCTTATTGTCCCACTGGATAAACACAGATTTAAATGTAAATTAAATTTCTGTATCTATAATTGCCTGAATTAATTATACTTAGCTGTTTAATATAACCCACTGGTGGTTCTTTGGAAAACATGAGTGTTTGGTATGATAGGTCAGCTTTTAAATGACCTTTGAAACCAGCGATTTGTCATTTAAGTTCAATTAGGAGGGCAGAGATTTAAAAAAATTTTTTTAAGTTCTGGGTATTTTGAACCAACCTTGAGGATAAAATAGATAGAATAGGTAGAGAGTTTACTTTCTTTTTTTAATTTTTAAGAAAAATAATCACAAGAAGCCATTTGGCAATTTATGGAATGCTTGTTTTTTAAATGATCCTTTATAAATCTACAGGTGGTTCTGAAGTTTAGAATTACTGAAGTACTTACTCATCATTAGTATATTAAATTAAAATGTATAGTTTATTTTGACAATTACAAATGTAATAATAGGATTTACTCTGCAATAAATTTGTATTGCAATTGGAGTTACAAACTGCTGAACTTTAAAAGACCTAGCAACTTAGTTTTTGCTAGATCATGTGAAGAGACAAAAACAGGAAGATACCTTTATCATTAGAATAAAACAAGAAAGTTGTTATGCTTTTTGGCTTAATGTACTTTCTAAGTATCAAGAAGATAATCATTTACATTTATTTTAGTACCAGTTTTGTCAATATTACCTTCTAAGTTAGATGAGAGATTGAGTTCAATCTATTTTATGCAGTATATTCCTAATACCAAAGAGTGCCTGACATGGATTAGACAATCAAATATTTCTTTCTTGATTGTACACATTTTATTTAATCTACATAAAACCCAAGGAGGTGGAGATATAGCTAAAGAAGTTCTTAAATGAAAATTCATAGCGTTAGACACTTAAATTAGAAAAGATCTCGAAGACATAAGTTTCCACCTGAAACTAGAAAAGAAGAACAAAGTGAACCCAAAGTAAGCAGAAAGAAGAAAATTGTAAAGATAGCAGTAGTCATTGAAGTAGAAAACAAATAATAGGAAAAAAATAAATGAAACAAAAAGCTGGTTCTTTGGAAAAAAATTAATAAAATTGATAAACCTCAAGCCAGAATGATCAAGAAACAGAGAGAGAAGACATATGTTACCAATATTAGAGATGAAAGAAAGAATATCACTATAGATCATACGAATATAAAAAAAAGTATTATGAACAATTTTATGCCAGTGAATTCCACAATTTAGATGAAGTGAACAAATTGCACAAAAGATATAAACTACCAAAACTCACTCAAATAATTGAATAACTTTGTCTACTAAGGTAATTGAATTTGTAGTTACACACTTTCCACAATGCAAACTCAAGGTTCCAGATGGCTTTACTGGTGAATTCTATCGTACATTTAAGGGAGAAATGTTCCCAATTCTACACAAACTACTTCAAAAAACAGAAGGAAATACATCTCAACTTATTCTGTGAGAACATCACTCTTATACCAAAACCTGATTAAAATATTACAAAAAAAGGCAGGCAGGCAGGCAAGCGGGAAGGAAGGAAGGAAAGAAGGAAGAAAACTACAGACCAATTCTCCTTGTGAACATAGCTATAAAAATTCTTAAATCTTAGTAAAACAAATCCAACAATATAGCAAATGGATAATACATCATGACCAAATTGGGTTTATAACCAGGACTCCAAGGTTAATTTAACATTTAAAAAATCAATTAATGCAGTTCTTTATATTAACACAATAAAAAGATTCATGTGATCAATTCAATAGATCATATATAAAATGGTCTGTAAGAAATCAATAAATTGGACTCTATCAAAATTAAGAACCATTGCTTTTCAAAAGACACTTAGAAAATGAAAACACAAGCCACAGACTTGGAGAAAATATTTGCAATATGTAAATCAGACAAAAGAGTTGTATCACGAATATACATATAGAAGAACTCTTACAACTCAATAGTAATGAGAAAAATAACCCAGTTTAAAAATGGTCCAAAGATTTGAATAGGACCATCATGACAAATTGTACATTAAAAGATACTCAAAATCGTTAGTCATCAAGAAAATTCAAGTTAAAACCGAAACTCAATGGAAAGCCTAAGATGGCCGACTGACTATGCCAAGTATTGGTGACGGAGTGGAGCAACTGGAACTCTCATACACTATTGTGCGGAATGTGAAATGGTCCAGTCACATTGAAAAACAGTTTGTTTCTTAAAATGTTGCATATATACCTACCATATGACCTAGCTACACTTAAGTATTTGCCAAGAGAAATGAAAGCATTTCTACAAAGACGTGTGCATGAATGTTCTTAGCAGCTTTCTTTGTAGTAGCCCCCAAACTGGAAACAACTCAAATGTCAATAAACAGGTGACTGTTTAAATGAATTGTGTATCCATACAATGCAATACCAAGTAATAAAAAGTGATGAACTATTGATACATGCAACAATAATGATGAATCTCAAAATAATTATAGTGAGTGAAAGAAGCCAGACAAAATGGAGTACATGCTGTATTTATACAAAATTCCAGAAAATGAAAACTAGTTGATAGTGACAGGAAGCAATCAGTGGTTGCCTGAGAATGGGAAGGTGGAGAGGAGGGTAGGATGTATGACAAAGAAAGTGTAAGGAAACTTCTAAGGGAGATGAATATATTTATTATTTTGATTATGGAAATCATTTCACGGTTATATACATATGTCCAATCTCATCACATAGTTCACGTTTAAGTATGTACATGTTATTGTATGACGGTTATACCTTAATAAAACTGTACAGTGGAAGCATAAAAAAACAAAACAAATTCACTAAAGATAGTTTCTGATTTTGGTCACAGTCTTATATTCAAAATTATCACTGTCAGTTTTTTCTGTTTCTTCTAGAACTTGTTTATTTTGCATAATTTCTTGGACTTCTGAAAACTAAAGGATTGTCTAAGTTAAAACCTTATTTCCTTTTTTCCATATCTGCTCTTGATTCGCTGGCTTTCCAAATAGGGATCCCATCCAATACTTACTTAGTGCAGAGCGTGGGGACAAGAGGGTGGGCAGGAGGAGCTGGAGGCTGCGTCATGGAAAGACCTTGGCATCCCCTCAGGAAGGAAGGACCTGCTTGGCGGGATCCCAGGCTGTTTTCCTGGTTCAACCCTCTTGAAGACATTCTGTTCCCCGCCAGCACTGGAGAGCTGCTTTCTCTCTGCTTCTCAGTGAGGCACCTGTTTGGTAGTCATGTCAGGTGAAGCAGCCAGGTTACCACTGGTCAATCTCTGATTGTCTTTTCCCTTGACTCCTAGATCTAGGTGCATGAATTTATAGCATCAAATTTCTTCCAGATTCATTATCTAGTGGCTCATTTTCTTTTGTATTTTGTAATGCAGGTATTTAATTCTCACAATTTTTTTTTTCTAAGCCAGTTGGGGAGGCATGTCTAACACTGACTCATTAACTCACTGTTTGGGGAAAAACTTTAGGGAGGTTTGTAATGTACATAAATTGAATTATATACTTTGTGTCTTCGGTTTCATTGTAGGAATTTTGCTGCAGTGGGGCTAGCTGCTTCTCATCGTACAGGTTGTAGCTCATACAGATTTTTCCCCCTCAACGAGCATTTTCCTGACCACGTTATTATCTTGTCACCTTTCGTTGGCACTTATTATTCTGAGATCATTTTGTTAATCTATCTGCTTATTGTATCTTCCTCCTTCAGAGAATAAATGCCTTGAAAGTAGGGACCCCACTTTTCTTATTCACTCTTCTAACTCCAGCACCTTGAACTGTGTCCAGTATGTAGTAGGCACTAAATGTCGAAAGAATAATTTTTTTAACATAATTTTCGGGCAAGTAAAGTGTAACTACTTTGGGACCATCTTTCCTTAAACATTTTATTCATTTTTCTAATATAAATAAATGAAAATAATGAAGAGGTGACCAATTATTACAGTGTCCCTCTTTTAAATCAATTAATGGTATACCAATATGTGCTTGAAAGACTGGGCCAGATTTTTATGCACTTTGAACATGGAAATGGACTGAAAACTCTGTGTATGGAAAATTTGTTGCTTTTGTTTCATTTTAAAAGACTATGATTTTTAGACCTGTTAACATGTTGTAACTTTGTTCACTAGTTATTTGTGAGCCAACCCTATTAAATTCAGAGGAGAAGCAAGAAATAAGCATTCAAAGATTGTACTTCAACCTGGGAGAGCTAATGAGTTTGGTGGGCAGAATGTGCATCATTTTATCTTTTGCAACTCTTAGTACAGTTTTGGTATCTAGCAAGTATTTAGAATGGTGACTTGTTGTGATAGTAAAAGTGCAATACACTTTTATGAGATGGGCAACATTTCCTCAGAATAAGAGAGACGCCTTGGGTTTTCTGTGGCCTCATTTCTAGTTTATGAAACAATTGACTATTTCAGGTTCTCCTTTTGTGTTGACTGCTTAGCTCTATTTTGTTAGAATATGAGAAAAATGAGGCCTGCATGGAAACTCAGTGCCTGTCCACTCTTTTCCACTCTCATCCTTGCTGTATCCAAAGTGATCGTTCTCAGTTGTCAAGCTGATAGTCCTTTACTTAAAGCCCTTCAGTGGTTCCCCACTGCTTCAGATAAAGCACAGCTCCTTAAAATGATATAGAACGTTCCCCATGATCTGGCCCTTGATTTTCTCTTGAGCCTTATCCCAACCTGTGCTCTGGGTTCCAGTCGCCATGAGTGTCTTTTGAGTCCTCAAGGGTCACCTTGCTGATTCCTACCTGTGCTTCAGGTCTCATTGTAGACATCACTTACTCAGAAAACTTTCCCTGACACGTCAAGTCTGGGTTTGGCCCTCCTTCTTTGTGTTCTCTCTGCATCCTGAGATCTCCACGGCCCACATTCCCCTCCATCCTGGAAGAATGGACGTATGAATGGATTGGGCTCTCATGGAAGTGTGTGATATTGGTCAGAGGGAGTTCACGGTGTAATAGGATGGAGGGTGGACTAAGAACCATCCCCGCGGCTCCTGGGGTAGCTACTCTAGCAGACTATCATCACACGTTTCTGTATGAAATGCCAAGACTGTAGGTGAGTATTCACCTACCACTGAGCATGTCCTGTGTACTAGACACTCTGCTCTACCCTGGAGAGGCAAGTGGACAAGACAGACATGACTCCTTCATAGACCTCATAGTTCCAAGGGGAAGATAGATTGGGGGGAAAAAACAATAACCAGGAAATTACAGAAGTACTAAGATGCTGGTGAGCACCTGGTTTGAGGTAATTAGAGACATGTTCCTAGAGGAAACTAGTTGTTTTTTAAATCACTAGCATACATAGCCACAGGCCTGCTTCAGTTAAATGACTGTCAAAAATCATTCCTCAAAAGAAGGAAAGTAACTTTTGACTTGACAGTGCTTCCCCAGAGAGACATCACACATGCCTCTTTGAAAGTAAGTGTTCCCGACCTATAGAAATGTTTCCATCTTTGGAAGGTTTGGGAGGGGACTAAGCTGCCATGCCTGCGAACTGATGGCTTGAAAGAACATTTGATTCCCAAAGGAATCAGTAACACCCCATTGGAGCCATCAAATACTTTCAGCTTTGTACAGATCATAAAGGAATCATAGATGTTGAAGCAGAAGAGTCATCTAGTTCAGAACAACAAGAAAAAGCCTGATAGCTGTCAGGCCTCTGGACAACCTTCAGATGTATTCATTTGCAGAGAAGTTTTTAATGTTGAATCTGAAGGCATTTAGTTCTTAGGAGGTGCTTCAGTTTGCCACAGACCTCACCACTCCCTATTACCAACCAGTCATCTTGATTCCTTACCTGCTCGGTCCTGAGAGGTTTTTGACACCTACTATAGCTCAAGCCTTTGTTTTCAGAATGTTGGAACCAAAGCTCCAGCCAAAGCCATACTGTTACCTTAGCTCACATGATGTGTGACAGACAGGTACATTCACATTTACTACCTACAAATATAGGTAAATATACTTACTTAGATTGTTTAGATATGTGTAATTTACTAATTTATAAATACATTAAATTAGATGTATATTTCTTTAGATATTAATTTATATATATATATGTATATCTATCTATCTATCTATCTATCTATCTATCTATCTATCTATATATGTATGCATCCTAAAATTTTCGAGGAAGCTGGTTTATTAGTAAATATATGGGGAGTTAACTTTAACTGCAAATTAGTATTAAGTACCAATTTAAAAAAAAATCTCTCTTTGTATTTCATGATACAACTTCCAGGGATATGTAAGTGCTGTGCTGTAATGGGAGTAAGGAGAGCTGTGTTCAAGCATGGCTTTGCCACCTATCAGCTGTGACCTTAGACAAGCCTCTACATATCAGGGTCTCAGTTCCCTGGTTTATGTAATGAGGGGGTTGCATTAGAATGTCTCTAAGGACCTTCCATCTCTAAAGCCTCTGCCTCCATATGTTAGGCAATTACACTATTTCTTCTCTTTTGGAATAATTGGTTTGGTTTTAAGTAGTCAAAATGAATTATGTCTTGTCAAAGTTAGTAACTCCTAAGAATTAAGTTGGTCCAAATCTAAATTGCTGACACTTAGAGAGGATTTAGCTCATGTCTAAATGACTTTTAGCATTGAGAGTGATGTTGATGTTATTTCCTTGGCTTAGAACCAGTCTTAAGGAATTACAGTGGGTCCTCATTTTAAGCCATGCAGGTATATTTCTTGATTTACACGAATGGGCTCCTTGTTCAATGGGATGGTTGTAAGTTATGTCCCTTTTACCTCGAGTCAGAGAGATGTTGAAAAATCCCACTGTTTGAGCTTTTGCTAGAAGCCATTCTCACTAGCACGGTAATTAATACTTTGTAGTCACCAAGTGTCTCTAGCCAGCAGTTTATATATCCACCCTCGTGATGACAAATACTGTAAATCACTTGTAGGACAGACATTTTAATTAGGTGGAGGAATGAGCCCAAGGGTATTGGCTATCTAGTGGTTAAATGCTATGCGGAAGAATTTTATGAGATGGGAAATTTTTGTTGAGAATCATGGTACTGCCTAGAGAGATTTATATATTATTATGTTAGTGTATTTCTGTGGCACCGGTAAGTTATAGCAGTGATTGTCAAAGCACACAGGACTTTTTAGTAGAAAGACCACTTAATAGAAGACTCAGTAGCCATGCTTTTATTAAGTGCTGCCTTCTAGAAAGTTCCTTTGATTTTATATAAGTTTTATCCTTGTACACCTTTGACCTTACAGGGAGAGAAGGGTATTTAGTTTGTGCTTATGGTAAAAACAAATAATAAATAAATAAATAAAATTAAGAAATTTGCCAGAGGATGGAACCATGGCCACCATACGCCCCTCATAATTACATTAATAAAGTAAATCATATGGGGCCAGTGTGAGCATATTCTAGACCCAGACCCTGTTCTCCAAGTTCTTAAACCAAAACCACAAAGCTGCATTTTCATTTATAAGTCATATTTATACCTGTACTTGCATGGCACTATTTTTACATTCTTCTCATAGCATTTAAATAGGATGATGTGCCTCTCTCTGCACGCTGGGCTTTGGTGTTCTCGTCTGTGATGTCAGAGGGCTGGGTAGCCTAAGTGCTGTGGCCCCTTCCAGTGTCTGAGTTATGTGGTTCTAGTTATGGTTCCAATGGATAATGAAAATTATACTCCTTTCTGAAATATCTCCTAGGGACTGTTCTACTGATGCTCAGATTTGTTCTAGACTCTGAAATTATTTTTGGAAGAGAACACAAAAGTTGTAAATACAGAGGGTGCCAAAAAATGTATGTACATTTTAAGAAAGGAAAAAACTGTATAAAATTGTAATACTTGGGGCCGGCCTGGTGGCTCAGGCAGTTGGACCGCCCTGCTCCTAACAGCGAGGTCTCCGGTTCGATTCCCACATGGACCAGTGAGCTGCGTCCTCTACATCTAAGATTGTAAATAACAGCTCTCCCTAGAGCTGGGCTGCCGTGAGCTGTTGTGGGCCGCTGAGAGCGGCCGGTGGCCAGCCTGAGTGGCCGGCAAGCATTGTGGGCTGCCGTGAGCTATTGTGTGCTGCCATGAATGGCTGGCGGCCAGCGTGAGTGGTCAGCAGCCAGCGTGAGGGCAGCCGGCGAGAGCTGCCGTGAACTGCTGTGAGCAGTTGACTGACAAATGACCGCCTCAGCTGGCAGGAGTGCAAGGCTCAATACCAGCACGGGTCAGGGAGCTGTGTCCTACACAACTAGACTGAGAAACAACGGCTTGAACCGGAGTGCGGTGGGGGGAGGCAGAAGAAAGGGGGGAAAAAATTGTAATACTCAATATATACCAAAAGCAAAAGATGAATACAAATCACATTTGACTTCTGCAATTACAAGAGGTGACCAAAGTGGTTACCATCAGTGTAATTTTAATGCAGTTTTTTCCTTTCTTAAAATGTGTATACATTTTTTGGCACCCTCTGTATATTAGCACAATTTCCTAAACAGAATTTATTAATTTGTGAGCTGTGGACTTAAGTGCTTTATTATATATTTCTGTTGTTCCCTCATAGTATAGAAGGGTTGAGAACAGATTTTCAGCAGAAGCATTGCTTCTGAAAATGTTTTTGAGCCCTGGACCCTTTTAGTGATGATGAAAGCTATGGAAAAATGTATTAATGCATATTGACAATATGCTGGGAACAGTCACCAGATTAGTGGTCCCCGAAGCCTGACTGTGAACACAGGGTCTCAGGTTAAGAGACCCCAATTGAAAGGTGTCAAAATAAGGCTTTTAGTAATTTCTGATTCCTAGGGCATGGTTCTAATATTTTCCCCTGTATTTGAAGACATTTTCACTTCAACTAATTGTAAGAGACAACTAATAGAAAAGAGGAGCTGTAAATTTTAGAGAAAAAGGTGTGCTTCAAAAAATGTATTCTCACTTCTGGCTCCTGGTAAAATATACCAGATAATGACCCATTTTTAGGACCTATTTGGTTGTGTTATTTAGGTATTTTCAAAAGCCTCTACTTTTGAAGGGGTTTCTTTGAGGTTTGCAGTAGATGAAAAGTTAAAAAAAAAACAACAAAAAAACAACACCACCAAAAAACTAGGACAGTTTGAGTGACCTTGGCTTAGTATCTTTTTTTGATATATTTTTCTCCCCTGTAAAAAGAGATAGGATCTATCTGTATTACTTAAAATACCTACCCTCTCTTTGAGCAGTACTGGGCATTATGGCGAACCACTGTGTTTGTCCAAGACAAAATGATTAAATCAGCGATGCTTGTCTAGTTCTCTTGCCCTGTGACCCCTGGTCTCCTATGGCTTGGGTCCCTCTGACCCAACCAGATTTTCTGATCTCTGGAGTTCCGGCTCACTTGCCGACACCTTTGAAAACAACCTGATGGTAGTAGAAATTGAGCTGAACAGAGGCTGTCCAGAATGCAGCCCCTGAAGTAGTTAGAGGTGAAGCTAGAATCTAGCTCTCTGGACTTCCGTCCAAGATTCTTTTCCAACGCCACCTCTGTGTGTGGTAGAGGCAGCAGGAAAGCCATTCGCTTATTCATAGATTTTCGTTGAGCACCTGCTGTCTGTCCAGCTCTGTTCTGGGTGTTACAGATAGGGTAGAGAACGTAACGTCCAAAATCTTGGCTCTCACAGAGCTTCCACCCTAGCATGGAGGGAGAGGTAGGTCATAACCAAGCAAACAGGTGATTATGAAAATACCAAGTGGTGGTTAGGTACAAAGTGGAGAATTAAAACTGGGTGATGTGATAGAGTATGAGAGGTGACTGCTTTACCTAGAGTGGACAGAGGACTCATAGAGGGTGACATTTTGGCTCTGACCCAAGTGACAAGAAGCCACCAGCCATGTGAATATTAGAGAAAGAGCATCCCCCGCAGAGGGAACAGCTAAGGCAAAGGCCTGGTGGTGGGAACAAGCTTGGCAATGTGGAGGAACAAACAGAAGTATTGGAAAGAAGCTAGAGTTGGAGTTAGCAAGTTCGATGCATTATCCCACCTCTGCTACAACGAGTTAGTCCCTTAGTTTGACTATTTTCTCCTTTGGAAAATGAGGCTTATGTGAGCTACCTCATAGTATTGGTATGAAGAATAGATTTAACACATTAAATATGCCCAGCACAAAATAGGCCCTCAAGAAATGGTAGTTTTGGTTACTTTTAATCTCCCAAGGAAATT
The DNA here is from genome assembly GCF_036562045.2 of Rhinolophus sinicus. Taxonomy (NCBI): domain Eukaryota; kingdom Metazoa; phylum Chordata; class Mammalia; order Chiroptera; family Rhinolophidae; genus Rhinolophus; species Rhinolophus sinicus. The sequence continues at coordinate 33,915,933 of NC_133753.1, read as the reverse complement.
AATACTGTGACAAGGGCCTTTTCAAAATAATCATATTGGCCAAGGAAAGACATTTAGATGTTTTCATCTTAGACAATGGGGGTAGTGAGGTAAAAGTTTCCTGTGGATGTGGTAGGGTATAGTAGTATTGGTGCCTTTCAAATGGCATAGAAGCCTCTGCTTACTCTCTGATTTTAGCACCAGATTTTCTAAAGAGAGAATAGGGGAAAGGAAACAAAGACTGAAATTTATTTCAGATTTTTGAAATTTTAAATGATATATTTATTTTCTATAGACTTATAAGTATTAATGGAAAGTTTAAATACTTACAGGGATAGGATAATTACACTGTAGTGATATAATTGATAGGACCTCAAAGTGTTTCCCCCCCCCACAAAACTATAAATTTAAGGATGAGAATTAATAAACATACCAATAATCATAAAGGAACTAAACCCTCAAAGGTGATGAATAACTAGATACAGTTGATTCTTGCTCATCTACTTTAGGGACTATAATTTTGTAAATTAACTCTGGATAATTTTGCCTATTTTGAACAATTTCCGATAATGCCTATTTTGGCATCTCCAGAATATTTCTGACCTCCCCTTCATTATCCATTTGGTCTGTGTTTAATGTCAAAAGACACATTAGCATTTGCCTAAGCCACATAAATTAGGATGCAGAATCTACAATTACAGAGTAATAGCACACAGATACAGGCTTTGAGGACTATTTATTGGACAACTACCATAATTACCTGTGCATCATAATGTGATGATTGGCTGTCAGCCAGATTGGGGTTCAATTATTAGTTCTGCCTCTTATTAACAGAGGTCATTTAACTTCTGCAAGCCCCAGCTTTCTCATCATAATGTAGTACCTACCTCACGGGGTTATGTGAGAATACAGGGAGGAATTATGTAAACGATCTAGCGCAGTGCATGACATATACTGCCTCAGAAAAATTACCATCAATGTCACTACCACCAGTGCTTAAATATGAAGTCATGGGCCAAGCCTTTTCTGAAACTAACTCTGAAAACAGTAAGACATTTATTTACGTACAATTTTAGAATTTTTCAAATTTTAGAAAATTTTAGAAGGGATTTTTGAGTTCAGCCTTCTTACTGTTTTTACTTTTTATTTAAGATTCTGGAGTGTAAATCAATAGGATGGTTACTGGTGGAAAAGGGGATGGTTTCCTTATCCTGGAATCATAGGGACTTGGGGTAAATTCTACACATATGTCCATTCTGAAAGATCTTGCTAGGAATATGTGGAAACGAAGCTGGAATTACCATAGCTACAGTGTTGGCCAAAGTTCGTTTATGAAAAACCTTGAAGTTGAGTCTGTTGATTTGCTCATATGCTATTGGACAGATAGAAGGTTCTGAGTTAGTGTGAATAACCAACCAGAAAGAAGTAAAGTTACAAAACAATATGTGGTTGCAAAGGACTTCAAAAAGTCCTTCATCTTTTAGTTGCAAAATCTGAAGTGAGCACTTTCACTGATGCAGTGAAGGAAAAGGATGGTAAATAGCCTCTTCCAATTGGCATTAAAAGATGTTTCCTTGATTTAAATTTGAGTATCTAATCATTGAATGTGGATTACTGTCATGCTTTCAAGGAGAAAAACTACGGTTTTAAAAGTGCATCATTTGAACTTGTGGATTTATGGATAAAATCAAGGGTACCAACAATTTTGATTTGGTTTGCAGGAAAATATGAAGTCCTCCCCCCCCCCCCAACTTTGATTTACCTTGAGGGTGATTACATCTGATTTTCTCTGTTGACTTGTACTTGTTTTGGGTCCTGGATCTTTCACAGTTGTCAAGTTAGAGATTTCCTGAAGTGTACGTATTTTATTTTTCAGAACACAAATTTCATTTGTTCCGTAGTAAGGCCCCACAGTCTTTGCACTGATGTTTAGCCCAGCCTTGGTTTTGGTTGTTCAGATGCCTTGGTTGCTCTTTGGTTATGCGGAGAGTATCTTGCTTGAGTCTTCCTGCTAGGCCTCCTGGCCGTCTTGTCATGCACGCCTGGTGCTGGGGTGTGGTTGTATTGATCTGCTGGGGCACTGTTGTTGCAAATATCTGGGGGTGAATGAGAATGTGTTCTTGAGTATCTGCCCTCACTTCAGCCTGACCCGTTACTTTCAGCCCAGTGGTACTACTTACTCTGTGTGTGAACAGTAGGGACCTCAGCCTCCCCCCCAACCCCTGGCAGAGTGCCCTGCATGTGGTAGGGATTCAGGGAACATTTGTAGAATGAAGAAATTCCTTATTGTTCTCACATCTTGAGTCTGATTCAGGATTCAAACACTGCCACCCACTTTTGCTAAAAGATTTTCTCTCTAAAAAACTTGTATTTCAGATATAGACATTAATACTTTGTGTGCATGCACGTGTGTGTGTGTGTGTGTGTGTGTGAGAGAGAGAGAGAGAGAGAGAGAGAGAGAGAGAGAGAGAGCGCAGACTCAGGAATAGTTTAGAGAGCATAAATACGTAAAGTGATTTTTATTCCCTTGACTATTTAAATAAGTGTAAATGGTGTGTGAAAGGACTAGCTGAATCCCAGGGTCCCCAAATAAAATGTTAACTTTCGTTTAGGTGAGAAGAGGTACTTTTCAAAATTGGAAAAGCTGAGAGACGTACACCATCTTCTGGCATACCAGAGGTCAAGAATGTGTTAATGACAGCCTGCCCTTGGTAAGAACAGGGCACCAGCAAGGGGTATAAACTCAATCAGGGTTTAACTGTGACCTTGAAGTGATAGTTGCCATTTAAGCTTATTTTTTCATAAAATATCCTGTTCTGGCAAAAACCTCAGTGATTCCTGAAGTAGCTTGCTTAGGACTCCAGTGTGCATTTTTCTCTCTGAACTACATTTTCTAATGGCTCATTGTCGACTCCTGGTGTATTTGGTCCCATTAAACTTGTGTCTGTAGAATTTTGTTTTAAAACAGGAAATATAATGATTCTGAAAAATTGTTTCTGTCAAGACATTAAACAAGTCTTTCTAATATTTCCATTAATATTTCGAAGTCAAATTACCTAGTGACAGTTCTGTTTCAGTGACGCTTACTTACATTGAAAGGAAGAAACCAACTAAGAGAATTGGAAGAAAAAATAAAGAAGTCTCACCACTCTCCTCAGGCTCTTCCCTTCCTTTCCTTACTCTTAGTAGGACCCTAACTTCCTCGCTTGTCTTCTACTTGGGCCATTATTTGGAAGAGCTCAGGTTACAGTCAGAGTTCTAATCAGGGAGAGCTTGTTTGTTTCCTATGTAGTACTCAACTTATTCTCTGTAGGCAAGTGCACTAGTCTTCCAAGAAAACAGAAGCTGACGGGTGTGAGCTTCTTGCTCCCACCTGTGGCATACCCTGCAGGTAGTCTTCAGATGAGGTGAACTTCCTGTTCAGGCCCAGCCCTCTACCAGCTCTGCTTGGGTCCCCTCTGTGTCCTCCCTTGGTCTGGTGTTCCCTTTCTCATACCTTCATGCTCTCCTTTCCTCCTGACACCTTCTCTTTAGAAACAGACTCAGATCTCTCTAAACACTCAGCATCCCTGACTCCTCAGAACAAACCACCCAGCCCTTTCTTGGCCTTGCTTGCTTCCTTTTTTAGATGACGCTCAGTGCCTCCCCTTCCTTTCTCAGCCACTTCCCCAAGAGCTGTCTGCTTCTGTCCTCTCCCTCCCCCCATTCTTTCATTCTTCCCAATGCAAGCTTGCTCTGCCTCAATCACTGTGTCAGTACCGCTCTTGCAAAACCCAGGAATGATCATGTAATCGTGTCACTTATTTGTCCCGTCTTGTTGGCTGCTGTGTTCTCCTTGAGACTCTTTGCTCCCCTGCTTCTCTGTTTCTCTAGCACCTACTGGGATCATTTTTGTTTGTTTGCTTCTGTTTGTACTTCTTGCATCATCCTTCAGTCTCCTTAAATATTGGTATTTCCTGGGCTTTTGTCCTTGTATTGTTGTCTTTCTCACTCCAGATATCTCACCTGCTTTCATGGTCTTAACTATACTCTGCATATGCCAACACTTCCAAAGTTCTGTGTCCCATCTTTGTACCCAAGCCTGATTCTTGCTTCTAGGACTGGGGCAGGCACAGGGCAAGGGGCTTCATACTCCATCTCTTTCAGTCCTTACAACAGTGCACGAGGGATGAGCAAGTACCACAGTACCTGCTTTTCCTATGTGAGGAAACTGGCCAAGGGACGTCCAAGAATATATCCACAGTCTCATGTCTAATGTGCTTGCTGGGCAGACCTACTTGGATATCTTTCAGACATCGCCAAGCCAACATTGTCCACAATTAAATGTTCCATCTTTACCCCGGCCTACCCCTTCTGCCCATTTTCCCAGTCAGAACTGGTCTCACCATTGTCCAGTCACCTAGGCATCATTGGGGAATTTTCTTTTTCTCCTTTCACCTCTTTTTGCATTTCAGTCAAATCCCAAGTCTTGCTAAATTGGCTTTTGGTAAATTCCTCTTGAGTCAGTTTTTCTTTTCCATGAGCATCACACTTGTTCAGGCCCTGATCACATAGATGGATTATCACAGTAACCTTGGAACTGGTCTTACTCTCTCCATCCATCCTACACAGAGCTGTCCAGATAAGCTGTCTAAAACTCATCCTTAACCTTTCTCCTGCTAGAAATCTTTTAAAAGCTTCCCATCACCTATAGAAGTCAGGCTCCTTGGGAAGATCCCCAGTAGTCTGGTCCTTGCCTACCTCCCCCCTTTCATCTCCCACCTCTCCTTGTGTCTTAGTTCATGATCTAGGTACAGATGAGCAAATCAGGTCTTCTTGCTTCTGCTCCCATCAAATCGACTTCATTTTCAGTATGTATTGGAGGAGGAGAGCAGGTATTCCTTTGTAATTTGTACAAAACACTTGTTATTAACATTAGAAAAGATAGGAGGAGTGCAGGAAGTTATATAGCAAAAATATGTCACACTCTGTGTAATTACAGATAGGCCTGAGCACGCACATGCACATACCCACACACACATCCTTGTGTCAGTTCACAGCATTCGCCGAGCACCTACTATGGCTAGAAACCATTTTAGGTGCCAGGAGTGCAGACATCAAGGAGCTCACCCTGCAGTGGGGGAGACGGCACAAGCCCACTGTTTTACTCATTGGTAGTTGAGTTCAGAATAGAAATGTGTTCAGGATGGTAGGGGATTGTGAGCCTGGGGAATTCAGGGAGGACTTCCTGGAGGAGTTGATATTCAGTTCAGGTTTCAGGGACAGTCAGTATTAATCATGTTTAAAGTGGCACAAACTCCTTTCCCTGTTCCCCTCTTGAGGACTTGTATTTTTCTATGGAATTTTACCCATGTGGCTCATTTTATACAGATGAAACAACACTTCAGTTCCTTTTAAAAGCAAACTGTACCTGCCTCATACCATTGGCAGGGACTTGCTTCATGAGGGAGGGAGATTGTCTTGGTCTCTGTTTATTCCCAGTAAGAGGTTGGGTGTTGAATAAATGATCGGATTGGATACCTTGAAGTGAGAAGTGAGAAAAGGTTTTTCTCTTTCCCCCGGAGGTGGTCAAGTCAGTGTGGTAGTTGAGGCTTGTGTGAGGGCGGTCCTGTGAAGTCCTAAGCGGGGTGGTCTGCCTCTAGTGTAACTGGGCTATCTCATGGGAGGGGCAGAGTGTAGTCTAGATGCCCAACACAAGTGTCAAGCTCATTTGCAGTTGAAGGGAGTGCCCTTTTAAAGGCTTAACTGGTAATTACATTCAAGCAGAAGGATGGTGAAGGTGGAGCTAACTTATTTATTAGCATATAATGTGATCAACCTAACTCACATAAATGTGGAGTACTGTGGTTTGTCCTTTCCTAACTGCAGAAAAGCCTTGCAGAGCTGCCCTTGATTATGAGTTTGTCAATGAGCAGCTGCTCGAAGATCTCAAAATACCAGCATATGTCATAATCTGTAGGCTTTAACCTTTAGTAAATTACAGATTATTGTCTCCATAGATATGAAGTTAATGATTATCTTGGTTTGGAATCTGAGCGATCTGCCCCAGACCCGTGTTCCATGGGCCTTCATCGCTGTACTACTGGTGTGAAGCCTTTGTTTTTCAGAGGCCCATTTCCACCAGAAGAATCACACCGTAAGTGTTTCCACAGGAACTGCCCTTCGCCTGTCATTGTTGTGACTATATGGCAGAACCCACAGGGCGGAGGTGTTTTAGCCCTTGCTGAACATACAACAGATCTTTCCATCTCTCACTGCAAATTTTCCAGTATGTTCTAGTCCACTGTGGAGTCTTAAAACCAGGTTTACTGATTACCACATGAGAACTGATAATTAGATGCCTTAAATGATTTGTTAAAGACTAGCATCCAGAAAGGTCATTTAATGATTTTCTCTACCACCAGCTAACATTAGACAGTGCCGTATGGGAGTTGCTGGTAAGGTCTGAGAGCTGGTAAGGTATAGCATCACTGTTAAGACAGCCAGGGAAGTTTAACTCCGGCTAAGGCCATGTTGTCCCTCTAAGGTTCTCCAAGGATGAATAGATATTGTTCCAAATGGAAAACATGTTTCACTGATTTTTCTCACACAGACTTCTTGCCTTTACTTTTTCTGAGTGTTTGCAGGGTGTCCTGGAACAGTCGACTGTTAAATGGACTTCATGTTACTGCTTGGTTGGCATTTATGGTGGAATAGTTGCAAAAGTGATCTAGTTATTTGGATTGATAATTCAGAGGAATGGCTTGGAGGCTAGTGTACTGTCTCAAGAAAGGTTTAATGTAACACCAAGTAAAACGAGGAATGAATCTCAAATGATTATAACCCAAGTGAGAGATCTTCCAAAAGAATGGCCCTTTAGAGAAATAGTGAGCAGCTCATTGAAAGATAAGACACCAGATTGGATAGAGAAGATTTATGTGTTCAGACCAGTTGATTTCCCTTATAAAACTGTGATAGCACTAGAATCTATAAGGAATAGAGGACCTTAAGTTTTATTGGTGAGACTTGCATTCATTTTGGAGCTGTGATAGAACAGGACGCAGGGCGAAATGACAGATTTCTTTACACTTTTATCTTAAACATAGAACATGTTTTTAATGTGCAAAAGTTAAGACCTGGCCTCTTTTTGTAATCAGTCAATATTTTGAGTAATATTCATCGTGTAACAACATGTGAAACACTGTGAAAGTATAAAAACTGATTTTTAAAATTATATGAGTGTGAAGACATTTAAAGAGTTTTGTCCATAACTAGGCTGAGATGGGTGGCATTATATTTGGCACCAGGAAACTGATCTGGATTATTTAGAGCAGGGGTTTTCCATGTTCCCATCTGTGTGGAAGCACAGCCTGACCGTTTGGTTTCTCCTGAGTCCAGGATCCTGACAATCAGTTCTTAAATGTGAGTCTTCTGCCAGAATTTTGTCACCTTTATGCTACACTGGGACTGTATTTTGTAATGGTGGCTTTGTTGGACAGTGACTTCATACTTCCAGTACTCTCCTCTCATCGTCCTGAAATGATGTCAGTATACTTTTGGAACACCAGGAAGCTTGTCATTTGAGCAACACGGCTTGCTTGTGGGCTTGGGAAAGAAGAGGTGGAGCCTTAGTTCAGGCTGTTGATGAATGGGGTGATCTCTGAAAGTTCCCCCAGCTTTGAGAATTCTGATGTCATCCACATTCACTGCCAGGATTGCAACTTCATGACACTGGATGTGTAAAAAGAAAGAGAAATCAATGTGAGAGACCCAGTTCCACAGAGCTTGTGGGAAGTGGGGCAGGAGTCGAGTGAGAGGGTGCCTTGCATTTCCCAGCCACCTCTATACGGAAGTCCTGTGATGCAAATGGAGGCAGGCTGAAGGGCCCATTGTGTGTCAGGTCTCCTATGAAAATACGCTGTTGTGTGACGGACTGGTATAACACGCTGCAAGCTGGGATCTTAATGACTAATTTAATTTCTTTTTTCTTTTTTGTTGATTTGTTAGATGAAGTGCTTAATGTTTGTAAGTAACTTACTTGAGAGAAAAAGAGCTGGTGAAGAGTGCTGGATGGCTGCTGTGTGACCAGACCTGTTTTGTTTTTTCAGGCCTGCAGAACCAGCTGTGGGGCAATCAAAACAGCTGCAGGTACAGCCCTGGGCAGCAGTTGGGCCTGTAATCAACAGGTTTGCTTGTGAATGAGATAGGCAGGCTGGCCACTTGCAGGTCTGCTCTGATGAAAGTACTGACCCTGTTGCTCTTTGCTTGGACGACTTTTTGTTTGTGAATTCTAGAAGTTCCTCCCATGGCCTGCCTATGTGACCTTCTGTTTTCACCAGCTCCAGATTGCTAGCTCCCTAAAGCTAAAGGAATCTTAGAGATAATCTAGGACACAAGTTGTTTTTTTTTTTCCCCCCCCCAGATTCCAGTGACTGCCTTGAGCTCCTAGTTGAGTGGCAGAGGCCAGGCTCAAATTGCTTACCACATATCCTACTTTATACGATAGCTTTTCAATTTCTACTTCGACGGGATGACCTTCTCAGGCCTGCTGAAGGCTCTTTTCTCTTCCTGTCACAATATTAGGCTGCATACTCATTCTCCCTCAGTTCCTTTTTCTAGTGTATTTCCTCACAAATCATTTTCCTCTTTCCCCTATTTTTAGGTAGCGAGTCCTAAGATATTCACATGTAAATGACCTCTGCTCTCAAACCCTTTTCTAGTGAGCACATTTATGGAGGACAGTCTCTCCGCAGGGTCTTCTGGCTCTCTTGTGGTCCTTTTGAGGCTAGCATAAGCAGGATGTTTACAAATCTTTTAAGAGTCTCCACTTAATACTTATGCAAGTGTTAGACCTCAATAGAGAGGGGCCTGCATTAGGTGTCTTAACCTCCCATGGCCTCTAGTGAACACTGACCACTACATAGACTAAAACTTTCAATATTTGTATGTGGAGACCAGGCCGACAGTGCTCAAACAGTGCTTTGATGGCGGTGGAAATCAAATGTGTACTGTGCGTATCGAAGGGAAAGAATGATCCTCCACCATGAGTCTCTACTTTTTCCTTCTACCTTAGAGCTCTGCAGTGTCTAGATTAGACAGAGCAGAGAAGTGATACATGAGGTGGGTTGGGGGCTGGGAAAATGCATAATAATAGCAGGTCACTCAGTAAGGGTATTTAGATATCAGGTTGAGTGCTTCATTCACATGCATTAACGCGTTCAAGCCTCAGAATACCTTTGAAATAGATTCTCTTATTGTCTCCTCTTTATAAGGCAACTAAGGCCCAGAGAGGGTAAGGTACTTGCTCCAGGTAAGTGGTACAGCTAGAGTTTAAACACCTGTGTAGAGCCACTAGGCTGCATTACACCTGCTTCAGGTGAGTGGCAGGAGGCAAAATGAAAAACTGCGAGATGAACTCCTGTGTATTTGCCTTGTAAGGGTATAGGGCTCTTAATCCTTATAAAATGGGAAAGAAGGTATTAAGGGTTGAAGAATCCAGGATAGGAAGGACTTCTTCCATGCGCTGCGTGTGCTTCTGCAGCAGGTGACAGGTCCTCAGATAGCACCGTGGTCCCCAAGATTGACATGGCTGTCGTAGCAATTGAAGTAGTGAAGTATCAAATGATCACATAGCACATTCTCTGGGATTTACCTCCCCTCAAACACTGTGCTTGTTACACTATACATTTCTGCTACTGTTAATTTTATGCTCTTAATAGAACAGTGAATTACTAGGTAAAGTCATAATGCAGTTTATCAGCACAAGTGTGCTGTGTCAGTTGTTGAGTACATCCTACAAACAGGCACTTGAGGTAGTCAGTGGAATTTCCAGTGCTTCAGCCTGGAGTCTACACCAATGGCCTTTTTTTTTCCCTTTTGAGATATTTACAAATTAGCTATTACTTTGCCAATAGGTTCACCACTTTATTGGAGCAATTATTACGTCTGGGGTTATGTTAGACATGGGACATGCAGAAAAAAAAAAGTTAGTCTTCTCTCAAGGCAACTATCGTGTAAGGAAGACAGATGCATAACTACTTTGGGGAACATAAATACTTTTATATTGTGTGTCTGATATGGCCTTGGTGCAGAACTCTGTAAAGGAGTAAGCAAAGCAAGCACAAACAAACATTTCTCTCACTTTATGTCTTCTGTTGTTTCTTTGAGTCTCTGAAGTTGGGTAGTGAGAGGGAGGGGCTGGTGGGGACAGGAACCAATGATAGCTAGTGTTTCTAAAACTAGGAAGGTACCATATTTTGGTGAAAATTCAGGAGACACTGTCTTACGGCTGTTATGTAAGTCGGTTTGGTTTGTGCCAGGTGAAAGGAGGGAATACTGGTTTCATTATTTTTTAAAATGCAATTGCTTTTTATTTCATTGTTTTCTTTGGAGTTATAGGGATGGGGTGTTGTGGTTTAAAGCGATTTCCTTGTGCTGGTGATATTTTCCTGATTCTTTTCGAGGCTGCACGGAAGTGTCAGCACTGGTCTATCCGTGCTCTCCTCCTCCAGTTGTCTGCTCTCTCCCAGGCCTCCATGCCACACCCAAGTGGTTGTCAGCCAGAGTACCTCTTGCCTGCTGGGCTTCACTGAGGTGTTACTGGACCTAATGCGGCTGGAGCATCTGTAGTTTATTCCAAAATCCCAATTTTGTGGAGGTTTGTGCTCTTAGCTTGGATTTAATCATCCATAAGTAGTGGTCAGTGTTAAACAGAAGCTATGGGCGGTAAGGCACCTAATGTAGGCCCCTCAGGGAGAGGTACCTCGTCCTTTTTCATCAGAATTTGATTAATACTCCTGTTTTACATACCAGGAGCCTAATATAAGTAGTTATGAACTTCATTAGTAATTTACATTGGCAGATCTGATGTGTTAGATATTAACACTTTTTCCCACCATGAGTGTTAACTTGATTCAGTTGATGAGTGTCCTGTAGGAGGGAGGACGCAGTCACCTTTTACCAAAACAGAAAGGAAGAGAGGACCCAGATTTTTCAGGGAACCGGATTAAATGCACTTTAATGAGCTTAGCTGGGGCAGCGGTGTGTAGAGAAGGAGTTAATAGATCTGGGGAAGGGAGAGTATCTCACTGGTTTCTCAAAGCTGATTCATCCAGGTGCCAAGAAAGCTGTAGAAACCCACAGGGGAATTCCCCGGCTCCATTCCATTCCTCTTTCTGATATGATCTTAGACCAATTTACTTGCTGGCTAGCCTTCCAGTGTTGTTAGCATGGAGGCGGTCTGTACATTCTCCTGAATGGCAGACTATGTGGCTGGTGTTTTGGGGGGAAGGTGCCACAGCCAGAGCAGGGTGCCATAGAGAGGACTGATTGTTCATTTGTCCAGGTGAATGGTCAGGGCTCACCCTGCTTTAGAATGCTCTGGAGGTGTGTGGCCAGAAAGTGCATTTGGAACTAATGGAAGGGAAGAGCTGGGTGGATGAAAACACGAGGTCCTCTGAACCATGTGTGGTGTCTGGAGAGGTGGGAGTTGTAGGACAAGGTTTGTTGGAAGACGGAGGGAAACAAAAGCTTTGCCTCGACTTCTCATATGTGTGGGCTTTGGTATGTAATTTCCGTGGCTGACTTTTCTCCTCTCTCTCTCCTGTCACAGTCACCTAAAGCCACTTTCATGAGCTCTTGGTTCATATCATCTTTCCTGTGAGTCCTCCAGGCTCAGGTAGGGTTACCCCCCACCCCAGTTTGTGCTTCCATTCGCAACTGACATTTCTGCCTTACATAGAATTACAGTTGACCCTTGAACAACAAGGGTTAGGGACGCTGACCCCCAGTATAGTTGTTGAAAATCTGCGTATACTTTTGACTCCCCCCCAAATCAACTACTAACAGCCTACTGTTGACCGTAAGTCTTACCGATAACATAAAGAGTTGATTAATACATATTTTGTATGCTATATGTGTTATATACTGTATTCTTACAATAAAGTGAGGTAGAGAAAATGTTATTAAAAAATTATAAGGAAAACAGATTTATGGTATTTATTGAAAAAAAAATCTGTGTATAAGTGGACCCGTGCATTTGTGCATTTCAAACACGTGTTGTTCAAGGGTCAACTGTATTTATAATTGATTAGCCAACCCCGCCCCCCCCCCAATACTAAGCTTCACAAAGGCAAAGGTCACAGTCCATTAGCATCCTCAGCTCCCAGCACATGCCTGACACACAGCAGGTGACCAGTTAGTATTGGTTGTCCAAGTGCCCGGTGGCCTGACAGGGGCAGCTTTTGGAAGTGTTGGTAAATGGAATCGTCCTGAGAATTTGATAAAATGATAATGGTTATCAGTTTACATTCTTAAAAGTGTGCACTTGAGACTTCTAAGTGGCGATTTGTTTGCTTAGCTGTTTACAGGCTTTAATCTGTCCCTGTTTTTCTTTTATGCATTTTCTACTTTGACCTTCACAGTGATCCTCTGAGGCAGATAGACCATCATTTCCGTTTCAGCTGAGGAAGCGTAGGTTTCACAGCCGTTAACTTAAGGGGTGTAGCTGGTACTTGATGACAGATCTTGTGACTCTAAGTCTGGTACTCTTTCTGCTATCTCATGTTGCCCTCCCCATGTTTATTGAGCACCTACTATAGACCAGTCCTTAATATTTGTTATCTTATTTAATCTCCTATCAGTCCTGTTGAGGTAGGTATTATTATCCACATCTTACAGATGAGGAAATGGAGGCTCTGAGAGGTTAAGTAACTTTTCCAGGGAGACACAACCAGGAGGAGTGGGTTCACACTCAAGCTCTCTAGTGCTAGAGGGTACAGTTGTTGCCTGCCGGGAATGCCAACTGAAACCTTTTTGTCTCTTCTGGAAGGGAATGGGGAGCAATGCTTGTCACTTCAGAAATTCTGGTTGATGTCTTAAGTATGTGTTCATTCCAATATTCAGAGCTTTGTCACAAATACTGTATTTAGTTAGTGTCAATGATATGCCAGGACTGTGCTTGGGATAGAAAGATGAATAAGGTACCCACATAGAAAACTATGACAAAATAGTATGTTATAAATACCCTCAAAAGGTCAGAGTAAAGTGCTGTGGGAATGTAGAGCTGGGAAGATAACCAACATTTGTATGGTACTTTATATGTTCTCTTGCTTTAATGTTCACTCCTATTTGTACTATTTCCCTCCCTCCCTCCCCACTTTTCTCTTCTTCCCTCTCCTTCCCTGCCCAGTCAGGACTGAGGTGGAGACAATGGCCTGTCCAACGGCCACCTATAGGCCACTGGGCCTCAGAAGACCACCAGCACCTGCATTTGCCTGGCCTGTTTTGTACATAAATTGTATAAAAACAGAACTCTCAGATATTTAGATCTATGGCTTTTGCAGAAATTAAGAATTACTTTTCTTTTATTTGGTCAGGTCTGTGCCTTTTCTGTTGGCTCCCCATTCCTCTAGAGACTAAAAATGTCTCATTACCTCTCAAAATCATTTCTGAAACGGAAACCAAAAACTGCAGCAGAGTTTCTCTCCTCACCTCTTCATCAGAGTCCCATATCTCTTGAAGACAGTAAAAGAACGTCCTCTCCCCACCTACATCTGTCTATACCGGGAAACTCTAAGCAACGACACTTTCTCCAGTATCCTGGGGAGGGATGGAAGGGAATACTGTCAGTGCTCCTTCGTAGGTCAGAGATGTTGACCCTTTAAAAGCCCTTCTCCTAGCTTAGGCTGTTAGTAATTCCCAACGAGCCTTGCTGACTTTGACCTTACAGTAGTGCTCAGAGACCAGTCCCTTAGTATCGAGGGGTGGCAAACATTTCTGTGGAGGGATGGTAGGTTATTTTTCGACTCTCCCTGCAAAAGCCAGTCTGTCTCATGTTGCCTCAGCCAAGGAGATGGGGAGGTTCTGGTGCTTCTTGGTCACCCCATGCCTTTAATGAAGCATCACTTTGCTTTGTGTGTTAGGATCCCAGGGTATATGGATCCATTCTGTGTGTTTTTAATCCGTCAATCAATGTACACAGGTTAAGCAGTGTTCATGTAGGACTTGAAGAGGCTTCATGAAATGATACTCTGTTTAAAAGCTTTAAGATAGCCGCTGATTCCCCCCAAAGAATTGGGGTTGGAGCAGCAGTTGTGTTGAGAGAAGGCTGTGTCCCTGTGACTTAGTCAACTGTCTTTATGGGCGGGGGTTGGGAGGGCCACAGGACTCTGGAGGAATGTGTTCAGAAATCTTCATTCTCACAGATGGCACTCCTTACTCAGGTCCCGCAGAGATGCATTCTGCCACCCTTCCTGCTCTGACCATGAATGGGGGGTGGGGAGTGGAGGTGGCGGTGGTGGTGGTGGTGATGACGGGCGTGTTGGGGAGGAGGAGAGGGAAAGGCAGGCCAACAGTGTAACTTTAGTCTTTCTTCTCTTCTTCTCTGCTTTTCTGTATTCTGAATTTTAAGATTTGGATGCACGTGGACATTTAAGACGTTTCTGTTACATAAACGAAAGCATAGTTGTTTGTTGGGAGGGACATATTTGAGTAAACTAAGTGATGTTTGGAGTCATGGTGAGGGGTGGGGAGATTCTGGGGGAGACCCATTCGGTGTCGGTGGTTTTCCAGCTAGTAGAATAGTATCATCGTTCTCTTCTCAGATACAGGTTTAGCTCTTTGAGGCCCCAAAAGAGAAATCAAGATTAGTAATGAAAATGCTTTTGGCATGCTGTGGCTTGTACGGGAGGGAAAAGTGACCCAAATTTGTACATCCAACTTGAATTCTTAGTAATTGGAGGTGACTTCTCATGTCTCTTTCTGTTTAACTATAAAACTATAAAAATGGGTGCTGTTAATTTTGGACGTCTGCTACTCACAGTGCCAGGTGAACAGACTTGTGCAATGACAGCTTGGGCTAACCCTGGGAGCAGTCAGTGCTCCTTCACAGGGAAGGTGCTGTCACAGTTTTTACAGTCACCATGTGGCCCTCACCGTGGGAGGGCACTCAGAGCTCTGCACTGAGGGGTAGAAAGAGTGGGGGATGAAGACTCCGGGGTTGCAGTCCCAGTTCAGCTGCTTACTGGCCGTGTGAACTCAAGGAAATCATATCTGTCTACACTGAGACGATCTTATTGACAAAAGAATTAGGCCATTACCGCTAAGGTGTTTTTCTAGCTCTGGATTCTGCGATATCTGCTCTTCACATGTAGACTTCCTCCCTAACCATTTTTGTAGGTCTGATTTTTGAATTATTTACCCCTTCCTTACAATCAGGGCTCTCTCCATTCTTCTTGTCCCTTTACCTCCTCACTCATGCCATGTGAGTCTTAAAGAATGCAGCAAATTGATGTGGAAAGATAGCCCTGATGTATAATTAAGTAAAAAAACTTCTACTTTCAGAGAAGTATGCATGGTGTGATCCACTTCTGAAATAATAATGATCATGATAGTAACATTAGTACAAGTCCACATCTTTTATTTGAACTGTTGGGGCAAGATGTGTTTCTGAGTTTAGGATTTTCCAATAGGGTATAGGGTAGCATATCATCTGTTAAATAATACCTCCACTGGGGGCTGGGAGGGTACCCTGTAATAAAATACATCAGTGTTTTTGCAGTGAAACATGAATATCTACACTAAGTGCGATAAATAAAGGTTACGAACTGCCCTAAGTCAGGTTAGGTCAGATTTTGACAACAAATGTCTTAAAATTTGGGGAGGTTTTGGAGCTTTTTGAATATTAGGATTGTAGATAAAGGACTGTGAACCTGTATGATTCGTATAGCCAAAGGGGGGAGAATCTGGAATATTATGCACCAAATTCTTAGCAATGATTTTCTTGTGTGGAGAAGTGGGGTGGGGTTATGAAAGACTTTCATTTTCCAAATTATATTTTTTTCTAGTAAGCATGTATAAGTTATAATCAGAAAAAAAGGTTTAAAATGTGCTTACAATAGCTAGAAATACATTTAACAAATCTATAGCAGTGTTTATATTAGGACATTGAGATTTGAATGACTTCTTTTCTCAATTTTATAAACTTCTGTAATGTGATTGTATTTCACACATTTTTTTTCTAGATAATAGTATTAGAAAAATTTTTTAAAAAATACGTGATAGTAATTAAAAGTTCAATGGTGGAGTTGTCCCTTGGGATCCCACGTGAGAAATCAGGAGCCACTTCCTTCTTACTGCTTTGTAAAGCACATTATACTGACTATTATATAGAAATAATCACATGGAGGAAGCAAATTATGGTAGCAAAAATATGATGTATGGGAAAGCACTTTATGAAAATGTAAGGCCTTACAGAAACATAGGTGTTATTGAAGTAACGTTGCAAGTCTTAGGGATCCCGGAGTGAATGGAGTTGGTGGGAATGGGTTTCGTCTGAAAACTGGCTAGAAGAATTCCTTCAAAATAGAAGGAACTTGCAGTGTTATATATGGAATGTAAATAGGATGATTGATAATTGATCATTTCATTTTTATCAGTTGATACATACAGACCTATATTATTCTTAATTTTCACACTTTTCCATATTTCTGATCAAAATACACTCATTATCTTTGCCACTTAATAATATAACTAGTTGGGTATGTTGCTGCATAATAGCTGCATAAATATTTCAGTCACTGCTTTACATAAGCTGCTGTCTTCCTATTTCTAATTTGGTTTTGTTACACATAACACCTCAGTGTGCCTGTCAGTCTTTTTCCCCCATCTCCTCCGCTATCTAGGGGTTGATTTCTTAGGAAACGTTTCTGGGATGCATTAAGGACTTATACTTTATTCCATAGCATTTATTGAACACCTATTATGTATGAGGCTCTGGAGCTACAAAGACACATTTTTTAGGACCTATGCATGAGCGGTGTCCATTTTCTGGAATTCTCTCCCTATCACCTAGTTAATTCCCAATTAAATTCCACGTCACCAGGAGGCTTTCTATGAGTTTCCCAAAGTAGTTTAGATTTTTCTGTACTTTTCCCTCTCATTTCATCACAATTTTAAATACAGTTATTCTGGGATTATTTCACTTGTGCTCTCCTCATAAACTCTGAGGACAGGTCCCATGTCTGATTTATTCCCATTGGAGCACTCTATACCTAGCACGTTGTACCTGGCATATACTAGACACTCAAATTTCCCTAATAAGTGAGTGCTTGAATAAATGAGTTAAATAAACAAATGTTTGATTGTGTTCCCTGCTTTGAGAAACTTAGAACATTAGAGCTGAACAATGGATTGGACTGATAATTTCAATGGCGTGTAAATGCTTTATAGGAAATAAATATTTTCCCCCATTGCAGTGAAGTCCCTGGAGGATTCAATGCCAACATCTTATTCAGTGTTTTACAATCGACATTTGCCCATACTCTGCAGTTGGAGTGGGTTCACTTTGAGTCTTTTTCTGCTAAAGCTGTTGCTTTTCTGTGCAAATACTTCTTTATCTGTCATTGTATTGTACACCATTAACATTTACTTTTTGGGCTTATTTTGACATCTATGTTTTCTTGTTTTCCTCTTATTAAAAAAATATTCATGACTTCTTTTACTGGTCTTATCTTATAACTCTACCTATTTTGGTATTTATTCCCAGTTAAAAACTGTTAGCTCCTTGAGGGAAGGGATGGCTTGATTTCCACTAGGATCTAATATAGATTCATGCCAAAGAGGGGATTGGTTATAAAACTTTGGTAGCAGCCTTTAGAAGATCTATTTTCTTATGTATGCTTTAATCTATCTCTTGGGTTAAATGGAGGAGTTTTTTGTTTGTTTGTTTGTTTGTTGTTTTAATGGATGATCATCAAATAAGTATTTAAGTATTAGACAAAAACTTATTTTCTTACTTTTTTATTAAAAACATACATTAAATAATTTTAAAGAAAGACTTTGTATTCTCATGTTAAAGGTTGAGATCTCTTGACTACTGTTGCCTTGCTTTATTCTTTGCTTCATGGGTGGGTTCTGAATTTATTTCTTGGAATATTACTACTCAGGGCCAATGTTGTCAGTATTGCTATGTCTTGATTTTATTTGTTGCCACTTCCACATTCTAGCTGAGCTGGAATCTGGAAGATCTCCGCCAAAACACATGTATAATCCAGACTGAATTTATAAGTGTCACTTGCGAGAGAGGCAACCTCAGGCCCATGAGACTCAAATGAAGTCTCCTTTAATCATAGATCTTCTTGTACATGATAGAAACTGGCAAGTGACTCACCAGGGGTGGAAGCCTGGAAAACAGCTTGCTGAGGAGGGTAGTCTTTCCGGTAACACATTGCCACCCTTTTGAAGCATCCAAAGAACCTGAAGAGCAGGAACTGCCAGTCAGACTGACTGAACGCTTGGCATTCTTTCATGGAAAGATGACAACTCATCCAGGGTGAAAGAGGAAGTGGAGGGGGACACAGAATGGAGTGACCTGACATTTCCATTGTTTTGTAGGCTGTCAGCTCTAGTGCAGTGGTCATTCAGGGAAGGGGAGTAGTTGGAATCCTGTACTTCTATTGTTGCTGTCCTAAGTGGATGTACTGTGCCATTTTGTCAAGGAGGGGACTTGTACTTATCCTTGTGTTGCCTCAGAATTCACATTGCTTGTGATCGCTGCTATTTCCCTCACACAGAGCCCTGTGTGGACTCTACTGATTATAAATCTAGCATCATTTTAAGAACTGGGATTCTCCTATGCCAGATTTCTGAGACATTTGAGAGCCAAAAGACCTTTCACAGGCTATTTCTGGCTATGCCACTAACATGTTTTCAGTGTCAGTTGATTTTTGTCTCTGTTTATAAGCTTACATAATAAGAATCAAGGGATTTAACTACAGCAGAAGTGTGATTTTGATAATTTATTGAGTGTAGGGTTTGGGAGATCTTTGGGGGAATTATCTTCTTTAGTTCCTTGTTACTATGGGTAGAATCCACCCAGGAGTAGAATGAAGACTTTAGTGGAGAACCAGTAGCAAGGAGGCTTTCTAGGGAATGGTGCGCCGTCTGAAGACTGGCCAGTACCCTCAATTCTATGGTATGTCTGTACTTCTGCCGTCCTTGGCTGGCAGCACTCCAGGCCCAGGCTGAAGTCAGGACTGCCTTCTCCACACCTGCACCTGAGCCGCCGAGTCATGCAGGGAGATTCTCAGGTGGTCAGGTTGGTCCTGCCCGTTTCTCTCCCCTCCTACTGAACGATTAGTGGTTTTCAGAAGGCCTCTCCCCTCTCCTCATTCAGGTGACCTTGCATCTGAGTTCAGTAAGAAACTGGAGACTTCCTAGAATGAGCTCTATTTCCTGTCCTGATGCCTGCAAACATGGGTAGTCACAGTTATCCTCACCTGCTTTTCTCCAGGTTTCTCCCACCTCCTCTGCTTCCTCCTAGGCCTTACTCTATTAATCATTGTGCCTTCCTCTCGAATTTTCAACCATTGCGTCTTTACTTGGATGTACTCATAAAATATTCCCAGTGTGTCCCAGTTTTGCATTTCTTTTATTTACTGATGATCTATCTCTTTGTCAAACGCAGGGGATGTGCTATAATCCTTATTGCCCTGCACCTCCTCGTTGCATTCCATGTACCTTATCTACTCTCTTCTCCAAGAGTCTTGGCTTATAGAAGGGATGGTCGATGCTTCTGGTTTTCCTGCTGCTTCTCTTCTTTTACTCACCCCTTGCTGTTGGTGTTCCATTTTGGGAGTGCTGCTCCTCTCCTCTCACTCTTCTCCTGTCTGGCTTCAGGACTTCCATCTGCTCACTGGGTTTTCATCACCATTTGTATGCCGGGACCATCAGCTCTCTGCCTTGCGCTGCAGGATGGTGTCCAGCATCTTCTGGTTATCATGTGTGTATCTAAAAGGCTCTTTACACATACCGGGGCTGAACGCACCACTTTTCCTCCTAAGCCTCCCCTTTCTCCTGCCTTCAGAGACTATATTGCACGGTAGTGAAGTTTTAGGCTCTGGGATCATCAGATCTAGATTTCTGTAGCTCTGACACTTGCTTGGTGTTTGGTCTTGAACAAGTCATTTCATTCCCAAACCTCAGTGTCTTCCTTTTTACAATGGGGAATAAGAATAGTATTAGGTTGGTGCGAAAGTAATTGTGGTTTTTACCTTTATTTTTAACCTTCTAAACTGCAATTACTTTTGCACCAATCTAATACTTCTCTCAGAAGGGTCTTATGAGATAGATAGACCCTAGTGCATCTGTACAGCGCCTGGCTCAGAGTAAGAATGCAATCAATACGATCAGTTACAGGTGGTGTGGTCTCTTTTAGTTCCTCTCATCCCGAGTCGTCCTTAATGCCTCTCTTCTTTAGCTCCTATATCCAGCCAGTCATCCAGTATGGCTAATTTCTGATTACTGTTCATTTGCTCGTTCTGGAAATTTCTGAGTTTCCTCTTGTCTTGATCTTCACCACCACTGCCTGCATGCAGGTGCTCATTGTTGCTCTCCAAGATAAAGCCACAGTCCCCTGCACCTTTTGTCCCCATGTGCTACCCGGTGGCCTCTCTCTGTCTAATAGGACCTCTGTCCTGGTTGAAGCCCTCTGGTGACTCCTGTTATGTGCAAATCAAAGATCAAACTCCTTAACATGGTATCCCCGGCTCTCCCTTGGTCCTTGGTGGCATTTAACCTTTTTTGTCACCACCCCTCAGTTCTAACCTAATACTTGAGAAGCACTGTCTTGTGTTCCCTGTGCCATGCTGTTTAGGCTATATCTCACCTTTATTATCCACACTGCTTGGGATGCTTTCTTCCCTCCTTTTGCCTTACTAACTCCTCATTCTAAGGACATAGCTCAGGTGTCACCTCCTCCAGGAAGCCCTCTCTGACACTCCCAGGACAGCTCATGTAGCTTTCCAGAGAATCTTGTCATTCTCTGTGCCCATTATGCACTTACGAAAGGTGTGACAATTAAGTTCGTGAACTCATCCTACACACCTCATTGCTGAATATCACTATGATCACCTTCGAAATACTGCCCTTGGGAAGCTATGCACTGATGCCAGCACCTAGTCCACGCTTCAAAGCAGTTTTGAAACTTTTTCTGGAATGGCCATCAGAGCTGTCGTTGTATTACCCTTAAAGCCCTGAATGTCATCATCAAAATGTCTTCCTTTCAAAATTTCCTTTATCTTTGGGTAAAGAAAGAAGTCATTGGGGACGAGATCAGGTGAGTAGGGAGGGTGTTCCAATACAGTCATTTGTTGACTGGCTAAAACCTCCCTCACAGACAGTGCCATGTGAACTGGTGCATTGTCATGATGCAAGAGGCATGAATTTCTGGTGAAAAGTTCAGGTCGTCTAACATTTTCACGCAGCCTTTTCAGCACTTCCAAATAGTAAACGTGGTTAACTATTTGTCCAGTTGGTACAAATTCATAATGAATAATCCCACTGATATAAAAAAAGGTTAGCAACATCGTTTCAACAAGTTCGTGAACTTAATTGTCAGACTTCGTACTGTGTTGGACCATGATCTATTTGTGTATCTTTCCTTCCAGCACAGGGCAGAAACTATGTGTCATTCAACTTTATATTTTTTTGAGCCAAGCTTGATGCTTGACATGTAGTAGATGCTCATGAAATGTTTGTTAAATGAATGGCTGAGTTCAAAACTGAGCAAACCTCCAAATGACCTTGGTTTCCTATTTGTGTGAACCGTAATGTTCAGGGTCAGGACTGAGTATCAGCAGTTCAAGCCCTGGCTGGGCAGCCACAACTGAAGTACACATCCTAATGTCCCTTCCTCTGAGTCCTTAGTCCTAGGTGACAGTCCTGGAGTAAGACTGTCAACTCAGCAGTGTGAGAACCTGAAAATTATTCCTACGAAGAATAAAAGTAGTTCACGTTATTGGCTTAATTTTTACGTTTTTCTTGTTGTTCCTAGAGAACACTTTAATATTTTAAAAACTATGGTAATGTTAACACTTTCTATTTGCACGAGCACTTCCCTGAGGGCAGATACTGCAGGTGTAAAGTTTTCTGAGTAGTGTTACACCACGGTGGAACTACTTTCCATCCATATGGAGATAGAGAGCATGTATACTGAGACAGAACTTCTTTAGAGATGTCAGGTAGACTGACCTACTATAGGGACTGCTTGTATCCTAATTTTCCATTTTAAAAAGATGATCGCTGAACACTGAAAAGCTTACGACATTTTAGAACTGTGCTGCCCAATACAGTGACCACTAGCCACACGTAGCTACTTAAGTTTCATTTGAATTAAACTTAAATGAAATTAAAATTTCAGCTCCTCAGTCACATTAGCCACATTTCCAGTTGTCACTGGTAGCCACATATGGCTAATGGCTACCATAGTGGGCATCATATAGAACATTTGTATCGTTGCAGAAAGTTCTTTTGGACAGTGCTGCTTCTGAATGCAAGGGTCTTTTTAAAAAATTTATTTTATTCATCTTTTAAAATTTTTTATTAAATTTGGTGGGGGTAACATTGGTTAATACCACTATATAACTTCAGGTGTACATTATAATATGACATCTGTATATGCAGTTGTGTGCTCACCACCACCCAAAGTCTAGTTTCTTTCTGTTAATACGTATACATTTGACCCCATTTACATTCCTTTTTTGTTTTTCTCTTTCTTCCACCACCCCCTCCCCCGACTCCTGTTCAAGCATTGTGTAGGACACAGCTCCCTGGCCCATGCTGGTGTTATGAGCCTTGCCATCCCTCCAGCTGAGGCAGTCAGCCATCAGTTGTTGGTTGGCCGCTCACAGCAGCTCTTGCCGGCTGCCGGCCACTCACGGTGGCTGCTGGCCACTCACGGCAGCACACGGTGGCCCGTGGCAGCTCACTGCTGCCACGGCCCTTGGCTCTCCCAGTTCCAGGGAGAGCTGTTCACAGTCTTAGCTGTAGAGGGTGCAGCTCACTGGCCCATGTGGGAATTGAATCTGCGACCTCGGCGTTAGGAGGACGGCGCTCCAACCACCTGAGCCACCGGGCCGGCCTCCCTTTACATTCTTCATCTTCCTCCCACCCCTTTTCCCTCTGGTTACCACATTCTGTTGTCTGTATCTATGAATTTGTTTTCTTTGTTTGTTGCTTTGTGCTTTATATCCCACATATGAGTGAAATTATACGGTTCTTTATTCTTTTTCATCTGACTTATTTCACTGAACATAGTACTCTCGAGATCCATCCATGTTGTCACAAATGGCAATATTTTATCATTTTTATGGCTGAATAGTATTCCATTGTATATTTGTCCCTCATCTTCTTCATCCAACCATCTGTCAAAGGATACTTACTTTGTTTCTATGTCTGGATATTGTAAATAATGCAAGAATCCTGATGGATAATATCAAAACCACCTCACCACAGAGGGAGTTTTACAGAGCTATGAAATAAGAATTCTTACTGGGAACACCATATGATTGCTATATCATTTTATATGGTGTATATTGCATTATATCACCTTATCTTTTGGGGACAACAGTATTCACACAAAATAATGTTATCTTGTTTTCCTGGAAATGTTTTCTTCTATAACTCAAAAGGGAAAAGGAAGAATGTGGGTTGAGTAATAGATGACTTTTTTCTTTGCCTCACATTATCAGAAAAACTCAGAGGCTAAAATATACCCTGGAACTAAATATTTACATTTCTTAAAGAAAGTGCGTGTGTGAGTTTTTTGTTTTGTTTTTTGTTTTGTTTTTATGAAAGGGAAACAAGGAATTTGTATTGTTGGGTAACATAAAAACACTTAAAAGAAAAAGAAAGGCAAGATCTACTTTCTTTTATCTTCCTCCCCAGTTGCCTTATGGTTTAGTTTAACTGGAACCATGCTGGGAAGCTCTAGCTATCCTGTAATACCACAGAACTCACTAGAATATTTCACTGTGGAGCAACATGTTTTTACACGGAATACCTTGGATACCAGTACCATAGGGGAAAGGGAGGGATTGGAATATCATTCAGAAAGAAAAGAGTGACAGATCTGTGCCAGCTGTCTCTCACACACAGTTAAATTGACCCAAATTTCCATGCGTAGGGAAGTATGAGTTATGCCATGATTAAAGACCCTGGGAGACCACTTGGATGGCTTCTGAAACCCAGTTCAGAGGGGGCAGCAGGTGAGATTTTTTTTTGGTTTATGGAATGGCGTTTAGTTTCATATCAGCAGCATTTTCCTAGCCTATTCAAATAGTGTCTGGGGAAGTTCTTAGGTTTAACTTTTTTGAGAGGAGGGATGTGAGCTTAAGGGTGAAGGGGATTGAATTCCTACTTTTAACTTCCTGCGCCTTTGTCCTCACGAGGTGCCTCATTATTGAGGAACAGAATAGAGGACCTGTAAGTTGGAGGATAGTGCAGAGAAGTTTGTACGTGCAGGTTGTGTATTCTAGGTAATAATCACAATGGTTGTTATAAGGTGGGCAAAATAGGTTCCTGACCAACATTTCAAGTTTATTTTACCCGTGAAACCTTTACTTAACAGTGAAACACTGGAATTTCAGAAAGTTAATTATTTGTGGAATTTGTTTATGGGTTTTCTAAAATTTTCAGCTGTCTTCTTTAATCATAATGAGGCTCATTTTAATACCCATTTATATTCTTTTGAGAGGAGGCAGTACAGCCTAGTGTTTGAACTTGGACTGTGGAGCAAAGAGACTGGGGATGGAAACCTGTGACCACTGCTTAGACAAGTTATTTAAATTTCTGAACCTTAATTTTATAATCTGTATAATGGTAATAATAATGCTTACCTCACAGGCAAGATAAGGATATTTCCATATGTGGAATAAAAAACTAAGTCAAGTTGACTAATTTTCAGAAAGACCTTTAAAAATGAATAATCATGCCATATCCCATGATCATTTTTATGATTATACTTGGTCGTTATATTTAAGATTTTCCACTTAGTATTATAAAACTATAAAGAGGAAGGACTCTTGGTGAAATCAGTGAACAATCTCAGAATCTGTGCTACTGTTAGGGAATTAATCAGAAAACAAAATTGAATGTGATCAAAGAATGTTTTGATAGCAAATACCCTTTTAAGATAAATTGCTGTATTATTATATTTGAAAGAAAACAAAGGGATCAAGGGAAATGAGGAAACTAGGAAATTCAAAGGATATTCATAAGAAAAAACACCCTTGATTATTTGAACTTTTCGCTGTTTTGAATAATATCATTGTTCACTGATTTCAATCCAGCCTGAGAAATAATGAATCCAGCTTATCTTCCACGGAGCTTTTTGAGGACTGACTACTCCGTTTTGACTGATAACATACATTATTTCGTGTTTGTAAAAGTCAGATTTCATGTGACTCTGACACAGAGGAGGTGGAATAATCGAGTGTTCCTCCCTAGAACACTGTGCAATGATTATCACAGAAGGAAATGAAATTCCCTTTTTCTTAATGCCTGGGCTGCTTTGGCCAGCATTCCTGAAGACGTGTGTTCTGTTGAAGCCATGTGTTGATGACCCTCTTTGCATCTGCTACTGGGTTAATCCCCAGAGGTACAAGGATGGGTAAAGGATTGTTCCAACCTTGGAGATGCATATCACCTAGAAGGGGATATGGATGTGAGCATAGGCGATACCAGTATCAAATGATGAGTGCCATGACAGAGAGCTGGGAGAGTTGGGGAAAACTCTTCTTAGGGCACGTGAGACGAGGGGAGGTAAGGACAAGGCTTTTTGGGGAAGTCACCTGAACTGAATGATGAGTAAGACTTAGATGATGAAGAGGCAAGAGAGAATAAGAAGGGCATTGTAGGCTAAGGGAAGAGCATGAGTTTTAATGCACTGAATACCTGTGTATGCTTGTAAGTCCAAGCCTTTCAATGTTAATTGAGTATAAAGCATGGGTGGTACACCGAGGGCTATAAGTAGAATGATATAGTTGGCAGCCAGGCCATGAAGAGGCAGGTGTACTATGTGAGGGCTCAGAGTATATGCTCTTGCTGATGGGGAGCTATTGAATAAGGGTAAATGATCAGATTTGTCTTTTGGATGCTTGCCGTGGCAGCTTGGTGGATTATGGACTTGAGCCTGGATGACAGGAAGCTATCATGATTGGCCAGATGAGAAAGGATTAAACATACAACAAAGTATGAAAATCAGGCCTGGGAGGAGACGGTAGATTTGAGAAGTGCCCAAGATGTGAAGTTTAACGACTTTGATCTATTGGCTATAGGAAATGAATGAGATGAAAGAGACCAGAATGACTCTTAAAGTTGTGGTGTCATTATGGATCTAGGGAATGTAGGAGGAAGAATTGATGTGGGGACCAAGGTGACATACTGATTTTAAAGTGTACATCAGCCAATTGAATGTGAGTCTGAAGTTCTGGGAAGATGGTTGGCTGAGATATGAGTCTGGGAGACATCCACGTAGAGGTGGTAGTTAGAACCATGAGTAGTTTGATGTCTAAGGTGAACACAGAATGAGGAGGGCCATGGACAGAGGACAGAGTCCTAGGGAACATCATACAGAAGTGGAAGGGTGGATGAAAGAAGACATTGCTACAGAAGACTGAGAAGAGTGGGTCTGAAGATAGAAGCTCTAGTCACATATAAGTTCTGACAATTAAATTTGAGGACTTGTTGCAACGATGTTGCTAACCTTTTTCGATATCAGAGGGATTATTCATTATGAATTAGTACCAAGTGGACAAACAGTTAACCAAGTTTACTATTTGGAAGTGCTGAAAAAGCTGCGTGAAAAAGTTAGACGACCTGAATTTTTCACCAACAATTCATGGCTCTTGCATCACAACAATACACCAGCTCACCCGGCACTGTCTGTGAGGGAGTTTTTAGCCAGTAAACAAATAACTGTATTGGAACACCCTCCCTACTCACCTGATCTGGTCCCCAATGACTTCTTTCTTTACCCAAAGATAAAGAAAATATTGAAAGGTAGACATTTTGATGACATTCAGGACATCAAGGGTAATACAACAGCTCTGATGGCCGTTCCAGAAAAAGAGTCCCAAAATTGCTTTGAAGGATGGACTAGGTGCTGGCGTCGGTCCATAGCTTCCCAAGGGGAGTACTTTGAAGGTGACCATAGTGATATTTAGCAATGAGGTATGTAGCACTTTTTCAACAATGGGTTTGCAAGCTTACTTGTCAGACCTTGTAGAAGCCAGGAAGAGCGGAGACTTTTAAGAAGTTTAAAGTTGAGATAGCGAACCCTACATCACCATAAGCATTTGTTAAAGTCACAGGCAAGGTAGAATGGGGTTGGGAGCTTGAAGAGAATGGAGACTATTTGGAATATTCCACTCAGTGAAGGATATGGAAGATGAGCTGAACAAGGAAAAGTAAAAGAAACATGAAGGTGCTGAGGCCCAGCCAAAATTAGGAACTGAATGTACAATGGCCCCAGTGTATGTGGCTCCCCAGCCTCTATGCAGGAGCAGAGATAGCAGATGATGAGTTTGACCTGGGGGTGGAGGAGGCGGGTTGCCAGTCAGACGTAACAGAAAAGCCAGGTGTGAGGACGTTGGGGTGCTGGTAAAGGTTAGGACGGAAATGTGGCCAGGAGGAGCCTAAAAAAGGAACTGGAAAGAAACAGTTCATGGCCTTGGGAGGGCTCTGTACAGTCAGAGAACAGGTATAGTGAGAAGGACAGGAGGCTATAGGGTGGTGTAGATTTCAGGACAGAGCAGTTCCAGGGAGTGGCCATGAAAGTGGGTGGCAGAAGTGGCCTGCTGGTGAAGGCCAGCTGGGTGGAGGATGGCCCACAAGGAAAACTGTGTAGAACAGGGACTTGGATTTCACTTGGGCGAAATTTGTAGGATTCACACTGAATTACAAGACTGAATGTGTAGAATGAAAAACTGTTTTTGGCTATTTAAGAACATGATAGAAAGGAGTGTGTCCTAAATATTTTGAGCAGCATCTTCCTAGATGCAAGGGCACCTGACCTAAGTATTTCTGAAGATCCAGTTGGGATTCTTTTGTCTGTGGAAACAAGTCTGACTTTGTATCCCTTTAAGGAGGAAAATAGGAGAAAGCTTTGATAATGAATATAGTTTATGTTACTACTTTATATATTTGTACTTTGCAAAGTTATTTCATTGTTTGCTAATCAGATTAGCTTGGTGGTTCTGTGTGATCTATTAAAAATCAATTTTAATTTGTTAGTTTCTGCAGAGAAGGTAGGAGGGAATATATAACCCACATGTTTCACTGGGGAAGAGAATGTGTTATTAACAAAAAGAACTGAAAGCTCTAAAGTAAATTTAAGTATGTTCTTGTGCTAAGAAAGGCAATAGATTGATGCTGAATTATATGCACTTCTGTGCACTCCCACATAAGGTTTCACTTTATATATTTATGTATTTGATTTTTCTTAAAAAAATGTATTGGGGAATATTGGGGGACAGTGTGTTTCTCCAGGGCCCATCAGCTCCAAGTTGTTGTCCTTCAGTCTGGTTGTGGAGGGCGCAGCTCAGCTACAAGTCTAGTTGCCGTTTTCAATCTTTAGTTGCAGGGGACGCAGCCCACCATCCCATGCGGGAAATTGAACCGGCAACCTTGTTGAGAGCTTGCGCTCTAACCAACTGAGCAATCCGATTGCCCCCTCCACAGCTCAGCGGCAGCTCATTGTCTTCAGTCTAATTGTGGAGGGCGCAGCTCACTGGCCCATGTGGGAATCGAATCGGCAACCCTGTTGTTCAGAGCTCACGCTCTAACCAACTGAGCCATCCGGCCGCCCTCATGTATTTGATTTTTTTAAAAAACTGCAGGTATCTATGCCTTCTAAGATAAAAAAATATATATATCATATTAGCATGTATTTTCTGGTCTCCTATGATGTGTTGGGTGGTGCAAGGACAAGAAAATGCATAAGACTTGATTCTTACCCCCAAAGAGCTTCAGATTTAGTTGGGGAAAAAAAACAAAATATAAACAAAGGAAAAGTTAGATGATTATGCAGGATTTAAATAGCACAACATTCCATGACTAATGGACAGATGTATTCGTCAGGCAGCAATTCTACAGGAGTTCAGAAGAAAGGTTATTTTAGGCTGTGGCAGCAAGGGAAGGATATAGTGACTTTGAAAAATGAAGAGGAAGAAGGAAAGGGAATGAAACTTGAGAATTACTGAAACCTTGCTCTACAACTTCTGCTGTACCTTTTGCCTCAATTTCCCAATCTGTAAAAGTGACTGATGATGCGTTGCCTCCCAGACTATCAGGCAGTGAAACAGTGATTGCAAAGCTCTTTGCAAATAAGTCCTGGTCCTTTCATAATGCATAGGAGGTTCAAATTATACCTTTGGAAAATATGTAAAGTTTTAGACTACGTTATCATTTCTGTTGTTTAAAGTTACCAAATAAGACGAAAAGAATGAGCATTTTGCCAAAAGTTTGCACCCTTTTTTCCCCCAGTAAGGAAAGACTCATAAAACTCTGAAGATATTTTAAGCAAACTACTAGACACATTACTACTTTGGGAAGAAAATTGTTTCCGTGGTCATACGTCCTTTTTTTATTTCTTTATTTCCTTGAGAAAAGATAATGATTAATAAGGAAGCAAAACAGGTGAGGAGCCACATCTCAGGAGGAACATATTTTGTAATTCAACCTGTTCACCTGGCATCGTTAAATAATTCTGTGGAAGTTGCAGATTGGCTGGTGGCCACTTTGGGTGAAGCTTGCCTGGCCTCTCGCATTTTGGAGACTACGGTTTCAGAATTCCTAGGTTTCCTGAATAGAAGGACATGGTGTCAATCATTTCAACTTTATAGTTAATTGCTTTGGGCATGTGAATGGTATTTATTAGGCAAGGAAGGTTGTACTCAGACTGTAACTAATATGGACTCTTACACAACAAGCCATCCTTCAACGTCCCTGCATTCCATGTTTATGTGTATATTTATGCTTGCCTCAATTGCCAAAGACTCTGAGGAATTTAGGGTTCCTGGGGTCCTTAATGTGATGATGATGAAAACTGGACCCTAGAAGTTTAGCCTTAAATCCACTGGGAGTGGCTGTCTGTCTAGGGAGGTGGCCCCTCCTGCTGTGGCCTTCTCTTCTCTACGGTGACAGCAGTAAGATTTGTACTAAACATGAAATTTCTGAAACTAATATTTTGAGTGGGGAACTCTGTTTTTCTGAATACATCCACTTCCCTACATATTCCATTGCTCCACCCCTGCAGTACTTCTGGAATTGGTGATTCAAGAATCATAAGCAGGAGTTTTTCCTACTTTGGCAGACCTAGAGCTAAGAGAAGGCAGAAGTTGTGACAGAAATGTGTGACAAAGAACAATAGGAAAAGAGGAGAGAGACAGGAAGGTGAAGAAAGCATGCATTAAAGCCACAGAGACAGGGTAGAGTCTCAAAGTGACGCCTACCCCTACCCTTACCCCTACCCAATCTAAACGCCCACGTGTGACTCACTGTCTTCAGAGGACATGCAAGGAAAACCAATATGAGATGGTGCTACTTGAGTATTGCATATGGGTGTGTATGTGTCAGAGGTCAGCCCTAATGTTATTGCCACTGAGGTCACTCTGGGTGAGGTCATGTGCAAGAGGCACAGCACGCCTGAGCTGCCCCTTAGCATGCTCTCCTCCCATGATTTCCCTATTTTCAGCACCCAGCTTGGTTCCTGACACACAGTAGGTGCTCAATAAATATTTGCTGGATGACTAACTGGATGAATGGCTTATGACTGTGGCCCCTGTTGGAGGTTTTGTTACCTGAATCATTTTAGAAAGAATGAGACGGCTCAGAGTGGCTTTGTGTCCTGCTTGAGATTTTCTTGTAATACTGCAAATAATGTGTTACCCAGATAGACTGGAGGTTCTTAACCTGGGCCCCTTGGAGGAGCCTCCAGGTGTCTAAGAGCCTCATGAAATGGGATGCAGAGTTCGGATTTTCTAAGGAGAGAGTCAGAGGAGTCTATGACCCAGACAGACTGAGTAGCAGTGCTTAAATCCAGCCTAATCCTCCCATGGGCATTGCCCTCTAATTCCAACATCTGCTATAGGTTCCTGACTCTCACAGCCCTCCCTTTGCTCCTCCCTTGCTATTTATTACTGAATTACCCCTAATTATGAAAAAAAGAAGCCACACCTCCAAGATGATCTTGACTTTGAGCCTTGTGTGTGTCCTGATGGGGAGAAGGCTGGAACTCTGCTCCCCTCCTGCTTATTTATGACCCTCAGCCTAATGCCCAAGGTGAGGAGACTCCTCCAGACCTATTTGTAAGGAAAACCTTTAAAGGCAGAGCTGGCGTTATGGAGTCACTGCTCAGCAGACACATGGATGTTTATGAAATAACAAAGGAAGAATAACTAGGCAATAGGTCAGAGGACTTAATGCTGAAGTGCCCTTTGGCAATTCATGCAACTCTCCTGTAGGTTTTTTTCCCTCTGTAAAACTAGGGCTAGTGCTAATTACCTTCTGACTGTGGCGTGAACGTGGGCTGAAAGCTGGAGTGTGCTGTGGAGGTTTGAACGTGTTTACAATTGAAAAAAATTAAAATAGAAAGATGTTTGATGATTAATGGTCATTTTTCCCTCCTAAAATAAATTCATTAAAATTTTTGCAGCCTTTGAAAATGATCTATTTAATAATTTAATATAGGCATCCGAAGCACAGTTGATAATAATTGGTACTTATGGAGAATTGTTTGAAGGATATCCACAGTGCATGCATGCATGCATGCATTTATTCATTATTCATTTATTCAAAAAATATGTAGAAGTTGTTACATGCCAGGCCCTGGGAAACATACTTCCTCTCGACACCCAAGCTGTGTACTTGCCACATGGTTTTGGGTTTTGTAAATCTGCTGTACTCTGAAGAACGCTGCTAGAATTTGCTGTGTGAAATACACCATTGACTTATTGTTGGGATATTTTGAGTGCACCCTATGTGAAGATGTACTAAACTAGCGGTTCTCAAACTTTAGCCTGCCTCAGAATCACCTGGAGGGTCTGTTAAAACACAGATGGCTGGGCCCTACTCCCAGAGTTTCTGATTTCATTAGATAAAGAGTAGAGCTTGATTTTTCATTTCAAAGAAATTCCCAGGTGATTCTGGTGCTATTGGTCCAAGGACCACACTTTGAGAACCACTGCATTAGATATGTTTTCTTTACACCTAAGGGCCTTGGAAGCTCTGGTCCTCCTGATAAATCAGTGTGGTTTCATTACAGTTAATGTGAATCATGTTTATGATGCTCGTTCCCTTTTTGCTTTGCTTCAGAAATTCAGATTCAACTTCGTAGCTCAACTTTCATAAAAGTTAAACTGTTTACATTTAAACTTGGCCCCAGCCTTGATCTCCCATTTCATTTTCCCCATTCTGAATTTTTACCTGTTTATATTTTGCAATTTTATTATATAAATTCCTGTAAATTGACTCTGTTTCATGGAATATAGTATATATGTATATTGATTAATATGATTGCAGTGTTTTCTTCCCGGGCATTTGGCTTCCGAATCAACTCCAAAATATAAAATGTTTTAGCTATTTAATGCATTAGCTGTGGGAGTAATTTCTCCAGAAGGGTTGAATTATTCATAGCACCTAAGCAAAATGGATCAAAAAGAAAAAATTGGATGAGCAGGTAAGAGAATTCTAATATACAAACTTCTAGACAAAAAAATGCAGTGTTTTTTTTTTAAACCAGTGCATAGCTAGTATGATCTGCAAACAAAAATTTGGTTTTTTGTGTGTTTTTTTAATTGAGAAAACCCTACTATAGTCATGTGCCACAGAGCGATATTTTGGTCAACAGGGAACCACATATATATATATATGATGGTGGACCCATAAGATTATAATGGAGCTGAAAAATTCCCATTATATAGTGATGTCATAGCCATCTTAAAGTTTAGCACAACACATTACTCACATGTTTGTGGGGATGCTGGTGTGAATAAACCTACTTTGCTGCCAGTCGTATAAAAATGTAACACATTACAATTATGTACAATACCTAATACTTGATAATGATAATAAACGACTATGTTACTGCTTTATATATTTACTATACTATACCTTTTATCGTTATTTTAGTGTGCCCTTCCTACTTATAAAAAAACAAGTTTGCTGTAAAACAGTATGCTGTGTTTCACTGGCAGCAGCCTCATACATCTCATATTTATCGCGTCTCTTGATTGCATCATTTTCTTTTGATTTAATCTCATGTTGTTTTGTACAGTCACATGCTGTACAGACTTGTAGCCTAGGAGCGATAAGCTACACCATACAGCCTAGTGTGTAGTAGGCTGTACCAGCCAGGTTTGTGTAAGTGCACTCTGTGCTGTTCACAAAACGATGCAATCACTTAATGATGCATTTCTCAGAACACAGCCCCGTCATTAAGTGACACATGACTGTATGAAAAAGCCAACTACACAGTTTCTTTGGTTGTTGGATGAACAGAGAAAGGATAAGTGGTGAGAATAGTGGTTCCCAATGTTAGGGGGCATTTGAGTCAGTCACCTGAGGAGTTAGTTAAATGGGATGCTGGTTTACTAGGCCTGGGCCTGGGGCTTGCATTTGTACTAACGTTATCAGGAGGTTATAGCTCAGGTGTCTGGAGAAGTTCTTGCTCTTACACCCTTAGCATTGGGGAGAAAAATGAAAAGCTGGGCTGTCTTGAAAACCTACTCCGAGTCTATCCAATTTTTGGATGAGGAGTCCCTGTTCAGATTTTCTGCAACTGTTTGTGAAATCAGATAGTGTAATGGGCATGATGTCATTCGCATTACATAGCCTTAGCTCCAAAAAATACTCATTATGTGAGATGGTAGTTGGAAGCAGTTTGTAGCTAGTTTCATTCTCACTCTCCTCTCTCTCTTTGTCTGTTTCTCTTCTACTTTTAGCTTAAGGGAAGACACTTCATTCACAGCTTGTCTGAAAACAATTTGGAGAAAGGGAATGGGAATACTTCTTAAAATAATCCTTGGGGTTCTCATGGTGGGCCTTCTCCAGGAGCGTGGAGTAACACTAAACGCTGCAGTATGAAAGTTGGCTCCGAGTGGGATATGCTAACAGCTCACCAGATGGGGAAAGTTGGGGACTGGGTAACTTAACATTAATATGCTGATGTTACATACAAAATCTAAAAAGATCAAGCATCCGTTTGCACTGCTGCCTCTGGCTTTCTTGTCCTCTGTTTAGTGAAAGAATCATATTTACCACTTGTAGTATTGTTACTAATTCAGATTTTAATTTCTCTAAGATTTACCTGGATTTAGGGCTCAATGGAAGCAGTTTTTATTTAAAAGTCATTTTCCTTAAATCAACATTTTATTTTAGAATAGTTTCCGATTTACAGAAAAGTTGTGAAGATAGTATAGAGAGTTCCCATACACCCCAAACCCAGTTTCCTCTATTATTAATATCTTACATTACTAAGGTACATTTGTCACAGCTAATGAACCAGTAACAATACATTATTACTAACTAAACACCATACGTTGTTCAGATTTCTTTAGTTTATACCTATGTCCCTTTTCTGTTTCAGGATCCCATCCAGGGGACCGCATTACATTTAGTCCTCATATCTCCTTAAGCTCCTCGAGGCTGTGACAGTTTCTCAGGCTTTCCTTGTTTTTGGTGAACTTAAAAACTTGAGGAGTATTAGTCAGGTATTGTGTAGAATATCCTTCAATTTGGGTTTGTCTGATATTTCTGTTGTGGTTAGACAGGGGTTCTGGGGTTTGGGGGAGGAAGACCACAAAGGTAAAGTGCCATGTTTCAATACATCACATCAGTGACATCATTGCCTATTACGTACATATGTGTTTTCAACATGACTTACGACTTGATGTGAACCTTGATCATGTGGCTGAGCTAGTGTTTACCAGGTTTCTCCCATAAAGTTACTCTTTCCCCCCCATTTCTGTACCATACAGAAGGAAGTCACTATGCACAGCCCACATGTAAGGTGTGGAGGATTATGCTCCACCTCCTGGAGTGGAGGAGTGTGCACGTACACTCTTTGTTATTCTTCTACTTGAGAGATTTGTTGCCCCACCATTTATTTATTTATTTAATCATTTATTTAGATCAGCATGGACTCTTGGGTATTTGTTTTATACTTTAGGTTATAATCCAACACTACATTCTTTTGTTGCTTAAACTGTTCCAGCTTTGGCCTTTTGGAGCTCTTTCAGTTGGCCCCTATGTCCCTTTTGGACATACTCTCATCATTGTGGGGGTTTTTTTTTTTGCACTTTCTTATTCTTTTTGGTACTATAAGATGTTCCAGGCTCATTTTATATGTTCCTTTTCCCATCTCTAGAGTAAGCCATTTTCCTGAGAAGCCCTAGGTCCTTTTATTGGATAGTGGTAGTAGAAACCAAGTTCTGGGTATTGGGTGTCCTTTTTGCTACTGGGGGTGGGGCATCATTGCTTCTAGGTCCTCTTAGCTGATGGAACAAGGGTATGGAGGTATGTATATGAATATGACTACATATATATGTATATATACATATATATATATATTTCTATATATATCCATCTATATCTACTCATATATTAAGCCAAACATGACTTCATACTGATGTCTCTAACTCCAGTGCCGTACTACATAGATCATTCTAGCCTTTCTCCCTTGCTTGTCTGCAAACTCTCACTCCAGCAGTGAAAAACTAGCTCCCACCATCTGCTATCCATTTACTTACATGTACAGTGGTTTCAGAATGGGTAACTGGTACCACCCCCAGCCTTCAAGTTTTCCAGCTGGTGTTCAGTGCTTATGTGAAGTTCCTTTTGCCTTTAGTCTTAGAGTCTCCACTCACTTCCAAAATTACTTAGGTCAAAACCCTCACTCCTTTCAGTGAGGTCATTTCATACATTTTAATACAGTTGATTCTCATGTTGCAGTCTGCATTCCATTCTGGGATCTCTTGACTCCCTAAATGCTTTTTTTTTTTTAATTTTATATATTCAGGTTCACTGTGCTGTAAAATACTATGGGTTTTGACAAATGCTTAGTGTCCTGCATCTACCATTATAGCATCATATGGAATAGTTTTACTCCCTAAAAAAAAATCCCCTGTGCAAATGAAGGCATTTTTAAGGACTTGAGTGTGCTGGTAGGTAGAAGAAATAGGAATAAATATAAAGCAGTTTTTTATAGGAAAAGGCACGGGTTTGTAGGGCCTTATCATTTGCTGCTGTAGGAGGCAAGGCTTGGGGGCCAGAAGATATGTTTAGGTTAGAGTGAAGTGATGTGACTGAGGAAATAGTGGGTGGGTTTTCCATTTTACCTGAAAAAAAAAGAAAAAACAACCCAAAAGTTCTAGTTCAAGATGTTTTAGTACCTCTGATTTACAGTTGGGGTGGGAGCTGGGTGGTGGATCTTCTTTTTCATGCACCACCTCTTACTTACCAAGCACTACGGTGGCCGCAACTCACCATTTGCTATAACATCCGCTTGAAAGTCCTGCCGACCAATTGCATCTGAAAGCAGTTCTGCTTTTAATTCCAGCTGGTGTTCAGAAACTGGTCTGCTGTCAGGCTGTCACCTGGCTGATGCTGTACTTGAATTGCAGCTGTGGATGGAAACGGTTCCTAAGAGCAGGCAAAAGTTAATTTAGGAAGAAGTGAGAAAATGGGACAGGTGAACTTTATGAAACCTTCTTGTGCAGTAAATATTAATCAGGTTTATCAAAAAGCCATAAGTGCATTAGGATTTTTTTGACAGGGTTGTGAATGGTACTTGAGACCCCAAAATCCAAACCTAGTTCAACCTGCCACCAATTTATGAAGTCCTTTTACCTCTGGTGACTGTTCAATACAGTGGTGATAATGGTGCTATACTTTTCCTAAATCAGAAGGCAGTTGTGAAGATAAATGGAGACAAACCAACCAACCAACCATGTGAAACTGCTCAAGATACCCAAGGTGACTGTAGTGCCCTTTCTGCATGCTCTTCTTCCTCTTTCGCTGGTACTACTTTCTCTCATTCTCTAAACATGGCTTTTGTGCTTGACTCTGCTCTTTGGATTGTACCCTCTGTCCTGGTGTCAACTGTCTTGTGGTTCAGTTGTCCTTGTTGTATGGATGACTCCTACAAGTCTGCCTAGCACTTTGTTTTAAGTTTCAGGCCCCATCTATCTTTTGGTCAAACATTTCTATCTGAATATCTCCCTGCAAAATCAATATATTTAAAAATTAGAATCATCCCGAACAAACTGATCTTCTAGAGTCTCTTACTTGTTTCAAAATAAGTCTTCCAAGCTCCAGATACTGAGTCCTTTTGGCTTTTTATCCGGAACATGTAGCCTTCATGTCAGACGGAGCTCCTTTTGGAATGTTTCCCTCCTGTTTCCTCCACGCTGACTTGTACCATTGGAATAGATTCTTAACTGTGCCCACTACCCCCAGTCCAGTCTATCCCCATCAAGCTTTTATTCCTGCTTACCTTTTACTGTTGTTGTTTTTCTCCTTCCTCCTCCCCCTCTGCACTCCAGTTCAAGCCGTTGTTTCTCAGTCTAGTTGTGTAGGACACAGCTCCTTGGCCCGTGCTGGTCTTATGAGCCTTGCACTCCCCCCACAGCTGAGGCGGTCGGTCGCTGGTCATCGGTCAGCTGCTCACAGCAGCTCACCGCAGCTCTCTGCCGGCCACTCACGCTGGCCACCGGCCTCTCCTGGCAGCCCACAGCAGCCCACAGCAGCTCACGCCAACCTCCGGCTGCTCACAGCAGCCCAGCTCCAGGGAGAGCTGTTGTTCACAATCTTAGCTGTAGAAGGTGCGGCTCACTGGCCCATGTGGGAATCAAAGCAGCGATCTCGGCATTAGGAGCATGGCGCTCCAACCATCTGAGCCAC
Organism: Rhinolophus sinicus; assembly: GCF_036562045.2. Classification (NCBI taxonomy): domain Eukaryota; kingdom Metazoa; phylum Chordata; class Mammalia; order Chiroptera; family Rhinolophidae; genus Rhinolophus; species Rhinolophus sinicus. The sequence continues at coordinate 33,878,238 of NC_133753.1, read as the reverse complement.
CGGGCTGGCCCACCTTTTACTGTTTTCAGTCTATTTTTTTTAACTTAAATTTCAACTCTTAGCTTGGCATTCAAAGTCAACTTGAATTTCTAGCTTTACCTTCCAACTCAATATGTATAAACTACATGTTCCTTCCTGCTTCTGTGTCTTCCTCCCCCACCCCCCACCCCCAAACCTAGGATAAATTTTAGAGTTAGAATTAAACTTGAAGGAGAAAGTACAGGAATATGGATGGGCTTTAGCTTAGTGTAAAGAGGACCTTTCCAACAGAGCTGCTAAAGATGGATGGGAATAATGGAAGAAGCCCACTTGTTACCTCCCAGTTCCTAGGCCTAGGGAACCCATTAAAGCCCTCACCTTCCTCCACTTCCTCAGCATGTGGCCCCTCTTCTCTTTTGAAGCCGCTTCCTCCCATGTCCATGACACTGTACTTGGGTGAATCTCCCACCTCTTTATTACATCTCTGGTTCTTTCTTCCACCTCCTAAATGAATTTTTTGTCTTTTTCCCTTTCCTATGCTCTTTCTAGAAAAGTTTAAGGCTTTTAGTGATCACCTTTTGAGAAAGACTCCCAAGTAAGAATGCTAGCCCTGTCTTCATAGTTTGTCTTGTTTTCCAACTCTTGATATATGTTTCTATTTGGGTACCTTTGAGTCCAAATTTGAACTCATTTCCTTCCTTCTGAAACATGTTCCTTCCCTGTGAGTTCCCTGGTTGATTAATGGCAACAGAGGTTGGCAGACTTTTTCTGTAAAGGGCCAGACAGTAACTATTTTCGGCTTTGTGGGCCATAAGATCTCAGTCCCAATTGCTCATCTCTGCCTTTGTAGTACAATAGTAGCCATAGATAATATGTAAACAAAAGTATGTATGGTTGTGTTTCAATATAACTTTACTTACAAAAATAGGTAGTCAGCTGAAATTGGCCTATGGGCCATAGTTTGCTGACCCATGATCTAGGTCACCCAGGCCTCAACTTCAATATTTATTTGACCTTTCTAGTACTTTTGTTTGCTCTCTTTACATGATTTTTAGTTTCCACTGATTCCACTCTTATGAAAACTCGTATTTCTAAGCTATCGCTCTCCCCCATTCATTGGTCTAGTAGACAAAATTATCCTTTTACATGTTACTCTCCATCAATTTACAGAATCAAAACCCTCTAGTGATTCCCCTTTGCCTATACAATATACAAGGTGTGATCAAACAATACGGTGAATGTTTAAATAAAAAAAGAATTACTACATGTATTATAGTAAAAGACACATTAACCATTAATCCCCCTCAAAATACTCCCCCTCACTTCGAGTACACTTGTCCCATCATTCTTGTCACTTTCTGAAGCAGTTCTGGAATTCCTCTTTTGTGAGTGTCTTTACTTATCCTCCATCATGACAACGCTCCATATCACATATCGCTTCTGGTACGGCAGTTTCTGTCAAATAAAAACATTATGGAGTTTCCTCATCCACCTTATTCACCCGATCTGGCACCATGTGACTTTTGGTTCTTCCCCAATGTCAAAATGACCATGAAAGGTAAACATTTTGAACAATTCAGGACATCGAGGCAGCCACGACAGTGTAACTAAAGACACGAAAGAGGACTTCCAGGACTGCTTCAGAAAGTGGCAAGATTGTTGGCATAAGTGTGTTCGAAGTGAAGGGGAGTATTTTGAGGGGGATTAATAGCAATGTGTCTTTTACTGTCATGATTTTTAAAAAAATTTAAACATTCACCACATTTTGCGATCACATATTGTAGTTAAAACTCTCTAGGTGCAGCTCTTTCTACAGTTTTGCCTCTAACCTCTCTCATTCTGTATGGACACTCCTCCATCCACACTGGTCTGGTTTGTGTTCTGATATTGGTTTTATCTCTGCTCACCATCCTGACTCACAATGGCCTGCCTCCCCTTCCACCTCCTGAAACTTGCCTTTGGGCCTCAACTTGAGTCTCATTCCCAGGTGGAGCTCTGCCCCAGCCCAGTGTTCTGAATAGTGTTTTTGATGTTGTCACTTACCTGTCTAGTTGAGACTGCGCTGGGTTGTAGCTTATATCTTCATAGTGTCCTACTTCTCCATCTGAGCTTTATGATGCTGTTAAGGGCAGCCCAGTTGATGCTCAGTTGACATGGGTAACAGTCACACATTGAACTCTTCACCTTTCCTCCAGATCTGCTCATGCTTTTCGAGTCCCTGTCTGAGTTACTGGCTCCAGGGATCATCAGCCGTGGAGACTCTCTGTGACCCCTTCTCTTTCACCTTCTACCCCACCTCTGATTGCAAAGTCCGGTTGCTGCTGTGTCCCTTGTCTTTCACGTGTCTGCCTTCTCCATCTCCTCTGTTGCTGGCTGAGCTCAGGTCACCTCCATCCTTCACTGACACCATTGGAATAGCCTTCGAATGTGTATCCCCACCACTGCCTTCTTTCCCTTATAACCCCAATACCCTGTTTGTAGGGATCTTACATGTGGGTGTGATCCTGTAACTTCTCAGATCCAAACCCTTCAATGGCTCCTTATTTCCCTGGGGTAAGGGCTAGCCTCCCAACATGCTGTGAGGCCATTGTTGATCTGATATCCTGTCCTCTCCAGCCTTGTTTCTTACTTGTCTCATGTGCACAGCTTGCATTTAACCATATGTAACCTCTAATAGGTCCTCTGTGCATTTGAACGTACTACCCCTCTGTCACCCCTTCCCTGGTCCACCTGGAAAACTGCTACCTGAATTTCTAGGCAGGGCACTAATGTTCTTTCTTCTATAGAACTTTCATTTCTCCTTACCCTTGCCAAAGACCAAAAGGAGTAAAGGTGTAAGATAATCAGTGGGAAAGACACTTGGGCTTGATGTATTTTCTAATGTCCCTCCAGGTTCTACAGTTAACCTAGAGCCTGACCAATGAATAATTAAGTAGGTAAGTCTATAAAACATTTTGAGTGCGTAGTATGCTAAATATGTAGTTTTGACTTATTTCTTAATTTGATCTTGCTGGAGCTTTTTCCTTCTGCCTGCATTACGGTATGTGATGAGGATTGATAACGTAGAATGATTCTGGGTTTATTTATATCCTTTTTTTTTTTTTAACCTGACATCTTCAGTTTACATTGTTAAGATGGGGCAGAGCAGGAAGGAATAATTATTTCATTGCAAATATTTAATATACCTGTGTTTACTCTAGAAAAGTAACTTAGCATCTGTGGCAAAACTTACTACCGTAGACTCTCCATCTCCTAATTGTTCTCCTTTCCTAAGGGAATTTCCCCTCAGAGGAGGCTCACTGTGACGTTGATAGCTCTCCCCAGACAACCCACAGAGGCTGTGAAGAAGGAAGGGGCTGTGAGGCTGCTGAGCAGGAGGGTGACTGTGAACTACATTCCATGCCTCCAGTCATGGTCAAACAGCCATGCCCCTTTTGTTTAATAGCTCAGTCTAGCAAGGACAGCGTATGCTTTCTTTCTGGAAGGATCTGCTGAGCAGAAAAGAAAAGACACAAGATTATGTGGAAAGTATCCTTTTAAAGTGTTCTTTAAAATGTGAGGGTACACAGTATGAAGAGGGAACACCATTACTGTGGTTCCCCTTTCACTTCAGGGTCTGCTGTGGCGTGAGGTGTTGGGGACACCTTACTAAGTGCCTTCTTAGTTGTGGAGGTGAAGGAGCAGGAATTGTAGCACAGTGTTTTAAAGAGCCGAAAGCATCCTTCACTTAATTAACATTTTCAGTCCCATGGATATTGGTGTCAAAGATTCACACACACACACACACACACACACACACAGATATACACAGCACTTTAACACACAATAGACCATTTCTATCTATCTTTAGCTCTCTCCTTGGCAGAGAACAAATATTTTAGTCCTCAGAGATATCCAATCTTTGACTCTTTATTCCTGATTTTTCATTATGGGCAGAGAAACTTTGAAATTAAGGCAAAAGAGTTTTACTTTTGCCAGAAGATACATTTTGCTAAAAGATACATTTTGTTTTATGCTAGAACATAGGGTAATGGGCTCTGAGTTGAAATAATTCTAAATTTAAATTTATAGTGGTTTTTGTAGGTGTATTTAGCTGGAAGTAGGGAAGAATTATTGTAAGCATTTTAAAGACACTCTTTAGTAGTCTTCAGATATCCTTACTTGTCCTGTGGTGTTCAGAAACTGTTTTTGCCTTGGAATTATGGAATATTAGATATGAAAAAGACTTAAAGACTTAGTCCTCCCTCATTTTCTAGGTGCAAAGCCAGATGACCTGCCAGCAGAGCTGTGGTCAGCGCCTGGGGCTCTTCCCCCTTCTCTTTCTCTGACCACACATAGGGTCCAAACTTAGCAAGATGACTATTTAATCACTAAACTAATGAGAGTGTTTGCCTTCACTTTAAACTTCAGTCAGATTTGATAAGCCTCACTTTGCTGTTCAGTTTTTGCCTGATCATCTTTTTCTGATAGGTTTTTATCTGTGGCACTTCTTAGAGTGCTTTTAACACATAAAGCTTGTCTGATGTCATAGAACTGCACATAAAAAATCGCCAGGAATGTAAGATTTGCCTCCTTTACCCCCTCTTCCTTTAAATTCCTTCCCACAGCGAGGGGATGTGTTGTGTGTCTGCAGCACATGACACTGACTCGGGTCCCCCAGGCAGCTGACTAATGAGACCTAAGGAGCACACGGCATTTCACCCACCTCAGCACAGACTTGCCAGGCCTAACAGCTCCTGCCACGTGCCCCTGCTGAGAGTCATCAGGTGACACCATTGGGCTGGTGCTCACTGGCCTTGGTAGGGAGGAGTGGAGGCTGGAACATTAAGGGCTGGCATTTGTCAGGGAGCACCCTTAGGTGCTGATGGCATGAGTCTTGCTTGCGTTCCCAGGAGAGACGGGTGATGTGATGACCCAACATGCCAGGCAGGCTGGCTTCCGGTGGAGCAGGCAAACCTGCAGTAACCCACAGGCAGATGCAGTCACAGCGGCCTTGAGGGATCTTCCCTGGGTCTGGTTCGTAGCTCGGCCTTCACTGCTGGGTGACCTCAGTCAATTCCATAACCTCACTAAGCTTCCATTTTCCTGTCTGTGTAGTGGTGGTGGTGATCCTTACCTTGCAGGTGGTAAAAGTAAGAAATAATGTAGGCCAGGCCCGAGCAGGCCTCCTGCACATTGATGAGCTCAAGGCATAGTGGCTATTGCCTCTCTTATTCAAGAACAGCCACATGCTTCCTTGCTGGTATTGGTACAATCCACGAGAATGGCTTTTGTCTAGGAATTTGAACTCTCGCTTTTAAACCTGATGGTTTCAGCTGAAGAGAATCATGAAATGCTTTATCGTGTCTTAGGTTCTTTTATTAATTATCCCTAGAGTAAGACTTAGAAATGTTATAGAGTCAAGCCACCTCCTCATCACAGCTGTGATGTGGTCTGAATATCACAGATGTCTGGCTGACGTCCCATGGAGTCTAGGTGAGCCTTCTACCTTTGCCCAAATAAAGAATTGGTGTTTTTCTTTTAATATACTAGATCCCATTGCTTTTCTCAGGCTGAAATGAATATTAAATAGCCAGAAGTTTCCTGTCCATGATCAATTCTAATGCTTTTTGTGAAGGGAAATGGTTGTGAATTATTACCAGTTAATTAAATGAGTGTTTCCGTTGAGTCCTGCATGCAGACTTTTATCCAAGCCTGTTTAGAATCATGCAACATCAGAGCCAGAAAGGTTTTTAGGCCACCCTTTCAATTTGTGGACAAGGAAACTCAGTCAGGGATATAAATGAGTTGCCCAGCTTCTGCGAAGTAATGCCAAGGGAAAGCAAACATTGGCTAAGTAGGTATATTTGGGGAGGAGGGGGTGCTGGAGATCTGTTGGGCACGTCAGGTGAATGGAGTATGATTCCTAAACTGTGTAGTCCATATACTCCTGTATGCCTCGGGCCATGGTGGCATGCTTTTATATTGTGTAAAGTGCTGGCACATAGTATTTATTGAGGGACAAAATAGTATTATTCCTATTTGTAGGTGATGAAATTGAGGTAATCCAATGACCTTCCAATGCAGATCATTAGACCAAATCAACAGATACATATTTAGTATTTACTTGGTTCAAGGAACTCCATGAGGCCCTTTGGGGAATATAGAAATCTCAGGTCCCACTGAAATGGTGCTTACAAACTTATTCCAAGTGGTGAGATATATGAAATTTTCAGTATACGAGTATGAAATTTTATCTAATTGTTCAACAACATAGGTAAATATTAAGATAATAATTGAGATAGGAATTTTGAGACTAGAGGGATCAATGTGCATGTCAAGATTTTCCCAGCAGAAGTTCCTTCATTGAGCTCCTGTAGCTGCATCATCTTCGCCTGGTGCAGGTGGTTACCCATCCTACTTGCAGTCCCAGGTTGCTGCTCAGGGATCCTGAACACTTGGTAGTGATCCCAACCTTGGAGTAATTCAGTTAAGATTTGAATGAATGGGAAGGTGAAGTGAAGAAAGAATGGCTTTCCAAGCCGAGACGACAGCATGAGCAAGTTGGTGTCTCTGTGATAGTGAAGAGATGGGCCTGATTAGAAGAGCAGGTTTAAAGAATGGACATTTGAAAAAGAAGTTTGGGTAAATTAGTGGGGAGGCAGTAAAAGGGGAACCCTGGAGGCCCAGAAAGCCAGGTGAAGCAGAGTAAAAGTTTATTCTGAAGGCACTGGGAAGCCACTGGAGGCTTGATCGGGAAAGCTGATGAGAGTGGAACTTTGGAAGGGGTATTTGGGCAGTGAGGTATAGGTATTTATGTTTGTTTGTTTGTTTGTTTTTTTATACCACAAAAGTTTTTAATTTGATGTCCAATTTTTTTTTGTCACTTGTGCTTTTGATGTCATATCTAAGAAACTATCACCTAACCCAAGGTCGTGAAAATTTACTCGTATGTTTTCTTCTAAGAGTTTTATACTATTTGTTCTTCCATTTATGTCTATGATATTTTGAGTTCTTGTTTACATATGGTATGAGGTTCGGGCCCACCTTCATGTTTTGCATGGGGTTATCCAGTTGTCCTAGCACCATTTGTTAAAAAGAGTATTCTTTCTCCATTTAATTGCCTTGATACTCTCATGACCCTTTTTAATCCTTCCCTATTTGTCTTATTTTTCTCACCTCTGTCCCTAGGTAACCACTAATGTGATTTCTTCCACTACAGATTAGTTTGCCTTTTCTAGACAAAACTGTATTATTTTTTTGTTTGGTATTTTTCATTCAGTATTCCATGTTGTTTCATGTATCAATAGTACATTCTTTTATTCCATTTTCTATTCCATTGTATGGCTATACCACATTTTTAAAAAGGTCCTGTGAGCAGTTGTGTAAATATCTTTGTATGGACTATGCTTTTCTATTTTGGGGTAAGTACCTAGGAAGGGAATGGCTGGATCAAATGGGAGGTGTTTATATAATTTTTTAAGAAAATGTCAAACTGTTTCCAAAGAGATAGTACGATTTGACAGTCCCATTAACAATGTAAGCTTTAGGTGATGGTACAGCTAACCTCGACCCTGCTATTGGAAGTTACAAAGGTGAGAAGTGAATGAACCAACTGGATTTGGGATCGAGTGAACCTTGGGGCCTAGAACAACAAGCTGAAGTTCTATAGAAAAAATACAAAGCTCGTAGGATTTGGGGTCTTATGACCACACAGGATGTGGGAAGCAGAGGCTTACAGCATATAGAAAAGATGCAGAGGTTTTAGTTGATGGCAAACTCAAGCTGGGCCACCAAGGCTTCTCAAAGTGCTCATGTAGGTCTGTAGCTGCATCAATAAAGGACACTGTCAAGGTCAAGGTTGGTGATAATCTTGCTCTCCCCTGTGAGGGTCAGGTTACACCTTCAGTCTGATGTTCACTTTTTAATGGGGGTTTGGAGAAATTAGGACATATTGGGAGGAAACTGATCGTGTAGAGGAGGAGAAACCATGTCCTGTATGAAGCTACTTGGGATATCCATGTTTGTTAATTCATCTCCTCATTCATTCATCAAACCGTTCCCAATCCTCTTATGTATAAGGCAGGGTCCTAAGGGACAGGGCCTGATGACTAAAGCATGATGTGGTTCCAGCGGTGGTCCCCATAATCGTGTGGAGTTGCCCAATTGTCTCAAAGAGGTCTGGGAAGGTCTCCCTGTAAGGGTGAGTTTTAAGTTGAGTCTTGATGGACAAATGAGAGTTTGACAGGTAAATAAGAGAGGAAAGGATTTTCTAGCCAGAAAGATTACATACCCCAAATCGCTAGGCAATAAGCCTCAGACAGGTAATGTGTGCACAATTTTGACTACATTCCCCAGTATGCTTCCCGACCCATAATGTGTTTGGTTGATCTCTTGGATTAAATGAAATAACATGCCTCCCTGGAGAGTTCACAAGTTATTAAAAGAGGCTGAGATACAGGCTGTATGAGTTTGGATGGTGGGGACACAGCATACAGGGCTCTGTGCCATGATAAGGTGTGTGGAAGTGAGGTCTTGTCTCTTCTTTGTAGATCCAGGATTCCTAATTGGACCTACTTGGATTTTGTGCCCAAACCCGAACCACTTACAGAGGGTGGTGAGTAGCAATTACTCAGATGGCCAGATATAGGGTGTGTGTCAGCTTCAGGCCAGTCGTCGTGTCTGGAGGAATTCAATGCTCTGAATGGCAAGGCCTGGGTCACATGTCCAATTAGGAGCTAGTGGTAGAATCCCAGCTGAACCATTTGGACTACATGTGAGGGAGTGGTAGTTCTCAAAGCTGATGTGCTGTTTCTCTGCGACAGTAAAGAATACATTTTTACATTAAAACCCAGCATACCCTTAGACTTGCATACAAAACTGCAAACAGAAGTTTCATGACGTAGTACTTTTTTTTTTTTTTTTTACTACTTGGCGTGTTCATGTTTTTGTTCCATTTTATTCTACTTAAAAATTCCTGTTGTATGCAACCCACTCCATTGTTTTCATGTCCCACTAATGAGTCTCAACCTGCAGTTTGTAAAAACCCTGTCCTAAGATCAAAGGTCTTAAATGGGCTAGGCTTGAAGATGGCATTTGCGTCTGGCTTTTCCTCTGCAATGATAGCATGGGTCGAAAATATGGAAGCTAACCTGTTCTACTTGTGAGAGCTCCTGATGCTAAGGGGTGGAATCTCCTGCAGTCTGTCAGAGCAGCCCCTGACCTGTTGGGGGTGGGGTGGCCTTCTTTGCAGGCCCTCACAGCGGTGTTGTAGGAAGGAGTTTAAGGGCTGGCTGTGGGCTGGCGGATCGCAGAGGTGCGGGCATTCTGTCTGTCTGGAGGCTGGCAGCAGCTCCTTCTGTGCCAGCAGAAGTTTATGTTGTGCGGTTGAATGTGTATGGTTCTGCCAGGCCTTTATCTTGAAGGTGAAGGAGCGGCTTTTAAAAATAACGTATTTTTGACTTGAAACAAGTCAAGGCAGAGAGTAAGACAATTAGAGACTGACATCCTGTTTAGTCATCTCTCCAGAGGGCTCTATTTTCAGAACTGTTCTATAAAAGTTCACAAGTGGTATTAAGATAGTTACGGGGGTATAGTTAAGTTAGCTGTAGTTGTGATGCAAGTAGCTGATTTGTACACTGGGGTGATTTACAGTGTGGAAACCATATTGACAGCACATTTTATGCAGAGCGAGAGAGAGTTAATAAGAATGGGCGCTGTATAGATAAAGCTTTCTGAGTCAGTACAAAACAGGCAACTTTTTTTTTTTAAAGTATACGATCAGGATGTGGTATTAAAAAATATGTGGTGGTGAGCTCGGGTAGGTTCAGTGCGTTTTTCCCCGCCGGTCTTTGTCACCTGTAGGGACAGTAAATAGTACTGCTAATGCTCTTTGAGGTCATCCAATGGAAGCCATATCAGAAATGCTGAATAATGACATCATGGACTTGCAGATGACAACAGTGAAAGTTGGGGTGGTTAGAGGCCTTCCCCAGAGCCAGCTGTGGCAGTCAGGTCGGAATCTATGTCCCAGGCTAGTTAGGGGCTCTTTTCACCATGTCATGTAATTGAGCAGCTTATTTAAATTTAATATTCTACCAAAAATGGCCATCTATATCTATACTCAGCTTCTCTGGACCTCTCTCTCTTAGATGAAAGGCCAAAGGCAGAAATGGGCTGACCCTGACAAGATTTTATTTAAGGACAATTGTAAATTCATGTATTTGGGTCCAAAAGAACCTCAAAATCCAAGGCTTACTTAGAAGTGTTCACCTGTAGTTCAAGGTTAGCAACAGCATGAAAAGGGCCGAGCCTGCCTACTGTGGCTAGTATGATCAGAGCAGATGTGGAGGGTGCCACCCCATCCTGGGGACATGCTGTGTGAAGGTCCTTGGGTGCTGGCGCACGTGCCAAGGATGGGACCAAATCAGGTTGCCTCATTTGCAGAATGTACATCTTGATATCTCAGCTCATCGATAAGAACTTGAAAGAATGTTGATACTCCTGTGAATAGTAGTGAATGCAGCTGCCTTCCCTAGTGCTTCCTGGAGATGAGGTGGAAATGGCATAGACAGAAACAGCATTCCTCTCTTCATATGTTTTACTTCCTAAAAAATAAAGGTTTGCAGTTGACCATGTCACATTTGTTATATATATTACCTCATATATTGCCATTACCTTTCCATTCCATATACTTATCATGTGGTTTAATAAAATGCTGCTCTTATAAACGGTGTGTGTAAGATAGGGACATCTCAAAAACAATGACCAAGTTTATGGGTTCTTCTTGATATCATGAAGGGCCAAAATGGAAGATAACACAATTCAAGAGAAGGGAAACACTGAAAGAATTGTTTCTTTTCGGTTTGCTTTTCAACCATTACGGTTTCGTGCGTTATCACCTGATTCTTGTCCCTCTACTAGTAGTTTCATGAAAAGACTTAGATCTGATTTATGGCTGTGACTTGAGCATTTAGGCCTCTCTGTGAAGAATTATTTAAGGCCCATAAAAAGTATTTTAAAGTGAGAATGTAACATACAGTTTTTTCTCTCTTTCTAGGTGGATCTGGAGCCAGAAGGGAAAGTGTTTGTAGTAATAACCCTAACGGGGAGTTTCACTGAAGGTAAGTATGAGTTTGGGGTGGCTTCTGGTGTAATCTTCAGTTCATACTCAGTAGGAATTTCTATCATGGAAATTATAAAAAAAGCACTTTGTAAAAGATGCTTTAAAAAAATTCACTGTTTTAAGTTAGGCTGGCTGGTATTTTGTTGTTTAATAGTCATTGGTTTGAGTTGCCAGATTATATATATTTGCTAAATCTGGCAATCGTGTGCTTTGTTTAATATGTTGAGTTTTGATTTTGCTCATCATCATCTTAGCTGACTTGGTTCTTGCCTCTTTTGGTTCATATCTATTCAACTGTACTTCAGATTTTTGTTTTTGGGCCAGCCCTTTAATTTGCCCCTGAATGTGTTGAAAACGTAAGGATTGTGTTCTTTTCTTTATATTCTTTATGTCATTCCATTCTTTAAGGGATTCCGGTCCTCTTCCCCTGGTAGCACCCCCAGCTCTCACTCCCCAATTTTTAAAAAAAGTGAGGTAAAATTTATATACAGTGAAATGAAGATCAGAAGTGTGGAGTTTGAGTTTTGACAAATGCTTACAACGAGGTGACCGGTACCCCAGTCCACCATATAGAACATTTCCGTTACTCTGAAAGTTCCCTTGCATCTTTTCCCAGTCAATCCCCTGTTGCCTGAGACAATAAATATAATATTTTGTTTTGTTTTTTCACAATAGATTATTTTTGTCTATTCTGGAAGTTCATATGAATGGAACTACAAAGTATGTTCTCTTTTGTGTCTGATTCTTTTCCTCAGCATAATTTCTGTCAGCTCTTATATCAGTATCCTATTCTTTTTTGTTGCTGAGTATTCATTCCCTTATATCAATGTAAAACAATGTGTTTACCCATTCCCCTCTTGATGGACATTTGGAGTTTTCCATGTTTTGGTTATTATGAAAATGCTTCTATAAACATCCTTGTACCTAAATTTTTGTGGACATACACTTTCATTTCTCTTGGATAAATACCTAGCAGTGGAATTGTTGGGTAAAAAAGTAGATATGTGTTTATTTAACTGTATAAGAAACTCTCAAATGGTTTTCTAAAATGGTTGTATTCTTATACTGTCACCAGCAATGTAGAAGAGTCTCAATTACTCCATATCTTCACCAACACTTGGTGTGGTCAATCTCTTTAATTTTAGATATTAAGTATAAAATTATATTTCATAGTTTTAATTTGCATTTTTCTGATGGTAAACACTTTCTCATGTGCTTATTGGTCTCTCTCTTTTTTTCAAGTGCCAGTTCAAGTCTTTTGCCCTGTTTTCTGATACTGGGTTTGTCTTTTCATGACTGATTTATAGAGTTCTTTATGTTTTCTGGCTATGCATCCTTTGTGAGAAATATGTATTGTGAATGCTTTCTCCCAGGCTGTGGCTTTCCTTTTCACTTTCTTAATGGTGACTTTTTTTAAAATCAAGTCCAATTTATCAGTCTCTTTCATAGTTTATACATTTTGTGTCCTCTCTAAGAAATCTGTCATAAGGTCACAAAAATATTCTGTTTTCATTTGGAAGCTTGTAGGTTTAGCTTTTATGTTTAGATCTATGTTATGTTTAGGTCTTTGTTCCCTCTTAAATTAATATTTGTGTGTGGAAGGGTTGAGATTTCTTTCCCTATACAGTAACCCAGTTGTTCTAGCATCATTTGTAGAAAAGACTCCCCCTTTCTCCATTGGATCAACTTGGTACCTTTGTCAAACTCAACTGACTGTACATGTGGATCTGTTGTGGATTGCCTATGCTTTCTGTTGATCTATTCATCTATCTTTATGCAAAGATGGATGACGTCTTTGTTACTGTTACTTTTTAATAAATCTTAAGGATAAGTAGTGTGAGTCCTCCACACTACTTTATGTTTCCAACTTTATTCTTTATGTTTATTTATTTAAGGCTATTTTAGCTATCCACCATATTTTGAAGTTTGATGTCAATGTTAAAGCCAGCTTACCAGTTTCCGTATAAGCCTGCTGGATTTTGAATTGAAATTTGATTGACTCTATAGATCAATTTGAGGAGAACTGACATGTTAACAATTGTGTGCATCTTCAAATCCATAAGCATGGTATATCTCTCCATTTACTGATGATCTTTAATGTCTCTCATCAATATCAATATTTGCAATATTATGTAATTTTTAATATAAAGACATTGTACATGTTATTGACAATGTATTCCTAAATATTTTAAACTTTTTCATGCTGTTATAAATGGCATTTTTAAGTTTTTATTTTGAAATTTGTTTTTACTATTATTTAGAAAAGAAAAGTTTCGTATATTGACTTTGTATCCTGCGACCTTAACAAATTCATTTATTAGTTCTAGTAGTTTGGTTTTTTGTAGATATCTTAGGATTTTTTTCTGTAAGCAATCATGTTGTCTCTAAATAAAGGCAGTTGTATTTTTCTGTTCTACTACTTGTGGCTTTTATTTCCTTTTCATACCTTGCTGTGCTTGGAGGCCTCTAGGATAGAGCTCCCTGCCTCATAACCAATCTTAGAGAAGGAATTTAGTCTTTCCCCAGTAAGTATGATATCAACTGTATCATTTTGTAGATGTCCTTTATCACAATTGAGGAAGTTCCTTTCTAGTCCCAGTTTTCTGATAGTCTTTTTTTTTAATCTAAAAAGACTGTTAAATTTTGGCAAGTGCTTTTTATTTATCTATTTAGATGATCATATGGTTTTGCTCCTTTATTCTTTATTTTCTAACAGGCAGTTACATTACTGGCTATAACCTTAAATTATAAAAGGCTTTTTAGAGTGGAATTTTAAAAACAGTTTTTCTTTAGTTCTTGGGTAAATTCCATAGTCCTGGAACACAGTCTGCACTCATAAGGCAGAACCAATCTGGGGTTTCAGTGGTGTTTTAAGCCCCTATAACTTTGTGGGACTCTAGCTTTAAACTCTCTCTCCTACAGTGGGAAACAGGTAAAATCTCAACTCATTTCTTTCAGGGTTCTAGCTCTTGCTTTTTCCTGGACCACTCAGAGTCTCCCTTGTACATGCACACTTTAGGAGAATCACAGATTTGAGGAGTGTACAGATTTGGGGATTCTCTCTGTGGCCCATCCTTTCAAGATTTGTCTGCTCAATTTCCAGTTAGCTGGTAGTCCTGACTCTTATCATTTCACTCTTCGAGCCAATGGAGCGGTAGCTTTCTATTTGAATTCTATTAACCAGACTCTGAGCAATCTGGAATAATCTTGGGAAATGACGTATCAATATGGATCCTTTTAGTTCTGAGCAAGATGGTGGAATAGGTAAATGCTGTGCTTGCCGCCTCCCATGATCAAATAAAAATTACAACTAAATTATAGTATAATCAACCCCAAGAACCATCTGAAGACCAGCTTAACAGAACTCCTATAACTAAGGATATAAAGAAGAGGCCACATTGAGACTGGCAGGAGGGGCAGAGATGCAAAATGGGCTGGCCCCACATCCTTAGGTAGTGGTTGAACATCGGGAGGGACACCTCAGCAGTGGAGATCCCTCTAGAGGAGTGAGGGATCTCAGCCCCACACCAGGTTCCCTAACCCAGGGATCCAGTGCCAAGAAGAGGAGTTCCCACAATATCTGGCTGTGAAAAACAGCAAGGATTCTCACTGACCTGGTGAGACGGAAGGCTGTTAGAAATCTAGATACCCTCTTAAAGGGCCCACACACAGACTCACGCACTTACAGGCACTCACCCTGGGCTCTGGCAGATGGGTGGCAATTCTAGAGGTGCCAAAGACATACAGGTAAAGACTGAGTTGTGTGGATTCAGAGTGAGGGCTAGAGGGACAGCCTCCATTATCTCTGTATGGAGCCCACCTTCAGTGTAGCCTACAGGTGGATGCCATCTTTCCTGTGTTGCGTCTTCTCCTACACAGCCAAATCTGAACCTTCATTGGCCTGATGAACTCTGCTCACCCCACTGGTGACTCCCTGGAACCTGACCCTGCCAAACTCCTGCAACATCATCTGAGGCACTTTTGACATCTGGGCAACCAGCCCTGCCCTGCACACTGCAGGAGGCTTTTTCAGCAGCAAACAACCCACAGTGGCTTGTGTGGCCACCTGAGGTACTTTCACTGGTGGACAACCAGCCCCAGCGTACTCTGCAGCGTTTCTTAGACAACTCTCAGGGATATGCAGGTCCAAGGCAAGTGACAGCTGGCCTCAGTGTTCTCTGGGTATTTTGAGTGCTCACAGGCTCAACACTGGCACCAGAACTGAATCTGCATTAACCTCATGAACACTACCTATCCCACCCCAGTGATTCCCTGGGACCCCGCTTAGCCCAACTCTTGCAGCATTGCTGGAGGCACATTCTGAGCCTGGGCAATGAGCCTCACCCTGGGGACCCTCTGAGCCCAACTCTTGCAACATTGCGGGAGGCACATTCGAAGCCTGTGCAACAAGCCTCACCCCATGCATTTCAGGAGGCTCTTTCAGTGGCTGAGGGTTATGGGCAGCCAGCAGGTAGCATCAGGCCTCAGGGTGTCCTGGGCTTTTTGCTAAGCTGCCCCAGGCCTGATATTGGTGACAGCCAGCCTTGGTTCTCAGTCTGGTTATCCCCATATGCCTCCAGGTCCAGCACAGGCAGCTACCAGCCTCAGATAGCTTTGTAGATCCTGCCAGGTAGCCCTGGGCTGGTCACAGGCAGCAGCTGACCTTAGCCTGCATGAGAGCCCTTCACAAGAGGCCCCAGAAGCAGCATACCCAAAGCTTGGCTTCAGACCACAGAGAGCACCACCCAATTAGCCCCATAAGCAGCACGCCTAAAGGGTGGTCACAGTAGGCACAGGAACCCACTGGGGCAAATCCTCCTCTGAGGGGTCAGCCCCCACACAGCAGCTCATATGCTGTGGGCATGGCCAGTCCTCACAGTCAGTCAGCCTGAGAGTCAATTCCACCCACTGACATGCCAAAAGTAATCAAGGCTCAACTACAACAGAAGGGCACACACAGCCAATACAAGGGACACTCCTGGTGCACGCGGTGCAGGTGATCAGGAAGATTGTGCCACGCCATACAGAACACCTACTACTTAAGTTTACCTGGTGAAGACTGAGAGACATAAGAGATCTACCTAATACATACAAATGAACTCAGAAAGGCAGCCAAAATGAGGAAACAAAGAACCATGTCCCAAATAAAAGAACGGGAAAATTCCAGAAAAAGAACTAAATGAAATGGAAGCAAATAACCTACCAGAGACAGAGTTCAAAACACTGATTATAAAGACGCTCAAGGAATTTAGTGAGAACTTGAACAAAGAGACAGTAAGCATAAAGAAGGACATGGAATTCATGAAACAAAAAACAGAACTAAAGAATACAGTAACTGAAATGAAGAATATACTAGAAGGAATCAAAAGAAGATTACATGAAGCAGAGGATCGAATCAGTGACTTGGAAGATAAGATAGCAGAAAACATCCAATCAGAACAACAAAAAGAAGAAAGAATATGAAAAAAGAAGGTAATTTAAGGGACCTCTGGGACAACGTCAAGCATGCCAACATTCACATCACAGGCATCGTGTTTCCCTGAAGATAAGACTTGGTCTTATATTAAGTTTTCCTCCAAAAGACACATTAGGGCTTATGTTCAGGGGATGTCCGCCTGAAAAATCATGCTAGTGCTTATTTTCCTGTTAGGTCTTATTTTCGGGGAAACAGAGTACCAGAAGGAGAAGAAAGGGAGTAAAGGATCAAGAACCTATTTGAAGAACTAATGACTGAAAACTTTCCTAACCTGGTGAAAAAAATAGACATACAAGCCCAGAGAGTCCCAAACAAGATGAACCCAAACAGGCCCACACCAAGACATCATAATTAAAATGGCAAAAGTTGAAGACAAAGAGAGAATCCTAAAAGCAGCAAGAGAAAGACATCTAGTTACTTACAAAGAAGCTCCCATAAGACTACCAGTTGATTTCTCAATTGAAACTTCGCGGGCCAGAAGGGAGTGGCATGAAATGCTCAGTGATAAAAAACAAGGCCCTATAACCAAGATTACTCTACCCAGCGAAGCTGTCATTTAAAATTGAAGGAGAGATAAAGAGCTTCCCAGATAAGAAAAAACTAAAGGAGTTTATCACCACCAGACCAGTATTGCAAGAAATGTTAAAGGGACTTCTTCAAGAAGAAGAAAAATATGAACAATAAGATGTCAATAACTGTATTCCTATCAATAATCACCTTAAATGTAAATGAATTGAATGCTCTAATCAAAAGACAGAGTAGCTAAATGGATAAGTAACAAAGACTCATACATATATTGTCTACAAGAAACCCACTTCTGATTGAAAGACACATATAGACTGAAAGTAAAGGGATGGAAAAAGATATTTCATGCAGGTGGAAACAAACGCAAAAAACTGGGGTAGCTGTACTTATACCAGAAAAAATAGACTTTAAAACAAAGACTACAATAAGAGACAAAGAAGGACATTACATAATAATAAAGGAATCAATCCAACAAGAGGATATAAGCCTAGTAAACATCTAAGCACCCAATATAGGAGCACCTAAATATATAAAGCAAATATTGAATGACATAAAAGAAGAGACTGACAGTAATACAATCATAGCAGGGGACTTTGACACCACATTGACACCAATGGACAGACCTTGCAGACAGAAAATCAACAAGGAAACATGACACACGAGACCAGATGGATCTAATATTTTTAGAGCATTCCACCCAAAGACAGCAGAATACATATTCTTTTCAAGTGCACATGGAACATTTTCCAAGATAGACCACATGTTAGGCCACAAAACAAGTCTCAGTAAATTCAAGAAGACTGAAATCGTATGAAGCGTCTTCATCATCCACAATGGCATGGCACTAGAAATCAATTACAAAAAAAAAAAAAAGAAAGGAAAACACACAAACACATGAAGGTTAAATAACATGCTACTAAACAATGAGTAAGTTAACAGTTAGATCAAGGAAGAAATCAAAAGAGACCCTGAGACAAATGAAAATGAAAACACAACAACCCAAATCAATGAGATAGAGCAAACGCAGTCCTAAGAGGAAAATCATAACAGTACAGGCCTACCTCAAGAAACAAAAAAAAATATCAAATAAACAATCTAACTTTACACTTCAAGAAACTAGAAAAAGAACAGCAAACAAAGCCCATAGTGAGTAGAAGGAAGGAAATAAAGATCAGAATGGGAATAAATGAAATAGTCTTAAAAAAAATAAGAAACAATACAAAAGATCAATGAAACCAAGAGCTGGTTCTTTGCAAAGATAAACAAAATTGATAAGCCTTTAACCAGACTCATCAAGAAAAAGAGAGAGGGGACCCAAATAAATAAAATCAGAAATGAAAGAGGAGAAGTGACAATGAACACCACAGAAATACAAAAATTTATAAGAAAATACTATGAGCAATTTTACACCAACAAATTGGACAATCTGGAAGAAATGAATAAATTTCTAAAAACATAATCATCCGAGACTGAATCAAGAAGAAACAGAAAGTCAGAACTGACTGATTACTACTAATGATATCGAATCAGTAATTTTAAAAACTCCAAATAAACACAAGGCCTGGACTTGTTGGTTTCACAGGGGAATTTTACCAAACATTCAAAGAAGAATTAACACCTGTTCTTCTCAAACTATTCCAAAAAATTCAAGTGGAGGGTAGACTCCCAAGCTCATTCTACGAGGCCACCATTACCTGATTCCACAATCAGACAAAGATATTACCAAAAAAAAAGAGAATTATAGGTTGATATCCCTCATGAACATAGATGCAAAAAATCCTTAACAAATATTAGCAAACCAAATCCAGCAATACATTAGAAAAGGTCATACAGCACAATTAAGTGGGATTTATTCCTGGGATGCAAGGTTTGTTCAATATCTACAAATCAATTAATGTGATATGCCACATAAACAAAATAAAAGATAAAAACCATATGATCCTATCAACAGATGCATAAAAAGTGTTTGACAAAATCCAGCATCTATTTATGATAAAACTTTCAGCAAAGTGGGAATAAAGGGAACATACCTCAATATAATAAAGGCCATATATAACAAACCCACAGCTAACATCATACTCAATGGGAAAAAGCTAAAAACATTTTGCTTAAGATTAGGAACAAGACAAGGATGTCCACTTTCACCACTTCTATTCAACATAGTATTGGAAGTCGTAGCCACAGCAATCAGACAAGAATAATAAGTAAAAGGCATCCAAATGGGAAAGGAAGAAGTAAAACTGTCATTATTTGCACATGACGTGATACTATATATAGAGAACTCTAAAAATTTCACCAAAAAAAACTGTTAGAACTAATAAATGAATTTAGTAAAGCAGTGGGATACAAAATTAATATTCAGAAATTGGTTGCATTTTTATACATCAGTAATGAACTCTCAGAAAGAGAAATTTAAGAAAACAATCCCATTTACAATTGCCTCAAAATAAAGTTAGGAATACATTTAACCAAGAAGGTAAAAGATCTGTACTCTAAAAATTATAAGACATTGAGGAAAGAAATTGGAGAAGATACAAATAAATGGAAGCATATACCATGCTCATGTATAAAGTGAATTAACATAGGTAACGTGTCCATACCTATGTTAATTCAGTGCAGTCCCTATCAAAATATGAATGGCATTTTTCACAGAACTAGAACAAATAATCCTAACACTTAAGAGTATATGGAACCATGAAAGACTCTGAATAGCCAAAGCAATCTTAAGAAAGAAGAGCAAAGTTGGAGGTATCATGCTACCTAATATCAAACTATATTACAAGACCTTAGTAATCAAATCAGCATCATACTGGCATAAAAACAGGCACACAGATCAATGGAATAGAATATAGAGCCTAGAAATAAACCCACGCTTATATGGTCATTTAATCTGTGACAAAGGAGGCAAGAGTATACAGTGGGGTAAAGACAGTCTGTTCAATAAATGGTGCTGGGAAAACTGGACAGATACATGCAAAAAATGAAAGTGGACCACCTCACACTATATACAAGAATAAACTCAAAATGGATTAAAGACTTAAAAGAAGACCTGAAACCATAAACTCCTAGAAGAAAACAGGCAGTAAGCTCTCTGACATTGCTCTCAGTAATATTTTTTCTGATATATCTCAAACAAGGGAAACAGAAAAAATAACCAAATGGGATTACATCAAACTATAAAGTTTTTGCCCAGAGAAGGAAACCATCAACAAAACAAAAAGACATCCTACTGAATGGGAGAAAATATTTGCCAATGATACATCTGATAAGGGGTTAATATCCAAAATTTATAAAGAACTCATATAATTCAACACCAAAACAATCAGCAGTTCAATTTAAAAATTGACGGAGGACCTGAATATATATGTCTCCAAAGAAAACACACAGATGGCCAAAACAAACATATGAAAAGGTGCTCAACATCACTCATCACCACAGAAATGCAAATTAAAACCATAATGAGATATCACCTCACACCTGTCAGAATGGTTATCATCAATAAATAAAAAAAAACAAGTGTTGGCGAGGACATGGAGAAAAGGGAACCCTCATCCATCCACTGTTGGTAGAATTGCAAATTGTTGCAGCCACTATGGAAAACAATATGGAAGTTCATCAAAAAATTAAAAATAAAATTACATTATGACACAGCAATTCTACTTCTGGGTATTTATTCATAGAAATCCAAAACACTAATTCGAAAAGGTGTATACACCCCTGTGTTCCCTGCAGTGCTATTTACAATAGCTAAGATATGGAAGCAACCTAAATGCCCATCAATACAAGATTAGATAGGGAAGATGTGGCACATTTATACTATAGAATATTACTCAGCCATTTAAAAAAATGAAATCTTGCCATTTGCAACAACATGGATAGACCTAGAGGGTATTATGCTAAGTGAAATAAGTCAGAGAGAGACATATACCATATGATCTCACGTATATGTGGAATCTAAAGAACAAAATAACAACAACAGCAAAACCCAAAAACAGAAACAGACTCAGAGATACAGAGAACACACTGATGGTTACCAATTGGGGGTGGGGGCGGGTTAGGGGGCTTGGTGAAAAAGGTGAAGACCTTAAGAAGTACAAATTGACAGTTACAAAATAGTCACGAGGATATAAAGCATAGAAAATATAGTCAGTTATATTGTAATAATTATGTATAGTGCCAAGTGGGTATTAGACTTATTGGGGGATCACTTCATAAATTATATAAATGGGGGATCACTTCATAAATTATATAAATGTCTAAGCGTTACCCTGTACACCTGAACTAATAGAAAATAGCATTGAATGTGAGGTATAATTTAAAAATTTTTGAAATGGATCTTTTTTTAAAAACTAGACTCATTGGGGTAACACTGGTTAACAACATAAATTTCAGGTGCACGACATTGATAGTCTCCTGTAGTCACTTTGGACTTGACCCCTTTTACCCTCTTTGTCCTCCCCCCTCACCTTTCCCTCTGGTAACCACCATTCTATTGCCCGTGTTTATGAGTTTGTTTTTGTTTGTTTTTTGTTGCTTTTTATCCCACGTATGAGTAAAATCATACAGTTCTTGTCCTTTTCTGTCTCATGTGTTGCACTTAGCATAATACTGTCAATATCCATTTGCCCAGTGCAGTTCCCTTCTTTCAAGTGTCAAATTCTAATTTCTGCCTTTTTTGAGTTGCTCTCCAGTGTTTTCAATTAGTTGTTTTAAAATATATTTTCTAGAGATTTTAATTGTTGTTGTTGTTGGAGGGTTAGTTCATGATAAGCTACTAAAATCCTTGTGAAGATTTTTAAACATGTGACTTAACGGCTTGTCTGTTTGGTGTTGATATTTTGCAACTGGTGACACCTTTGAGAAATGGTGTTCTCTCCTCTTACGGTAGCCAACAGCTCTTATTCACGTAGGTGAATTGTTTTAAGCTTCATGTTTTTCAGTCTCTTGTGTTAATTGTTGCATCTTATCTTTTTGCTCCGATATTGAAATTAGCAGAAATCAGGGACACTCGAACATGAAAAAACTGTTCAGATACAGTTTAGGGGTCTTCTGCTAGCTCACAGGTCTTTTAGTTTTGCTTGGTATCTTACACATAACTGGATTGTGAGAAAAATGAGTCTGCTCATACCTCAGTTTAGTAAAATGTAACGTAGTGTTACAGGAAACTGATAATAGAACATTCTCTCAGCACTGGAACATTCTCTATACAAGCGTATCTAGACAAACTCAGCAGTGAGAAATGAGACACGAGTGAGGAGTGGGTGAGCTTCTGAATGTGCTAAAGTAGCTTTCTGCATTAAGTTGCAAGGGACCCACAGAGTCAGGCCATGACTGTTGCTCGTTAGACCAGATCTGGTTATGTCGTAGTCATTACATGACTTGTTTTTTAGTGTTAGCCCAGCTTCCTAGAACTATGTTTTATTTAGGTTCTCTCTTCCTTAAATGTACACTAGAAACATCAGAACACTGGCACTGGGATACTCCTGGATATTCTCCTTATGTTAATTTATTAGTCTTAGTGATAAGAAACAAAAGAATGTCACATCTTATTAGTGGTGAGTTCTTAGCCGGTCATTGAAATTGTATTTCTTTCAGAGGTGACTCTGGATAAAATTGCAAGGCAGGCCAAGTTCTTCTTTGGTAATTCTTCCTCCCCTTTAAGCCACCCCTTCCTGCTCTCTGCCTTCAACTGTCTCTTACTCTAGAAGAATATGCAGTGATCTCCTCTCTCCAGGAATGGTTGTTAATAAGAAAGATAGTGATTTCATGGACTAATTCACACTAAAGTAATAGTGATTGATATCTTAATACTCTACCCCTCTTAGGTATGTCTACAAATTTAAAAGATGCTAAAATAGCTATATTACCCATAAGAAGTAGATTTTTAATGTTGAAATTTCAGGAGCTATGGCATCTCTGTGTGGAATGTATTTTAGAACCTCAGATCTGTTCTCTTTCTCTGTGGGAGCATTGTCTTGCCAGTTTGGTTCCTAGGCTGGGGCTCAGCTTGAGCTTGCATGCTGCTGCTACCTGAGAGTGCAGCTCCCTTGTCAAATACAAAGGGATGGGATGGCTGCCTCTCTCTGTGTGTGACAGGAATAGGGAATGGAGCCTCCCCCACCTCTTCTCCAAAATGCCTACTGCAGCTGTGGCAGCAGGCTGGGCCTGGCACTGTGAGAATGTTCCTGGCTTGGCTTCACTCTGTCAGCCATTCTAGATTATTCCTGGCCCTAAAGTGACAGGGTGGCAGATAGAATATTTGGAGCTCTAGTTCTCATGTGGGAGCTGAAGGGCTTTACATAAAGAAACAGTATGGGGTCAGGCCTGCCCAGTGTGTTTCGGGATACAGTAGGGGCATTGACCCGAGAGTCTGGACGGATTGGCACAGCTCACAAAATGTTGGTTGAGCCTCAGGGCACATCTAATCTATCTTGCAGGGTTGTTTCCAAGGTCAGATGTAATGCATAGGAAACTGCTTTGAAAACTGTAGAGGGCACTATGAAGGGGTGCTAGTGGGAATCTCATCTACATGTCCCTATTGCCGTGGCAGCAAGATTCCTGTCATTCTCCCCACCCCTGCCTGAGACGCCATGTATACTCAGTAGGCTTGTTTTATTTTGGCACTGGCTTTATTTTATACTAGAAGCCAGAAGCATTTAGTGGACAATAACTAGTATAATGTTTGCTTATTTCCATGCTTGTTTTCCTTTCATGGCTTCCTATAGGAGTTCTGCCATTAGATCAAATTCTAAAATTTCCAAGCTCTCCTTTAAAAAGCAATTGCTTAAATGGGCTGTGGTCTGTGAGGTACAGGACTGGCATTAGGAGAGCTTGACTACTGCTTGTTTCATCCTATCTCATTTTCTTACCTTTCATTAATTATGCTGACACAGAAGCCAAGAAGGCAAAAAGATTGTATTAAATGTAAGACATGACGGGGAAATGACATAAGAAATGCCTGCTGGGTACAGACCTTTGAGTCATCATAGATGCTGCAGAGATAAAGGTGAACAAGTCACAGATATTTTCCTGAAGGAGCTCATAGGAGGGAGCAGTGTGCAAGGCCGGGGCCCAGGTCCACTGCAGGCGTAAACCCAAGGCATGACGTTGGCCCATGGGAGTCTGTAATCAGATCCACCAGAAGATTTTAGAGAAAGCTTCACAGGGCCGGTGAAGTTGAAAGCAAGTCTGAATGATAAATAGAAATGTGCCAGGAGGGGAAGACAGTTTGTACAAAGGCACAGAGGTGAGAGAGCAGTGCAGTTTCCAGAAATTGAATGTAGTGGGGAGGTGCTGAAGGTGGGGGAGTGCGGTGACAGATGTGGTCAGAGAGTTGGGAGGGTTTTATGTAAAGGTTTGCCTGGTGGGTCTGTTTGTCTGCTATCCCGGTATAACTATTAACGATGTTACATTTCTCTCTCAGAGGGTTCCCAGCTTAGATGATAAATTGCCTGAGCACACTACTTTGTCTGGTAGAGGTGATGGGGTGCCAGTGAAGGGTTTTAAGCAGAGAAAAACAAGATCTGATTTGGTAGCAGTGGGTTCAAGGGGCTGGAGGGCTTGGGGGTGTTAGAGCATAAGAGGACACACAGAGTGTGGAGAACCATGAAGAGACTATTAAAGTTGTCAAAGGGAGAGATTAGTAGAGCCTGAGTTAAGTTAGAATCTGGGGGGATGGATGGAGAGGAGGGGACAGCTATGAGAGATGTGTATGTAGTGAAACCAACGGGAATTGCCAATTCATTGGATATTAGGGAGGAAGAAGATGAGTCTCAGAAGATGGAGGGATTCACCAGGGTAGCAACATAGAGATGGAAGATGATTTCAGCTTCGAACAAGTGCAGTTTGAGGTGCTTGTGGAAATCCAAGTGGACATGTCTAGGAGGAATTGGCCATAAGAGCCTAGAGTTTGGAAAGGGACCTGGGCTTGAGATAATACTCTAGGTGTCAGTGGGAGACACATGGATGCAGCTGCCCATTGAGAAGATTTAGAGAGAAAACCAAGGCCGACCAACAGCAGAACTGTGTAGAACACCAGCATTGAAGGACTCTGGCTCATAGGTTATAAATTGTCAAACTCAGCCAAACTGTTAATATGTTGAAGGTTTACTTAAAGAACACCCATTTTGTTAATATATTCACTCTTCAATGATATTTGAGTGCTTACTATAAATGCCAGCAACTGTTTCACCAGATCATATAACATCTTCCAAATAGGCATCAAAATGTTTTATAGTGAAGTTTGAAGAAAGAACAGAACATAAAAGGCTTTGAAAAGTAATGTCTGAATTGTTGTGAACTGTAGTAGCTCCACAGTTTCACGGTACAGTGTGCGGGTGCAGGTTTGTGCTTAATACTCGTGTTAGAAGAACGGATGAACCTGCTCAAAAACCTACAGGGAGGGCTCTTTATTGAATTAAGAAAGAACAAGAAAAACTGTTTGTGGAAGCCTCTCTCAGAGCTGAAGGCATAACGTTATCAACTGGATCAGAAGAAACCCATTACCACTGTTCATCTTGAGAAAGGTGTTATCGCTCTTGATTGGGTGCAGATTTCCCCTAAGCATTGCTGCTGAAGTAGACACCGTTGGAGTGATTTATTATTTTGAAAAAGCTGTCTCATGTCACCATGTATTTCATTCTGGCTAAGCCTTTCTGGAGCTAGCAACCGGAGCTGTAACATAATCAAGTTGAGATTTGCTGTGGCGATGAAACAGACCTGAATTTTAATGCAACCTCTAGATGCTGCCAGAATGTCAGACGCTGGCCCTGTTTATGATTGTCATTCTGTTGGGCTAGTTTTTACCTGGAAGAGCAGAATGGTGGACCAAAAAAAAAAAAAAAAAAAAGTTGAAATAAATGAAACTGATGGAAATGTATCAAACTAAATTCATAACTGCTATAAATTGGAAGAGAAACACCAGAAAGAAAATAAATTTAAGTTGTGATGCTCTCTCATGGGAGAAAATATTTAAAAAGATGTTGTTGCATTGTTATGCTATTAAGAATATGGTGTTAAGATTTTAAGATGTGAAGGGAATGTAGT
The DNA here is from genome assembly GCF_036562045.2 of Rhinolophus sinicus. Classification (NCBI taxonomy): domain Eukaryota; kingdom Metazoa; phylum Chordata; class Mammalia; order Chiroptera; family Rhinolophidae; genus Rhinolophus; species Rhinolophus sinicus. The sequence continues at coordinate 33,852,109 of NC_133753.1, read as the reverse complement.
TTGCCTAAGTCAAGTTTGCCTGGGCTCGAGGTACCTGAAACTTAAGTGATTGGGCTACAAAGAAAGCCAGACATTATGTGCCTCCCAGTGGAAGCACACCGCACCATCTGTGAGGTAGTCTTGCCAAAAGATCTATCCCAAATTCGGTCAGGCTTCCAGATCTAACCACCAGTTTAGAGGAAATACAGGGGACAGAGGAACATTTAAAATGCTACCACGGGATGTAATCAGCAAAATCCAGACTGGGAGAAATTTTTACAGGACAAGAGACTTGGTTTCTTTGACCAAGGATTGAAAGAAAAAAGTGAAGAGGAGGAGGGAAAATGAAAATAATAAAAGAGAGGCATACTAGCCAGCTTCAATATGTGAACCATTACTTTATCCCAATTCAAACACAAATTGTAAAACAAGCAATGACTCCCAGGGGACACAGTAAGGAAATGGGAACAGTGACTGGATACATATGCTGTTAAGAAATTATTAATGTTATGTAAGTGTGATTGTGGTATTGTGGTTGTTTAAAACAAAAACAGCATCTATTAGAGGTACATTTTGAAATATATACTGATGAAATTATATGATATTTGAGATTTACTTTGGAATAGTCCAGAACTGGGAGGAGGGGTAGGGTACAGATAAAACCAGATTAGCAATGAGTTGACTGTTGAATCTGGGTGATGGTTACATGTGGGCTTATTGTACTATTCTGTTTACTTTTGCATGTGATGGAAATTGTCTTACTAAGAAGTTAATATTTAAAAAATATGTATTTCCTAGACAAAAACCAGAATTTGGGTTGCCTCTATGATATTAAAATGACGCTTTTTGAACACATGTTACTTAGCCTCATTTATAATTTAAAGGTGGTGTTATTTTGTCTGTGTATATTTTATCCTTAATTCCCAATTTTTAAGTATTATGAAGAGGCAAGTTAAAATTTTTAAAACAATTAAAGTACTTAAATTTTAAAATGATTAAAATACTTCAGAAAGATTTTTATAAGTTCTAAATAAATTCTAAGCTGTGAGTCAAAAACTGCAGGTAGGAAGAGATGAGTAAGATAATTCCCTTCATTTCGTCATAAAGTTCACACAGTGAATGACAAGTAATCATCTCCTACTAACTATTACATAACGTTTTGCACTTGCAAAGTTTAATTTTAAGACAGTTTCCTGAAAGAGTAAAGTACATTGAAATAATTCATGGTAGAAGTATCTTTATGAAGATAATAAGGCAGAAATTCTGTGTGCACATGTTTTCTTCCCTAGAGTTCCCAAAGCAAACTTAAATGTATTCCGTACCAGTTTTTTTGGGATAGGGGGAAATCACTTCTTAAAAAACAAACAGCACAACCTGACAAAGCATCTATGAATTGTGGATTTGAAGCTTGTCTAGAAACCTTTGCTGAACCTTTGGATTGCCCCCTTTTCCAGATGCTTGTTATATTAGTTGGAACCCATACACATTTCTCCAGAGGAGAATATGGAAAGTGCACTTGAATTTTGGTATCTGCTTGTTCTTTCTCCCAAAAAGGTGCTATATGGCATAGAGTAAGATTCTGATCGATGTTTGTTTGTTTTTGTTACCATTACCTCATTTTTAGCTCGAATTTCCTGTGTCACACCACTGGTTTACAGATAATTATGTTCTCTGCTAAATCATTGTGCACACGCACCAAGGCAGATAAAATATGTGTTACTGTTTGAACGCTGCAACCCACGGTTTCTCACCGTATCTGACACTCACAATGCATGTCATTTGTCAAAGGGAAAAAAAAAAAAAAACCTAGTCTCTGATGGCAGTTGACTTTCAGTATTTCTTTCTCATGTTTCAAGTCTGGTGACAGCTTGTTGAGTTAATTTGTTTTTTTTAATTTAGCTTTTTGTTTTTAAACTTTCTTTCGTATATTCAGCCTGGGGAATGAGTGACCTCTTCAACTTTCCTGTTGGTCCAAGCAATTCTGTGGCTACTGTTGGAAATGTTTGCCAGGTTGAAGACAGGGCAGGAGAGAAAGAGTCATTGAGGGACTAGGAAAAGGAAGGGAACTGGAAAAAGAAGAAATGGTAGTTTTAAAGGATTGAACCTAGTTGCCCCACGTCGTAGTTGGCTTGCTCCTCTTTTCCGTAACAGCCAGCACATTTATTGAACACTTCTGAGGACCAGAGACGGCTAGGCCTGTAATGTAGCAAACGGCAATGGCGGTGCTTGTTTTATACTCTTTCTGGTAGCAGGATGGCCCCTTGTGTGGGTGATTGATTATCTCTATATATTCATGGCATCACATATACTAAGGCATTTGCTCCCCACAACAAACTTTTGAGGCTGATGTGATGCTCAGTATGCAAATGGTGAATACAGCTCAGAGACGCTGATTTGCTGTAGTCTAGTGGGTAGTAGGAGCCAGAGCTCAGACACAAGCTCAGACTGGGAGGCTTGCCCAAGATCTTTCCAGGCCATCCAGCTATTTTGGAAAGCATTGTTGTCTCTTCATCCTACCTTGAAAGAAAACTGTCCTCTAGGTGGTATAATGCCCCCCTCCTGAGAGTTTTGTTGTGTTTTAGATGATGTCTTTTTGCAAGGCTTCCCTTGGGTCCTTCCTTCTTAAACCTAAAGATTAGCATTCACCTGGGAAAGGTCCTACCTTCTCAAATATCAGGCGTGGATAAGAGAGCTCTGGGAAAAGTGAACTTGAGATTTGCTCAAGTTTTACGGCGATCATCAGTGGGTTTTCTTAATGCAGACCTTCACCTAGAACTCGGGAGAAATGAAAATTTAAATAAATGAGTTCAACTTAGGGTATCGTAGCTCTATTTGCCTAGTTATACCCCAATTATCAGTGTCTTCATCCTCACTCCTTCTCTTACTTTCACTATTGATGAAAAACTCTTAAGTGGTGGTTTTGTTCAGAATTTTTCAGTTGGTTCTCAAAGTGTGGTCCTGCAGACCTCTGGGGGTTCTAGAGATATGTTCAAGAGGTCTGTCTGTAGTTTAGAACCATTTTCCTTACAATACTGAAATGTTATTTGCCTTTTCTAGTGTGTTGATGTGTTTACCAACCGTACGGAAGAAATGGTGGGTAAAACTTTGGGCTCCTAAGAGCTAATCAAAACACCAAAGTGTACAATGACTAGTATAGCCAGTGTAGTCTTCATTGCTATCCGATTGCAGAAAATAAAAAGTTTCACTTAATATCTTTGAAGAAGCAATAAACATTATTAATGTTGTGAAGCTCAACCCTTGACTATATATCTTTATAATATTCTGTGTGAAGAAATGGGAGCTATCCAAGAAGCACTTATAGACACTGAAATACTATCTTGCATCAAGGAAAAACACTTGTATGATTGAGTTGTTAGCTGAGCTAGGCACTTTTTTTCATGGAACAACATTTTTACTTGAAAGAATGACAGACGAACTGTAGTTACGGAGACTTGGGAGTTAGTCAGGTATTTTCTTAAAAATGAATGAAGTGAGTCTGTTATTTCAAGGAAAACGACTGTGACTATTTGATGCCAATGATAGAATTGGATCTTTCAATCCATAATTAGGATTTGGGAAAATTTATATCCACCATTCTGAGCTCATAAGCTTCTAATTCTTGTGAAAGATGTTTCTAATGACTTTGTTGTTGGTATTAATTAACAATCGTAGTGTTTTAATATCATGTGGTAAAATATGTCAGTGTTTGAAAGATCTGTATAACTTAACTAACCCATATTTTCAAAATGACCAATACAAGGTGTTACAAAACCATGTATAACTCAAGGATCCTTTGAAAGCAAAAGATAGACTAGACTAATGGATTTAATGTAAGAGACTATGAAAAGTTCATTGATTATGTTTTTTTGGATTCCATATTGCAACAAACTTTTAAGAAACTACTACTTGTTGAGTTTTACCATAGTGTCAAAGAAGAATATTCACAATTATCTGAAAAAGCTATTAAAACCCCCTCTCTTTTTCAATAACTCTTTGTGTGAGGCTGGATTTTATTCATATACTTCAACTAAAACAATGTTGCAACAGATTTAATACAGAAGCAGATATGAGTCCAGCTGACATCTAAATCAGACATTAAAGAGATTTACGAAATTGTGAAACAATACCACTTTTCTCATTAATATTTTTTTTTTGGAAAACAGTTATCTTTCATAAAAGTTAGATTTCTTTTAACATACAATGGATTTGTTATTGTTTCAAATGCAAAAATATTTTAAATACCTCAATTTTAATTTCTAGTAATGGCAAATATCTATAGAGAGAACCCACATAAACCAAAATTCTGAGTTCTCAATTTTTAAGAGTATAAAAAGGTCCTGAGATCCCATTACTTTTAGAATCTATAGGTTAATTTTCCCTTTTTCTTTCAGAAATCTAATACTTTCAATTCTAGTGACCACAGAGAGAAGGAACTGACAAATATTTGAGTATCTTATATTGGGAACTGATGTTTGGTGGCAGGTGATATAGGCGACAGAATAATTCAGTGATTTTATGAAACTGTAATCCTGTCTTGCTAATTATTTTTTACTGTGCAATGTACTTTTACAGCCGATTTTTGTTATAAGCCTTTTCTCATAAAAATAGGAAGGTCAGGAAGTGACACCAGAACAACACAGAAGCCTATGGTGGTTTCTAACTTTAGAGATGCCTGTTACCAGTAGCTTTATGCTAAACTTTTGCTTTATTTTAAGCAGAATAAGCTGGTGGCAGTACTTCTCAGCAAGCGGTCAGAGCTGGAGGCACTCAAAGCCGAAGCTCAAAAGTAGCTCAAAGATCTATAGATGGAAACATCAGCAGAGTCACTTCGTGTGGCACTCGCTGATTAGCTAGCATGTTTCTTTGAAATCAAGGTTCTTGCAAAACACTGAATCTGACTTTTCTTAATTTTCTCAGGCTTCATTTTTTTTGGTTGAAATTCCACTAATGTGGTATTCTCTCAGTGGAACTGAGATTTGTGTAAAAGAGAAATGATTTAATTTTTTGATAGAAAAATTAATTGCTCCGGAGTCTATTTTAATTATGCCTCAATCTCACTTTCAGCAACCCCTGATCTTTCTGCTCTTTTTGCCTCAAATGAACAAGGCAGCTGAGGTTCTATTTTCCAGGCCAGTTATAAAGACATTTCTTTTTATTAGGTTTTCTCCAAGAGGACCTGGTGTCAGTGGGCAGGTAGAGAGGTAGGAAGACCTGTATCTTCTCTCCTCCCCTGAAACTTGTCTTCAGAATCATGATTTCATCCTGTTGTCTGAGATTTCTGGGTCTCAAGTCAGTGCTGGATGGATGACCCCTGCAGCAGGCGTTGAGAGAGAGAGAGAGAGAGAGAGAGAGAGAGAGAGAGAGAATTGGGGGTGGGGGGCACAGTGCCCTAGGGTTGCAGATACATTCTTTGTGTATGTCAGAGATTGCCTTAGATTTTGTAAGAGACAACTTCGTTCTCACATTGTTTTGGAGAAAATCAGTTGACACCTTTCTGTATTTATATTCAGTTATAAAATATACTGGGTTGCTCAGTACTTCTAAATTATCACCACTAGGGCCCAGTGGATCAAGAGACCTATGTATACACACAGAGAGTATTTATGTATAACATTATGTGACATGTGTATGCTTGCTTGTGTGTATGCATGTACTTACTAAGGATACTGGTTCTCACAGAACTCAAAATTTGGTGTGTGGGTGGAGGCACAGTTAGATAAATTAACATAATGTGCTAAGTTATAAATGCTGTGGAAAAAAATAAGACAGGCTATGGGGACAGAGATGAGGGCTGTGTGTGCTGTTCTGTTCAAATCAGGTGACATTTGAGCCAAAGATCTGAAGGGTGAACCCATGGGGTTTTCTGGGGGATGAGAGAAGAGGAAGTAAAAGACCCTAAGCGGGGAGCATGGTTGGTGAGTGAGAGTTTGCAGCAGGGAGATGAACATGGCCGAGCCCTGAGGTCCTGGGGAGGTGCCCAGCATTGTTGGCACAAGGCCAGCACCCTGGTAATGTCACTTTCCTTTTCAGGAACATACCTTTGTTACTTAAGTGAAATTCACCTGTATTTGATGCTGCCTTACCATTTGGCTGATTGAACTTAATCTCTTCCCCTTTGGCTAGGGGCCTGAACAGCACAGTATTATATCCATTTACGATGATTTAATGTAGGTTGCTAAAGCGGAAACTATTTTAAGTTTATCATGAAGACTTTCCCAAGGTCTGTGAATTCCATCATGGTTTCTTATTGTTCTAAGCTAAATTAAGATCCATTACACAGCTTAATAAGCATTACAAGTTCAAATTGCCTGTCTAAAGATATATGACAAGTCCATGCACCTCTAAATATAACTAACTATAACTCAATTCTAGTTACGGATTATTGAAAAATTCTTGTTTGTGTGCCTCACACATCTAAAACACACAACATTTAGGTTGAGCTAGAGTCTTCTGTTCTTGAACGTGGTGGGGAACTATCATTGTTGTGAAGTTTTAATAAATGCTTGTGATACATCTGCTAAACACCTGGAGAAGTAAATAAGTTGGAGATCAGTCTGGATACATTTTTGGGACCTAGTACATACCTTCTAGAAGGTTAATTCTTATTGAATTTTGGTGATGCTTCCTGTTTCTTGTAAATGAGGACACTTCCATTATCTGAGTCCTTTGATTGGGATTTATCAAGTCCTAAAAACAGGACCTTCAACAGGTATTAAAAGTCAAGAAAGGATCTGTTCTAAAGCAATGGAATCACTTGAAAATTTTGAAAAAATATACATTCTGAGGCCCCAGACTGAAGCAGAATCTCTGAGGAAGAGGCCAGGGAAACAGATTCCTAATCAACACCGTAGCTGGTTCTAATGGTTGGCCAAGTTTGGACGTCCCCATCGTATCCTAAATCAGATCTAATTTGATTAAATGGAAAGTTTTGGCAATTGGGAGGTTGGTTAGTTGAAAAGCAACACATAGGAAAAAAGTCACATGGCAGAGTGTGTTACTTTGGTGTAGTCTTTCAAGAGTCAAGAAAACCCCAAATGTCTTCTTTTAAGAGTTGTGACATAGAGAGAGAGGTCAGATTACAGTTTTTGTACTTTTAGGAGGAGAAAATAAGACTCCAAGGATAGGGGCCTTAGTAATGTCTGTGAACACTCAGTGCTAATGCTGAGACTCAAACCAGGCTTGCAAGTGGTAAAATCAGAATGGGAATGTTGGCTTAGCTACCTATTAGCTGTTGGACTGTAGATAAGTTATAGGTGTTTCCCTTCCCTGAGAGTAACTGAGACCAGAAAAAGACAATTTAATGTGATTCCAGTTCCAATGGGAGCTAACTTTTCTTTTATACTATATATGTTTTTAAAGGTTTGTTTGGTACTCTGTGTTTAAAAGTGACAAAAATTATGAAAGTAAGTTTCTTTCATTTTATATTTGTCGGTGTTTGAGTTTCAGTGCCACCTGTATGCTAATTTTTAGAACCAAGAACAGATCAAATAACTCAGTGTGTACTTTTCTGACTTAGTTGATGGCATGATAACATCTTCCATTTCATGCTGACTCTCTCAGCACTGTCATGAAGAGGCTTATTTTTGCCAAAATATTTGAAGACGTCATCAGTTTTTCCCGAAGCTGGGCATGGCTCCATCAGGGTTTATCTCTTCTTCACTGGTGATGGACCTGACACCCAAACTTAGTTTGTCAGGGGCTGTGCTGTGATTGGAGAGGCTTGTCAGTCAATTTCATGACCTGATTAGTTATAAGATTTCACTCTTACCCCGCACCTGGTTTTTATTGTGTAAGTTGTATCGTGGGGTGTATCTGATACTCAGAAAGCCAGAGCATCAGCCACTGACGTGGCGCACAGCAATAGGGTAGTTTTAAGCAGGGAGACATGTCAGAGAAGGGACTAATTTAAAAGTGGTCAGTCTAGACGTTCCTTGGTACTATTTTTATGCTTTGAGCATTTAGTTTACCTAATATCAGTATTACTATTAGGATTTTGGCAGTGAAAATTCAGGTGATGTATTTGGGTGTCTCAGTAAATTGAGTAGCTGATTTCTTAGGACTCTTACATCGGTAATGTTCAGATACTGTTCTGTAGAAGAGACTGCATATTGGGGGTACTACCATCTTATCTAGCGAATTTAGAATCCACCAAGCAAAAGAGTGCCTAACAATACCTGGACGGGTTCATTCAAACAGTGGACTTTAGGAAGATTCACAGACAAAGACTGAAGTTTAACTCTGGGAGGGAACCAGCGATTTTGTTAAGTATATTAGCAAGTGACGATTCCCAAGGACTAATATCTCCTGCTAGCTCCTCAGTGAGGACCCTGTGGGAACACTCAGCCAGGATGCAGAAGGAACAGTTTCAAGAGTCCTCAAGTCTCCCTGTGATCTGTCATATCTCTGCCTTAGGTGCTGCGTATCCTCATTGGAGACCTAATTTCTACTTTGTTGGACTTTGCCTCTGTGGAGGCTCAAAGTTCACGCTCCACTCTACGTCCAGTCTTTATGAGCTGTCTCTCCAATATGCAGAATATCGATTGTGTGCTGGCTGTGTCTGTTTGCCCCTTTCCCCACCCCAACCAGGGAATGCAAACAGCTCATGGGCTGAAATTAGTCCACAGACCAGTTCTGTTTTGTATGTGGAATAGTACAGTGCTTTTGAAGTTTTTCACCTTGAACTCTTCAGTCAGGGCAGGGCTCTCCAGGGCACCCCTTTCCCCAGCACCCCCTGTTGTCTGAATTCCCTTGACTTCACACCTCCATGCCTCCTTCTCTCATTTTTTTAGCAAGCGTGTTTACTTAGCAGTGTGCAGTAGCCATGGGGGGCATTTTTAATTGTCTTCCAAGGGGAAGGATCACTTCTTTGCTGGAGTGAACTCAGAACACTTTCCTCTTACTGAATACCTAACGGTTCCTCTTTTGCACCATTCAGCCTCCCAACCTACCCCAGCAACGCTCCCACTTCTGGTTTTAGGTCATACAGAGTCTCACTGTTTTGGGGAGCTTTGAGAGGAAGAGTAGGAGAGAAATTTCTTTGTTTTGTTTTGTCTTTAATCCAGAAAATAAGTTAGGCTTTCAGATAATCGGTTACTTTTAGTGATGCCTTCAGCTTTCTGAATGCCCCCCCCTTCAAATTAATTTTTGGTGTTAGTGTTAATCCTTTCCTTAAGAGAAGCCTACAGACAAAATCCCCTGGGAACAGCCCTTGAGGATCTCTGACTGTGCTGGGGGGTGGGGTAGGTGGTGGAAGGGCATCGCTTTAGCTCAGACAGGCGTGGCTCTGCTTCCTATACTTCCCAGCCCTGTGACCTTGAGCAGTGTTTACCTTATGTGTAAAATATGGGGCTAGTGGTATGTACCCCCAGGATTGCTGTGCAGGTTACATACACACATGCACACACCCATAAGTGTTATATTAAGGCTTGATGCAGATTACGCACCCACCCATTTTGGAAGGAAATACGTACCCAGTTTATTTCCATGTACTTTGTGGTGAATCATGTAAAAGGCACTGGGAACAATATGATGACATAAGCCCCCTTTCTCAGCCATTGTTTCAAATCCTAGACAGCAATTGAATTTCACATGTATGTCACATTCTAGGAGGGGCAAGGTACATTCCAGTGTGTGTGTCGAAGTGCTTTTTGGTAGAAGCTACCGTCAGTGATGCCGTGGGTAGGAGAGAAGGGAGGGAAGGGTTCACTGCCTGTGAGGGGAGTGCTGCTTTGCCAGTTTCCTGCTTGCTGGGCCTCACAGGCAACATACGTTGCCCCTATTTTTAAATCTGCCCACCAGAGCCAATGCTATACTTTTTGCCAAGTTACTCCGTGAGGATCTGGCTAATGCCTAATTGATGCTGCTGGCACTGCCTCTCCTTGTTGGTGCTGATTGTACCACAGGTCATTGTGTGTGTGTGTGTGTGTGTGTGTGTGTGTGTGTGTGTGTGTGTGTTGTGTGTGAGCACACGTGTACACCAATCTATTCATGGGCATCCCCACTGTCACGGTGCTCCATACGAATGTTGGCAGGTCAACAGAATAGGGAGTTAGGGTCTACTCCCCTGTTTGGCATGACCCAGGGGGCAGTAGGTCCAGGGAATTGCTCTTTGGGATCATATTGAAAACCAGCCCCTGCTCTGGCTGGTTCTTTTAGCACAGGTATACAATTGCGATGAGTGCCTTCTTCCTCTAGCTATGTTAAGATGAATGAGTTTGTTTCCCAGGTATTTCTAGGTCCCAGAAAGAAGGAGTGTTTTAAAAGTAGATTGTATGTGCAACTGGCTGTTAATTTCTTATCCCCAGAGGATCAAACTTGAAGTGCCAGGAAGGAAATTGTACATTGTCAGGCAGCTTCTGACCCCTCTTACCTTTCTCCTTGTGCCAGGATTTGGTGAGGTTTGGTCACCAGCCCAGCGACCTGCCTGAGTGCCACCCATCAGCTTGGCACGGCCCTGGTTGTTTGCATTGTTATTTAGTCACAAATTGCAGCAGATTCACTCCATGTGAATATTTTTATAGCCTTTGGTCTTTTCCCAAATGTTTGTTGTAGTTTATTGAATCAGTTTCTCATTTATAATTTAAAGTATGTGTTGACTTTTGTGGTTTTAATTCTACAGGCTTGGTTGTCTTTGTATACCAGATGGTGTCTCTTGTTTGAGTCCATAAGCAGGGCTTGTTTGCTACTTGTTTTGGTGAGGGTGTAACCACCACCCAGTTCCTTCTTAAGTTAAAGATGGTGCTATGTGCAAGTGAAAATCCATTTTAAACCCAGCACTTAATTGTTAATTAAAAGATCTCATGTGTATTTTGAAGGCAAAATTACAATTTTGTTGCATGTGAATGAGGAACAATGTGCTGAAAATAGTTAGCTTTTGTGTGGATTTGGTTTAGATTCTTTACTCTGACCTGTGGTGCCTACAGGTAGGGTGAGATGAATCTGAAGGGCTGAGGGTAGGCTCAGCTGCTTCTTGGAAGCCTGACAGGCATCATCGAGGTATGTTAAAGGTTCTTCTCCTCTAGGGGTTTTGCGGGAGGTGCTGGTGCCTGTGAGGATGAACAGAGGCTGGATCTGGGTGCTTGCTTCCTGCTTCTGGCACCATTTCTTCCCTGTGAAGAGTGACAGTGGGGACTGTTGTGGCTGAGTTGCTCCATCTGCAGTCCTCAGTCCTCATGATATTCTTGGATGCTCTTCCTTCCTTTTTCTTAATGGAGTTTATTGGACTCTCTGAGTTGAAGAGATGGATCTGAGCGTCCAGGGAGACTTAGGCTGCTGGAAATCACAGGCTCAGAGTACCAGAGAGACAGCTGCCCAGAGAGAGAACTCTAGAGATACACAAAATGTCCCCCTTGAGTATTCAACCGAGTACTGACAAGTATAAGCAAATTACCTGAGGCCAGGGAAAGAGCCATCCAAAAGAATTAGAGAGAATTGTGTCTGCTACTTACACAGGGCCAACTATACTGGAAAACCTCAAGATTCATGGCGCATTGGATTGAGTACACGGAAGGGCCTTGCCTCTGTAGTGTGGGATAATTAACCCTAGGCTGAGCACTCTTCTGGCCCTCATAACAAGTCTGAAAAGCAAGATCTGATAGGATCAAACTATTTCCAAGTAACTTAACTGTGTTCCCAAACAATGCTCAAGAATATTTTTAGGAATACAAAACTATTCCATACTCAACAGATAAAATCACAATATGTGGCAGCCAGTCAAAAATTACTAGATATGCAAAGAAGCAAAAACATAAAAACCTGTAATAGGAGATAAATGAATCAATAGAAACTGACCTAGAACTAACACAGATGTTAGAATTACCAGATACGACATTAAAACAGTTATAATAACTATTCCATATATTCAAAATTGGATCTCAAACATAGTGTGCCTTTCAATCAATCCTTTCAATCAAATCCACATGGCCCAAACCTGGACTCTACTTATTTATCTGATTCCTAAGCCCATTCCAGTCCACTCAGTGTTCTGTCAAACTCAGACTCACAACCCTGGGGATCAGTTTTAGTGTGGGGATTTCATTCTGCCTGTGGCTCTCTACCCCTACATCTATTTATGCTGGACACTCCCATTTCAGTGTTCATTCATTCTTTCAATTTGCAAACATGTATTTCTATCCTTATGTTCTGGTGAATATGAAATGTTGACTATGATGAAAGAAAGCACCCCCTTCTGCTGGGTGCCATACTGTTCTTATCTTGCTTCCATCTTTTTGTTCTTCTGTTTCCTTCATGGGCCTCCTTTTATGTCTTAAAAGTGGGCACCTATCCTCATCGGGTCTTTTATGTTTAAGAAGACTGTGAATCAGTACCTTCAGCCTGATCTTGTGAGCCCTGGTTCTGTGATATCTTTCAAATACCTCAGACTCAGACCCCAGTTGTCATTTTCCTCCCATGTCAACCCTTCTGCTTACTCCATTTCTGTCATTGCTACCTCTCCTCTCTTGTACACCCAAGCTTGAACCCACACATTTCCTCTTCCTACATGTTTTATCTATTCAACAAAAGCAAAAGCAATCTGAAGTTAGTGTTCTGTTGTCTACCTCTGTACTTCACCCCCAACATGCTGATATGTGAGGGTATAAAGTGTGGCAAAGAGAAAATAGAAAGAGAAGTGGTTCCTATTATTTCCCATTTTGACAAGCATCTGCGGAGCCTCCACCCCCTCCAAATTTGACATTAAGCAATCACGTCAGTAGTGATATTTTTGGAAGAGGTTTCATCCAGACTTTCATTTCTAGCTAGAGGAGAGCTAGGGAAGAAGATTAGCCAATTGAAAGATTGAGGCTACTGAATCAGTTTAATGAGAATTCTCATTGGGGTGTTTATAGGAATTCTTTAAACAATACTTAATGTTATGTGGAATCTTCTTTCCCTTTGGGTAGTGGATTTTTTAACACCATAAAGGGCTAATTCCATAACTTTCCTGTTACCTTAAGTGGGTTTTTTTTTATTTTTCAGCTTTATTGAGGTGCAATTGACAAATAAAATTTCAAGAAAGTTCAAGAGTACATGGCGATTTGATATACATATACATTGTGAAAGGATTCCTACTATCTAGTTAACTGACATCCATCACTACCTTCATTTTTATTAATTGTGATAAAATACATACAATATAAAAATTTATCATCTTAACCATATGAAGTTTACAGTTCAGTAGAATTAAGGACATTTGCATTGTTGTGCAACCATCATCACCATCCATCTCCAGAACTCTATTCACAACCTAACAGAACTCTTGCAAAAGAAAAACTCTACCCATTAAATAATTCTCATTCTTCCTCCCTCCCAGCCCTTGGTGACTACTATTCTACTTTCTGCTCTATGAATTTGACTGCTCTGTGTATCTTATATGAGTACAGTTATACAGTATTTGTCTTTTTGTGACGGGCTTATTTCACTTAGCATAATGTCCTCCAGATTCATCCAAATTGTAGCATGTGTCAGAATTTCCTTCCTGTTTAAGGCTTAATAATAATCCATTGTATGTAAATACCACATTTTGTTTATCCATCAGTGGAACTTGGATTACCTTCAGTTTTAAAACAATCTCCTATTAGTATTTTATACTGAACGCTGTTCATTTTGAAAACTTCAGTCCCATTCAGTTGAGACCTCCTTGGTTCACATTCTTGGTTAACTGTGGCCCAGCTGCTCAGAGTGAAGAAGAAAGTGAAATCTTTTTTTTTTTTTTTATACAATTGACACATAATATTAGTTTCAGATTTACAACATAATGATTTGATATTTGTATATGTTGCAAAATCTTCACCATAATAAGTCTAGTTACCATCCATTAACTATTAACAGAACTAAAATTAGTTCTAGATGTAAGTAGATGTCACTAGAACATTCAAGATTTACTGTCTTAGCAACTTTCAACTATGTAATACAGTGTCGTTAAGTGTAGTCACCATGCTGTACATCACGTCCCCATGACTTATTTATTTTATAACTGGCAGTTTGTACTTTTGACTCCCTTCAGGGAGAGTGAAGTCTTGTCCTAAGATCCAGCATCCCCTTCCCTCCCTCCTATCATTCCTCCTCTCCCCCAAGAACAATGGTTTTGGAGCGTCCCTTCCTCAGCTTCGGGTTGGGGAAGGATAGTCTCACACCCCCTCTCGTGCTGACGCCCCCTTCCTTTCTCTGACTCATTCTGACTTTGGGGTAGTGGTGCAGAACTGGTGGTGGGGTTAGAGGTCCTGTCTCCAGGAAGCCCCGATGGGAGGGGGCTCTCAAACTCGATTATAGGTACTTAGTGCCTTTTGTCCTCAGCTAAAATTCTGGGACAACAGGAAAATTCCCACCCACCATTCTGCTACACTTAAAAAATTAAAGGGGGGGGGTGGCCCGGTGGCTCAGGCGGTTAGAGCTCCGTGCTCCTAACTCCGAAGGCTGCCAGTTCGATTCCCACATGGGCCAGTGGGCTCTCAATCACAAGGTTGCCAGTTCAATTCCTTGACTCCCACAAGGGATGGTGGGCAGCACCCCCTGCAACTAAGATTGAACACGGCACCTTGAGCTGAGCTGCTGCTGAGCTCCCGAATGGCTCAGTTGGTTGGAATGTGTCCTCTCAACCACAAGTTTGCTGGTTCGACTCCAGCAAGGGATAGTGGGCTGTGCCCCTGCAACTAGAAAACGGCAACTGGACCTGGAGCTGAGCTGCGCCCTCCACAACTAAGACTGAAAGGACAACAATTTGACTTGGAAAAAAAGTCCTGGAAGTACACACTGTTCCCTAATAAAGTCCTGTTCTCCTTCCCCTAATAAAATCTTTAAAAAAAAAAAAAAAATTAAAGGAGGTCTAGTTCTGTGTGATATTTATAAGGGCTCTACATGGGGGCCCTGAAATTCTATCTTCCTCCTGTCTTCCCTTTTTCAGTAGCCCTCATATCCTAAAAAGAGGGGCTGGGGTCCAGTATAGGACAGGGGTTAAAGCCCCTTCATTAAACACTAACAGCGAGTCAGTCTCTCTAGAAGCGAGGCTGGTCCTTAAAGGCAGATTTTTTTTGAAAGGACTTTATTTCAGTTATGTGCACCCTGGATCTCTTTACTATTATTGTCCCCCATTTTGGGCAGTCTTTTAAGATCTCTTGTGATCAGTTTAACCGGAAGAAGAACCTGATTTCTAGGGCTCTTAGTAGAGCTCAGCAGAGGAAGCTGTTTAAATGGGCTGGCTTACTGCTTTCTGACCCTTTTGATTATCAACTCCTGTACTAAATTTTCCAGTCTCACATAAATGTAGCTAGTTAGACTCCATATCTCTGCACTTAATGGCAAAATTTAATACATTCAGTAAAGTCTTTAATTGGATTTCTTTTTAATTTACAAAAGTGTGTAAACACTAGTTGTGTATAAGTTAGACATATTTTGTGGTCTGAGACAGCGCTTGGTGCATTGTGGATTCATCTTCCCTTATAAGGAGTCTGTACCCCAGCAGTTCTGGACCCACAGCTTGGGAATGGTTCGCATAGCCAGTTTTCTTTAAAAAAAGAAAGAAAAAGCCAATAGAGTGATTGGCTATTTATCTTACAAAACTTGATAGTCTAAATGAAAGTATCTAGGTTGAAAGTGTATTTGTGTTTGCAGGTTCTTTGTGTGTGAGGGCTTTTGAGGAAGCCACACCAAGGTTGTTTCTCTGCTGAAAGGGTAGAGGCAAGGTCATCTGACCCTCTGATTATACTTGAAAAGGGAGAGTGTGTCTTTTGCCACCTCAAAGGGCAGCTGTTTATTAATTTCTCTACCCTGCAATTGTTTTACATATGGAATGGTTCCTGGAGAAAGATCTAACATCTGCACAGGTCTATCCTGTTCCTCGGCTGTGTTTACTGAAGTGAGTTCTGTGCTTACGTTCACACACTGCAAACTGCACGTACAGCGTAAGGGAGGGTTTGGCCAGCTGTGTAGAGTTTTGGTAGGTCATACTTTGAAGACTGTTGCATGTTTGCCACGTTAGGCTCATTCCTTCATTCATTAACTATTAAGTCCCTCACGGGCCAGACACTAGTTTGTGTCTTCATGTTAAATGGTCAATGTGACAGTATTCTTGCTTTCTAAAAACTCAATCTGAAGAGGAAGGTGGTCATCTAAACATAGTTCAATATGACGTATAATGATTAATGCACAAAGGACCTGGAGCACCTTCTGGAAGAAAGCCCGATGACCTCAGGAGAGAAGACGGAGATGGAGAGAAAGCAGGGCTTAGAGAGAGAGCTATGTATTATGTTATGTGCGTTCTGTCTTTCTATCTGGAAGGATTCGTCTAACTAAGCATGGGTGTTGGTTTCTTTTGCTGGGAGGTTCTCGGAGACCTCGGAGCAACAGGAAGCCCTCATGATAGGTTTGGCAGCTCTAGTTCTTCCCTTGACCCCGGAATTGGAATTAATTCCTTTGCTTGGCATCAAAAGGTGCCACTGAGCCCCTGGGTTTTGCATTGGAATTAGTAAACAGACAGTTCGCCAGCACTGATTGAAAAATCTCTTGAAGGCTGTCCCAGAGGAGCAAGGTCGTTAATGCTGAAGCCCAGGCCATTTTCCATCCTGGGAATTATGCTCTGCCCCTTCCTAAATTCCCATTGTGGTTTCAAATGAAGAGGCCATTGTTCGCTTTCCTTCCTAAAAGAAGCAATATATTTAACTTCTGGCTCTCTGCCTGACTGATGAAGAGTTGATCTCTATGAAGCCGACAGCCGTGGCTTCCCATCAGGACAAACCCTCAGCCTCCGTCTGATCTTCACCCCTCTGGTTGAAGCTACTTAGATTCTATACCGGCTCCATAGGAGGCTTGCGTTATGTCCTACTAGGTGGCTACAGGGCCTGGATACCTACCCCGTGTTAATAGGGGGAAAAAAGACAAGGTCGTAGCTCTTTATAGCAGCTAGAGATTTGCCAAAAGATCTATTATGGGAATTTTTAAAAATCTGTACAATCTTAGGACTTTGAAGCTCAACACAAAAGAGTCTTTATCATGTTATTGAATAGTTTGGATCCAGGCAGGTATCCTAGAGCAGAAGTTTTCAAACTTATTTTTAAGCTACAAAATACTTTTTTCACCAAAAAATGAACTCTACAGAATCCAAATAGCACAGGGTTCCTCAGCCTCAGTCCTATTGCTGTCTAGTGGTAGATAATTCTCTGTCGTGGGAGCTCCTCTGTGTATTGAAGGATGTTTAGCAGCGTCTCTGGTCTCTACACTCTAGATACCAGTAGCAGTCCCCCATACCCCACCCCACTTATGAGAACCAAAAATGTCTCCAGACATTACCAAATGTCCCCTGGAGGGCCAAATCCCAGCCGGTTGAGAACCAGTGCAATACAGTGTATAAAACTGATTTTTAAAAAAGAAGGACCTGGTGCTTTGTAAATGGGATTAAACACCTTCAGAACTCTGTCTGGGGTCCCTGACCCTCGCTGATGATGTTTGAGAAACTGCTGTAGAGCGATGAGCTACACAGACACATCCAAGACAGCTCGGTTGTTTTTTAAAAAATTTGGAACATGGGGAAACATTACAAATAAAGCAAAAAGGCTAAAATTAGACAAATCCGTAGGTATTTTGAACCCAAATGTACACTGAACAATTTTGTATGTGTTTTTAGATATATTTGTAGGTGTATTTGGATGTGTGGAATAAGGGGATAAAGATGGTTGGGTGATGCCCACCTAAGTCCTTATGCATTAGGGTTTGGCTGTCTGTCGCAATTTGTCCTGTTTTGCCAGAGACGCCAGCCGAAGGCCTGTGGCTCTCAGCCAGTGACAGAGCTCACCTTTGCTATGTGAACCCTAGCTTCCATGAGACTCAGCAAAACTGGCTCTGCTCCTGGGGCTCGAAGGGTGGGCACCTGCGGCCTTTCTCAGCCAGATGCTAGCTGGATCCCAGTTTGGACCATAGTTGTTTCAAAATCATTGGATGGACTTCTTTTTCACTTCTGCCCTTCGTCCTCAGGGAGTGACGTGTGTATCAGTACATACGGTGTGCGTGACCATGCCTCTCCTTCAGGAAGCCCGATGCTGTCACTCCGAGCATCGGTGGGGGGACTCTGGGAGGTTGCCACGTGCCACTCCCAACTTTGCCTCCCTAACCCGGGCTGGTGAAAGTGTTGTAGAAGCCTGTCCCACAGGCAGACATTGTACCCCAGGTCTGTGGGTGTCAGTCAGTATAAAAAACAATGCCACTGAGTGAGTCAGTCTCACCTGTGGGAAGAGGCATGCGCTCAGGGAGGGAGGGAACTGGCTGCCTAGAGGGCTCAGCTTCAGTCTCTCTCTCCCACGAACTTCTTCTCACCCCAGGCCGTAGCCAGAGTCCTGTGTTAGATCACAGAAGAGCCTGTGCCTTGCTTGAGGACTTGTCCCTCGTCCTCACCATCTGTTTGGCTGCTTGTGAAGGTCTTTGGCACTTACAGCAAGATCTTTGGATCTTACCCTGAAGATCACGTGACTGCTGCAGTTAGCCTTGGGAGCAAAGGAGTGAACAGACTCATTTTATCTATATGTCCACCTGTGGATCTCCAACCCTTCTGAGAAAACCCGCTCCCAGAAATTCTTCACGAGTCCTGCAGAGGTTTGCTTAGGATTCCTGGAAGAGGCTGATAAGAGCCGGTGACAGGGTTCCTTCATCACCCTCCTCTCTCCCATGGCCACGGCCACGGCCATGGGCTGGAGGAGAGGCGCTCAGGGGGACGGCTTGGGTAAGGCACTTGAAAACCCACAGGCCCCTCTGGCCCATGATGGGGAAGCTTGCTGTAAGAATATTTGGAAAAAAAGGTTTCCAAAAAGAGGTGCTTAAGGTTTGAAATCAATTTATTTAAATCTCTAGTGTGGATTATTACTATCAGATAAGTATGCAAGACATTGAGCTAAAAACTGGCTCCACAAAGGTTACCACTGCTATACTAGTACATAGTAGACATTAGTGGATGGTTTTATGAGTGATCCAGGTATACAATTGGTTTGTTTTGAAAGGTGAATGGAGTTCCCAGGATGCTCTCTTCCCTCAGGTAACTAATAAGTGACTGTATTTCCTGAGCTCTGTACTTTTGTCACCTTTGACCATCAAAATATGAAACCAGTTTTAGGTAATGCTGAAAGGATGTGAAAACTGAACACTGTAAGATTGAATGGGTTTAATAGCAAGGAGTTGCAGGAAATATTTTTGCATTTATACTTTATAATGTATACCTTGTTCTCACATATATTCTCTTGTTTATCCTCACAAACCAGCCCTTGTGACCTAGTTTCTCTCTTGGCCTTATCTTGAGAGAATTTAGGGACCCTAACAACAGTGACACCCTCCGTGCCTTCCTATGATCTATGAAGGCTCTTCTTTCCTGTCCAGCTCTGGTACTGACCTTCCTTTTAAAGCTCACCTCCTACTAGTCCTTCATAGTCACTGTAGTTCTAGCAATAGTAAACCACTTGCAGGTGCCTGAATGTGGCAAGCTCTTTTATACTTCTGTTTACTTATTCATGCATGCATGAATTCATTCATTCATTCATTCATTCATTCATTCATCCATCCATCCATCCATCCATCCATCCATCCATCCATCCATCCATTGCTACGTACATGCTGAGCACTGGGGATACATCTCGCACCCGGCATAGTCCTCATTCACAGTCTAAACAGGTACATGTGTGTCTATGTGATAAGAGCATTGGTGTTGGTGCTGGGGACACTTTGAGGAGGATAATCAAACACTGAGTTGAATATGTTACAATAAGGCAAGTCCCGAAGTAAGTCGTTTTAGTGGGAGGGAGGTGGAGTGGGACAGTAAGTAGAGGAGAAGGAGGCAGACATTAGAGCCAAGAGGACCTCAGAACCAGGCGTGGATGGATGAGTGATAAGGTTTTGATGCTCACAGATAATCCAGCAGGTGTGTTGGTTTAAGGACTTTGCCTTGAGGCCTGAAGGCAGCCAATGGATAGTTTTTAAGTCGGGGCCTGGAAGGGTGTGGATTGTTCAAAGACACCTTTCTTGGGTATTTCCTGTTCTTCCTGCTTCTTCCGGTGATACAGTGCTGCTCAGGCTTTAGATTCAGTCCAGGCGTCACTTCTTCTGCGTGAGCTCCAGGTTCCTGTCACCGTCCACGCTCCCTCCTCTGCTCTCACAGCACCCTGGACGTGCAGACTGCAGAACAGGCAGTAGTTGCTTTTGTATTTTAACTATTTACTTGTGTGTCCTTCCTGCTAGACCACTTGGTTCTCAGAGTTTAAAATGCAGATTCTGGGCCCCCACCTCCATATATTCTGATTTAGTTCAGAACAGAGCCTGGGAATCTCCACTTTTTAATAAGCAGAAATACTACAGTAGACTGCGAGCTTGATGAGGCCTGGCTGTTACATATGTGTACATGCACACACACACAGAGACACACACACAGACACACACACACATACTTTTGCTTATTCATACTTATAAACTGTATTTTTCAACTGAGTGCCTGGTCCAGGTTTGCTACAAATGTTTGACTTAATGAAAGAAGTTGCTCAGATTTATGTGTAAGCCATGGTGGAGCCTAAATTAAAGCTCACAGAGGACTCTGAGCCCAGGCCTTTTTACAGTTCCCTACATCACAGCTGCCACATCGCAGTGGCCTTTGAGAAGCAGGCAGTCCCATCGATCCACAACATCCTCGAGACTTGGAAATGGGAACAAGGGATCTTTAAATTGCATTTTGAAAATTTCAGTTGCTTGTTAGTATTGTCCTCAAGGATACCACTAATGGGTGTTAGATCCTCATTATGACAGATCCTGAGAAGGTACAAAAGTGTAAAATCTAGCTCTGGTATCCAAGAAGGTTTTGGTCTACTTAAGGTAAAAGGCAAAAAAAAAATACGCAGGCAGTGGAATGACTGTGCAAGACTGTGAAGGTTACATGGAGTGCTGCACATCGAAGAGCATCAGAACTGCTCAGCGATAACGAGAAAGGAAAGGAGAGAGTGCTGTTAGCTGGAGGACTCTGCACACACCTTTCCATGAGGAAGGACTTTTATGAGGATTGGCTTTGGGAAGGAGAGAAGCCAGTCCTGGTGAGGGGAGTGACCTGGGCAGACTCTGGCAGGAGGAAGGGCCCTGAGTGGCAAGGAAACCAGTTTGGAGCAGGGGTGTGTGTGTGTGTGTGTGTGTGTTGGGGGTGTGGGCGATGATTGTTATTCTGGAAGGGGATGTTGGTTCAAGCTCTGGAGGGCCTAAATGAAAGGTTGGGATGTGTGGCAATATGGTACTTTTTAGGTTTGGGCAAATTCAGCTCTTTAAAAGTCTGCTGTCATTGTCCACAAATTCACTCACCTTATCAATCAGTCATGAATTTCTGAATCTAAGATAACCACCCAACCCCGTACTCCTCTTTTTGGAGAGCCCTGGGCACACTTGAGTTCCAGGCCAGTGGAAAGCAGACCAAGGTGCATCCTGGGACAGTTTCGTTTGGCTTTTTCATCCGGAGGAATGTTTTCATGTCCCTGCCCGTTCTATGTGCCCATGCCCTGCACACACTTCCAAGCTGTCACATTCCCTGTTGAGCAATGTGTTTGCCAGTGCCTTCAATGAAAACATTTTCTAAAAATCAGAGCTGTGATTTCCTTAGTTATTAATCTGAAACACGGTGCCCAAGCCACCAGACACAGGCTCTCAAATAAAGATTTCAATTCACACTGACCCTGTCATTGCTGAAGCAAGATTCTGAGCTCTTTCACAAGTCTGGGCAGACAGCCTTGCTAGGAATGTTTTCATCAGAGGTGTCACTTCTTAATAACCCTTTGATCCAGGATAATTTCTTTATAGTCTTAGATGGTAATTTTGCCCCAAGGAGTCCGAGAGGTCTCCCGTGAAGATTCTTGTTTTGTTTAGAGTTTGCCACAAATATTGGAAGAAGAGAAAGTCGTCTATTATTATGATTTGTATACCAGGGTTGCCAAAAAAATGTATACACATGACTTGTATTCATCTTTTGTTATCAGTACATATTGAGTATTATAATTTTAATACAGTTTTTTTTCTTTCTTAAAATGTGTATCCATTTTTTTGGCACCCTCTGTAGTTTTAATTGGAAAGCTGTTGCTTATCGAAAAATCATTTCTATTCAGAGTCTTTTACCTACAATCATAGTCTGAAGCTAAAGTACCCTGTCCTGGTGTTCAGAGGATCGTTCTCATACAAGGACAAGAAAATGCGGCCAGTTTTGTTTGAGGAAATTCGACTCTTTCATCTCTCATGAGTTATTGCTTCAGGAATGCAGTTTACCAAAGTGGCTTAGAGAAAGGTTGTAATGAGGGAGGAAACGTATGCGCGCACAAAACCAGTCACGTGGCTCTCCTCTCCAAATCCCCACTTTGTTACTGGGCTACATCGGATGCTGAGAATTACTGAGCCTGTTTATTCTCCAGGTTGAGGCCACAACTGTTTGTTGTCAGCCCTTAACAAAATAGGTCGTTTGAGAATTAATCCACTTTATTTCTATGAGGAGAACTTTAACTTGGCACTTAAATACCAAAAATGCTTCATTTATGTTAGTGGAAGCTCTTTATTTTGGGAAAGTGTGTAAGTTCTGTGTCAGTCAACCACAGAAAACATTTCCCACTGGTTTGCTTTTGAGATTCAATCATTGCCTATAAAAGTTAAAAATAATTTTTTTCCTAGCTAGTTTTTCCTCTAAATGTCTCTTTAAAATGCCCCTTTTGGGAGGGGAGATGGATCAAAATTTCAATAGCAATCATTTTTCCTTTTTTGCAAAGATGGTTTAAAGAATTCTGAATGCCATAGTTCATATCCCGTCCTTATCTTGGGTTCCACGTTCAAGGCAAACAGTTAAAAAATAAGTTCTTAAAGGGAGCAAAATTAAAACAAGAGGGAATTATCTCTTCTTAATTGTTATAGTGAACTCTTATAGTTTTACAATGAGTTTCTAGTCATCTGGAGAATAGAGGGAAACACGAAAAGCTTGATTCCTTACAGATCAAGTGAAACCTGCTCCTGTCTTCTTATTTTATACAAATAATGAAACTGAGAAAAGCTAGACTTGAAGCCAGAAAGAGCACAGAATTTTTTTAGGCCTCTTTCATCAGAATTACTATGTCACATTAAGGAACCAATTTGTAAGTTTTGGGCAACAGCTCAAATAGAAACCTGTAGAACTGAGTCAACATTCTGTTTCTCAAGGGCAGATGGTGAGGGTTTATAAATGCTTTATAGTTAGAGGGCATGCTCTTATCCACTGTTTTTGATCTTTGTGATCAAAGATGGATATGAGGATTATTTTTTAATCAGTCCGTACAATGGCTAAGGACACTACTTCTTCTAAATAAAGAAGGTTGAGCAGTTACATTGTTGATGCTTTCAGAGCCTCAAGGAATCCTGGAATCCTATGGACTGGGCCATAGCTGACTAGTTGCAATGACAGTGGCTAAAATCAAGTGTATTTCAGTTAATAAAGAACTTGACAGTGATGTTAACAAGACCCACTCTGAAGTGGCCAGAAAACAAAATCTATGTGTGTGTGTGCTAGGGATTGTAAACGGAGATGAAGTAGAATTAATGCAATTTGGATTATTTTATTAAAATTTTAAAATATTAAAATTTAACTGGATTATCTTACTCAGCTAGAGATGGTATAAAAAAACTTTGGCAAGAGTGACTTTCTCTGCTTTTTAGCCAGAATAATATTATATACATAGAATTTTAAAACACAAGTCTAGATTCCCCCTCCCCTCAAGATGTATGTATAAAAAGTAATTGTGAGCCCTAACATTTCTGAAACCTTCTTTGTCTTCTTCAGTCTGGACACAACCTTGGGCAGAGAGTTCTTGAGTGAATTCCATGGAATTGATAGTAAAGGCATATGTTTCTTTTCTCAACAGGAAAACTAGTTTCTAACTTCTCCCCGCAAATAAATAGCTGTACCGGAAAGTCATGGTACAAATGGAAGACAACTCCATTTAAAAAAAAAAATAAGCAAAAGATTTGAATAGACATTCTGTCAAAAAAAGAATATTAAGGGCCAATAAGTACATGAAAACATGCTGAACATTCTTAGGCAGTAGGGAAACTCGGTTAAAACTATAATAAGATACCATCAGAATTTCTAAAATTAAAAAGAACAAACACACTAAATGTTTATGAGACTGGAACACTAGAATTTTTCATATTATTGGTGGGAATGCAAAATGGTACTGCCGCTTTGAAAAATGACCTGGCAGTTTCTTTCAGAACTAAGTATATATCTACTCCGTGAGGCAGCAGTTCCTCTCTTAGATATTTATCCAAGAGAAATGAAAGCA
The DNA here is from genome assembly GCF_036562045.2 of Rhinolophus sinicus. Lineage (NCBI taxonomy): Eukaryota > Metazoa > Chordata > Mammalia > Chiroptera > Rhinolophidae > Rhinolophus > Rhinolophus sinicus. Next base: position 33,827,843 of record NC_133753.1, on the reverse strand, counting down.
TAAGCTCCACGAATGGAAAGTAGATGCCAACTGTGGTGTGATTTTGAACAACTGATGGATTGAGAGAATAGAAAATATATTTGAGCTTGACTTTTGGAGTATTCTCCTTAGCGTGTCCAGAGTGGATGCCTAGCGATGGGAATATAATCCTATCATACTACTCAGCTCTGCAGTGAACAATATTTACATAATTAATAAATGCTATTTATCAGTTTAGTTTAAATCTACGTCATTAAATATATGTATATACAAGTATGTTGTTATATTGCCCTGGTGAAACTAACCTTTTATCATCATATGGTCACTTCTTTTTATTTCTAGTAATTCTATTTGTCTTAGTGTATTTAATCTGATTAACGTGGTTACACTGCATTTCTTTTGGATAGTATTTATCTTGTATCTTCTTTCATTCTTTTACTTACTACTCTTTTTCACACAAGTTTTAGGTTTGTGTCTTATAAACAACAAATAGTTAGGTTTCTTTTTCTTTCTTTTCTTTTTAAAGTTCATTGAGATTCTCGCCACCACCATCTCCACCAGTTCCATTTCCCTTCCTCTTCCCATTTGGAGTATGTGCCCTATTTTGCCGCATGTAATGCACACTTTTTTGCCCAAATTTGTGAGGGAAATGTAAGGATGTGCATTATACCTGGGTAGTACTAATTCCTTATCTATATAAATGTTTTTAATTCTTTTATTTATGCTTATGAGTTAAAAGTGCAATAAGTAAATGCTAAAATTACTTTATAATGCAAAAAAACAAGTACCTAAATATAAACAAATAAAAATTTGAAGTAAAAAATTAAAATGACAGATTTTTTTCCCCCTGAAAGTTTGGGCCAAAAATGTAGGTGTACAGTAGACACAGGAACGCATTATACATGGCACAATACAGTAACCTCTTTTTTATGTGACTATACTCAGAATTTTCATATGTCTATGTATCAAAATCTAAAGTTAGCCATTACTTTACCCTCTTCCTGAGCAAACAAGGATCTTAAAATGCTTTAACTCCAGTCACCATCTTCCTGGCACATGTGCAATTGGTTGGTATTTTAGATGTCTTTATATTTTTCTTTTGAAGCACTATTAGTTAGACATTATTACTTATTCCTTCATTGTTTGTTTATATTTACCTACATACTTATAATGTTTTTACTGACCTTTTTTTTTTTCTATAGTTCAGACCTTTCTTTGAGTATTATTTTCTACCTTGTTGAAATACATCCTTTGAAAGTTCATTTCGTGAAGGTATTTGGTGGTGAACTATCTCAGTTTTCTGAAATAGCTTTCTTTTGCTCTCATTCTTAAGACTCAGAAGAGTTAGAAGGACCTAACTGACCATTTGGCTCAGCTTTTTCCATTTCCAGAGAAAGCTTGTCACTGCACAGAAGGAATACATGATTTTTCCAGGGTCCCTACTGCCCGCAAGATACAAGTACGGTTTCTTAGCCTGATCCTGAAGCTGTCTCCTGTCCTGCCCCGATTGTCTCCACTCCGGGATCCCCATCATGTGTCCTGCTGCTCTGTGGGAGCCCTTTGTAATAGAGGAGTTGGTTTTCTCACTGTTCCCCAGTGCCCATGTACCTGGGCTTATGTCATTCTCCCCAGACAGGATGTCCTCCCGAACCTTTCTACTTGGTCTAAGTTCTACTCTTTATCAAGGCCTAAATTAAATGCCATCTTTGCCATGGGGCCTTTCCCGACCACTCTAGCAATCAGGTATCTTTTCCTGCCCCTTATTCCTCTAACACCTGTAGGTAGCACTTAGCTTCACTGCTTGATGCTTTTCATCTCTTTATAGCTTGTTTCTCCAACCAGAATGTAAGTCCATTTAGATAAGTGGCCTCCAAACTTTTTTCATCATTCAGATATCATTGAACAATTGTTGAGCACACATTCCAAATATATGTATATTTCCTTGTAAATTTTATATGCACATAGTACACTACATGCATATGTGACAGACACTATAAAGTACCCACAGAATTGAAGAACACGAGAAACAAATAAATGGAAGGTCCAGTAATTTCTTCCTGTACCTCAGCATAATGAGTTGAGAATCTTCTTGGAGAACTCTTACCCTATTGCTTGGTGTTATTCGTCCTAGTAAATAGTAGACATTTGATAAGTAATTGATGACGATAGGGCAGCCACTAGCTGTTAAAATGACCAGGTCAGAACGTGAATATTAGGAATTCCTTGAACATTATATTCTCTTACTCTGGACATTGGTACCTACTGTTTCCTCTTCGTGCAACATTCCTGCTCTACCTCCCCTTCACTTGTCCTGAAAGTCTTTTATTGTCCTTCTTCAGCCACCTCTGATTCAGCATGCCTGGGTAAGGCTCATGTCCTTCCACACTCTTATGGGAATTTATACTATGCATAGTAATGGCCATGTACAATCTTTCTCCCACATTAGACTTGCAGTTGTTGAAGGCATGATTGTATCTTCTTCACTATTGAACCCCTATTTCCCATCACAGTGTGCAGCACTTAACAAATGTTCAAAACTTGAGGGTTGAATAAACAAGATGGAGAGGGAAGAAAGAAGTTGAGTGTGTCTTAGAGCCTACATGGGACCAACGTCAATTCAAAAGATGACCTTTACTTAGTATCCAAAATAGGGCAGGATGCCTCCTTGTCCCAAAAATGATTTGTGAATTGAATGACACCTTAGGGTTGAGAGGTCTATTGCTCTTCATTTTTCAGCAATAACCCTAGCAGTTTGTTGAACTGTTGGGTACTTAGATTATATGTTTACTAAAGTATGATAAACCTCTAAATTAAAGCTAAAATATCCAGACTTCTGTTAATGTGGTATGTTGAGCTGGTACTAAATATTTCAGAGGATGGAGGCATTTGTCACACCTTATCTAGCTCTGTGGAGTATTCTTATCTACATCTGTTTTTCCCAGAAAAGTATGAACTCTTATTCAAGGATATAGACTGGATTATTCATGGTAATAAAGAAATAACCCTTTGAATGATTTTTTAAAATTAGAGTTTATTGGGGTGACAATGGTTGGTAAAGTTATGTAGGTTTAAAGTGTACAATTCTGTAATACATCATCTATATATCACATTGTGTGTTCACCACCCAGATTCAGTTCTCCTTCCATCACCATATATTTGATACCATTTACCCTCATCTACCACTTCTCTCCCCCCTTACCCTCTGGTAACCTCTAAACTATTGTCTATGTCTATCAGTTTTTGTTTCTTTGTTTGTTTGTCTTGTTCCTTTGTTGCTTTCAGTTTTATATCCCACATATCAGTGAAATCATATTTTAAGAAAAGGGAATTCATTTGTCCTTGTCTAGTGGAATGTTCCCTTTTCTGGTAGCACAGGAATAACAACATTGGATTCATTGCTAATCCAAAAATCTACTTTCATCAGAGTTTTCAATTCCGGTCAATACCAAACCTTTGTTTACACTGAAAAAAAAAAAGTTTAATTTCTTCATCTCTTTTTAATTTTATTGTATCCCTGTTTAAGGCATAATACAATTGTCCAAACAAACAAACAAACAAAAACCTAACCTAGTAACCAAGATACACACTTCTAAATTATTAGCCTCTGACAAAAAGTGACCATGTGATATAAATGACATTTAATTAAAGCAGTTGTCTCCTTGCCTTAATTTTTTAAAAAACTACCATAAAAAGCTGGCTGAGGTTCAAAACCCTTGCATCAGTGTTGCAGGAAATTTGGTTATGTGATAAAGGTATTTTATCTAACACTTTCAATGTTAGATTTTCAATTAGTCTGTTTACAATGAGCAATGGTGCTGTAGTTTTAAAAGTCATGTTGAATCAGCAACATGAGGGAGGAAGCATTGTTTTCATTCCAGCCATATAGTTGGAGAAGGAAATGATTAGGCATCATATTCCTCATGGCTAATATCCTGCAAGGTTTTTTCTAAAATCAGAACTTGAGAGCTTAGAAGGGACCTTAGAAATCTGCTAGTGAAAAAGAAGAAAAAAAAAAATTGAAAGGGAAATGGAATTAGCCAAACAGGAAACACATGTTTATCTGGAAAAGATTCTGGTTGGACAGGTTGTTTGTATAAGAATCTTTGTGTGTGTGTGTGTGTGTGTGTGTGTGTGTGTGTGTGAGGAAGGAAGACCAACCTGAGCTTGGAGGGTGGGGTGGGGGTAGAGAGAGCAACCCCTAAGCTTCCAGTGAATGAGAAAAAAATCCAGAGATTTTAAATGGGTAAACCCTACTTTCACAGAGATGGTATGTTAATGCTATTAGTTTATTTTTAAGTTAGTCGTAATGTGTATTCATCTTATAAGACATGATGATTAAGTGGTAACTGTAGTATTAATTGCTATAAAAACAGAAGTCGTAACTTTCTAAAAGATATGGAAAACTTACGTCTACACTAAAACCTGTACACAGATGTTTATAGCAGCTTTATTCATAATTGCCAAAACTTGGAAGCAGCCAAGATATTCATTAGTAGGTGAAAAGATAAACAAACTGTAGTACATCCAGACAATGCAATATTATTCAGCTTAAAAAAAAAAGGCAGTCAAGCCATGAAAAAACAAGGAAGAATCTTAAATGCATATTAGTAAATGAAAGAAGCCAATCTGAGAAGACTATTTACTACACGAGTATGAGTCCAACTATATGACATTCTGGAAAAGGCAAAAACTATGGAGACAGTAAAAAGATCATTGGTTGCAGGACGTGGGCAAGGGGAGATGAATAAGCAAAGCACAAAGGATTTTTAGGATGGTGAAAATATCCAAACCCATAGAATATATACAAGACCAAGAATGAACCTTAAGGTAAACTATGGACTTTGGATGATTATGATGTGTCAATGTAGGTTCATCAATTATAACAAATATACGTCAATTATAACAAATGTACCACTCTAGTGTGGTATGTTGGCAATGGGGGAGGCTGTGCATATTTAGGTCAGGGGGTATATGGGAAATCTCTGTACCTCCCTCTCAATTTCATTGTGAACTTAAAACTGCTCTAAGAAATAAAATCTTTAAAAATTCTGGGAAGATGTTTAGGTGAAAAGCATTTAGCAAAATAACACATACAGTGTGATACTACTTATGTAAGAGTGTGTATCTATACAGTGTATATATTTGGCATATTCACCAAAATATTCAAAGTATAGGAAGATTTAAGATGATTTTTGAAAACAAACTTTTTTCTTTACAGTGTTTTGTATCATTTAAGTTTTCTATAATAATCATATATTACCTTTACAAACAATACAACAAAAGAGTAAAAAGAGATAGTTTACGTGTTGTCTCTGCTCTGCCAGTTGAAACCATGTTATGGCTTCATTGTTCTCTTACATTAAGTTCAAAAGGTTCTCAGGGAGACAGGAGACACCCTGAGTGGGACATTTTCTCCCCATTTAAATTTAGTAATGAAGGATAAAAGGAAAATGGCCAGATAATTGGAATATGCTTCCATTTTTAAGCATATGAAGCAAAGGTATTTTCTCTAACTTAAGCTTGGAAGTGAAGGTAATACCATTTTGAGATATTTTCCAGCTAGTCAGGATGACAGTGAGAATAATGATCCAATCCAAATTTGATGGAACAAAACGTGGTTCCTCCTCATCCTGAAAGCTGGCAGTGATGTTCCACTTAGCAATGTTTAATTTTCATTTTAAAAAACTGAAGAATGCAGACGTGGCAACTGGAAGTCTATTTATGGATGAAATCAGTGGCGGGAAATGAAATACTTGTAGAATCACAGCAACAGAGGAGAAATCCTTACCAATTGTGTAGAGAGAGCTGTAGAATTCTTGAATTTGATCTTAGGGAGCAAAAGGGAATTTCTTAGGGAGCAAGAGGAAATTAGGTATGCAGAAGGGCGTAGGCACAATAATAGTTGAAGATTATTATTGTAAGAATTTTCTATTTATCCTTCACCTCATTCCACGAAGAGTTTGAAGCAGCTTGTTAAGAAGTATGTGTGACAGCAAAATATAAATACTGCGTTTCCCCAAAAATAAGACCTGGCCAGACCATCAACTCTAATGCGTCTTTTGGAGCAAAAATTAATGTAAGACCTGGTCTTATTTTACTGTAATATAAGACTGGATATAACATAATATGATATAATGTAATGTAATATAATATAATATAATACTGGGTCTTATATTAATTTTTGCTCCAAAAGACGCATTAGAGCTGATGGTCTGGCTAGATCTTATTTTCGGGGAAACATGGTGAGAAATCAGGACCAGGGTAAGTATAAATTCATTCTATGGCTGATAATATGGGTGCCCTGCCCATATTTTTCTCAGCCCACAAAAGAAGGCTGGAAATAAGGAAGAATTAATGCCCCCTTCCCCTGAGACAGCCATCAACCAATGACAGATGGGAGCTGAAGGATGTATGTCCCAGTTTCCTTGCTTCTTGAGGATGTTCCACCAACTCTCTGAGACTCCCAAAGGAGCCCAGTCATGTGGCAGAATAAAAAGGAGGAGGAGACAGGAAAGGATCCTGAGGACCATGGGTGTTGAGTCAGGGATGTTGGCATCCGTGTCTACTGAACAGACTTAGTAGAAGGGTGTAAGACCTTCTGGCTTCTTAATAAAAGGACCCCTGGTCCTCCAAGGTTGGCAACAGGGAGACCTGCCACCTGGGAGATGTGGCAAGACCTTTTATGCCCCAAGATTCACCTTCCTTGGGGGAGCCTCACTTTTCACAAGGACCCTCTCGACCATGGTAGCCCCAGAGGGTGGTTGCTCCCCTTTAACGCACTCTCTGAAGCAGAGCTCAGGTCTGGCTGGACTAGGTAAGCCAGGCTTAATGGCAGAAGCTGAACTGTACACAAAATAACATGCACTGGATGGTCTCTCTTACAAGGGATGGTTAACATTCCCTGTGCCATCACTAGTGGGCTTACTCCTCCTAGCCTGCCTATGTCTGTCTCTGCAGAGCATTTTAGACGCCCCATTCCTGGGGCCTCAAGTCCAGACCCCAGAGAGTGAGGACCAAGGGGAAAGAAAGACTTGTCTGTCACCCGACTAAGGTCCCTCTTGAAAGTCCTCCTGCTTTCTGAGGACTCAACTTTCTCTCAGATGTTGGACAGTGCAAACACTACCTTTTGGGGGGAAATCTACCCCCTCTTACCTAATTGTGGTTCAAATAGGACAACTACAGGAAGCCTAACTTCCATACAGGAGACTCACATAGACTGTTGCAAGGAAGTCATCTCCCTAAGAGTGTGATAGGATTCAACCCATGTTTCATAAGCATAACTGGATGGATGGAGGATGGATTATAGAGGGATCAAACTTATGCAGAGAGACTAATTAGGAAACCATTACATAGTCCAAATGAGAGGAAGTAGAAGGCATGAACTATACCAGTAAGCATGGAAGGGAGGGATCCAGTCAGATCTTGGTAGGTATCGTAGAACTTGACCATTGGTTGTGGGTGGAGAAGAGGGATCTGGAGACACCTCAGGGTTTTTTTCTGGATGACTCGAAGGATAGTGGTACTGTTATCTAAGAGGAAGAGTAGGGAAGAGGGTTCAGCCTACAAATGTCAAGTTTTAGGTAATTTAAGTATATTTTGGAGAAATGCTGAGATACCATTAGAAATAAGTTTGTTAGAAGCCAGAGTTAGAGCCTCAGATTTGGGAGTCCTCAGTGTTCAGCCAATTGTTAGAAGCCAAGAGAACATATTCATCTCTGAGGAGATGAATGAACTTCCAGAAAGACCAGCAGAATGATGTACAAAGAATCTGGGGATACACACATTTCAAAGTTGGGTGGAGGAGAAGAGCTGGTGAATGGAGAAATTATAGAGCGAGAGGAACCAAATATTGTTGGAACCAAGGTCTCTTTACTCAAGGATTAGAAGGGGGGAGTTTGTACTTCGAACAGTACTCATAGATACCAGAGGTGAAGAAGGTAAAGAGATTAGAGGGCAATGGGAGGTCAGGACTCTCTTTCTGTAACAGTGGAGTGAGAGGCCTTTCCCATGGCTCTTGATGGAAGCCTGGCCACATCCAGGAGCTCTGTTCTGATCACCTTTCTGCTGGCAGAGGAAGATGAAGTGATGGGTGAGGATGGGCTCAGTTTCCATGGTGCTATGAGCCATGAGCCCTACTCAAGAGAATCAGTCTAATAACATTGTTTTTCTCTCTTGCTTGTGCCGACGACAGTCATCCCCATGTGCTTGCGTGATGGTAGGTGTTTATGTAGACTGAACTTCCAAAGAGGGAGCCAGATCTCTGAGAAACACCTGTGTATAGGCTCCTGTACTGTCAGGTCTCATAACGCAGTAAGTCTAATCATTCTATCTGAATTTGGAAAGCACTATGAGTCATGTGGTTAAACTCTTTTCAAAAAACCCCAGAAGATTCTGTACTCCTCACTGCCATTGGGGGGTTTTGTTTGCCATTGTAAAATACCAACACCCTTTGTTGCAACCTTTGTGACTGGTGCTGGCACAAATTCCAGAAGCCCTCTCCCTATCCTGGTTCACCAACACCTCCTTCCTCTTTTCCAAACAACTGCTAATCTCAGCCCATTTATGAAGTCTTCCTTAGTTAATCAGAGGTCTAGATGTGCAACTTCTGTGATTCTCTCTGCTCTCAGCACCCACTGAATGCTCTCACCCACTGGTTGTATGTACTTATTGTAAAGACTCATTTAAGTTACGTATTCCCTTAATACGTATCCTAATCTTTCTCTGTTTATATCATTATTGTCTCAGACAGGGATCATCTAAGTTTGAATTGCTATGCATCATTCTTTTGCACACAGTTCTGTGATTGGATGGTTGATTGTTCAGTGTGTTTGATGATACTAAGCAACATTCTCTCCTTACCTTATCTTATTTTCAGGGATATATTTTGGAGACATAAACAACATAATACTTTCTGGTTCTTGCTTGACCAGTAGCTTTTGGTTAATTCTAAGGTTTTCCTGTTTGTTTTTCTCACAGTCATTCCCTGCCACATGCACAAATGATAAAACAAATATCTCAGGAAGAAGAAAAAAAGACATTTGATAGCATTACTCAGTCGTTCAACAATAGTAAATAGAGTCTGGCGTCCCCACTTCTATCATTGGCTGCTTGACCTCACTTAACCTTCCTGTTAGTTTTGTTTCCTCACCAGAAAATTGATTACTTTCCAGGAGACCCAATGTTAATAAAGGACAAAGTGCAGTGTGGTGCTACCCAGAGCCCTGGGGTAAAATCAAGAGAGGGGGATACTGGTGGTCGTTCTGGCCCTAGCTAACGGGATCAACTTTGGGCATGGCGTTTAACTTCTCTAGGTAATGGTTTCCTAGGTATTGAATTTTCTTCTAGGCAATTAGTCCATTGAATTAAAAACCCTTTCTATTTCTTGCACTCTTTAGTTTGATGTAAGGGTTTTAATAACAATTATAATAGGTAACACTTGGTTGTTACCTGCCAGGTCCTTTTCTAATTATGTTACACTTGTGAGCAAGTCCTCAGAATGGCCCTTGAAGGAGGGTTCTCTTGCCCTTCACATTTGACAAAAGAGGAAACTGAGGCATAAGAGATTGAACAACTTGCCTACGGTCACCCAGTTTATAAGGAGGAGAAGCAGGATTCAGGCCCAGCAGGTGGTCTGGACCCTGTTTCCTTGACCACCACACTCTTTACCTGTTGTGTAGAAAGGCTGCATAACCTCCTCGACACAGCCCCTGAAAGACAAGCCAGAGGTCATAGGAAACCTCAGTGAGTGTTTGAAATTAAGGAAATTCATCTTAAAGTTAAATCACATTTTGACATTAAATCAAAGTTATTCCCTTTCAGCATTTTATATCAGTAATTTTGTAAATCAAAAAGTGCCATACCATAGATTTTATCTCTCTGATATAATTTGTTTACCATCATTTGAAACTGAGGAGCTATGATGTGTGCTTTTGGCTCACATCACAATGTTTCAGGAGTACTTTCAAGTACAGATTTCTACCGCTGGAATATAAAACCTTAAATTCAGGTAGGTAGAACAAACAAAAGACTAAAGAGGATAAAGCATGTACTATTTTTGAGGTAAAGTTAAAACAGTTTTAAAGAGCTTGCAGAGACTCTCCTCCCCCACAAAGCCTCATGTTGGCAATACAAGTTCAAGTCCAGCACAAGTTTTTTGCCATGAAAACTTACCCTGAGGTATTTTGGTGGCTCCTAGTCGCATGTACATTCTAAAGTTCTCCAAAACTGTGCGTAGGATGACAACCAGACTTGAAGAAAGAGGCGTTTCAAAATAGTTCATCTTTGTTGAATTTGACATAATCATTCCCCACGCTGTCGATGAGAGGACCTTCCAAACCAGCTCAGATCAGGGCTCCAGGCCTGCAGGCCCCTACAGACTGGAATGTGTTTCCATGCTGGGGCAATGAGCCAGCTTCCTATTTACTCAGAGGCCTTGAGTACCTCAGGAGCAAAACAGAAGTTGTGATGCCAGTTTTGGCTGCAAAGCATGTTAGAGTTGCCTGACATGTTCAACTAACATGTGATCTGAAAGAATCTCAAAGCCCGTGTTGGTTTAAGGCGAAACAGGATTAAATAGTCTTTTGTGGTCCTTTTAACTCAGTCCTACGTCAACAGGAGACCATCCAAACAATGAGGAAGCTCCCTCTGTACTATGATTATAAAGTAGGTGTCGGATCTGTACTCGAGTGAACAGCATGCCATCCAAGAGCACTTTCTTCCTGCTCACAGCATCAATCAAGAGAACAGTGTCAGGAAAAGCCATTTAAAACCGTGGGGCCCCAGTTTTCTTAAATGACCAAATGTCTTGCAAATTCCCAGGTGTGTGTGAGTGCATGCATGAGTGTGTTTGTTTGCTTTTTAAACAAAAAGAGACACACATGCAGAAGACTAGGTAAAGAAAAGGGGAGAGTGAAGCTTAGTTACAATGACCAACTACGACCTGGGACACAGAGGTGAAAGAGACAGCAACCCCCAGTGTCATGGAATATGGGGAAAGACTGAGGTGCACTCCCAGTTTGCTGAGGAAACATAAAGTGGAGGAGCATTTCATCTTGATTCAGGATTTGGGGGAGGCCACTTAGGCTCTGAGGCAGATAAAAGAAGTCTCAATTAGCTAGTTGGAAAAAAAAAAAAAAAGAGGGAAGAGCATTCCAGGAGAAGCGAAAGGCAGTAAGTAACAAAGGACTACAAGCTAGCTACAAGGAGCTTCTTCCTAAATCCTTCTGGCTATAAGGAATCACCTGGAAAATTCACAGGTTATGATGGTGCTGTGGTAATAGTTGCTGAGGGAAAAAACAAAACAAGAATTCAATTCATGAAATATTAAAAATGCAAGTGAGCTGACCTTTTAACCAATCTATAGTATTAAGGGATTAAATAAGTAAATTCTTAGTAATTAGATCCCCAGGGAGAATTTAATTTGCATCTAGATGTGATATTTTTAGTAATTCAATACAAGTTTTGCACTGGCTAGCTCTGAGCTGGGTATCAAGGTGTTGATAACATATGCTAGATAGGGTGATACCATTAGGCCAATTTTTATCATCTGCCAACGAAGGAACATTAAAATCTGTTCATCTTGTGGTTAGTAAATGGTTCCTGGAAGTACTGTGGAAGAGAGCAGTACAGTAGAGTGACTTCTGTTATTATGTGACTTTTATCCAACATTGTAAGAACCTCTCTGGAATACTGCTTTTGACACATCCCCATAGGGCTGAGGGCAAGAGTGTATTTTATCTTCTTTAGACAGATGTGAAACCTGAGATGGAAATAATTATATTGCTTGCCGAAGATTTTACACACACACCAACACAAAAAACTGAAGCAGTACATTTTAACTGCCGGAGCCTCTGAAGGCATTGGTGTCTTGAAAATGAATTTGGCTATTTCTGCATTTAATTCTTTGAGATTTCTTGCATAATCCTAATTTTTACTGTTAAAAAGAATGTAGCAATTGATATCTATATAGCATACATTCTTGCTTTCTGGTATTTTTTTATAGAAAAAAAATCATAGAAGTTGCATTGCTGAGTGAAAGAAAATACACATTTAAAATTTGTATTGTCAAATTGATCCCCCGCCCCCCCCAAATAAATTACAGTTGACCCTTGGACAGCACAGGTTTGAATGGCACAGTCCCACTTATACGTGGATTTTTTTCAGTAAGTACTGTAAATGTATTTTTTCTTCCTTATGATTTTCTTAACATTTTCTTTTTTTTAGCTTACTTTATTGTAAGAATACAGTATATCATACATATAACATATAAAATATGTACTAATCAACGGTTTATGTTATTGGTAAGGCTTCTGGTTAACAGTAGGCTATTAGTAGTTAAGTTTTGGAGGGAGTCAAAAGTTATACTCGGATTTTCACTGCATGGGGGGGGTCAGCGCCGCTAACCCCTGCACTGTTCAAGGGTCAACTGTGTTCTTGAAATAACTACAGGTGTCACATGCTACCATGTGCCTAGCTCTGTGCTAAACACTTTGAATGCATTACCTCATCCAGTCCTTGAAAAAGAAACCTATAAGGAAAACACTACCTGGTTTATAGATGGGAACAAAGACTTTGTAGGATACACACAGCCAGAAGGCAGCCGGGACAGGACTGCAGCCCAGGTTTTATTGCTATCAAAAGAGGATGGAGGTGACTACCTCCCCACAAGAGGAGGCATGCTAACAATCCTTATAAGTATTTGCCAATTTAAGAAGTAAAATGTCCTTTACCTCCTGGTTGTTACATATCCATTTTGGATAGGATTGAACATCTTGGTATGTTTATTGTCTGTTTGCATTTATAGTTCTATGAATTACCTGTTCACATCCTCTACCCCATTGTTTACTAGATTGTTCATCCTTTTTTCCCATTGATTCTGCACATTTAAATAGTAACCCTTTGTCATGTGTTGCAAATCCTTTTCTCCCCAATTTGTTTGTTTTGTGTCTTTTGACAACTAGAGCTTTAAGTTTTTCTGAAGTGTAAATCTTTATTTTATGGCTTTAAAGTTTTGTAATCCTTATTGCATGAGATAAGGATACTTTAGAAAGAATTGACAATTTTATACCATTTCTTCCTGTCTAAGAAATTCATTTTCACACATCTTTTCATATTATTCAGTTGGGTTTTTATAGTTTACTTCATGTAAATCTTGTACTTCTGATAACATATTCCAAGATAACTTGGTTTTATAGCTATACGAATGGGATTCTTAATTATATATTCCGTTTGGTTCTTTTGATACACTAAAGACCAGTTGACTTTTAATGATTATTTACTATCCATCTTATTGAACTCTGTTTTTAATAGATTAGGCTGAATTCTCCTGAGTTGCTAGTTATTTATGAAACAACTCCAAATAATTGTATCTTTGTCTGCTTTTCCCAGTAGTTTTATCTTTTATATTGTTTGCATTTCTAACAGCTTTGGCAAGTACTTTCAGAATAATATTAAGTAATAATGGCGATAATTGGTCTTATTGATTCTTAACTTTCATGGGACTTTAAAAAAATGTACTATTCAGCTTGATGTTTTTGACTTATGAGCATAATTTAGTCATTAAAGAGACAATCTTCTAGTCTTACTTTTCAAAAGGTTTTTTTTAATTCGATGACAAGTTAAATTTTATCAAGTGCCTTTTCAACATCTAATGAAATGATCGTGCTTATTTTCTTTTATCTGTTAATAGAATCAGATATAATAAGAAATTGTCTAATATTGTACTCACTGTTAGATTCCTGAGAAAATTCCCCCTTGGTCACAGTGGTTTTTCTTTTAAGACAATGCTAGATGGTATACAAGTTCCTAGTTGTCTGAATGTAATTGCTACTGGGAAAAGTCTACATAAAATAAATCCTTCAAAACAAGACCTAGATTTTATTAATAGTTAACAAGTGTGAGAAAGAATTTGAAAAACGAAACTACAATTTTGAAAATATTAAATTGAGCAAATTATATTTTTGCCCTAGGCACTAATTTTTAGGAAAAAAGATTTTTTTCAGACAATTTTGTTCTACCAGAGTACTATCTATTTCATTTTATTTTATATTTTTATAGTAGTTTTAAGTAGGATATTTTTAACAAGTATTTGAGGCATCATCATTTTCTCAGGGACCCTTCCTTATATGTTGATATTCAAATTCTCTTAAAATTACCACCATCATGTTATTTTTTATATCAAATTTCTTTGTGCAGTTGTTAACTGATCTATCTCTGCCAGAGCCGTATCTACCATTGGCTTAGGGTGTGAATTCTCAAACACCCAAAATGAAAATTCTTCAACTTTTACAATTGCAAAATTTTCAATTTTACTTTACAGTTAGTTTATATTGCATATTACAACATTCATCGCTTGCGTTATCACATCCAGTCAACTGAGAAGACAGTGTGATGAGCAGGAAAAGATGCTGTTATTAAGTGGAAAGGAACATTTATGTTGGGGACTAATTGTAAAATAATAGGAAGACAAAGACCCCATAATATGAAAATATTCACTAATATTTTCTTATATCGCTTCCCTATTCACTTTGTAACTACACAGATTTCAATAATGAATACCCCTGCATCAATATTTATGAGTGAGCTTGATACATAAGCAGAGGGGGGTACTTTTCCTGGGGTCCATAATTAGAATTTAGATGGTCCAGAAACTTGACCAGAGAAAAAAATTTTCACCTTCATTTTCATTAACCTATAATGTAAATGTAGCCTTTTCTTCCATTTATAAACAAACTACAGTTGTATTAGCAGTACTTACGTTACCACAATAGAAATCACAGATTACTTTCTTATTATTTTACAGTTTTCACAGATAATATGAAATGCAACTCAGCCTCTTCACTACTTCAAAATTATTATAGTAACTAGGTCTACCACTAAGTACTTAATTTATAGAAGAAACATATATATTATTCTATCTCACTTAAATAGTATTTTGATATTTGATTTTTCTTATAATCTTACATATCTTATTTTCATAGATTATACAGTTTTATTCTGATAAGGGATCCATAGGCTTTATTAGACTGTCTAAGGGTGGGTCCATGACATAAAATGTGATTATTAACCCTGATTTCTTTCTTCGTTGTATATTAGAATACATCAGTTACATCTTTCAGCCCTAGCACTGTATCCCATAGTTTTCTATAAAAAAAAATGGGTGCTTTCTGTCTTTCTCTATTCTGGAACAGGCTTAACCATTAACATTATCTTGTCCTTGAAGGCTTAAAATAATTCACACATGATACCATCGAGGCCTGGATGGTTTTTGAGAGGTAGTTCTTAGAAAACTTTCTCAATTTCTTCCAAAAAATTAGTCTTATTTGGTTTAGTTATCTCTTTTTCAATTAATTTTGGTCATTTATATTTTCATGGAAATCTTCTGTTTCTTCCAGGTTTTAAAATTTATTAGCATGTTATTCTTACACAAGTCCTTAAATTTCCTTTGCATCAGCGATTAATTGAAAAGCTGTATTGAAGAAGTAATCTTTATTTTATTAATCACAAGTCTCTGCATACATTGGCAGAGTTCTAGTATAATATGTGGGGTCATCATTTACTGTCTTTAGATGGCTCATAGTTTTCAGAGTGTTCAGATTAAGAGACACTGTTTTTAAAAATGTGAGATTAGACAAGGAACCTTGCACCTATTCCTGGTTAATTTCTACCTATTCCAGGTTCACAGAGGTGGTGCAGGGACTGATGCTTTGGGGCAGTGTTCTCACGGTCTGCACTGTGAGCAGCCCACTCCTTCAGTTTTTGAGGATGCCAGAATAATGAAAGCGGAATAATGAGAAACCCTTTTACCAGCCCAGCAGTTACAGCCAGTTGATGGACCTGAGTCCCAGACAGCAAGACAGGGTCTAGGAGACGATGCCGGTGTCATGTACTGGAGCATTGAAACCCTGGGAAACCTATGGTCTATACCGGGAGGACTGACTCAAGAAAGCCAGTTATAAGCAGGCAATGGAAATGTCAGGCTGCACATAGGTCTAACCTTAAAATTAAGAATCTTAAGGTCACTAGAAAAGCATGATGAGTTTCTAAGATGTTGTGCTTCTTGAAGAAAGGAACAATAATTTAGGGAGTATTTGAATTATCAAACTTTCTTATACATTAGGTGCAGGTAGATTCATGACACGTTATTCTTTATATCTTCCTTTGAATATACAGCTACTCTCCAGCGAGACCGGATCTTCAAACATTTTACCAGGAAGCGCCAAAGGGCGATGCGAAGGCGAGTGCACCAGATCAATGGACACAAGTTTATGGCCACATACCTGAGGCAGCCCACCTACTGCTCTCACTGCAGGGAGTTTATCTGGTAAGAGGTTACCTAGCTTCTCTCCTCCTAAGATTTCCCTGTAATAGAGGCTTCCTCTGGTTGTGTGTGGTTTCAGGAGAAAACATGATTATTAAGAATTGTTTTAGGATTTGATTTTTGTCTCTTATTCTAATATGTTGACCTGACCGTTTTAACTCCCAATGGGAAAAAAAAAAATCAAAAGAATTTACAAATCCAAGTTTCAGATGTTATTTCTTTTTCCAGTCATTTTAGTAAAGGTGTTAATGAATCATGAACTGATCAAAAAGCACTCATTGAGGGGCTAAATCAACCAGTAAATAATCTGCTCCTGAGGAAGAAACAAATATCAGCAGTATTGTATTTAAGAAGGCACGAACCACATGCTGAGTTATGGAAATTAATCGTTACAAGTAAAGTAAGCACACAGTAGTCTTCAGCCTTATGGTATGCAGCCAAGGGTAATAAATTTTAGTGATCATATACTATAATCCCTGGCATTTAGGAATTGAGATAATTAATAGTTGAGAAATTCTAGATGAATTGGGGCAATACGTATCTTTACTACACGTGTGACTCAAGCTTAATCTTAGTGGCAAATCTATAATGTAAACTAAATTTAAGTAATAGTTATCTTCAGTTAGAGACAACATTAACAATATTTGGAAAGAGAAGGGATACTCCCTCTCACACACACCCATCTCAGAAGGAGAAAACAGTTTCGTATCTGCAGCATGAAAGGAGATCTACGTTTTTGTTGCAAACTGGAGTCATTTTGTTTAAGGTAGAAGCACTTGGTTCAGAGTCATTTCTGAATATTGGTCAATTAGTTTCTAGTTTGTTCTTTGCAATTACTTTGAATTTTATTCCTTTTAACAGTCAGAATCCAGGGTTAGTTTTTCTATAATTTTTTAACCAAGAATAGAGTCTTGTCTAAAATTAAAGGCCTCAAACGCTGTTGATAGGAAGCCTGCAAATTTGCTATGACAACTATAATCTTTAAGAAAAAGATCCTACTGCATTTTCTTTTGAAAAAACTCAGAAGCTCGGGCACCTTTGAGCCCATTTTCCTTTTTTGTAGCAGTTTGCACAGTCTAGTTAGCTGGAGCCTCACCTCTCCCTGTGGTCTGCCTGACCTGAAGGTTACTGTTCATTGCGCTTTATTTCCTCTCACACCGTTCTGCTTTCCTCCTGTATGAGACCGCCTGTCCCTGTAGGTATTTGTGGTGACAACCTGTGACCTCAACTAACGTTCTTAATGGAAACTTATTTGTTAATTTCACTAACTTTTTTTCCACGAAGGAAACAACTCCCACCCAACCAGCCTTTCCTCTCTTTCTGCCTGCCCCCACCACACACAGTGTTGGTACTTGTGTTACATATACATGGTTACACGTGTGGACCCTGGCATTCAGTCTCATCACCAGCTAGATGTGTGAACCCAGACAAGTTATATAACCCATCAGGGTCGCCTCATTTGCAATTTAGAGACAATAATTTTATTTTGTATATATAATAAGTTTTTATATAGCACTTAAAGTGCCAGGCACTATTCTCAGTATTTTACATTATCGACCCTTTTGATCTTCGTGATAGCCCTATGAAGTACATACGGTGATCCATTATCCCTTTATAGAGGAGACTATGGCTGGAAGAAGTTAACAGCGTGCCCCAAACCACACCCAGGCCATCTGGCTTCAGGGTCTGTGCTCTTAGCCCTCCTGTTATGTGTGCTCTTTCACATAGCTTGGTGAGGATTCAATGAGATGGCATATGTCAGACACTTGGCTCAGTGCCCAGCACATCCTATGGGCTTAGTAAAATGTGGTCTTTGTTAATGAGAATGAGAGTTCTATTGCCATCACCCAGAGACTAGACTGGGAAGAGGTAGAGGTGGAAACTGAGCATGATGGGCATATGGTGGCCGTACTTCTGCTTTCCCATGGACTCCAGGTGATGTGAGCAAGGGAAAAGGGTGTATCTGTATCTCTTTACTTCATCCCTTGCACACCTTTACATATATGTGAGAGAGAATGCTATGTGAGGTAGAGGAGTGATGCTTCAGGCTGAGGCTCTGACACACAGATGAGGGCTGATTTTCATGAGGATTTGAGAGGTTGCCACAGAAGTGGGTGGAACGAGAATGACCAATACCCACCCGTTTATATCATTTGGTGCATTCTCATACATCAGATGGTTTCCTCTGTGTCTTGTGGTAACAAACAAGGGCTTAAAAAGCACATTTTTGCTTCTTCTCTAAAAGTGTGTTTTTCATAAAGGATCAGAAGACCAAATTTGTTTTCCTTAAGTACTGTAATTATAGGAGCATTGTTGCTGAAACATTCAACTGATGGTAACTTTTTTTTTTCTATTGTCTTGAACAGGGGAGTATTTGGGAAACAGGGTTATCAATGCCAAGGTAAGAAAACATTTTAAAAACTAAGTTTAATCTTGTTCCTATGTTGAAATGTGATTATACCAAGAGGAAACAGGATACATTCCATTAATATTATGGAAAATAACTCTGTAGGTCAAATGAGACACCACTCGTCCCCCACCCCGCCATAGAATTACAACTCATTAGTTTTGGTTAAATTTTGGTTATGTTTTTTAGACAATGTAGAGGAGATGTTTTTGTTCCTAAAGTCAGGATACCTAATAAAGTTTAATTGTTCAACGTTTTGTCTCTGCAATCACATGAAAGTACTAAAAGGTAATGTCATTTTGTGAGCAGAGCCCTTGAATCTTAAAGATAAACGTTTGTGTGTTTTTGTTTTTACAATCCCATTGTCAATAGGGGTGAGAAGTAGCACAATGATGTTTTGTCTTTACCTGATTGGAAATAGAAGCTATTCCAAGTTACTTTTTAAATTGTTTTTATTTTTTTTTAATGTGAGAAATGTTGAAAGGTAAGTTGTTAATGATCTTGTAAGTTATTATGCATTCAATTTATTTTTATTTTCTCAATTCTAAGATCAACCCAACTTACTAGTGTTCGGGTAGAATTGGAATGAAATAAAAGTGAGAAGAGTAACAGCTACTCCTTACTCAGGAGTCTTAGCCAGGCTGGACTGGGCTTGTCTTTTATTGGGGCCTCCCATCTTGTCGGCTTGGCTATCATCACACATTTTATACATATAATATCTTCTTGATCTGTATGCTACAGATGATTGGTAAAATAGCACTGCATATCCTAGAGTGAGTGGTAGCCTACGTGTAAGTAAGGAAATCCTGCCTCCTCTGCCAAAGGAGGTGAGATAAAACATTATTTTCCTTAGAATGAAATAAGACATGCTCTTGGATCTAATTTTTACTTTAGTATGTATGAGCAATTCTGTTACATCCTGAAATTTAGAAAAAAATGAATATATTATCCATACAATAACAATAATTGGCCTCTTGCTATTAATCTCAGCCCCTAATGAGAACATAGTTCATAGGTCAGACTCAGTGTTACTTTTTGGCCTGGACCTCTCCAACCCAAGGATGTGCCCTGCAGTCAACTCTGGTCCATCTTATGCATAATGCCAGGATATTTAATGGGCTGATTTTCAGTGGGCCACCTGCTGTTAAAAAGGCAGGAAAGTATATTGGTCAGGAGATATAAATACACCAGTGAGTTCACATCTTACTAAGAGATATAAAATAAAATACCTGATTGGAGAAAAGTATACTATAGTAATGTTAATCAAAAGCATACCAAGTATACCATGGTAACATTAATAAAAATATACAAAGCAAACTTAAGAACAAACAAAATTATTAGGGATAGGGAGAGGCATTATGTAATTATAAAGGTGCCTGTTCTTAAAGAAGATGTAATAGTCTTTAATGTGTATGCACCTAACAGAACAAGCATCAAAATACATGAGGCAAAAACTGGTAAAACTTCAAGGATATATAGACAAATCCACTATTATAGTTGGAGACTTAAGTAACTTGGTAGGTGACTGATAGATCCAGCAGGCAGAAAATCAGTAAGGATATCACAACTTGACCAAATTGACATTTATAGAATACTTCATCTAACAATAGCAGAGTACATAATCTTCTCAAGCTCACAAGGAACATAGACCACAATCTGGGCTATAAAACAAATGAAAAAAAATAGAAATCATAAAAAGTATCTTTTTAGACCACAATGGAATTAAACTACAAATGAATAACAGAAAGATAACTGGGAAGCCCCAGATATTTGGAAAGTAAACAACACATTCTAAATAACACATGGGTAAAAGACTCAAGAGGAAATAAAAAAATATTTTGAACCAAATGAAAGTACAGTTCACCCTTGAACAATATGGGTTTGAAATCATTGGGTCCACTTATATGTAGGTCCCCTTATATGTGATCGTTTTCAATAAATACCTATACTGTGGACTGTTTTCAATAAATACCTATATGGCTGGGAATCTGTGGATGCAGAGGGCTGACTGTATGCATTGATCTGTGCCCTTTCGTTTAGGGGACTTCAGCATCTGTGAATTTTGATTTCTGGGGGTGGGGATGAGGTGGCATGAAACCAATCCCCCACAGATACTGAGGGACAACTTAAATTTTGGGGGTTAAAAGTTATATGTAGATTTTTGACTGCTCAAGGAGTCGGTGCCCCAGACCTCCACATTGTTCAAGAATCAATTGTACAGTTAATCAAAATATGTGGAATGCAGCAAAAGCAGTGTTCAGAAAGAAATTTATATCATTAAATGCATATATTAGGAAAAGAGAAAGATCCAAAATCAATAATGTAAGTTTCATTATGAGAAACTAGAACAATGGCAGAAAGTTAAGTTTAAAACGAGCAGAAGAAACGAAATAATAAAATTAGAGTGGAAATCTGTAAAATTGAAATTAGGAAAACAATAGAGAAAATCCACTAAATTAAAAGCTGCTTCGTTAAAAAGATCAATAAAATTGATAAACTTCTAGCCAAGTTAACTGGAAAAAAACAAAACAAACAACAACAAAAAACCAAATGTGTTGGAATAGAAGGTTTTTTTGTGTGCAGGATGGTTTTGAGATCCCCTCATATACAAAGACCAGTTCTCTGGGAACTGTCAATCTGGTTCTCCTGAGAATTCAATCTGATGAAAGCTGTATTTGTTTTCAAGTATAGTGCTATTTGCTGACATGTCATCTGTCTTTGTGTATTTAATCCTGAAAACTTCCACATGTCTTGAAAGATCTTTAAAATAATGTATATTTTCATACTGCTTCATTGCACATGTTCCTCCGTTAATGGGCAACTGGACTCTGTCTGCACTATGTCAGTTATCTAGATGAAAATGAAAAAGCTTATTCAGAAAGTTCTAAATATTCAAACAATTGATTGAGTCATTCTACAAATATTTAATGAATGCCTACTTTGTCCAAGGGGTCATGTTGGCGGAGAACTCTACAGGCATTATAGGCTACATGTGGAAAATTTGAAATGAGGGCAGGCTAAGGGTAGGAGATTAGAAGGGGGAGAGGTGGTCTAGAAGGATAACCAGGGGTGGTGAATTTCATGGAAGAGCCATTTTTTAAAGCTGTGTCTTGTTAATACACTTAAGATTTAGTTTGGCAACAGGAAAGAAAGATATCTTAGGGATTGAGAAGGACATGGAAAGTGTGTAGGGGAGGGTGAAGACTTGCTCCAGGAAGAACAACTAGTCTAGTTTTTATTGGAACAAAGAGTTCCCGTAGAAGAAAGGTGACAGGTAAGGGCCCGAAATCTGGCTGGGAAATTTGAACTCTATTGATTGGCAGTGAAATACCATTGAAGGTTTGGCTCATGGGGCAAGATGACCAGAATCATACTGTGAGAAGATTCCCCTGGAGGTGGGCACGGGAAGGATTAAAGCCAGGAGGGATGAATTAAGCTCAGGACTTGAATAAGAATAGTTGGAGCATGAGCAAGGTCTGAGTAAGGACGTTGATAAAGAAAGTAGGGAGGACGGGAGCACTGACTGCCATTATGTGGGCCAGATGTCCAAATCAAACACCTTGGTTTGGTCCAGCCCTCGATCTAGTGTAACTGGCCAGACTGTGAGCTTCTGATAAATGTATAATTGTGGATTTAATTTCCTAGTGTGCACCTGTGTTGTCCATAAGCGCTGCCATCATCTTATTGTTACAGCCTGCACTTGCCAAAACAATATGAACAAAGTGGATTCAAAGGTAAGAGGATAGCAGTTTGCTAATTAGGTGCCTGTATGAACTCATGCTCAGGCATGTGTTCTCTAACTCTCTCTCTCCCTCTCACCCCTCTTCCTCTGCCCCCCCCCTTTCTACTTCCCTTCTACATTCCTTAAAGCCAGTGGTGATATTAGAATTGGAATTTCTCTCTTTTTTATGTTACGGCAGTTGTATTTCTGTACTGTGTAGCATGACCTGTCCTTGAGATTATCCCATTTGTGATCAGCTGGGTATAAGTTATAGGGATTCAGTTCTACTAGTAATTTGGAGAGCGCTTTGGAAGAGTGAAAAGATCCCTGAGTTTGGCATCAGGTGACTGGGGTTTGAGTGCAAAATCCATCCTTTGCTAGCTAGCTTCTCTCTCAGCCTCAACCTTAAAATGGAATCATTACTTCCCTCATGCAATTTTTGTGAGGATTAAACAAGATAGAATTAATTAATGTGATGAGTATGTTATTAACTGTGAATTGTGCTTCCTGAATAAGGTGACTGTTGGCTTCCTCCAGCCTCTCAAGACCTTTCAGGGAGGATGTATATCTGTACATAAATGCTTGACCCTCATTCTTGCCACTTGTATTTGCATTCAGCTGGAGGAGGCATACATTCTAAATTCTGGAGGTAAAAAGCAGAAGGAGTATTGCTGATAATTAGCAGTGGATTTATAGATGCATTGAAATGTCTGACTCTGGAACTCAATGGTTTTTTATTGTATTCATACAAGATTGCTAAAGAGTATACATAGAGACGTGTTACTTTCTTTTATGAGAAAGAGGCCAGAAAAGTTTCGAGCAGGGTAGTAATTGCCCCACTCCTTGTCATGTGTGGATCTGTTGTTGCTTCAAATTGTGAAATTGTAGAGCATATGCCTAGTCTAATTATTTGCTGGAAGCAGTATGTGAGATTACACTTGATCTTAGCCAAAAGGCCAAAAAGTGACTGTATCTGAGATTAAACCTTTGCACTCAGATGTCAGAATACAAATGCCAGACAAAGGCTAAAAGGGCCGAATTAGATAGCTACTTGCATGTCACTATGGAATGAATTCCTTCTGTGGTTCCATGCCCTTGGGATGCCACCTCCTCTTCTCACCCCCGCCTTGTAACACAATTTCTGGAAGAACCTGTGGTGATCGCAAGTGTATGCAGCATATAAAAGACCTGTTTAGTCTTGAAGTTAAAAGGTTCTAGGAAGTAGACATGAGTGTGAGGATGTTGGCAGGGGCAGAAACACAGATGAAAAGACAATTTCGACTTCTATTTATCTCCCCAAATGGTGAACACTCTAATGTACACCACACATTTCTGTCCAATCTTGTTCATTAGGAAATGTGCTTAGTCTGCTTAGGAAGGCCCGAGTAATTACTTGTGGCTGAGCAGTAAAATAATATACCCAGCTCAGGTGTCATAGCAACACTCTGCGTTGTGTGGGCTCCTATTACAGTTTTGACAAAAGATGTTGGTGTAGAATGCTAGCTCTTGTCTTCCTGTTTTCTTTTTACAGCTTGCTGAACAGCGGTTCGGAATCAACATCCCGCACAAGTTCAGCATCCACAACTACAAAGTGCCAACGTTCTGCGATCACTGTGGCTCCTTGCTCTGGGGGATAATGCGACAAGGACTTCAGTGTAAAAGTGAGATGCTGGGGTACTGGGTACCCACCTCTTCATGAGAACACCAGGCGGCGAGCTTTTGAAATTACATAGGTTCAGAATCTGACTTGGGACTGATAGTTTTAAATACTTTGTAAATTAACATGTTAGTAGTTCTATATTTATGTGTCCCTTGTCAGGCTTGGAAAGAGAACTACATCTGATTCACAGGTTTCCTAACCATAGAATATTAAGTCAGTTGTTAAATTCAGTGTTCTAGTAAGCTGGCTATCATCTATTTAGTGCTGAGTACATACTAGTTATTGTGTGTTTAAACAGACATTTGAAAGAAGAAAAAAATGGGATCTTGGTCAGAAGTGGAAGAGGGTAGTGCGTGAGACAGCCAAAAGAGAAGCTTGGGTTGTGAGTATGAACTGGCAGAAGAGTAGGTCTGATGACCTCACCAGAAATAAGCAGGAATTGAGTTGTAAAAGCATAACTCAAGCTGCCGTAGGTCTTCTTGAGGAGTACTGTGGTAGAGATGGGAGGGGTAGATGGAATGAAGGACACTGAAGCTTTGGTCATGGGCTTGCACTGCAATAACTATGCCCAGTGTTTGGAGCTTTTGCCACAGCAAAGGGTGTGGGGTAAGGGCTGCCCCTCCTGATAGGAGTTGGGGAGCTCTTGGCCTTGAGTCGCCCCCCATTGACCCTTGCCATAACAATGTGGCTCTCATAGGGAGGCAGGAGTGGCATCAGTGCAACTGGATAACTAACTTTCGTTGAAAGCTTGGACTTAACCAAGCCTCCTTCTGTCAACCAAAAGGGACCAGTCACTTGTTTTTCAGAAGGGCAAATCCTTGTACCTCTCTAGAACACCGCTTAATAATTCTTTTTTCATATAACCAAAGCAGACAGCTCATGTATAGCTTGATCTTGAGCTGGACAGTCTCATGTGGGTGTGGGTTTCCAACTTGGAAGTTGCTTTCTGCTTTTGTGTGATTGTTGCTGACATGTGGAGCCACGCGTGGGCTCATCTGCACTGTTCTTGTCCCTCGTGGCCCTGAGGGGAGCACACCTGCACTGGTCCTGCTTTTATTGTCACATGCTGCTTTAGAAAGGCTACTGTAGGCTTGTGTGTCTCTGTACCAGCATTCCTGAGAGAGGTGGACTTCCCATGAGGCTAATGAAGCGTAAGCCTCAGGGCCCCTCCCTTGCAAGGGAGCTTTCCACTTCATTGGGGATTCCTTTTCTTAATGAGAAGAGAATTGCACCCTAAGTACATGAATTCAGGCCCCATCCAACCTGAATCTGTGCACGCTTCCAAAGTTGGAGTGACACTCCAGAAACAGCAATTGGTTTGCTGCCTCCCGTCAGCAGGGTCCATATGAAGAAACTATCAGAACTTTCTGCTGATTAAACCTCTGGTCCCTCGTCGCCCTAAGTCAGCTTCCTGTGCACAGGAGCTGAGCTTGCTTCACTCTCCTCTTCCAACTGTCATTTACTGTGACCTTTAAAAACCTTGCCTTTTTTTTTCCTCCATGAAGAAGTTAGAACCACAGGCTGCAAACACTGAGAACCACAGCCCTACAGGATGCCACGCTGTGCTGTGAGGGCTACCGACCACAACAATACTCAGAAAGATTCACAGAGAATTGTTCTCTTAGAAACACCATTTCCATCCTGTCTGAACAGCGATCTACATGTGGCGTGTAGACTGCTCCTTTTTACTGAGCGAAGGAAAAGCAGAAAGTCAATTGGCATAATTCCTTATTATTCAGTTGAGTGAACTGTTCACTCCGATGAACGTTTTGATCTCTTTTGAATCATGCTGTTAAATCGGCAGTGACTGTTACACGTGATTTAAATGAATGTCTTTCATCAAGTCACGGTGAAAAAAAGTGTATTTGTAATCTCTTATTCTTCAGCATGCCAGGCTTTCTGCTTCTGCACAGAACAGAAATAGATAAAAACGTCAGGGATTGTTAGGAGTATAAGTTTAATTTTATGAGAAGATAGCATTTTTCAGCCTGTATAGTTCCCCTGTCATCATCTCTCAGGTTATTAAATTCTCTTTCACAGCGCATGTTGACTTGGCTCCTTTCTGAATTTGGATCCCTTTCTTTTCCCTCCAGTGTGTAAAATGAATGTCCACATCCGATGTCAGGCAAACGTGGCCCCTAACTGTGGGGTGAATGCGGTGGAGCTAGCCAAGACTCTGGCTGGGATGGGCCTCCAACCCGGAAATATTTCTCCAACCTCGGTGAGACTTTGCTTTTTCTACATATCATAATTTAGAAGTTCAGATTTGGTAAGCTCAAATGAGCACATGTGGCATAATCAAAGTTCCTAATCTCAGCAAACACAGTAAACAGATTTATTGCATTTTTAAAGAGCATTTTGTTCCACAAATCAGATTCTATATGCAATTGAGACAAGAAGTAATAAGCATGCAGATACAGCAAGAAGCAGAAGAAGGATTTTTTATTTATTTATTTAAGTCAGCTTCCTGTCAGTGTGGTGTGGTAAAAAGCTTGGAATCCAGGGGTCTGGGTTAAGCTTTTGGTTGGACCCCCAGCAGTGCATTCCGACTGGTAACAATGGGCCTCAGCTTCCTCCTCTGTGAAGGCGCTGAACTTGAACATTCCTGAGGTTCTCCAGGAATCCAGCAGTTCTGCAGTTTTTGTTTATGGATTGTGAATTTATCTTTCAAGTTCAGCGACAGACAGGAGTTCCTTCCTCTCAGCTCCCGGGCCTGGGTGGAGTGGGATCAGTTGCCTTGGACATGCTTTGTCTTGCCACCTCCCTGAGTGACTTCTACCTACTGTCATCCATTAGAGCATCAACTGCTTTCCAGGCCCACTTCCTCTGGCTACCTTCCTGGCCGGGGTCTACAGAGACCTGGGAAAGAGCTATGGCTACTACTGGGATTTCTGGAAGGTTTAGTGTGATAGCCATTCAGGAAAATTCTAAACTTAACTGTTAAATATCTCTGGGGACTTAGGAAAGGAAGTATAATCACTGTCAGGTTCTTGGTTTTCCAGAACATGTCAGCACTGAACATCCCATTTCCTTTTTAGTAAAGGATAGCTGGGAGATCAGAGACTTGGATTGACACTGTTTCTTGCTGTTTCAGAAAAGCATTGACAAAGTCCATCCAAGTCTGTCTGTCTTGTGGATACACAGGCAGGATGCTACTATAATGAGGGGAATTTTTAATACACAGGACAGCTCTTGCTGAAGAGCATAGATTAAGGATTTCAGCCCGTACCATGGCTTCTAAAATACGATCGAATAAGGTAGACCATGTGGCACAACCTCTAGGAATGGGCAGTGCCACTTGTCATATGTCATTTGAGCCAAATATCTTTAGTACTATGATATTTAATAACAGGAAAATGGAAATTACCTATTACTTGACAGTACAACATTAAAAAGAGACAGAGAATCTTAAGTTTATCAGAAGAGAAGAATGGGTTAAAAAAAATTATTGAGAAACCCTGGCTTAGAGTTTTCTGCCAATGCCAGCCCAACCAGAGGAAGTATTTGAGTGGAGGAAGTGAAATTCAAGCTGGTACAAATTTTCTATCTTTGAAAAATTTTTGATCAGAGATCTGGAGGAGAAACTATTAAAACAATTGGATTTTTAAGATGATCCATTTTATATCTTTTTTTTTTTTTTTAAGATTTTATTGGGGAAGGGGAGCAGGACTTTATTGGGGAACAGTGTGTTTTTCCAGGACTTTTTCCAAGTCAAGTTGTTGTCCTTTTAGTCCTAGTTGTAGAGGGTGCCGTTCAGCTCCAGGTCCAGTTGCCGTTGTTAGTTGCAGGGGGCACAGCCCACCATCCCTTGCAGGAGTCGAACCGGCAACCTTGTGGTTGAGAAGACGTGCTCCAACCAACTGAGCCATCGGGGAGCTCGGCGGCAGCTCAGCTCAAGGTGCCATGTTCAATCTTAGTTACAGAGGGCAGAGCCCACTGGCCCAGGTGGGAATCGAGCCAGCAGCCTTCAGCGTTAGGAACACGGAGCTCCAACAGCCTGAGCCACCGGGCCGACCCCATTTTATATCTTGCTATCACTGTTTTATTGGGCTGAGTAAGTAAAATCCTTACAGTTTCAGGCTATTGCACAGTCGTTTGTTGCAAACATTACTTAGAAGTTCACCCAGATAAACTTTTTTAAAAATCTAAATAGGTCAAAGCTCCAGGATGTTAGACCTTTGATCTGTTGTTTAGTGGTAGCTTGTATTATAAATGTCCCAAGGTGGACATCTGCAAGTCACCTTGCCTTTAAGTAGCATCCTCACCATGATGGGGCTTGTACCAGGGGATGGGGCTGGAGAACCCACCGAGGAGACAACACTTCTGGTGAGAAGTGTGTTGAGGCTGGAACACTCATTCTGCTGGTGGTCAACTTTTCTAGAGAGCAAGTTGACTATGTCTCAAAAGTCTCCAAAATTAACACTTTAGCTTAAAGAACTCCATTTCTAGAAAATTCTCTTAAGAAAATAGATTATGATGGTCATGATGATAATGACGACAACACAGCTCATGGTTATTGAATGAGCCAGGCACCAATCTAAGTACTTTACAGGCATTTCATCCTCATAATAAATCATGTGGCCGGTACTATAACAGTCCCTTTGTTAGAAGAGGAAACTGAGGCACGGAGGGGACAGGTAGTAACCTGCCCAAGGTCATTGGGTTGAGTTGCACAGCTGTGACTTGAACCCAGGCAGCCTGCTTGAAAGCCTAGACTCCTAATCACCCTGCTTTGAAGATTTGAATGAAAGCATGTTCACCATGGTGTTATTTATACTAGTGAAAAATGGGAGCTAACCCTAGCAAGGGAATTAGTGAATAGATTGTGAGGTAGCCACAAAACGGAATCTTAGGCAGCCCTTAAAATTCAGGTCCTTGAAGAAAATTTAAAGATATGGAAAATACAGATGAAAAAGTATGAAATTAAAAATGTGTTATGAAACAATTTTATATTTAAAAAAAATCAATCAAGTGGGAAGATGTGTGTATGTGTGTATGTGTAATTATTTTCATATTTTTGTTTTTGAGAGGGCTGGTAAGATTATAGGTATTTTAAATACTTCATACTTTTGTTCATTGTTCCAGCTTTTACACTGATTTTTATTTCTATTATATAATTTTAAATATTGTATAAATAATGTTGCTTCATTCATTCTTGTCTGGTATGGAGTGGTACTGGATCCTGAGTAAACACGAAAACCTCCCTTTGTGAGACGTGGACACCAGGTGGCGCTCTTGGAATCTGACCACCTTGTAAAAGCCACCGCAAGAAACCACAGGGACCCAACTAAGGTGTTTCTATACATGCCCATTTGAACACAAACTTAAACTCGGTGGCTTTAGATATATTTTTAACTGATTCTTTCCCAAATACAGTAAGCACCGATCAGGGGCTGGTGCGGATATAGTTCTGAATGGCAGAACCTGGTCACACGTCAACCTGAATTGATCTTTCACCGTGGGTTGTTTTGAGGGTTAGGCTGCAAGTAAGGTCTTCTCCATCCATAAATGCTTCATGCCCATGCTGCTATTTCTGTCTTAATGTATTCCCTCTTTTCTCTACAGAAGCTCGTTTCCAGATCGACTCTAAGACGACAGGGAAAAGAGAGCACGAAAGAAGGAAATGGGGTCGGGGTTAATTCTGCCAATCGACTTGGTATCGACAACTTTGAGTTCATCCGAGTGTTGGGGAAGGGGAGCTTTGGGAAGGTGAGTCTTGGTTTTCACTGTTTGGGTTAAAGTAAGCATGTTATGTGCATGTTGTTTGGGTGTGGGTGTGTGTATACACACTCACATTGCCTATGGGCCATTCCCTTTCTGCCATGTGTGCCCACATGCTAAGAACTGCAAGAGTTCTCATGCTCCTTCCTTCTGCATTGCCATAGGTGATGCTTGCAAGAATAAAAGAAACAGGAGACCTCTATGCCGTGAAGGTGCTAAAGAAGGACGTGATTCTGCAGGACGACGATGTGGAATGCACAATGACGGAGAAAAGGATCCTGTCCTTGGCACGCAGTCACCCCTTCCTCACTCAGCTGTTCTGCTGCTTTCAGACGCCTGTAAGTGTGACTCACACTAATGGCCTACACGGCCTCCTTTCTTAAAGAGTTGACACAGTAAGATGTTGAAGATTTCACAAAACAGAATATCAGAAACTTTGGGGGGTAATAGGCTCCCATGGTAGAGCCGTAGGAAGGTACCCAGTGACCTCTGATGACCTCTGAGGGAATGCTGAAACCAATGAATTAACCCTTCCTTTCATGTTGTCCTGGGGAAGGATCCCTTTGAGGGTTGTGTGTCCTCAAAGATTGGAAAGGTCTTCATATGTAAGTCTTCTCTAGCAGAGTGAAGGTTACGGAGGTCTAAGAATAGAGTAAATGTCATAGGCTGCTTATCTTGGTGGCTTTGACCTTGGCTCTACTCCTAAATGCTTAGATACAGTTTAGACCAGGGTAGGCCCAGAGAGGGCACCTTGATTTGTAATGTCCCACGACATTGCTCCTGGCCTTAATCAGGGACATGGCTCGATTCTGTGGACTGATCTGGGATTGGAGTCTGTCTACTCTATAATGGTGTCAATTAGGGAAGCTTTTGGCTGCAGTCAACAGAATACCCGACCAATTGTGCTTTACACAATAAACAGAAAAGATGAGTTTAGTTCATTAGCACAACGTTTTTTCTAGAGGAGTCTGGAAGTAGCAATGCTAGGGTTGGATTAGTTGCTCAGTGACATTGGGCATCTCTTTCCCTTGGGGTTTCAATTATTTGCCACTGTCTGAAACATAACATCTCGTATGGCAGCATCCGAGCAGGAAGCGTGGGGACATACACAAGGGCTGCATGGGCCACTCTCCTTTTGTCAGGGAGAGGAAAATCTTTTGAGACTTGAGTAGCCTGCTCAACCTTAGCTAAAAGGAGGCTGGAAGAGCAACCGTCTAGCCAAGATAAGCTGGTGTACCATGATAGACTCCCACCAACTTTGACTCATCCCCTGGGGTGTGGCACTGTGCTCCCCAGTTAGCACTGGGCTCGACACTGGGCTTCTGTTGTCAATGAAGAGGGAAGATGGCTCCGGAGAAGCCAAGAGGGTCTGCCACAGATATCTCAGAGTCCTCTTATCATCCGAGGGCATTCTGCAGAGTGAATTTGGGACACATTCCTTGTCTGTGCTACCACTGGGGCAGCAGAGGGTGTGGTGGGAGCAGGAACAGGACATCCCACCTGGCTCAGGGATGGTGCAGGGAACGTAACAGCAAAGCTGGAACCAGAAGGGTGAGTTAGAATTAGTTAGGCAAAGAGAATGAAGGCGCATATGCACAGGCACAGGCATAGCGGGTAACAGCACATGCACAGGCATAGCGGTGAACTAGAGCATGAGGTGTGAATACAGCTCAGTATGTGTGAAGTACGGAAGTTGAGGAGGGGCTGGTGAGAACTGAAGCTGTAGAGGTACCCAGCACTCAGGCTATGAAGGGCCTTGTGTGTTGCATTCAGAAGCTTGGATTTTAGTCTATGAGTAAATGGAAGAAATTTAAGCAGAGAAATGATATGTCAGATTGCATTTTCAACTGTAAAACTAATTTTTGTGATAGGTAATATAAGAATCCTCCAAATGTCCATATTCTTTCTCTTAAAGAAACAATTACTAATTTCATGTGTAGCCTTTCAAAGAACTTACTGCACATGAAAGCATACATGCATACCACATATATGCATTCATATTTATTTTGTAAAAGACAAATGGTAGTATACATTCCCCAGCATTCTGTACCTTATTTTTTTTTTGAAACTGTTATAATATATCTTGGAGATTGTTTCATACTTGTACATACCTAGCTGCCTCATTTTTAATGGCTGCATAATATTCCATTTTAAGAACACGACACTATTCATTTAACTTGTTTCCTATTGCTATATATTTAGGTTTTACATAGTCTTTTATTTCAATCAATGTTGCAGTGAGTCTCCTTGTGCCTTTTTCTTTCCTTTTTTTAATTAATTTCAGGTGTACAAAACAATGTAATAGTTAGACATTTCACCCCTCACATAGTGATAACCCTGCTCCCCAACCCATTGCCCCTCTGGCCTCATATATATCTATTACAATTCCATTGACTCTATTCCCTATGCTGTACTCCATATCCCGTGACTATATATATATTAAATTATAGTGGACATACAATATTATTCAGCTTTACCCTGTGCCTTTATCTTTACATATTGTGCTATTATTTCTATATGATACATTACTAGAAGTTGTACTGCCTGGTCAGAAGTATATGCATTTAAAATTTTGACTGAGTCCAATCAGCCTTCTCCTCCATAGTGGTTAAAGATAGGTAACAGTTTACAACCTATATGCTAGGCACTGTTCTAAGTGATTTATGTGTATTATCTCATTCATCATTATATTAACCCTATGAAGTAAGTTCTGTTGCCATCACTCCCATTTAACAGATGAGGAAACTGAGACACAAAGTTGTTTAGCTTTTAAGTAGCAGAGGTTTTGACGCCAGGCAATCTGACTGCACAGCCCAGGCCCTTACCACTTGCTTGCTGAATTTCTAAATTCACTCTCCCAAACCATGTGTGAACAGGCTGATTTCCCCCAGCCCCCACCACTGCATGCTACCTGTCATTTTGATGACTGGAGAGATGTAAAAGAATGGCTTCTTTGGAGTCCCAGTTTGCATTTCTCTGACTGTAAGGCTGAGCATTCGCATAATAAGGGTCACCTGTGTTCAAATCTTTGTTGGAAAAGACACATGTGCCGTCTGGAGAATGAGAGGAGTACAGAAGACTGCAAGCCGGGAGACGGGAGGATGTATTAAAGGGGATGCACAGCGTGGACTTCTGCGCTGTCCCATCATGTCGGAAGCAGCTAGAGAGTCAGCTGATAGCTTTTTAGGCCAGGGTTCCCCCTGCACTGCTTCCTCCTCATGGTCTGGGCTCCTTGAGGCCCCACCTTCCTGACCTCATGGTCTGCTGCTCCCTGAGACAGCCCTGGATTCTATGCTGCCCCTGCCGCCTTGCCACTGCTTCTCTGTTCCCCCGTCTGGGGTCCATGGTTCTACCTGTGCTCCACTGCTACCTGGAGTATCCCCGAAATGCTAGTTCCTGTGCTTTACTTACATAAAGCCCTCCCCTGGCCTCCCCCGTCATCCAGCTGCTTTCTCAGAGAGGAGTAGAGTGACAGCTCAGGCTGGAAACACCCTGGTGAAGAAGGATGGTACCATTTGGTGGGTGGTACTGGTCGTCTGCCTGACTTTCAAGCTCGTGCCCCCTGCTCATACCATGAATCAAATAGCAGGACAGCTGCAGCTCAGCTCCTGAGCCAAAGAGTAGACGGTTTCCTGTGACATTAGGTTAGATGATCTCAATCAGCTGATAACCTTTGAGTCAGACAGTTGATAGGCATTTAGTGAACTTAGTCTGGTCATGCAGTGGCTGTTGTTTCAAGCTACTAGAATGAACAAATAAACTGTCTCATACCCAACTCGAGGGGACTTTTACCTACAAAAGGCAATCCCTGTGACTGTATAGAAGTAGTCAGAGGTGTCAATTAGATTGCATTATGGTAGAGTAGAACAAGAAATTAACCTGAAGAGATTGGGAGCCCAATGAAAGCAATATATACAATGCAGAATTTTCCAGGAAAATATAAATTAGGCAATACACCAAAATATGAGTGGCCATGTGGGATTTCAACAGTATTCAACAGGTTAAGCCTTCATTAGTATTGGTGGTCTATTTTTCCTCGTGACAGTTTCATGTGTGGCCACAAGGTGGCAGTCGTTACTGCAAGGTGATTTTTATTTCTCCACCAGAGATAGATACTGACATTAGGGTTTAGAATTTGGGTTTGCAGTAGATGTCTCCAAAGCAAAGGATAAAGGGAATTCTCTCCTGCCCTAAGTCCAGTGGTGGGAACCAACTTAAAAGAATCAAGTGAGTTTTTCTCATGCTGAGATAGAGATATATATACAATTTTCATTTTGCTGTAGTTTGTTCCTTCTCTCAGGTGTGCAAGGTGTCAGACTCCATAATACGCTTGTCATTTGCTCACTGTGCGTCTGTCCATCTGTCAGAAATCCTCAGTGATTATCCCCATTCATTGTTGAAAACCTAACTAAACAACAGGAAGTGTTAGTTACTATGAGAAATTACAGCAAGTAGATTATTACTTTTTAGCTACTCGGTTTGGCAGGCCCTGGCGTCTAAAATGAGATGCTAACCAGTGTGTAACACTGGGCTGTGACACTCTCCCCTGAAGAATTTTGAAGTGAGGTGTTGGAGTCACTCCCCAGCTGTTTGCAAAGTCTCATTTCATTGTGAAGACCCTAAAGAAGCATTCCTCTCAAATCCAGCCCTGTGAAATGAGTGTCTCTGAAGCCCAGAGAAAGGGAGAAAGGAACTTGCAGAGGGTCCCTTAGAATGTAAGCGGTAGAGACAAGGTTCAGCTCTGTCAGGCTGACTCTCTAGGCCCCGGCTCTGTGCTCTGACCCAGCAGTCCTTTCATACATTAAATTTGAGGTGCTGGTGGCATATCAGCAGGAAGTTGGGAGAGTGCTGGCACTGGGGTCTTGTTGCCACATTTTGGTCATTAAATCATCATCTGCCTAAGCAACTCCTGTCCGCGCTTCTGCCCTGGCTGCCTTCCAGCCTGCTGGCAAGGAAGCAGCATTGCCCTTGGAAATGGAAGAACTCGTTCTTCCAACTTTGTGTTTCCTCTGTCCGAATGGCTTGAGTCTACCTGAAAATTCCTTTGAGCCTTAACGCTCTCGTGGTTAAAATGAAAGCAGGATTGGTGTGAGGACCAAAGGAGAGGATGCAGAACCACTTTGTACACATGCAACACCACTTAAAAGTGAGTAGGCTCATTGTGGCGATGACTACCTCCTTCCCACGCCGAAGAAAGTTGTCCTGGGGCTTCGCCAGTGGCCAGCACAGACCCCACAGGGAGGGTATAGGGAACACCCCAAAGGAGGAATTCTGGAACTCTTTTTGGTTCTTGGAAAAAACAAAAAGAGAAAATTTCGTATATTAGATAATTTATTGAGTTTGCTATGTAGGATTATGAGCCTATAAATTATGGCCTCTGACTTTTTCATAATAATACATGCTACTTGTAAGTGTATCATTAAACTGGCATCCTCATAAGTTTCTGATAATATCGTAAGTCCTAATAGTTTGTGAATAACTTGATAATCTGTATCAAGACTCATAAAAATGTTTATATTCTTCGATCTGTTTTTATTTCCGATCATCTAGCCTAAGAAAACAACATAAAGAGTATAAAAAAAAAATCTTACACATAAAGATGTTTAATTCTCAGTGCATTATTTATAATGGAAAAATGTTGGAAACAATGTCAGCATTCAGCAATAGGAGTTTACTTAAATAATATAGTATTTGATGAAAATTTTCAGCCAGTAAAGAGATAATTAAATATTCAGCAGTTAAATGATTACGTGTCAGACGCTGTCATAAGCACCTAACATGTATTATTTATAGCATGCAGCTCTTGCAACAGCCCGGTAAGCTAGGTACAATTGTTATCTTCATTTTGCTGAGTGATAAAGTGAAGCACTGAGGAGTTAAGTCACTTGCTGAAAATTCAATACGGTAAGTGGTGGAACTAGGAGGTTGGAGTCCAGGAAGTAATACAGAATTTATGATGATGACCAGCACGTATCTCCATCAGGTTCTACCCAAGACAGTAAACTGGCAAACATGGCCCGTCCTCCAAAAATACTAGGAGGAATTCATGCCAATAAACTACCAGGGACTGTATGAAGCTAGTGAGATTATGGATGATTTTTTCCTTTGTTCTATTTACCAATTTTGATGATGTGGTTATATTTCTTTAGCAGTGGAAGCGGGAGGAGTGAGGCATTATTAAGCCAGGAGGGCCCGTCCCAGGGTGCAGGCCCAGTGGATGCTGCCTTCCCCACTCCATCAGGTTAAATTCCCTTCACACTCCTTTCATCCTTATCAGTGACTGTTGTGTCAGCAGCTGGGCCTCTTGGCATTTATGGCCTGGAATCCGGGTCTCCCCCACCCCCGGCTCCCAGGGGCTCTCTACTGAGTTTCTCCTCCTGGCGCCCTCAGCTGAGTGCCCAGAGAGAGAACAAAGACTCCGCAGTAGCAGGAGGGGGAGTGGCAGAGTGAATACTGGTCAGATGCTTCAGTCTTTGTTCAGAGACCCAGTTTATTGAAGCAAAGGTTTCCATTTGGAAAACACGAGACACGCCATGCCGGGGCCCAAGAGCTGCCTCTCGGCTGCAGGACCTGGGGCCAAGTCTGAGAGATGAGCCACTGCAGAGCCTCGTGCTTTTGGGAATACTCACATTTGTGTTTGCAACGTGCTGCACTCAGGTGGGCCACAGAATGCATAGACCCTCCCTTTACAGGGACAGAAGCTCAGTGCTCTCACCTCCCACCCGTTCCTCTACCTGTCAGTTCTTTCCTCACAGTATCCAGGCTACTGACGGAGTGTCTGTAGGGTGTCAGCCGGTAAGGGTCATACACAAAGCAGGGTGCCCGGAGCCCCTGGCAGGAGCATAGCTTTCCTTAAAAAGACACGCCTCCAGTGTCCATCAACAAAGCAGAAATCCTACCTTTGAGGGTTAGGGGCTCTAGGAATCTTGTAAACTTCGTGATGTCAGTTTACACAGCTTGTGCAAAATGATTTCGGGATACTTCATTAACTGATACTTAAAGTATGTTATGAAAATCACTTCCTAGCAACAGGAGTGCAAGGAGCACTCTTTTCTCTGTATTCTTTTCTCCACTGTTGTATTAAGTAATAGCAAAGGAGTGAGTGTGCGTGTGTGTGTGTGTGTGTCTGTGTGTGTGTGCATGTGACAGACAGACAGACAAGATAGATAGCAAGAAGCAAGATAGTCATGTGGCCCTGGAATGAATCTTTCAGAATTTCATCAGGCAGGGGACTACATTGCCACCTTCAGCGTGAGAGCTCTGAGTTCTAATTCTGACTTAACTAATAAGCTCCCTTGTCTTTAGGAAGATTACCTGCCTTTGATTTTTTTCCAGATAAACACCTCCACAGAAATCCTATGTTCTTCCTTCAGGAACCCGTTAGCAGAGATACCTCCAGAAAGTGACCCTCAGCTGGCTTTGTGCATGTGGGGGGTGGGAGCCTACCCCTCAGCCCTGCACAGCCCCACCTGGCCCTGACTGCATTCCAGCCCCTCCAGCTCTCTTTCCTTTCCTAAGTGTTCAGTGAGCATCTGGTAGTGGCAGCCAGGCCCGTTTGTCTGCTGAGCTGCTGCCAGCAGCTGGCCTGGGGAAGGAGAAGGCATTCTTGGCCCCTGGAGCAGCGTTACCCATTGTGCTCTGAGTCGCAGGGACATCCTGGGTAAGAGGAAGGCCCTGTGTTGGTGGGTGAGGTGAGGAGAAGGTGAGTGCAGCCCACAACGCTGAAAGCCTTTCCCCTCTGCATGGAGCAGGGTTCTGAAGAGGCCTCCGTTAATGCCTTAGCATAGCTGGTCGATTTTTCAAGCCTACCTGGTATTGGCTTTGTGGAATGGATGCGTGAAGAATGACATGGCAGCAGCAGCTGCTGTTCTTTGAGACCCTGGAATACATTCTAGATGCTTATATTTGTTACCAATGTGTATAAAACTGTACATTTTGGCATTTTATAATATAAATATCTATTGAGTGAAATATTTCATTTAGTACCCAAAACAATACAGGGAAGTATAGGTACTATTATCCTCATTTTAAAGATCTGGAAACTGAGGTCCAGAGGGGTTAAATAACTTCTGCCAGATCACACAGCAAGCCAGAGTCACATCATGGATTCTTAACCAGGTTGCCCAGCTTAATAATCTATGCCATTTCCGTTATACCACAAATAGAAATGTGTTCTCTCTGGAATGCGTACAGCTAAGAATAGTGACATTAGACTGGAACAAAGCAGTTTATATATATATATATAGTTTTGTGGCCTTTTATGAAATAGCTAAGGATAATTTCTCTTATATGCTTGGAACGAGGTTTCCTCCTTTTCCTGAGCAATGACTGCCACAAATACAATTTGGTCCGCTTATGGGTCATTTGTTGTAGTTTGCCTTTGGCTCAGATCAAAATAGAAAATGAGCCAAGCCAGAACATGGTGTTTCCCAGTTGGGCATATTCCCAACTATTAATAGTGTTCCATCTGGGTACAAAATGCACAAAGGCCAACTCCAGTCTTTGGGTTTCTTGGGGGATTATTTGGGACCTCTGCCTCTGTCCTCTTGGGCTTCCAGTCTTTCCGACATTCTGTGGGTAAACAGGGCCCTGAAAATGAGTTGGGAATGAGAGAACCTGAAGTTCACACTGTTCCTTTGGCTTTGTCTATTTGGTTAGGACTGCCAGGATACTCAGTGTGACAAAAGGGTTTGAAAGGCTTCGTGTGTTTTTCAGTTTGAGGTTATTCCGTTATAACTGGCCTTGACATCGCTTGCCACAATCATCATCGATGATCTAGCAATCATGTAGACCCACCACCCCCGTGTTTGGTAAGATGACTCATGGATTGTGTGTAATTTCCTTAGACGTATCTGAGACTTGCCAGGGTCAAATTTGGCCCCATGTTTCCCTGTGATGGATGGAGATCTGTGGTGGGGAGTCTTGGTTATGGTTTTCCCCTGACTGTGACTGGGAACCTGCCAAACCATAGATAATCTGGCCTCCACAGGGCCCTGTATTGAAGCACTGGGCTTGAAGTGCCTGGAGCAGCTCCAGGGATGAGAATGGGATGGGCTGCATGCGAAACAGTTTAGTGAAAAGTCCATCAGTACAGGATCACACTGATTGAGTGCGCGGCAAAAGAAACAGTTCTTTTAATCCTTGGTCTAGTTGGGAAGAGAAGATAAAATAGATGGAACAGCAGTGTGCGGTAGTTAGCATGGAACAAACACAGGCGTTACACTACAAGAGGAAAGGTCCTTGAAAATGAACACTGACCTATGGGGGACAACCTCACCTCCTTGCCGTCTTTCCTCAGAAGTGCAACCAGAGTGCTGAAGACTAACAAACCAACTAGCACCTGAGTTTTAAGCAGCGTCGTGGGGAGGTCTGAGGTGTTTCCATGGGAAGTTCGGTTGACTCCTGCCTTGGCTGACTGGGGCCTTCAGGCCAGGGCCTGAAGCTACACCTGTGAGTGGCTGCAGTGGGCCCACCCCACCCGGAAAACAGAATCATGCAGTGTAAAACGCTGACTGCTCTGGTAGAAACCACAGACCATAATGTTTTAGTTTTGAAATACTTGCGTTTTCCATAATTACTTCATCCCTCATAAAACCCCAGCTGTGTCCATCTCTTCTAGGCTCCAGAACATT
Organism: Rhinolophus sinicus; assembly: GCF_036562045.2. Classification (NCBI taxonomy): domain Eukaryota; kingdom Metazoa; phylum Chordata; class Mammalia; order Chiroptera; family Rhinolophidae; genus Rhinolophus; species Rhinolophus sinicus. The sequence goes on along the minus strand of NC_133753.1, from coordinate 33,788,405 downwards.
CCAGGACCTCCCACAACAGAATTAGCCCAGTCAGTATCAACTTAGCCCACTTGGAAGAATAGAGAGTTGCCCACTGACAGGTGAGGATCAAAGGTGTTCATTCATTCGGCAAAGGTTCATAATGTAGCTGGTCACCGTAGCAGTTTGGGGATTACTGTTTAGGACAGGCTCAGAGCTGCCATCTGCTTAGAAGGGCCTTGTCCTGAAGCTACATTTGCATAGGAAGTACACTTTTTCCTTTGCCTGGAGTACAGTGAATTTAGGACCTGATGGAGGTTATTGGGAAGGGGCCCAAGCTATTGGCACTGCCTCTGCTTGGGAATGGGCTCCCTATCCCCAGTGGGCTTGGGGGACCCAAAGCAGGAGGTGTAATGGGAAGAGCAGCAGCCCGCCGTTGCTATTTGTACAGTCTTCCTTGTTCTGCTGGTTGATTGGTCTCTTCTTTGACAGCCCAGCAGAAGGCTGCGGGGAAACCGTGCCCCCCACATGAACCTGGCTGCCATCGAGGCTGAGTCTGCTCTTCCTGCTTTCTGTTGTCAGCTAATACTTTGCAGACCCTCCCTGCTCTGCTGGAGGGTTTTCGTGTGCCCAGTCCCCCCTTCAAGGCCACCCAGGGAGTTCCTGTTTGCTTTCTGTGAGAGGCATCCCAGGTTTCGTATATTTGTATGGCCAAAGAGCACACTGTATTTCAAGCTCACTCCTACCCAATTCTTTAGGACAGTCTGTACTGATTTATCGCATAGGTGTTACGAAAGGAGTCTTAGAACTCTTCCCACAGTCTCTTAATTCCATTCTTACAGTGTTTTGATATTTTAAACATTAAAATGATGTCACATATAATTCCCGACCCAAACAAAAGAGGAAAGCTGTTCCAGCAAAATTCCTCCCCGCCCCATCACCTGGTTTTCTCTTTCTGTGCTGTGGACCATGTCTGCTTCCTTGTTCTTCCTCCTCCCCTCTCACCTCCTCACTCCCAGGGGTCACTCAGCCCTGGTCTCCTTGTGAAGCGGGAGCTAGCCCATGCCCACAACCAGCCCAGATCTTCTAGCCTGTAGTGAAAGGAGGGGCAAGATGAGTTAGACACAACGAACAAAGTGGGGACCAAATATGGTGGCGTTGACCGAGAGACTAGTTCAGTTTCTTTTCTGGAAGCCTGTAGAATTGAGGGTCTCATCACTTAACTTGATTTATTCCTCCTTACTTGGGCTGCAGGACAGATCTGAAGCAGGAAATTCCCTTCCGCCTGGCTCAGAACTTTATCCCCACCACCTTGACCCTCACCAACAGGTCTAATAGTTTTAATAATCAAATTGCTAGTGAATTTTCAACCTTTCCAGCAAAAAAAAGAACACACAAAAAAACCAAACAAACAAAAAACCTGTTTGCATAGTATGATGTCATTTTCCCACTACTGACATGGGGAGAGGGGTAATCCTTTGTTATGAGGGGCTGTCCTGGCATGGTAGAATTAGCAGCATCCCTGGCCCTCTACTCACTAGCAGCAGCTTCCTCATTGAGATAACCAAAAATGTCTCCAGACATTGCCAAATGTCCCCTGGGAGGAAGAGTCTCCCCAGTTGAAAACCACTGCCTTACATGAATGTCATGTGGGCTGTCCTCGATAGGAGAAGTCAAGTGCGCTAGAAGACCACTTTACTTTTTACCGACCAAAGCAAAGTGTGACAAATCTTCCTTATAGGATATAAGCGTTATCTCTTTTTTTTTTTTTTCCTGAGTTTGTAGACAGGCAGACTTCCTGTTTCGGGGCCCCTAACTGCTATCAGTGGCTGCACTGTGGCACTTGCAGGGACTGGGAGGGGACAGCGGAAGTATACAGGGTCTGTGGAATGTAGGTAGGGTTAGCTCACTGCCAGCGGTTCTGAACACCAAGGCCTGCTGTGATAAGACAGAAATAGCAGAGCCTGGGGGCATCTAGAGAGCAAAAGATTAGCTCAGTGAGCATATATTTAAAATTGATTATGTTTAAAAGCAAGCAATTGAAAAAGTGCAGCTTCTGTTGTTTTGGTGTTTAATCATTATGCTTTCACTTTACCACCGAGGCATAGAATCAGTGGCGTTTTATGAAAATCATCATCCCCACCCTGAACTTACAGGGATGCCTGTCTGTGATAATCAAAGCTTTAAGAAACATTTGTCAACAGTGTCGAAAAAAATGTGTTGGTAGTAAAACAAGTGCTTTGGGAAAAGCAAACTGCTCTTTCTTTCTTTTGTTTTCCATACATAGAAATGTCATTTCAGCTTAAAGGTACAGATACCTTAGATGCTCTCTTTAAAACTGAGTAGTCTCTAAATATGCCAAGTAAACCCTAGCCACTATAGACATCGGCCATTTCTATGTTGAATGGCAATATTGTATCTATCTTGTATTTTTAATTCAATTCAGTAAATGTTTACTGAGCACATACTATGTGCCAGGGACTGAAGATACATGTCTTATAGATCTGTCATCCAGTTGCATTCAGCCACCGATCATCCTAAACACAGATACCTATAAAACCATGTGCTAGAGAAAAGAAAGTCATAACTTGGTCCTTGGGGAGGGTGGAAGGGCTCCCAGAGCAGGGGCTGTCTGCGCTGTGCTTTGAAGATGAATAGGAGCCCCACAATCACAGGATGGGGGAGGAGACAGGTCTCCCAGACAGAGGTAACATTAAGGCAAAGGTGCAGAGAATTAAAATGTGTGATGTGCCCAGGAATCCCCAAATAACTCGATGCAGCAGGATTGTAGGAAAGGAAATGTGGGTAGTTATGAAGAAGCAAAGCCATAGTGGGTCTGATATCCTTTGCTAAGGAGCTGAAAGGCCTTGACAAATCAAGGAGCAACATAAGATTTGCATTTGAGGAGTTCTCTGGTGGCTGTCTGCAGAAGGAGAAGAAAGAGGTAGCAGACGTGGTAAGGATGCTGAACCAGTGTTCTGTTGGAGCTGCCTACTCCAAGGCAGTGGTCATGGGAGTGAAGTCAAAGAAACACTAAGGAGGCGCAATCAATAGGACTTTTTACGATACGAGAGGAGGGGCCAGAGTTCTGGCCATTGGAGAACCTGGGGGAATGGAATATGATCAATTTCATTGCAAGGAATCTGGTGTTAACATGTTTGTCGCTCAGAAACATAGTTCAGATGGGAGATTAGATTTTGGTGTCCTCAGTATCCTCTCGGTATAGTAGAAACTATCATTTAAAATATTTCAGTAGGTGTTTAAAGATGGACAAGAGAGGAGACCTGAAAAGGGAATTCTACGCAAGAGTGGGGAAGGGTGGAAAAAAGTCCAAAAGAAGAATCAGAAGGAAGTGATTTATTTCATAGGAGAAAGAATCAAGTGCCGAGATGAAGTCAGTTCACCAGAAGATTCAAAGCTATCCATTGGATGTGGGATGAGGTTTTTGGTGTTGCCGTCTTGGTCTCTGCTCTCATCCTCGAGGGTTTAAAGGGCCCATCTGAACTCCATTTAACATACTGAAGCTTCTCTACAAACGTAATACAGTGTTCTCTCTTCTGGGTAAACTTTTTAATCTATTTCTGAGTAGTTTGCCCTTCATCTGATTAGACTATGCCTCTTTTACTTTGGTCTCCCTGCCTTAGTAAGGTCTGCATCTTTCTTCCTTGATGGACAGTGACCATCAGTATTTCCCCCATATTGCCAAAAGGGTTTGGGAGGAGATTGTGGGGGAGTCATTTGCTCGAACACATCTCGTTCTCCAGCCAGAGGGGCCAAGGAGAACATGTGGAGGCTGCACTGGAAGAAGAAAACTCAGAAGAGCGTGTGGAGTGCACACTCCAAATGGGGACTCCAGCAAGCACTGCCTATTGCAGAGCAGAGGAAGCAACAGATTGGTGGCCAGCGGGTCCCCAGGCACCATCTCGAGGCAGATACTGAACGTTCTTGGCCAGGTTCACTACTTCTCTAACTGGGCAAAATATTTAATCAGACAACCGTAACCCAGAATCTCCTCCTGTGAGGCAGAAACGCCTCATTCATCTATAGATCAAAGGGAGGGCTGAAATCGTGGCTTCTTTGAGAGGTTGCGAGTTTAGGAACCGCTGTCATGAAAAAATGATGCAAATAAGTAAAATGGCATTTTTGCTCTTTGTTCTATTGTCCTGTACAAACTCTCTGAGATGCCTGTTTTTCCAGGCTAATAAAAATGATTTGTATTATAGTATAGGGAGTAGGCTATTAATATCATGTCTTCTTATGTCTGTTAACTTAATTAGAAGTCCAGCTAATTGTAGGACTCTAGAGAAATGGCATTGGGAATAGTATGCAACTGTTAAAAAAAATCGTGCTTTTGATGACTAAGTACATCAGGAATTATTACGTAATATAAGTGAAAAAGGAAGGCTATGTTTTTTCTTTTCTTTTCTTCTTTAAACATGTGGTAGAGCGTTAAGTATAAGTAGGACATAAGGGGAAAATACTATTTAAAATCACCTTGCAAATTTCATATTTGCCCTGAAATCTTCAGCTCTTTGGACGCTAAAAGCCATAAATAGCTTTGTTTCTCCTTGCGTTTGGACTTCTATCTCTGGGTATCAAGATTATAGGTGATTTTATTTTCATTTTGTTTATTTTTCCTCAATTTTCTTATGCATTTACTTTATAATTACATTTGAGCTATAAACATATAAAACGTTTATAAGCAGAGAAAAACCAAAACTTTATAAGTAAACGGAAATGAAGTAGCATCAAACAGACCCACTTCTCTTCTTGAACTCTTCCAGGAACTATTTTAACGATGGGCAAGGGACCTTCACTTCTTTGCACTTTATTTACATAAAGTGGATGGATAGAACTAACCTTGGCAGTTTGTTCCAGCTTTTCTAATCTTCTTGTTTAAATTGTATCAGGAAACAAAAATGGCCCCCTGCAGGTTAGTTCCCAAAGGGTTTAATTAACCCTTACCAAGGTCCAGGCATATGCTTGATGGTGTTAGAGATACATCAGTTAGCATCTGGGCTCTGCCTTCAAAGGTCTCAGGTCCTCCATAGAAAACAAGACCAAGTGCACAAAACCAGTGCAAGCCCAGGACAGAGATACTGGGCAAGATGCGTGTGGACCAGATTCCAGAGGGGCTCCGCCAGGAAGGGAGGACCTGTGCTCCGACTTTGCTATGTCCCTGATCATATGTTTGCTGGTTATTTATTCTTTAAGAACATCCTGGCCCAGATGCTTCCGTGTGTTGGACTGCAAGTTAGATTGCCTCATTTTTTTCCCTGGCCTGGTGTAAATGCCAGTAAGCCTTGTCGAGTTTCATTACAAGGGATGGCCACAGTGTGTCCAGTTTACCGAGAAAACACTTGGTCTTTGAAAAGAGCTATGTGTTCCTCCAGGTTTGAAATGCAAGTTCCTAAGGGCTTATTATATTGGAGACATATTTCTCCTTCCCAAAGACTAGTCTCTGAGCTCAGACAGGATGTATCATGCCCATGGGCTTGACAGAGGGGTTGCTGGGCAATTGAATTAAGGTCCGGTATCTTCAGGCTGCACAAAATGATAAGTCAAAAAAATAAAAGGGAAGAAGCCATTGGATTCTCTCTCCTTGTTTCTTCCTTGAAGGCTTTGTAATCATTCTTAATGTGGTTAAATTTGTTTCCAGTTCAGACATGGTGCAATCAGATTTCCTCACGAGGGTGCTTTTCCCCTGTGACCCCTTTGAACGTCAGTAACTGTTTCCTGTTGATATGAACTCTCTATTCACCCGCTAGATGACTTCGTCAGAGAAAAATGATAAAGCAAGGGGCACTTATGAGAAATTCAGGTCTATTACTGGAGGTTTCCTTTTCCTGGTCCACAGCCGGTGATTAGCACGCTGCAGCTTTTGATACAGGGTTGATGTGTTATTCATTTAGAAATAATTCCAAAGCAATTCTTAGAACTTGGGCAAATAAGTCTAGATGTGGCTCCCAGCTTCACATTGCTTCAAAGCAATGATTAAATTAGTTACTAACTTTCGATGTTGTTTGTAGTCTTTGAATTATTTCCAAAAGGTAATAGGCATCTTCATTGTGTCTTCATATGAGATTTATATCTGTAGATTGTAGGGACTATGGATTCCTGCTTTAAACAGAAAAATCTTTCTCCTGTTGATAAAAATGAATCGACTTTATAGAAGAGGAGAATAGCTACTACAAAAAGTCTCAGTGTAATATGCCTGCAGTCCATAGGGGAGCACGTTTGCTTTGCAATAATAATAATGATTATGATTATAAACTCCTAAAATAGAGAATATGCATTAACATCTGATGTTACAAAATTGAAAAACTTGTTGGAACTGAAACTTTGGTTAACGTGTTTTGGTTATCAAATCTAGTTTTGTAACCCCTTGCTTAGTTATCACTTCCCAGAATGAAAAGTCCTCCTTACCAGATCAAGGTCATGACCATGTCGTATCAGGAAATGCCCCTTCACCACAGCAGCTAACCTACGCGTCCTCCTTGAACCCTCTAGATTCCTGTTCCACACCAAGTCAGGGAGCTGCTGCAGCTGCTGTTTCGGCAGCTATTTCATTCCTTTTACCTACCAGTCTGCGACTCCCTGAGTGAGGCACCATCTCTGACTCCACAGCAGGCAACTTACTGCCAAGTATGCTGCAGCTCCCTGCAAGGGGCCGGAACCCCAGGGGCAGATGCTTGAAGTGGTAGTGGAGGTGGTAATGATAATGAGGATAATAGTAATAGTTGCTAACATTTATTGAACACTCCCTGTGTGCCGGGCATTGTTTGAAATTCTTAGCTAAAGTCATCTCATCCTCACACACCTGTAAGTTCAGTCCTCTTGTTATCCCCATTTTGCAGATGAGAGTTTTGAGAGACAGGAAATAAATACGGCACAGTGGAGCTGCTTTTGCATCTCAGCCATCCTGGCTCCAGAACCCACGCCCTCACCCCCACACTATGCTTCTGCTTGTAACACCAGACAGGGGCGCTGTGCACAGGTCTCCTAGAGTGAGCTTGGCCCCTTCATGTAATGTAGGAAACAATAGCTTCCATTAGCAGAGATTCTTTTCTGAGCCTGATGCTGTGCAAGGTACTTTACTTCTGGTTTAATCCTTATACAATGCCTGTAGTTATAGGTATTATTACCCCAGATTTATAAATCGGGAAACCTCCTACCCCTTAAAAATTCATGTGTGATGCAGTTAAAATTCTCCTAGTAGCAAGTAACAGAAAGCAACTTAACCACAGTCATGCAAAAAAAGGAGAAGTGAAAATAAAGATTCTGAGATAAAAAAGGGTATTTCATGGAACCTGGGCAGAACTTGGCCAGGTCTCTTCAGGGATCTGAAATGAAGAGACATGAGAAACCCAGGCTTTCCTTCTGGGCTCACTCATGCTCCCTAATCTCCTGTCTGTGCCTCACTCTGTGTTTCTCCTTCGTTCTTCTCCCTTATCTGTCTGTCCGTCCATCCATCCATCCATCCATCCATCCATCCATCCATCCATCCATCCATCCAAGCTTTCACCAATCTGCTGTAACCACATACGTCACGTGTTCACACCGGAAAGGCGGCCTGAGCTCCCTAATGCATGTTTCCTCATGTCCTACACACAGCACAGCCTAAGTCAAAACCTCTCCACCTCAGTTCAGATTTTCTGGGAAAGAGATTGTGGGAGTCCCAGCTTGGTCCAACTAGTCATTTGCAGGATGTCCAGCATTGACCCACGTGACCACACCAGGGTAGTTCTCTGAGGAAGGGATCAATGAGCTGAAAAGACACCTCCCAAGGTCTTCCACACTGACCCTAGGTATCCCTTCCCTGGCTCGTGCTCACTGTCCGGTCACCCTCCTGAGGTGATGTCATCTTGTCACCGTAACAGCGTATCTATCACTTTCATCGACCCACCTGTTTTGTTTCGAACTGTTTTGCATGCAATTACCCATCCCTTTTACCTCCTAAACAACAGTCCTTATCAGGGCCTTTAGGAAATGCACACTGTGTATACTGCCAGCCACTGTCAGGCTTGAGCAAGTAACAGCCCTGAACTGGTCACAGCCAGGCAGACTTGGCGCAGGCTGCAGCAAGGTAATGGAGCCAGGCAGGTGACCACAGGAATTCTATTATTAACCAGCTCCTTGGCCTCCTGTAACTCACACCAGCAGGGCGTGGCAACACAGAGGGATTTCTGAGTTGCTTTTATTCCCCCAGGTGTTCTTCACCTGTCTTCATGACTTGTATTTGCAGTTGGCTGAATCAGCAACAACAAAAAAAGAGGAGGGAGGGACAGACAAAGGGCTGGGCCGCTTGGCTTTAGAACTAAGGTTAAACCTGTCTGTGGGACCTTAGGTTTCCTCCATGAAGGTTAGGGCAAAATTGACCTTAGAAGAGCCAGAGGCCTCAGGGAAAGCTGGGCAGGTATCCGGGCTCAGAGTCTGGGAAATTGGACTTTAGACAAACTGGAATGGCTGTTTACACAGATTTATATGCAGAAGCAGCCGTCTGCTATCACTGCCCAGGGTGGGATTTGGAAGCTCTTCCCTGACTCATGACGACCTTAATCTATCATGCCATGCCTCCCTTAACGCGGGGATCCCAGAAATGCTTCCTCTAGTTGCTTCACTGTTGAGTGTGTGAAGCATGACTTAGTGTTTGTCGAGTAGTCAGTGAGACCAGTTCTTAAAAGCACAGATTGAAAATGGAGTTGAAAGCGGAGGTTATCTTCCGCCTCCTTTCAGAACTTCAAATGCAGGTCTCTGTAAAGGGCAGTCACTACATATGAAAGGTCTCTTTCAGGTGGAAGCAATTCATGCCATTGGAGTAAGACTTAGCTGGAGGGACTTGTTTTTGTAGCAGATGTTGTTTTATTATAGGTGGCAAGTAGGTTCCCACACTCACTGGACTCTTTTCCAAGCTGAGCTCCATAGCTGCCACCTGTTTTAGCTCAGACACTGGGCCTGTAGTTGTGGTAGAGACAGTAGTGAGTGATCATGTGTACTAACAGGACGGAGTCCTGCCGCTCTCAGTTCTGAGTGGCCTGGGGATGGGCGGAAGGGAGCACCCTGACTAGCCTTTTGCTTTTTCTACCAAAGCAATGGAAGTAGCAGTATGTATTACAGTGATGTGCACACTCAGCCTCAGCACCTGGGGACATCTCCCCTTGCAGTCACCACATCCTGCCTCACGCCAGACACTTCAACTGTTCATTCTCTGTGCTCCCTCCCCTTACCACCCCCATTCCAGCCTGATTCGTGCTTCCTTTTCCTTCAAGCTGGGGAATTGGCTCCTCTCAGAAGCCTCCCCCAAATCCCACCCCACGCTGCTCAGATGTCCCCCTCTGTGGCCCCCTGACACCCTCTGTGCCCCTCTACTGCACTTAGCACACGGGGGTGATGTGCTCCATCTACATGTCTGTGAGCTTCCTGAGAGCGAGTGCGATCCCATTCATTTTACAGCACTTGGTCCCCACCCAGGACCTGGCATAGTGTGTGCTTAGAAAACCATCCCTTCTGAAGAACTGTAAAAGAAGCACAAAAGATCTCTGAAAGCCTCAGGAGATGCTATAAAATCTCCATTCCAGAATTCAGACCCTGTACCTCCAGTGGAGCCCTGAGACCCAAATCAGAGCCATTGAGTCTCATTTTGGATGTCTTTCCAACAGCAGTGATGGCCTGGATGCTTTAGGCATCAGAAAGGCCATTAAGGGAGAAGGTGGTTCATAGTGGCCCTTAATAATGTGCACCAAGGGGTGTGAAGGGCCCTCTTTCCGTAGCTGCTTCCCTACTCCCCCTGCCTAATAACTGCTCTCTAAGATAGGCTCAGACTGTGCCTTTTCAGAGTGCCATCTTTCATCTTTCAGATGAAAGTTAGAAAAATATGGAGGCAGCCCATGTGACTTTGGTTTGTTTCTAATTATAAAAGTAATTCACCCTTATCACAGAAACCTTCAGAGATACTGCAAAAAATAAAGAATAAATAAAAGTCATCCCAGATCCCACAAGTGAATGCTGACTTCTCTCACTATATAAGCATGATTTTTTCGGTCCTATCTGCATCTTTGGCTATAACGGAAATCACTCACATTGATGACCTTTTTTAAAAAAACACTAAAAATGCATTCACCATCAGAGCCACCAGCAGCCACCACTTATGTTTACTGCACACTTTCTAGAACCCTCACCGGAGGACATGCTTAATGAAATTTTATTGCTGGTGATGGCCCCTCTGTCACCTCACTTGTGCCCACCACCATCACCTAATGATGAGTGGATCTGCTTCTCAGTGCTGGAGATTTTGTTATTTATCTCTTTCTCTGGAAGAGAAATCTTGGCGAAATCGCTGCCAAATTTTAACCGCCTCTGCAGCAGACATTTTTAAGCAGATGAAGAGAAGGGCGTGTATGTGGAAGGTCTCCTCACAGCAAAAGCAGTCTGCTAGTTGATAAACATGTTTTTATTTTTCTACCTTGTGACATTATTTTAGGTCTTTGATAGGATGGACCATTACTTTTTGTTAAATATTGTATCTCGGCTGGCTTGTTTCTCCTTCCTCTTTGCTTCAAGAGTTGCATGTAGCCTGAGGGATGCAAATTATACCCTCTGCTCTAGATGGTGCCAGACAGGAGGTTAGAAATGAAACTAAATGAAAAGAAACCCATATTTCCACAGTTCTAAAGCTTGCCACCCCCTCACTGTGCATCACAGGTGCACGTGCCTCCCAGCCCCTTTTCCCTCTCCCCCCATATCTGAGAATCTGCCCCCAGGTCTAGGGGTGGGGCCAAGAAAGAGGACAATGAACAGGATTAGAAGGCAGTATTTCCTCTCCCTAGATCTGGAGTTTAGCCCACAGTCTGGCTTCTCATACTTGAGATAGAAGAATGATTTGGGGGAAGCTAGAAATTGATGAAATTTCCCTTGGAATGCCCTCATCTTTTTGATGCCTGTTGCTTAGCAACTCTTGCCAAGTACACTGACTTCCAACAGTCTAAAGAGTTGCCACTTACCTACCAACTCAGTCCCCATAGTCAGGTATTTTGAGCTACTGGAATTCACTGTGACTGTCAGTCTAGCCATGAATAAGGTGAACAGGCCGGTAAGACTGACCGACTTGCTGTGGGGTAGTTCGGGGTGGCTTTATCACCGGAGTTTTCTTCAGGATACCATTGGCCACCCCTCCAAATGAACGCAGCATCTGCATGACAACTTCCTGTGCGGATGCAGCCCTTACACATGTCTCCATCACAAACTTACCCTCACCCTAACCCACTGCTAACCCTGTCATTCCACCTGAGCCCTACCCATATAGAAAATATGGAACACCATTGCTTGTTCAAGCTCGTCCCATCCAACTCTGTCTCTCTGCTTGTCAGTCACACTCAAATGAAGGCCATTAGTTTAGTCAGATGGCTTGCTGTATCTGAGTATTACTTAGTTTTCTGTTAGCTTACAAGTACATTGTCCAACCTAGAGAGTTGTTGTTTGGGTTTTTTGTGTGTAAAACTTGTCACTCCCTCTTCAGTCTTCATTCTTGCTTCTCCTTAGCAGAGAGTTTTATAGACACGGGATTTTTTTTTCCCCTTCCAATTAAGGTCTTAAAACCAGGAATAGGAGGTGATAAATTGTAGTGTCTTATGATCAGGAAGGGCCTGATTAAACTGGTGTTGAATAAGGAGGTGAGCAAGTACACACAAAATCTTTGTTTACTGCTCAGCTGTGACTGAGTGGTGACACTCAGGGCAAAGCTGGTGGCACTTAAAACCACAAGTAAAGATGAGGTCTTTGTACACACATCCTCTGTGAATTGGCAAAATACCAATTTCCTTACAAAATGACACCCCACCCTCCCTCCTACTTCAAAGAAGGCTGATCACCAGCCCTGATTGCACCTATCCTGCGGCCTCAGTCACCTGGTCAGAGAGACCTCCCCCAACCCCAAGCAGATGGCCAGAGCTCACTGCCTCTTTCACTTTTCCTTCACAGGATTCTCCAGAATTTGTATTGTGCTTGTTTCTGTAACTTTTTCAACGTAATGTGTGTCTCCCACACAAGATTCTATATGGGTAGAAGCTCTGTCTGTTTTATGCCTGTTTACTCTCTGTTGGGTTCCCAGCACCTAATTTAACACCTGGCTAACCTGGGACTCATAAATGTTAGTTGGAGGGAGTGAGGAAATCCATTGTTTTAGAGGTTCCTGAAACCAAGAGTTTTATACCGTCACTCTTGGAGACATAACCTTTTAATTGAGACTTAAACATTTCTTTCATTAAGCAGTCTTAATTTCTATAGCACTTTGTTCACACTACTTGCACAATACTTAGTACAGTACATTGGTAACTTTTTTAAGAGCCCGTTTCACCTGCTGAGTTGAGAGTTTCTTATGTTTCCACTCCTGACTAAGGAATCTTCTGATAGGCTGACTGGGATTTCTAACATTAAGACTATTCTGAGGCTGTCATCAGACTGCTGTTTGATTGATTTGTCCAAAGCATTTTCCTTTCTCTGTGATTTTTGTCTGCCCAGGTGTGAGAATGTTCGATGTCCCTTACTTTCTATGACTAACCCCACATGTTCCAGGTGAAAGGCATGTGCCTTCTGATTTACGTTGCTCTCTTTCAGTTTATAAAAGCCTATGACGCAGGGAGGGATAGCATGAGCTACTAATGTTGACTGTCCAAAAAAATATAAGCTCAAGGTTACATGGCATTTAAGGTGCAGAGCCAAAGGCTTCTGATGCCTTCTCTACTTTTTATTTAATGTAGAAATTCAAGGTTGTATGGAACTACTTAAAGGAGATCTGGGTATTACCCCCCACTTCCTCTTGGGGCTCTAATCCCACCAGACCCATCCAGCTGTGCCCAGCCCCCTGTCCTAATATTTCTGAGTACCTCCATTTGACAACCTCTTCTCCCCATGTCACCGCCCATGGTAATGCGATACTGATTGGACTCTAGGCTCATTGCTACATCACGTTGGATCCTCTCTTGTGTTTGTATCCAGGATCGTCTGTTTTTTGTGATGGAGTTTGTGAATGGGGGCGACTTGATGTTCCACATTCAGAAGTCTCGTCGTTTTGATGAACCAAGAGCTCGTTTCTATGCTGCAGAAATCATTTCAGCGCTCATGTTCCTACATGAGAAAGGCATCATCTACAGGTGAGTTCTGGTTGCTTGGAACCCCTCTCATAATTCATCCCCTGTTTATTCTCCGCTTCATCCAGCCTTCCATTCCTCATCATAATCAATTGAAATCTTTTAGGAATTCAATTCACAAAGGTTTGAGTATCCATTAGAAGAAATGAATAACATAGTGATCAGCATTGCCTGCAAACTAGAACTTGCCCCCATGTGGTGTTCGTAAAATAGGCTTGTGAGCCTCGGAAGAGACTATTCATGAATTTGCTCAGCTGGGGTTTGCTGAGGGCCTCTTACAGATAGCCAAACCGTGCAAGGTGCTGAACCATTGTTGCTCTCTCTTTTTTATTTTTTTCTGTTTTAACCTTGGAAGTGATCCATTCCATTTTAAGACTCCATGTCTAAACTGAAGAGTGTGGATAATTAATACCCTAATTGCTCTAATAAGAAGCATAGTTAGATGGGGTCACGGCTCCCCAGTCGAGGAGCTAAGAGGTGAACGGTCAATGAGCAGTGTCCCACTTCACGATATTTCTCATTTGTAGCTCCCTCCCCAATATTATTTGATTCCACTGCATGACATACAATCTTCTGATCACAATACACCGTACGTTGAACAGGCTTGAAATCTGGTGGACGTTGTTGGATCTCAGAGGTTAAGGGGTATCAGGTGAAACTTTAAGTCATACAGGAGGTTGAGTAAGATGGGAAATGTAATAATAGGTGTTAAACAATTGTTATTCTTAAATTTTCCTATTTTCCTGTTGCCAATGTCCTCTCACTCTTTAGATCACATTATAACATAGTTGCCACATATACTCTTTATTTCTTCTACATATGCAATTGCTTCTGTCCTTTGAGAAAAATTCTCTGTTTTATGGTAGTAGGAGCATGAACGTTGACATAAAAAATGTCCTGATTGAAATTCGCTGTTTATTAGCCTTGCTAAATGCTGTTCCTTCTGTGAGCTCATGACAGAATAGACATCATTATTAAAATGTAAGAGGGCTTTTAAAAACAGTGAATCTTCTTAAATACCCCCGGAGTCAAACTAGGAAGAGAAGAGTGAAACTAGGAAAGATTGCAGCAGGACTGGCTGATGGTGCCAGAAAGAAGTGGGGAAGCGAAGGAGGAAAACCGGCACTCTACGGAAATGTCTTCTAGTTAATTCTCAGTGCAGAGCCCTGAAGCCTCAACTAGATGTAGCCTTTGTCATGGCCCCAGCTGTGAGGTAAAGAAGGGGATGCAGGGCTGGGAGCCAGGCTGGATGACCAGCAGTGGGAATCCTCTTCCTCAAGGAAATCAGGAATCCATGCTTCTTAAGTCATGGAGCCGCCCCAGGTTGCTTTAGACAGCCTGTGCGGTGAGCTTTCTTACTCAGGCTTTGATGTGCTCCCTCAGTCTCTACCATGTAGTTTTTCCTGTCTCAGTATTCTGCCCAGAGTATGATTGACAGTCGTTGCTGATACACTCTCTGATGGTGGAGGGAGTTTAGAGTCCTTCCTGGTGGTGATGGCAGACTCTTGGCCCTGAGTTCATTTTTGTTCTTTCCATGGCTTATCTACTAATCTCTGCTTAGTTTACCCCACAGAGAGCGTTTACCACATTTAATTTTTAAGAGTAATGACTTCCCTACTTGACAGGGGCTTCCGTTGTACATCAAAATAATAACAACAGGAGCTAAACTGAGCAGTTGTTACAGGCCCGGCACCTTACCTGCATTTCTCCCTGAATCCTAACCGTATTGTTATATAACAGTAATATTATTCATTTTATTTCGATGAATGTGTCTTAGAAGACTTAATAACCAGAACAGTAACTGGTAGTGAAGCCAGAACTCAAATTATTTTTAACCACCGGGCTACACTGTCTCCTCAGGAAAGATCTGCAGACCACTAAAGCATGGGCTTCTTATAGCCCTTCTGGTGACAGAGCTACTTTAATTCATGAAAATGAGGCAGTGGGTGGCTTAACCCATCCGGGCTGCTGTAACAAAATACACCAGACTGGGTGGCTTATAAACAGAAATTTATTTCTCACTGTTCTAGAGGCTGGAAGTCCAAGATCAAGGTGCCAGCCTTGATTCAATGTCTGGTGATGGCCATCTTTTTGCTGTGTCCTCACATGAGAGAAGGGGCTAGGGATTTTTCTGGAGCCTCTTTTGTAAGGGCACTAATTCTTTTCACGAGATCTCCACCCTCATGACCTAGGCACCTCTCATACCATCATCTTTGGGGGTTGAATTTCAACATACAAATTTTGAGGGGATACGACATTCAGACCACAGTAGTGGGGAGAAGCAGTGAGATCTAAGCTTGTTTTCTTGAATACTCAGAGGCTTTACTTAAACACTGTATCATATTGCTACATGGTTGTGAGCTTGCTTTCCTCTGTAGGATCTGACTGCCTCTGTGTCTACTTGTTTCATTTGTCTTGAAATATGGAGGATGGACCCTAATCTCGTAGTTTCTGGTGAATCAGTGTCCACCCACATCTTGAGAAGTTTTATTTCAAATCTTGGTATCTGTAGCTCAATTCTGAGAATTTATTTTAAGTGATTCTTTGACGGGAATCCCATGTGCAGGCTCTAACTGGTATGGCTGACTTTGAAGGGAGCACATTTAATTAGGATACATTCAAATGCTATTTTTATCCTGTGGATTTATTTCACAGGATAATTTAATTCCATGCAGGATGCTGGCCTGAGCGCAGAGTCTTAAGGATAAGCCTTTGAAAGCCAAGTCCTTGGAATTCAGACACAGTAAAGGGCACGTTTGGGTCACAGAGGGTGTGAATTTGATCCACAAAGCACAGTGAGAAACTTGGGAGTGCCAGACAGCCTCATTTATCATACATGTCCCAAGATGGCCTTTATCAGAGCTTAAGGGATCTTTCTGGAGATGTCTCTGACCTATCCAAATAGAGTTGTTGTTTGTTTGTTTGGGAGTTTTCTTCTGCAAAGGTGTTTATTTTCCAGCCAACTACAAAGATGGTTCCATCTGCAAATACTGGTCCAATTGGACTTTAGAAGATGGTACCTTAGGCTCCCTCTGGCATGACTTTCTTCTGTCTATTAGCCGACTGTGCCTTGTGAAAGCAAAGAGAGGCCAGTTACAGTTCTGTGCTTTTCTGGCTGTGTTCTGACCCTGATTCTCAATATGTTCACTTGCATTTCATGGAGGAACAGAAGCCCACTTCCCAGGAGATATAACAAGAGAAGGGTCTCCCCTTTGACTTTGATTGGAAGGTCTGGAGCCTGCCATGGGCCAGAGACCAAAAAGAGCAGGCTGGAAAGTAAATAGTCAAGGAGTCACTTTGCTGAGGGGAAAAAAGACTTTCATTCCTTTGTCCTCTGCTTGTTGGCTGATGGGGAGCTTGATAGTGCTGGTGAATAATTTACCAAGGCATTGACTTTTTTCCAGAGTCAAGCTCTGCAGAGAAGTTAGGGAAACAAATGGGCATGCATCCCATTTACCTGCCCTCCAGGATGCCAGGCGCCATTTTCTATCATGTTTCATAAGATAAGTATTCAATGGGAAGTCAGCCATCACTGAGATTTCAGCCCCAAACCCCTGAAGTCAGCCAGCACACATTGGATTTGCTGTTTTTGACAAAGTGTGGAATGTATCTAAAATATGTTGATTGAGGAAGGGTTTATAGAAGAGTACAGTTTAAATTTTATTTTTTCCTCACCATGTTACACTTAAAAATATATTTCAACACATAATTTTCAACTCATGAATCGGACCACTTTGTGCTGTATGTAGTTCTTGGCATACTGGGTTCTTGGGTACATGCTAATCACTGTTTAGTCCTAAAGCTCCAAGTGCTTACTGTGGTCATTTTCCATCCCATTTTCCAGATATGGAACTGGTCCACAGATGCTGACTGCCAGACCTGACATACTGTGCTGTACTCATATGCTTATGTAGCACAGTGACTTTGAAAGAAAATAACCTTTAAGTTCTCCTCAAATTAAAAGAATAGTCTCTACCTGATCTCACTTTTTTAAAAAATTGAGAATTTGGGAAGATTAGCAATGTCCCTCCAAGCTAAGATCAGTTATGCTAGGCTCTGAACACCACTGTTGGATCTGTGTGAATATACCAACCTCTAATATCATCTGACTCTTGTGTCTCAAGGATGTCATAAGGGACCATCAGGTGCCTTGCTGACTCCAGATAATTGTGTGATCTGAAGTTAGCTGAGCATAGCTTTGCTCGGAGAGCCTTCAGTGAGGCACCTCTCTGAGCATTGCTTTCATGCCTAAGAAGTCACAAGCCATCCGTTTCCAAATCAGTTTGTGGGTTGGGTCAGTGATAAATATCACATGCTTGCATTATTGCTCTCTGATGTCTTCCTCTTCTCTTTTTGAAAACTGTGACAACATCTATCTGATTCCCATCTCCTGGGAGCTTTCTTACTCTTATTTCTTATCAGCAGACTTTCAGAGTCCCCAAATGTCTTTCCTTTGAGTGTGGAGTTTTGGACTCTTACTGTTACCTCATCTGTACTGGAATTTAATTCCATTTATTCTACTCATTCTAGTGAGAAGAGTGTTCTTTTTAGATAAAGGTGTAAGTCAAATTTGGGAGCTGGATGTTCACTTTTCCGTCTGAGAACATCATTCCTTCTGCTCTGAGAAGAAGGTCTGCTCTTTCTTGATCTACTTGCTGCAAAGACAGCTGCAAATTGTCATTTGATATTTTCATATAGTCCGTGTTTCTTCAGGATGTGCAAGCCATGGGGTTCTCAATACGTTAGTCACTTTCACATCCAATTTTGACTATGAGCCCTTACACAGGATTGTCATTGGAACTCTGAACTTTTTAGTCATATTGCTGTCTCCTTTTTTAACTTGTCTTGCTTGCTGTGCCAAATGGTGGCCTCATTCAGTGCCCGTTCTTCCACTCTCACCTTGACTCCTAAGATCTTTTTTCAAGGATGTAATACACAGCTCAGAGGCTTTCCAGTTTATTAGACTAGCTTGACATTTCCCCAAAATGAAATTCATTGGCCACTTTTCTCCTCCCTCACACTACTTTGGAACACAGTGACTCATTTTACAAATGTTTATTGAGCACCAACTCTCTGCCAAGGATATGGCTACAATGATGAGAAAAAAACAAAAATGCTCCCTTGTGGAGAGTATGGTCTCGTGAGAAAGAAAGACATCAATTCAATAATCATACTAATAGAAAATTCCAGTTATAACTAGTGCTATGAAGAAGAGGACTGCATTGCAATAAATGAGAACTTCTAATTTGATGTGGTCATGACTCTTGAGCTGAGGTAACTTGTGAAGAAGGAAGGAAAGAGCATTCAAGATAAAGAAGAGCAAATGCAGGTGCCCGGTGTCAGGAGGAAGCCTGGCAAGTTCAAAGGCTGTTAAAGAAAAGTAGTTGGACACTGGGAGGCATGTCTTCCCACAATTGGCATTTCATTATCCTAGAGTGGTCACTGTCATCTGGTAGCTTCAAGATTTTATTAGACAGTCCTTGCAAATAATGTATTTAAAAGTTAGCTAAGGCTGGTCATATTGCTAATCCCTAGGGGAGCCATGCGTTCACAGTGATGTCCTTGTGTCCAGTTCTATGTGTTTACCTTTAGCAACGGAATTACAAAATATTGAGTCAGATGAGATGCTTCCCCCCACAACCCCCAAGAGTACCTAGTGCCAAGTTCTCCTTCATAGATGAAGAAATTCAGGTTGGAAACATTCAGACAGTAAATTGCATCTTAGAATGGGTGTTTACTTGGGATAGCTCACTTGCAATTTGTTTTCCATCTCCGGAAGAAAAAAAAATCACCATTAGAAAATTTTGTTTCAATCTTCAACTTACTGCTGACATGAAGAGCCAATCAGGATATCTGGAGGCATTTGATACTATTCACTCCATTTCAATGAGGAAAATGCAATTGAGCTCAGAACTTATTTACTGAGCTGCCACTTGTGTTAGGAGGGCTAGATACAAAACGAGTAGATGTGGTATTGCCTCTTGAGGCTTTGTCTAGGGGTGGGAGAGATGGCCCATAAATAAGTAATGCTAGATGGGTTTTAAAATTGGAGTATGCCCAGGGTATTATGGGAGCACAAAGAATGGCCACTTAGCCTAAGATGGATACTAGCAAGTAGAACAGACAAGACTCGGTGACTGGGTGGATCCAGGGGGTGAAGAAGAAACCCAGGATCATTCCCAGGCAGTTAGCTAGAAAGTTCAATGGATGATGGTACCGATAGCTAAGAGAGATCACGAGCCCAGAAAGAGATCTAGGCAGAGAGGAAGATAATGAGACTTAAAGACATATGTCAGGTGCCTTAGACATATTGCAGTGGAGATGCTCAATGGACAGGTGTCTGTGAGTCTGAAGCCCAGTGAAGAGGATGGGCTGGTGGTTCTGAAAATTTGGAAATCATCAGGACATAGATATTAGTTCAGATCATGGGACTGGGTGAGATTGCTCAACAAGATTGCATTAAATGGAGCAATGAGCCAAGGACAGAACCCTAGAGAACCAGGCCCCATTAGAAATCTGCCTAAATTGGGCTCTGGGGTAAAAAGCAAAACAAACAAACAAACAAAAACTTGTTATAGTGCATCATTTAGGCTTAAGCATCCCCAAAGTATAGTTCCATTTAAAATATAATACTATAAAAGAATAGAAAGAGGTCACTCACTTTAAAATAAGTTTGAGAGGCAGCATATATTCTTTCAACTGAAAGACTGCTGGGCCTGGTTTTCAGAAGACCTGGGTAGCTAGACCCAGCTCTGCTTCATGCTGTCCTGGGATGTGGGCAGGTTGCTGGATGCACTGAGCCCATTAGTCCATCTGCACAATTAGGGACATCATTACACAGCTTCTCTGTTGATGAAACTCAAGTCAGATGGAAGTGAAAATGCAAAAGCCTTTTGAAACACTCCAGGTCAATATAAGAGGTTATTCTTTGCATACATGCTATCAGCTGATTTGTGTTTTCTCTATAGCATCAGCTGGAGCTGAAATTATCCTCAAGACTCTTCCTCAGGAATAGGGAATTTTCACAGAAATTGGAGTTCTAGCTTGTAAAGCCAACCCTCTGAAGACCAATCTGTTTATAATAAACTAAATCTTATTGTGCTTCTCTTTCAAATCACATCATTTTCTTGGCATCTTAGCAACACCTTAAAATTGTGTGTAATTAATATACTTACCATGAACTTAATCATAAATCTTTAAGATAGTTTTCTTAGGATGCCCTGAAGCATATGAGATAGATTGTAAGACTTGTAGACTCAGCATTTTGTTTCAGTTTCAACTGTGTCTTTAGCATTTGGGGGAAGCAGTGGAACTCATTTTGAGTTTACCATTTCCAGTATTAAAGCAAATTTTTGATTGTTCATTTGAGGGGAAATTTAAGAACCTTTTCAGACCATTAGTGGGATGAATATCTTGGTGGCTTAGTCCCAGTAATGCATTTTCTCAATGGACCTTGATTAATGGCAGAAATTTCAGCCCTGGGACACATTGATTGTTTTTCTATACTTCATCTGTTAAATCAGAGTACTGATCCTGGCATACCTCATCAGTGTTTGACCTTTTGCATCAACAAAGGCTGTGGTTATTTGGAGCCAATTGATAAATGTGGTAATAGATTTCACTGGCTAATGAAATCAGACCACCAGTTTTGCTTTTCTGCCCACCAAATTGAGCGAGCAATGTGTTGCTTCATTATAATTAAACGCAATATTGGATTTATTTGCTAAGCAATAGAAACACAGTCAATTGATCTTTAGGTACCCGATGAACAGTGCCATTTGTAAAAAGTGATTCAATTGTACACCTGAACAAATGTTTATGAAATGTCCACTCAAGGCAACACAAAGCTTTCTGTCAGGCTGTCAGAGAGGAAAAGAATGAAGAAAGGCACTGCCCTTCAGCTTAGTGTATTTATTTGTTCCTTTAACAAAAATGTGTTGAGCACCTACTGTGTGCTAGGCACTGTTCTAAGCTCTAGGTGTACACAGGAAATAAAGCAGACAAAGCCCCTGCCCTCCGGGAGCACAAATTCTAGTGCAGTAGTCAGACACACAGAAAGTAAATATATGAGATATTGGGGTGCTAACTTCTATGGAGAAAAAGCTGTTTAAGGGGAGAGTAAAATTCAGGGAGAATGATTTTAATATTTTACACAGAGGGTTAAGAAGGGCTTCTCTACTAAGAGACATTTGAGCAGATGAGCAGAGACCTAAGGACGTGAGGATGCAGGCTCTATGTGACTATCTGGAGGAAGAGAATTCTGGGCAGAAGGAATGGCAAGGATGAAGCCCTTGTGGGGGAGTGTGCTCTGCAAGGTCAGCGAGTGGCAAAGAGAACAGGGGGCTGGAGCACGATGCACTGGGGCAGAGTGGAGGGAGCTGACCGAAGCTCCCCCCTTGATTCTGCGATATGGAATATTCGCCACATGTCTTGAGCACGTAAATCATAAGGATGAATGCCTCTGTAAGGAATTTTTCATCTATTTTAACTTCTTATGACATCTCTCCAATGTAAGTGGTGTTATCCTCATTTTACAGATAAGAAAGAAAGATTGAGGCTCTGGGAAGTAAAGTGATTCAGTTCAAAGTCACGCAGTATGTGGCAGAACTCTACAAACCCATCTCGGTTTTGAATCCATGAAGGTTGCTGAGTTCCCTCAACCTACAGGCCTTTACATGTGCATTTTCCTTTGCGGGGAACCTTCTCCCCCTTTGCCAAGCTAACTCCTGCTGGTCTGTGCCATCTCAGCTTAGTCATCACTTCTTCTGGGAAACTTTTCCTAGCCTCCCCAACTCCCCAACCTCCATCTAGATTAGGTGCGCATCCTGTCTGCCGCCGTGGCATCCTGCAAGCATACCCTTCCCTTAGTGCATTTACTGGCCTGTGTGTCTCTGCATCTGGGCTGTCTCATGGGGCAGGGACCACGTCTAACCCACTGTCTATCCCCAGCATTCTATTGGTCCAAACCCATGATTTCCTCAGAATTCAAAACATTTGAATTCTTTTTTTATACTTGAAAATCCTTTGTGATAATTTTCTGATCTACTGAAAAAAATGTATCATTCTTTCATCCACTGTAAAGACACAATGCCTTCCTTGTGATTGTAATTCTCCAATGAGAGGTATTTCATAGGAAATTACTCATTGTCAAGGTTTCTTCCAATGTTCTTTTAAAAGGAGACATCCAGTACTTGGGTTTGAGAAACAGTGGTGGTCTTTGCCATGCTTCTTCAGCCACGTTGCTACACTTGATGACGTAGATCCATAGCATTTGCGGCAAATTTAAGTTGTGTACTTTTTTTGCTTAAGGTGATACTAATCCTTCTCAGAGTTGCATGAGATCTGTCTGCTGTAGTCAGAGGGCTTCAAAGATACTCTGTTCAAATTTTTATGCCTTTCTCCTGAAAGCAAAGGTAATAACGTCTTTGAGATCATTTTCTAAACTGGACATTGCTTTGTAAATTCCTTAAACCTACCATGTATGTTTTGCACAGCTGACTGTGATTTCACTTTTCAACAGTGATGTGTAAGTTATTGCGTAACATTAACACCCGAAGTCATTAAGGGGCTGAGTACAGCCTTCAAACTAGGCTGTACAAATATATTCTACTCATAAAAATGTGTATATGTAGACTTCATTAGGTCTATTTTCATTAGTGAAAGCAATGGTTTTTTTCCTCTGTTTATTTTTAAAATAAAATTATTTTTCTCTAATTATAAAAGTAACACTACAGTAAGTGTTGTAAATTTAAAATATAAAAAGTAAAAAAGAAATAACCTATAATCCTGCCACTGGAAGAAAATTTTTCTTCAGATATATTTCCTTAAAGTTTGTTAATGTATTTATTTTTTTTTAAATTGAGGTCATACTATATACCGGGCTGTGATTGAAAAGTACAATGAATGTTTAAATAACTAAAAAAATGTATTACAGTAAAAGACACATTGCCATTAATCCCCCTCAAAATACTGCCCCTTGCTTCAAACTCACTTATCCCATTGTTCTTGCCACTTTCTGAAGCAGTGCTGAAAGTTCTCTTTTGTGATATCTTATGCTCCATCATGACAATACTATGTGTCACATATCACTTCTGGTACAGCAATTTCTGTCAAATAAAAACATTATGGTGTGTCCTCATCTACCTTATTCACCGGATCTGGCACCATGCGACTTCTGGCTCTTCCACAAAGTCAAAATGATTCAGGACATCGAGGCAGCCACAAGAGTGCAACTAAAGACACTCGTATATTTTTGAACCTGAATTTTTTTTTTTTTTAACTTAATATGTTATGACCATTTTCTCCTATCACAAAAGTCATTTACATTCTCTCTTCAAGCTAATATTAATTGATACAGAGTGGTCTATCATATCGACCTACTTACTTTATAATACATTTAAGTTTATTTACTATTATTAATTATGACGTGTTTATATCCTAGTACACATCTATTTGGATTAGTCTTTAATTCGTTCCCTAGAACAGATTGCTGGGGGTATTGCTGAGTCAAAAGGTATGCATGTGTTACGATGTTGTTGTTTTTTCTCCCCTCAAGGTTGGAGGGATTTGGGTTCCAATCTTTGTCATTTCTCAGCTGTGGAATTTTGAGTCAAGTTACTTAGCCCCTCTAAGCCTCAGTTTCTTCACTGATAAAATGGAGGTCCTAGAAATGCACACCTTAGGGTAGTTATTAGGATTAAATAGGGGTGTACGTGAAGGCTTTCACCCAGGGCCTGGTGTACAGTACATGCTCAGTAATGTTCACTTTTTTAACAGTCTTTGGAAAAATGCATCAGAGTACGTATTCTAATTATGGGTATTGGTGTTATCTTTCCAGTTCACTTTCCCCCATAGATCTTAAATGTACAACTGAATGCATTTTGACAAGTGTAGACAACTATGTGATCAGCACTCCAAATGATATATAGAGCATTTCCATCATCCCACAAATATCCTGGTGCTCCTTTTAGTTAATTCCTGACCACACCCAAGGCAACCAGTGCTGGTTCTATATGGTTATTATAGGATGTGAATGTCCACATTAAGATCCTGAAAGTAAAATCACATCTCAGTAACATCCTTGTGAGTATAGGAGGATGGGTTCCTTTAAGGGGCCTGCATGAGTGCAGTGGTGGTCATGGTCAGAAGAAACCACCCAAAACAAGACCCCATTCTCTCGGTCAGGTTCACTCTCTATAGGGAAAATAGTGCCAGGAGTGTAAACAGTGCCATGTCAACAGTGATTATCTGAGTGTCTGAAGTAATGTAGATGATTTTCATTTTCTTTTTAATGCTTTTAAGGCTTTTCAAATGTTCTGTATTGGACAAATACTGCCTTTTTAATAATTAAAATTTTTGTTTTCAAAAGAGATCTGTGTGATATTGAATATACCCCAATACCTCATGTTGAGTTTTCCAACATAATAATGTCAAAAATAGGTAACCTACTGCCATACCAGTTAAGTTCTGTTAATCCTTGACATTTAGGCTGTGATCCCTCCTTGACTGTGAATACCAGTTCTGTAGAAGTCCCAAAGTCAATGTCTTAGTGTGCTTAGGCTGCCTAATGAATACCATAGACTGGGTGACTTAAACAACAGGAATTTGTTTCATACAGTTCTGGAAGCTGAGGAGTTCAAGATCAAGGTGCCAGCCAATTTGGTTTCTGGTGAGGGCTCATTTCCGGGCTTGCAGACAGCTGCCTTCTTGCTGTATCCTCACATGGCTGTCTGGTGAGAGATAAGAAACAAGCTCTTTAATGTATCTTCTTGTAAAGGGCACTAATCCCCATCATGGGGGTCCCACCCTCATGCCCTTATCTAACCCAAATTACTTCCCGAAGGCCCCATCTCCAAATGCAATCACAATGGTGGAGGAATGGGAGTGTGTGCAAATATTCAGTCCATTACAGTCATTCATTTATGCATGTGTTCAGTTTTTTAATGTTTTCTGTTGCATTAAGCAAGGTGCTTTGCAACTACTTGGCTTGATAGTGCAAAATCTACCTGGAAATGATTTCAGCCCTAGGGTGAATAGCACCTGCTGGAGTTGAACACACAGTGGCCTGATGCGAGGAATAGCTGAGGAGTACATGAAGGCCTTTCATCCTTTTAGCTCACTGAGCCACCTTTGTTAGTCTTAGAGCTAGGTTTTTCAGGTGTGCTGAGACCAAATCCTTCTCCTAGACCCCTGTACTTGAGCCTGGGAGGAGAAATAGCTGAGTGGAATGTGATATTATAGTTTGCCTTTCGATAGTCTGTGATATGCACCTGAAGGTAGAATGTTTTCCCTTGTCTCACAAATGTCAAATTTTATTTATCAGTGAACTTCCTAAGAAGAAATGTAACTTGGTGCAAGCACCCTGTTTCCATTTGGCAAAAATGCTCAGACATTGATGAATTTCTTGGTTTGGTTGCAAAGAAGAGTGAGTGAAACCTGACAGGCAAACTGCCCCATACCCTGATGAATAACACCGTTGAGGGATTTGGTTCCAGAGGTGTGTGCGTGGTGCACACATGGGAAGGTTGCATGGCCTTTCATTTCTCCTCCCTTCCTTTGGCACTGCTCCTCCAACCTACAGAATACCCATCTAAACCTGCTCTTTGACATACAAAATCATTGTTCTATACCATCCTTGATAATTGGATGACAATTTACCTGGCCTGTGTCCCACTGATAAAATTCTAGAGTCTTGGGTTTGGAAGGGAGTTTAAAGTTATATACCCTACTCTTACAAAGCATGAATACCTAGCAACCTGCTGAGTGGTCATTTTCTCTGTACTTAAACACCACCAAGCAAAAAGGAACTTGTTACCTCCACTATGGGCATCTATGACTGTTGGAAATCTCACTTTTGTATTGACTCAAACAGTGTCTCCTAGCATCTTCTGTTCAGTGGTTTTGGCCCACCCTTAAGGAATAGACTGAAAAACACAAATCTTCTACAAGAAAGCCTTTCAGATATTTGAAGGCAATCTAGTTTACCTGTCAAAGAAAGAAATACTATTAGCGTGTTATCGTTCATTCTGGGTGTCTTTTTGCAGTCACTCATTTCTGAGCAATCATAAGCCATCCGCAGAATTTTTCATTTTAGATTCTTGGATTGATATCTAGTTGACTTGTTACACTCTTCTTCTCTTGTAAAATTAGAAGTGTCTTAACAAATAACTAAGCTAACATGAATTGTGATATTAGTAGCCCAAGTCTTTAATCGAATTTCGTTGATGCTGAATATAGGGGTAGCAAGCATGGCGAGAAGTTCGTTTTTGGTGTGATCTCACAATAGGGTGTTTAAAGTTTCCTTTTGTGTATATCTCAGAGGAGTTTAATCCCTGCCTACCTTCAGCCTCTGAAGTGTAGCTTCAGCCTCTGCAAGCACATGGAAACACAGAAGTAGGTAGTCATGGACCCCAGAACCAGGGAACCTCTGTTCACTGTCCACTTTGAAAAGGTGGGTGCTTTTCACTCAAGTCAGTCAGTGCCTTGCTCCAGGGTGAATTGACAAAGATGAGACACAGGGTGAACACAGGTGTGGCGGTGTGGGAGACAAAGACTTGAACACCTCGGGTCAGAAGTACCTGTGGAACTCCTTGTCCAATGACCCATCTCAAAGTTGTAAATACCAGGCTAACCTTGGACCACAGAATCTAGGTTGACTGAATGGCTGCAGTGCAAAAATGAGACAGTTTTGACTTATAGTTAAGAGAGGCTTTGGAATGAAACTTGGATTTAAAATATACCTCTACAATGTACTAGCTCTGGGATATTGGATAAACTCTTTACTTCTTCTAAGTCTCAGTTCCCTAATGTACAACATGGGGACAGCAATACTGCCTGTCTGCGGGGTTATTGTGAGAATTAAATCCACGTGGCTTGTTTATCCCAGTGTCTGGCATCAGTTAATGCTCCACATATATGATCAGTTATAAAGAAGGAAAGTAATCCAGGGAAGAAACTTGAACAGTGAATCCATTTAAGAGATGGACAGATTCAATAAGGCGATAGTTGAATAAATTATGGTATACCCCTGTGGAATATTATGCAACTATTGAAAGGAAGAATGAGTTATATCTACATTTATTAGCCAGGGTGGTTTGTCCCTGATAGATAAATAAGTGAAGAAAAAAAAAGTTAAAGAGTGGTATGTATGCTCATTTTAGTCTCATTTTTTTGTAAAAAGAAAAAAAATAGCAAAAGCCATCTATATATAGATATGTGCAAGGAGAAAGTTATGGAAGAACAGAAACAAAATAGCTTAGGATAAGGTGAGCAGTTATTAATTTTTCATTATGTATCTTTTTATTGTATCACTGACTGTGGAAAGAATGTGTTACTTGTGTGATTTTTAAGAACAAATTTTTAAAAAATAAGCAAAAGGAGTGGGGAGTGGACAGAGAAAGAAGAGAAGTCAGTAAGGTGTAAGTGGGAATTCTGAGACACGAGATGTTACACAGGGTGGTGCAAAATGAAAATCCAAGAGACTCACATTTTTTCTCTCATTTGTCATGATGATATTAAAGGCATGGTGTCCTGAGTTCTGTTTTTCTTACTCTTTTCATTTGCTATCCCTCAATTTCTGACCCAAGGCATAGCAATATTTCTTGTTTTTTCTCTTCATTTCTAGCAACTGAGCCAATACTTATTTGGGGGAATACATTGGGAGAGATAAGTGATATGAAGATGGGTATAAATATGATGTTGTTTATTGACTAAAGAGCAATGTCAGTGTAATTTAATTAAATGAGTTATCCACATATATGATTAAACAGGGAATATTTAGGTGTTCTAAAAGGATTACAGCAAAAGCTAAATCCAACCTCCCAATTCCTCTTTCTCAAGGCAACCAGTTACCCATTTCTTGTATGTCCTTCCAGATATGGTTTATGCATACACAAGCTTTGTGTTTGAATGTGTTTCCTACTGAAAAACAAGTGGTGTTATCAGATACCCTTGAAGAACAGAGGTTTTTCCTAAGCCTTTAGAATGAACAGCTCTGAACTCCTATAAAAAGGTAGCAGTTGAGCCTTTTTTTCTTTTCTGAGAAGAGTCTGTGAGCGAGGATTCAAACCTGTGAAGAATTCGGTGCTTGTTGGAGAAACTGTGCAGGTTTGTTCAGACCATGTAACAGCCTTCTTAGAGTTTCTTGCCGTTACATAGCTACAAAGAGAAATTTATTTCCAGCCCTGCACGTAGAGCAGTTGCATCAGTTTTATTTATAACTGGAGTAAGGAGCAGCAGCATACTCGTCCACCCTGGTTGGATGGGGCCTGCTTTCATGCAAAGGTGCCTTGCTCATTCCCAGGAGCTTCTCAAACCCCTTTCTCTGCAAGACACTGGAGCAAACCCTGTCAAGGGGGAAATCATAAGTGAACGCCCGTTCTCTGAGAACACAAGGAATGTGTGCAAGTGTCCAAATCTCGCCAATTATGCAAGAGAGTTTTAAATCTTAGTTTAATCCAAGTGATGAAAAGCTTGCCCCGCCCAAGTTCATCTAGTGAGGATTTTAAATACTCTGACAAAGAAATGGAACTATGAGCAATAGGGGAAGGCAGATGACAGTGAGTCATAGAATTCACCGTTTAGAAGACCAGGTCTTGCCATCATGAGCTCTTCCTGAGGTACTTGTGGCTCTTGTGTGAATTCTCGAAGGAAGGGAGGGAGGGAGGAAAGAAGACCTGCTTTTTGTTTTTGTTTTTGTTTGTTTGTTTTAACACCTACACTGGGGGATGGAATTGAGAAAAATATACTGTGGCAGTGAAATTAATTGACAGCTCAATGTACAGCTGAGGAGGAAAATTTGGACAAAGCAAACCTGTAATCTGAATACTGTCAGGCTGACTGCTTTACTGGCACACTAAGGAAGGAGGTACAATTTTGGCCTCAAGAACACTGAAGTTTTGTTTTCTCGTCTGAGAACAGACAGGTTCAAACCTGTCAGAGGCAATAAGTGAGTTTCCTTATGACTGACTTATATGTGTGGTGGTAATTTTTTTTTTCCCCGTAAGAATCTGGTTGAGTAACACAGAATGTTAAAACTTGAAAAAGAAATGAATGAGAAAAGTTAGCCAACGTCTGCCACAGATGCCAGGAAGGTACACACAGACTGGAAGAATCTGTGAGGTCTTTGTTTCTCCTCATGCAAATACGAAGCCATGATCAGCAGAGCCTGAGTGCGGTATCTGTTCAGCTGCCATTTGAGAAATAGGACTCTGTTCTCTGGAGCTTATTCCTTGGGGTTTTAGAATGCAAAATATGAAGTGTGTGTAATCACAGTTCCCAGCATTTCTTGGCATTTCAGCTTTGGCAGCAAGAATGGGAAAAACTGAAGCTTTTATGGCCAGGCAGGCTGAGTTTAATCTTTGTGCTATGGCACTACCAGAGGAAGTGAAAATGTTAGAAAACACTTTCCCTCTGAAGTCTGCCTAAGGGGCTGCTGTGCTTTGTGGAATTTGCTGCAGCTACTGTGTATTTTTTAATTCTGTTGTCACCCAATGAAAGAGGTAGCTTCGAGGGCTTGTCCTGCAGAGGATGACCAGGATATATAATCCAGGAAGTGTGGCCCGTATCCTACTTTGTGTTTAAGGAGTTAACTTTAGAACTGACAACTTACCAGAGAAGCTCAAGACACTGTACTGTCTGACAATTAATTCCCAAGATAAAAACTCATCCAAGAGTTCAAGATGAGAAGGATTCAATAAAGAACAAGCACTTTCAACAAAAGAAGAATTTCAAGAAATTGTTTTAACTTTGAGTGGGCTTTGATTACCTTCCATGGTGAAGAAGTAGGTCAGCCCCATGTCTTACTGTTCCCAGAGAAGTCCCAATCGGCTTCTGGGATTCCCCTTAATAGCATCGCCTCTCACTTGCAGCGTCCCCTTTTGGACCATGCCCTGCACAGTCACCCTATGAACAGACGTCTGCATTCTACAACTCTTTTTTTCCTGTGAGATGGCAGAACCAAAGGAAGAAGGATATTTTTACAAACTGAGAGAGGTCCCCTCCTGTAGGAGGGAATTCTCCCAGCATTTTCCTTCCATGGACTGTTCTCCCCTAGTCCATGAATTGGAAATTTAGTTACCAGCCATTTTTAAATATTTTTCTTCAGCATGTGTCAATATTTTAGTTTCAAAGATACATTGGGGAAAATTGCCTTTCCCTTGAGTTCCATGATACTTTAATGTATTTACATAAAATATGAATTTGTCTGTATTCATAACTTTATGGGTACACATTCATCTATTTAACCATGTGTCCATTTAGTCATTCATGTATTCATGCAACACATATTCACTGAGACCTACTTTGTACCTTAGGATAACACAGTGACCAAGACAAGCAAAATCCTGCCTATAGGAAGCATGTATTCTAGTGTAAACTTATTAAGAAGTAAAAGTAATTACCAGTTGTGAAAATTGCATAGAAGGAAATAAGTGAGGTTTTTATTTTTACTCCATAGAACTAAAAGAGAGAGAGAGAGAGAGACCTCCTTTCTAAAGTATTTTACATGGGATCTCAAACTTAAACACCTCAGAATGGGGACCAAGGGGAACACGCCAATCACACAGTTCTAACCAAATAGAACTCATATGTCTCTACAGCGAGAGTTCAATTCAGAGAAGAAAGACCGCAGCCCGAGGCCAGACCAGCATGAAATGTCTGTACTCCATTTGGCCCTGGTCGCTAATTCACTGCCTCCAAGGCCTCCCGGTGTCCTTTCGCTCCAGGCCCGTGTCCACCAGGCCTGGTTTAGTCTTCCTTTTCAGTAAGTCCCCTTGTGGATCTCTCAGAGAAAATGTGGATAATGTTAGAATTTTATAACCACATGAGCTTTCCACCTCACTTTGGAAATACTGAGCCATCTCTCTGCAGTTGGGATGACAGAAAGACTACTCAAGGAATTCCACTGGAAAATCTGAGTGCTCGGAGAAATGTCAGGAATATCAGCTTTCATCACGGAATTTCTACACACTGCTGTGGTACTCCTGTGAGTCAGCAGGAGGAATTTCACCACATGGCAGCCTCAGGCCTCAATTCAGTGGGCCTGTGGCAGTGTCCCTGCCCCACCTGGGAGGTCAGTGGTGTCACCATCCATGCCAGGCTTCTTGGAGCATGCAATGCTGACCCTCCTAAGCCAAGTTTGAACTCCCTGAGTTCTTGGGTGGACTCCCTTTGGACAGCTCATCTTCCTTTGTTATCCAGATGCTATCCTTACCGAGATTTCCAGGAAGGATGGGAAAGGCTATCAGCTATCTGTCCAGCAGCTCCCTGGTCTCAGACTGAGAAAGAAAAGGAAAAGGAAAAAAAAGAAACCCTAAAATGGGGAACCTGATTGCCTCTTCTTCCCTTTGGTCACACAGTGACTCTTCCTGAATACACGTTTAATGAAATAGTTTGGTCCTAATAGAACAAGGAGAGTTGCTGCAGACAGTGACCATCCACGGAATAGCTTGTAAGGCATTGGTGTCTTCAGATGGAATTACCTAGACTCTGTTTTCTTTGAAGGTGAATCTATATGCATAAGCCCTAAATTTCCCTGTTTCCTTTAGTCCCCAACCTTTAACACAGCAATTGACAAAGGGAATGCTTACTAATAACTACCGTTATTTCTTTGTTTCCAAGAAACCACATATCTCAAAATGCTGATGAGATCTGACTTGATGAAAGTGAGAGTGCTAGCAGCTGGCAAGTATTTTGGGTCATTAGTTTTCAGGAACTTGCCTGTTTCTGAAGCATTAGAAGGCGAGAGCAGGCACAGATGTGAGAATCAAGGCAGTATAGAGGTCGGACTTTTGCTCTTCTCTAACTAGCAATAGAGGACTTTTTTCCTCTATACGCATGGTGATAGAGGGTGGCTGGGTTAATGATATTATTAAGGCCATCTTAGTGACAATGAAAGGGAAACAGAAGCCTAGCTAGTCAGGAAAATGTGTAATCAGCTGGATTTGCGAGCTCTTCCCTTTTCCATGTGCTAGTCAGGCTTCTGCAAGAGGAAGATACAGAGAGAGCAGAGGTATACACAGGCATCCACATTTTCCACTGTGTCAGAAAAGCAAAATCAGTCCACCCCTCCCAGTTTCCATCTTGGTAGACTTGTGCTTCTGGTCATTTCTTTCCCAGGAACTGGGGACTCTGGTCTCAGATAAACATGGGTTTGAATATCCCAGTAAAGATGAAAAATGCAGGTCAGATGTTGAGTTTATCTTGCAAATGAAGCCCTGTATTATAAATGGTCTTTCTTTCCTGGCTTTCTCATCTCTGTAAACGGATCTTGAAGAGTGGAGCTGGGGACACTGTTCCAGTCAGTCAGAGCTTCTAGTCAAGTTTTTTGTTATTTTCTCAAGATAGTGCTATGAACTCAATTGGTAAGCATCTCGGTCATCTCTTCATTCCTGTCCCCGTCCTCACCTCCCCAAGGTGAGCATTATTCTGGGTAATGTTCAGATTCCTGTAATGCGTTATTAGCATGGGTGGTGGGGCTGGGCTAGTCCAGGGTCTGGAGAGCTGAGCAGAGGCAGAAGGGGACTCCAGAAAGAGGCCCCAAATCCTGCCAACCTGTATTCAAGATGCAGAGCCTCAGCACACCCTGCCAGAGCTTGCGGTTTCTAGGAATTGCATTTGATGCGGCTGTGAGTTACGGCATAAAAGTGTGTTTGTTTTAATGGACTTTCTGGTTTGGGAAGTGCCCTTCAGCCTGCCTGACATACTGCCGTGCACTCATTTGCCCTGTGTGGCTGGTGCTTTGAAGCATGCAGGCTCAGAGCAGACCACCGTTAAGTCGTCCGTGGCCTTGCTTTGACCATGAAGGAGACGTCTTTGCCATTCAGTTACTCATTCAACTTGTCACCAGCGACTGCTTTGTACTTGGGTTTGGCTCTGAAGAGCAAAAGATAAGTAAAACAGGATCCTTCCCCTCAAGGATTTAGTCCGTTGGGGGCTCCAATTATATAAATAAATTGATCATTTCAGACGTGGTCCCATAAATGGTCAACATAAAATGTGAACAGTGCGATACGAGCACAGAAAAGGAAGCTCTGAATTCTGATGGTGATGGTCAGAGGAGGCTTTGGAGAAGAGATGGCATTTGAGTCATAGGTTTCCAGCTAACAGGGAATGAGGGAAACACAAGCCCAGTGGATGGAACAATAGGGACAGAAGCATGGAGGCGGGAAAGTGCTCCGTGCTGAAGAGTTGTGAGGAATCCAGGGACGGGAGGACTGAAGCAGGGGTAGGTGGCAGTCAAGGTAGGCTGAGGTGAGAACATGGAAGGTTTTGAATACCTGGCTAGGAAGTTTGGCTTTATTTGCCTAGCAATAGAAGCCATCAGACGTTTTTGAGGAAGAGACTTAACAAGAAATAATGTAGTGTGTTAAATGGAGTGCAGAGCAGCAAGCCAGGAAGGCTGGAGTTCAGGTAGGAGGCCTTAGAATAAGTCAAGCAAGAAAGAGTCACAGCCTGAAGCAAGCCAGTAACAGTGGCAAGAGAAAGAAGAGGAATGGGAATGACACAGTAGAAAGGATGCTGTGACGAGTTGGTGAGGGGACCAAGGAGTAGGCATTTAGATGGTTCCAAGGTTTCCAAAGGAGGGTGCTAAAGCTTTTCACTGAGGGCAGACAGCACTTGGGTAGTCTAGTTTTCATGCTTTTGG
This sequence comes from Rhinolophus sinicus, assembly GCF_036562045.2. Lineage (NCBI taxonomy): Eukaryota > Metazoa > Chordata > Mammalia > Chiroptera > Rhinolophidae > Rhinolophus > Rhinolophus sinicus. The sequence continues at coordinate 33,754,658 of NC_133753.1, read as the reverse complement.
GTTTGAAGGGCTAAAACACCCCTAGTGGCTATACCCCCAAAGCATTCATTTCTAACTTCTCATGCGGGTCTGGATCTCTGGAGAGGGGTGTCAGGGTAGAGATTTTGGTTTGGGAGCCATCTGTCCAGGGTAATATTTGAATCCATGGAATTTAACTGCACGGGTAGAGAACCAAGCCGAGCAACTGCAGGACTGGGCAGAAGGCAGTGAATAGCTCAGGAGAGTAGCACTCCTGCATAGTCACTGAAGATTTATATAATGACCAGGAATTTTCTAAGAGTCAGTGATAACATGTCTTGAGAAAGGGGCGCCTTTTTCTAATTTGCACAAAGGCGCCATATGGTCTAGCAATAGTGCTGGGAATGAACCTAGGCAAGGGCCAAGCACAGAAACTTAGGGAGCGCCTACACTTTGAGGGAAGGTGGGGGAGGAGGAGCCCACAAAAGAGACACTTAGCAATGGTTAGAGACTTAAATGGGACTGTGCTTAGTTGTCCTGGAATTTACATGAAAACAGTCACCAGTCGGTGAACTCTCATCTCAACTTTGAAACGTTGAATGACTCAGAGCCACTGCTAATAATACCCGTCAGTTCTCCCTTTTTACATATCCAGTGGGTTTTTCTTGATCTCAGCAGATGGGGTAGTTAACTGTCTTTATTTGGTCAGGGCATAGAATTATCAAGCCTGTGGCTCTGTCCCTGCGTCAAAACTGGGCAGGTCAGCGTTGTCCAGGGCAGAGAGCAGAATGGCCACCCCAGCGCCTGCCCTGTGGGCTCCGAGGAGGGCAGGCCATGTTCTCTGTCCTTAGGAAAGGGCACTCCCTCAGGCCACTCACCCCTGTCACATTTGGCTCTGGCCAGCCAGGAGTCAGGAGTTGCGGGGGCAACTCCCAATCCAGAACAGGCAGAACCCCTCAGATGGCCCTGAGTCCTGACCTCTGAGGACCTGGCAGGGCAGGTCCTTCTTGCCTCCTGAGCTGCACGAGAAGGAAAAGCCGCCCCACAGCAATGGCTTGGAGGCTGTCTCGGCTCCTTTGTGGCACAAACTACAAAGTTCACAGCCTCCCCCACGTGTGCCAACAGGATGGAGTCAATGTTTCTTGCAGAAGAGAACACATGTGGCCTGCCTTGGCCCATGTTTCTCTGCCCACACAGACTTGTCACTGCTGCCTCCTGGCACTTGTGACCTCATTTGAAACAGTGGAAAGATACAGGAGGAGAGAGCACCACCTTCCTGGCCGGGAATGTATCACGTAACCCAGATCAAAAATTCCAAGTTCATGTCTTCGTTAATGGGAGCCAGGCTTTATAGGCAGGTAAAACATTGTTTGGAACAGCCATAAAACCCAGAGGGAAGCTGGGGTTTATCTGAGTGGGTGGAACCCAATTGCTTATACATTGCCTAGGTCAGTCAGTGAAAATGTTCTGCTTTCAAAATAATTCACTTTTTTGTCAGATCTTAAATTTTGGTAATTGTTTTTTTTCACCCCCTGACTCTGCTTCTTGATTTGAATGAGGACTAGAGTCCCATGTCCAATGGAGAAAAGATCACTTGTCCTGTCTCTGGGGCTTGTTATTTACCTAACCGTTAAGTAGGCCCTGTGCCTCAGAAGCCCTTGGAAAGCTCCCGGGATGATTTCATTCACTGTGTCCTGTACATGGGCAGGTGATCGTGTCACCTCTTTTTAAAGAAAGGACTCTGAAGCAGAGAGGAGAGAGAATTTTTCTACGGCTTAAGAGGGAAAATCTAGGAGTAGAACCCAAGAGGTTGAAGTTCAGGAAATGTGTTTCCAAATGGCTTTCTCTGGAAAACACAGGGAACTGACCAGTTCCCGGTGAAATTTTTGATTTATCAACTTTCAAAAAGAAATGAGTTCCATATGAAGGGAATCATGTTCTTTAGGTTGGGCTGCAAGGATTTTCTGAGCTTTTAAGTTGTTTCTCATGTAATAGCCCATCCCTTCTGGCTTTGGAGTTTTCCATGAAATGCCTTTCTTAAAAAATCAAATGAGCTTTTCAACTTGATCAAGAGCTTCAGGAATCTCATTATTTCTTTGCTTCCTGGACTGACCTTTCAATTTTCTGCAAGATATACAGGGGTGATTTGTCTTGTCTGGTTATAATACCACACTGTTGTAATGATATTTAATCACCAGGCACACACATTAGTCACCAGTTGTTGAACATACAAGCCCAGCTTTCTTATGTATTAACTCTAGGACCAGATTGAGAGCTAGAGAAGAAACAATGCAATTGGATGGATGGCATAAAGAATTTACCACCAGATGCAGAAAGCACTTCTTATCATTTCTTCCTCATTTCCTCAGCGTCCATTGTGTACAGAACACCAAGAAGGCCTTGGAGGGAGATACACAGGCCAGAACGATTTTACAATCAAGGAGTGTACAGATAAGGGGTACACAACGAGATTTTACAGTAAGAAATGGAGAGGGGTTTGTGCAATTCAGTCAACACTGAACTGCCTACTTGGCCCTGTGCCAGGTACTCTTTTCTGGGTTAGAGAGCTGAAATAAGCATGGGGCAGATCTGCAGGGAAACCAACAATCACGGTCACTACAACAAATGCTATACTTAGAAGTCTGCACCAAGTACCATCAGAGCATGGAAGAGAGACGCCCAGCTTGTCCCAGGAAGGAATACAGAAGGCTTCTGAGACAGAGAGGCTTTGATGAGACTGAGGTTGTCAGCCCAGAGAGGAAGGAAAACAGGTGTTGGCCAGAGCTCCTGATGCTATCTGTGGCTGTAAACCGCTGGGGTTTTTTCATTTCTCAATCCATTTAGGACCAATACTTTTATAAGACGTAATAAAAGTAAGTTACTAGAAAAATGAAATTTAAAAAAGACAAAATAAAAGCCCCAATTTTTGTTAGATTCAACAGACATAAAATTACTGTCAAGTAGTTATAAAAGTTTCAAACACCTTCTCTCAATTTTGTTACTTACTTCACTGCAAGCCAGTGGCAGTTTGCAGGTAGGCACAGTGCAAGGCCCACACTTTGAGAAGCACTGTCCTAGGCACAGGAGGACACACGTGAGGGCAGAGGGGTCCACGAGAGAGCATGGTGCCCACCTGGGGATCTGAAGCAGGCAGAGAGCTGTGGGGAAGGAAATAAGGCTGGAGGGCCAGGCGGAGACACCAGAATAGAGTATTATGGGTGCTAAAACCAGATGGGAGCCTCTGAAAGGTTCAAACATTCAAGAATTGAATTTCAGAAAAACAATTGGTCCAGCATGGAGAATGGAGGAGACAAAGTTGGAGCGATGAGTTAGGAAATTCAGTGATCCAGGTGGGACTTCATGGGGCTTAACAGAGGCCAGGGGAGTGTGGTGCAGAGAAGGTGTCTGATGCTAAATGTAATCAGGAGGAGTACTTGTCAGGTCTGAGTGATTAACTGGATGTGAGCAGTGGCGAGGGGATAGCATCCTCATCATTTTACAGATGAGGAAACTGAGGCCCAGCAAGGTGTCAGAGCTGAGTATAGAAGTTCTGTTTTGGGGGTCAGGACAAGTATTATTGCCCCTTGACTGACCATGTGATGCACCAGATAAGACCAAGATTCCAGCTTGTCCACCCAAACCCCTGTGCTGCCTCTGAAGAGAAGGAAGGGCGTGTATCCATCAGAAGGTTCCAGGTGCACTGAGATTCCAGCCTGCACTTTACACTCTGACACCCCTCCACCCCACTGCCCAACTGCCCTCAGCCAAGCATGCCTGCCCCCTCCCCGCCCCCGTGCTCTCTGCTCACGGTCACTGTCTTAATGACAGAAGCCACTCCAAGGCTCACTGTGTCCTAGAGTAGCCAGTTAAATTCATGTAAATCCTGTTTAGGCAGTTGACGGCATTTTTAATGTTCTTCTCTTACAGGAATAGCTTTGCTCTCACTGCTAAGCCAAACATGAATTTGCCTTCCTGGTAGCTCTTGGAATTGGTTTGGTTTTAGACTGGTCTTGAAGGATTAATGTCTGGAGTGGGGCGGACTTGAGAGTGTGTTCAGAGCCGCAGTTACCTGCTATGCTGTCCTGGGGCTAGGTCATCCCCAACACAGAACCCCAGCAGGCAGTGGCAGCTTCACATTGACTCCAGAGGTCCCAGAGGGGTGCCAGGGTCCCACACAAACCAGAATGCCCCTAGCTTCCTAATTGTACCCCATGTCTTTCCTAATCCAGCCTCACTGGGGTCTCAGAACAAAAATGACACGAAGTGGCAAAGAGGGGGCTTGCTGTTCCAATTAACAGCCATTTATTAGGGGTCTACTATGTGCAAAGCGCTGTGTTAGGCACCAAAGGGAACTCAAAAATATAGAGATATAAAAATGATAACAGGGAAGCACCTCTCTTCATGCGGATCACATTTTAGTTGGGAAAATAAGAATCATAAAGTAACAGCAGACGGAGCCAGGATTTTGGAAACCATACTCTCTGCCTACCCCTTTCTTTGAATACCCAGGACCTTTGGTAGATTCCTGTGACAAAGGAAGGTGAACACGAGGGCAGTGGCATTGATTGAAATTCTCAAATGTAAGCATGTACCTGGAGTTGACTACTCATTTGGGAAAACACATGATAAAAAATATGAATAGGTTTGGACAGATCGAAAAGATACTTTCATTTATCACAGTATTGTTTATAACAGTGAAAAATTTGAAATAAGATCATCCAAAAGTGGCCTCGGAGGATCTGGATTTTATCGTTATCACTGAATGTGTGAGACATCCACTACTGGGTTTATGTCCTAAATAATTAGGCAGGATAAGGGTAGAAAACAAGGAGTGGCTGTTCCAGCTGTTTTATTTGAGTGTATTCTGAGGTATAGATACCGTGTCACTTCTTGGGAATTCTGGGTCTTATTTCTGGAGAATTTCAGTTGTCCAGAATGGACATAAATTTCTCTAATCAGAATGGTTTGATAGCTAGCAGCAGGATTTAGTGCCTTCTTTCATCCTCTTTCAGTTTATTTTGCTTAAAAGAGTGGGTCACATGTGGTGAATTGCCTGGCATTTGACAGACCAGGATGGAACTGGAGGAATCTCAGCTTCAACCAACCTTTTTTCATTGTGCTGAGTAGGGTGGTTGAGACAGATCGTAATTCCTGTATCTTAATGCAGAATTTCATCTTAGGAAAAATAAGTGAAGGAGAAAAAGAGGGTGTGGCTGATGGACCCTAACAAGTTCTAGAGACGTTTTGCTCAGTGCCGGTGCCAGGCTGTGGCACTGTATGACCAAGCCACTTTGGGGTCCTGGCCCTGTTTCTCCCAGAGCAGTGTATAAGCCAGATGTGTCACTTTATAATATAATAGACCAACCTACCCAAAACTCAAGGGCTTACAATAGTTATCTACAATTTACAAAGTCCCCATATACACGCTATCAGTTTTGATTCTTATAAAAATCTTAAGCAATTGGCCATGTGGGTGTTACCTGTTTTTTTGTTGATGAGGAAATAATAGCTAAGGCTTCCATAGCGTTTAATGCATTCCAGGCAGTGTTTTAAGCAATTCGTATTAAATAACTCTTAATTCCCATGAAGCAACATCTATTGTTATCTGTATTTCATGCTGAGGAGACAGACACAGAGTGGTTAAGATCACACAACTAGTAAACAACAGGGCCAAGATTTGAACTCAAGCAGCCTGGCTCTAGAGTCAATGCGCTTAACTCCACATCACACCACCTCTTGGAAACAGACCTAAATTGGTTGAATGACCTCCCCAAGGTCACATGGGGATGGAGGAAGGAAGCAGACTGAGGAAGGCAAATGGGAGCTATATTGCTCCCTAAGAGCACAGCTGAGAATTTGCCCTTGGCCTCTATCTATCTGTGTGTGTGAGAACTCCAGTCTTGGCCATGACTCCAGATTCGCTCTGTCTCACGAATTGGTAGTCTGGATTTATTACAGGTAAGATCATTAGTGTGGACTCCGGTTCCCTAGGAAATAGAAAATATGCCCCACTGTATGAAACCTTGTTTGCAAAAGGTCTGTAATTGCCTCTGTAATGTACATATGAACATATGTTGTGGCATAGGTTACTTATGTCATGAAATCCAGCATTAGTGACTATGTAGATTAAAGCCTATCCTCTTGTGACTATAATGCTTTTACAGAGAAACTGAGGTGCTGGGAAAATTAACCAAACTGAAATAGCCGTTATTTAATTTTGGATCAAGATTAGTCCAGCACTTGGGCAAGAAGAGTGTTAGTCTCCTCTCAAAAAGGTGTGTTCATCGACTTTCGCTTACAAGTTTGGTGATACTTTCTAAACTGAAAGCAAGACACATACGCTAGAAAATAATTTTCCCCCTGATTTGTGAAATCTATTGACTTTTAAAGATCTAAGGAAGCTATGATGACTCTTACACATTTAATAGGTTATCTTTATTAAGAAGAATACCACTACATAAAATTGGAAAGTCTTTAGATAACATCTTACATATAAATATTCAGATATTTTTTAAATGAACAACTAAATGGCTGTCAGGAAACCTGGGCTCTTTGGTTGTAAAACCAAGTGCTAGGGACAGAGTGGGTGGGTGCTCAGAAAATAGCAGTGAGTTCTTCCAAAGGGCATTTCTTAGAGAAAATTCGATGTCATTTGCACATTTTGCTATGATATGCTCAGCATTAAGGGGAAATCAGTTAAGTTCCTTGGAAAGAGACTCAGATGTTTATTGCTGCCACATGTCCAGTTGTGATTCTTACTATGGAAATGACCTGCAAAACATGCCAGGCCTCCCCTGGGAGGGTGTAATCTGATTGGGGAAAGCAAGGCTTTTTATGTACATTGTAATTAGAGAACAAAGCAATACTGACTATAATCCAGAACTAAAATATGAGGTGTGTAATTCCAAGGGCCTGGGTGTGGTTCTGAACTACAGGTATCCTCTTGGGTTTTTCAGATTTCTGTTTAGATGGTTCCAGTTTAACTTCTGATGGGGACAACAGGTAACCAGATGAGAGCTGCTGAGGTGACCAAAAGTTCTGGTTCAAGTCAGAAGGCTCCCTCTTCCCCCCACCCCTTCACTCCCCTCTGATATTGCATAAGGCATTACTAATGCTGGCAAAGGTTTGTGTTTAGCCATTTGCCAAAAGCAACCTACATATCCCTTCCTGAAGCTGATGCTATAAACTCTACTGCTTCCAGTCATAAAGCATTCCTCATCACCCCTTCCAGCAGCACCCACATCCCCTCTCATACGTAAAGCAAGGCTGCATGCTTGGACAGCTAATGACTGCAACAACTTTTCCTGCTTGTTTTCCCCCAGCCGAAGAGAAGTTCTAATCCTGGCAAAGGGAGGACATTCCTATTTCCTCCCAGTGGAATGTCTTCAGGGAACCGCCTGAATGCTGACAGAGTCTGGTACCCCTAGTCAGAAGAGCCCTGGGTTTCCTTCCAGGGAACCAGCCTTAGCTAGACAGGGTAGATGTCTCATTGTCCCTTCACTTGTTAGTCTGTGTATTTGTATTGATAGCTTATTAGTCCAGCTTGTCTTTCTGAGGACAATGGCTAACATTTACCCCTAGAGGGCTATGTGCCCTCTAACGTTTAACAGAGTTTCACCCTATGAACCTGTTTGTTGGTATTGGTGCAGTGTGTCCAACACAAACGTGGTGTGGGATCCATCTGTCCCTACCCATCCCCACTCCACAGCTGCCCCAATTGTCATTAAGGTCTTACTGCTTAAGAAGGAACCATGTTTTGAATCTTCCTTTTCTGAAATCTTTCCTTCCTTGCAAACGCCCTACAAGCAGCTAGCCAGTAAAGACCTCCACGCCTAATGTGTCCCTAGCTTGCAGGCTCTCAGAATCTCCATGACTCTCTGATCCTGTGGTCTTGCTATACGAGAACCCCCATTTCCTTGTTGGATTTCTGCGGCTGGGAAGCAAAGCTGGCCCAGCAGGTGGTTTTCCAGTGGATCAGCTACAGTTGGCTGGCTCTCAGCACTGGGGAAGCCTGAAGAGTTAAGCAGGATTCAGCTTGTTGACCGCTCTATTCCCCCTGGACTATCAAGTCCTTTCTATGTTGTCAGAGCGAGGCCCTTTGGTCAGGAGCCTCTAGCTGCCAAGGGTCTGTCATCTCCTTGGTGTCCATCTGAAGCCCTCCATCCTGCCTCCTGCTTTCTCTCACTGAGCTCATCTGCACACAGAACACTGCCAGGTATCACGTAGGAAGCGTTTTGGCAAGGAGAGTCAGTGAGAGAGGTTTTCTTGGCAACCATAAAATAAAAGTACTGTAAGGATCTGCTAAATAAATTTGTGCCACTTCAGCTAGGGAATTTCAACTCTCCTGTGGGAGTAGCGGGTGTGGAATGAAAAAATATATAGAGAAGGCTCAAGTGTCAGCTTGATGGCTCACTCATTTGATGGTCCTGAGGAGATCTATGATCTGCACACTGTGCACATTAATCAGACTCATTGCCTCCTGCATTTGTCCAGAGGCAACGAATGTTTTCTTTGGCCATTTTTTCCTACTGTAAGACAAGGCATGGGGAAATCTTTCAGTCCCTTTGCTCAAGTTAAGTTGGTCCAGTGTGTACCCAGTGGTGAAGGTGGAAACATACTGCCTGCATATTAAGTACATCAAACACCAGAACTGAATGGAGACCAATACCGGGCCTGTGGGGATTCGTTTGTGAGTCGCTGGCCCTGCTTTAAAGGGGGTGTAATAGCCAGACTTGCACAGAGTCTTCTCTTTTTTTGGTTTCATTTACTATGTTTTTAATTAAATATATTGGGGTGACATTGGTTAGTAAAATCATATAGGTTTCAAGTGTACAATTCTGTAATACGTCGTCTATATATTACGTTGTGTGTTCACCACCCAGAGTCAGTTCTCCTTCCATTACCACATATTTGATCCCCTTTACCTTCATCTACCATCCCTTTTCCCCCTTACCTTCTGGTAACCACTAAACTATTGTCTGTGTCTATGAGTTTTTGCTTGTTTGTTTGTCTTGTTCGTTTGTTGGTTTCAGCTTTATATCCCACATGAGTGAAATCATATGGTTCTCAACTTTTTCTGTCTTATTTCGCTTAGCATGATAATCTCAAAATCCATCCATTTTTCCACAAATGGCAGTATTTTATTTTTTATGGCCAACTAATATTCCATTGTGTATATGTACCACATCTTCTTTATCCAACCATCTATTGAAGGACATTTCAGTTGTTTCCATGTCTTGGCCACTATGAATAATGCTGCAATGTATATAGGGGTACATACTGTGTTTCCTCAAAAATAAGACCTAGCCGGACAATCAGCTCTTATGCATCTTTTGGAACAAAAATTAATATAAGACCTGGTTTTATTTTACTATAAGACCAGGTCTAATATAATATAATAAAATACAATATAACACCAGGTCTTATATTAATTTTTGCTCCAAAAGACGCATTAGAGCTGATGGTCCAGCTAGGTCTTATTTTCGAGGAAGCAGGGTATATATTTATGGATAAATGTTTTCAGATTTTTTTGGTAGATACGCAGAAGGATATAAAATTACCATTTCTGTGTCATATGGTAATTCTGTTCTTAATTTTTTGAGGAATGTCAAAACTGTTTTCCATAGTGGCTGTACCAATTTACATTCCCACCAGCAGTGTATGAAGGTTTCTTTTTCTCCACAAAACCTCCAACACTTGTTATCACTTGTCTTATTGATGAGAACCATTGATAGCCATTCTAACAGGTGTGAGGTGATATATCTCATTGTAGTTTTGATTTGCATTTCCCTAATAGCTAATGAAGTTGAGCATTTTTTCATATATCTGTTGGCTGTTTGTAAGTCTTTTTTTTCCCCCCTTCTTCTGCCTCCCCCAACCCCCACTCCGGTTCAAGCCATTGTTTCTCTGTCTAGTTGTGTAGGACACAGCTCCCTGGCCCAGGCTGGTATTATGAGCCTTGCACTTCCCCCCCGCCACCCCCAGCTGAGGCAGTCGGTCAGCTGCTCACAGCAACTCAGGGCAGCTCTCGCTGACTGCAGGCCTCTCACGATGGCTGCCCGCCAGCTCCAGGGACCATTGTTCACAATCTTAGCTATAGAGGGCGCAGCTCACTGGCCTATGTGGGAATCAAACCAGCGACCTTGGCATTAGGAGCACAGTGCTCCAACCTCCTGAGTCACTGGGCTGGCCCTGTTTGTATGTCTTCTTGGGAGAAGTGTTTGTTCCGGTCCTCTTCCCATTTTTTAATTGGATTGTTTGGGGTTTTTTTGTTGTTGAGTTGTATGAGTTCTTTATATATTTTGGATATTAGCCCCTTACTGGAGGTGTTGTTTGCAAATATCTTCTCCCATTCGGTTGGTTGCCTCTTTGTTTTGTGGACGGTTTCCTTTGCTGTGCCTAGCTTTTTAGTTTGATATAGTCCCATTCATTTATTTTTACTTTTACTTCCCTTGCCTTTGAAGTCAAATTCATAAAATCCTCTCTAAACCCAAGGTCCATAAGTTTAGTACCTATGCTTTCCTCTATGCAATTTATTGTTTGGGGTTTTACATTTAGGTTTTTGATCCATTTTGAGTTAATTTTGGTATATGGTGATAGCAGTCTAGTTTCATTCTTTTGCATGTGGCTTTCCAATTTTCCCAGCACCATTTACTGAAGAGGCTTTCTTTTCTCCTTGTATGTTTTTGGCGCCTTTGTCAAAAATTATTTCTCCATATATATGTGTGTTTATTTCTGGGTTCTCAATTCTATTCCATTGGTCTGTATATCTGTTTTTTCTGCCAATACCATACTGTTTTAATTATTGTCACTTTGTAGTACAATTTGAAGTCAGGGAGTGTGATACCTCTAGCCTTGTTCTTTTCTTAGGATTGCTTTGGCTATTTGGGAGTCTTTTGTGATTCCATACAAATCTGATGATTTTTTTGTTGTTGTTCTATTTCCTTAAAAAATGCTATTGGGATTTTAATGGGGATTACATTAAATCTGTATATTGTTTTGGGTAATATGGCCATTTTAACTATGTTGATTCTTCTAATCCTTGAACATGGAATATCTTTCCGTTTCTTTGTGTCTTCTTCAATTTCTTTTAATAATATCTTACAGTTTTCAGTGTATAGGTCCTTTACATCCTTTAAGTTTATTCCTAATTATTCCTGGTTTATTCTTTTTGTTGCAATTGTAAAAGGAATTGTATTTTTCTTTACTTTTTCTGAAATTTCATTGTTAGTATATAGGAACACAATGGATTTTTGTACGTTGATTTTGTATGCTGCAACTTTACTGTATTTGTTTATAGTTTCTAATAGATTTTTGGTGGAGTCCTTAGGGTTTTCTATATAAAGCATCATGTCATCGGCAAAAAGTGAGAATTTGACTTCTTCATTTCCAATTTGGGTGCCTTTTGTTTCTTTCTCTTGCCTGATTGATCTGGCAAGGACTTCCAATACTATGTTGAATAACAGTGGTGACGGGGCATTCCTCTCTTATTCCTGATCCTAGAGGATCTTAGCTGAGGGTTTGTCATATATGACCTTTATTATGTTGAGGTACTGTCCTTCTATACCCATTTTGTTTAGTGTTTTAATCATAATGGATGTTGTATCTTGTCATATGCTTTTTCTGCATCTATTCATATGATCATATAATTTTTATCCTTTATTTTGTTTATATAGTATATTACATTGGTTGATTTGCATATGTTGAACCATCCTTCTGCCCCTGGAATGAACCCCACTTGATTGTGGTATATAATGTTTTCAATGTATTGTTATATTTGATTTGCTAGTATTTTGTTTAGGATTTTTGCAACTGTATTCATCAGAGATACTGGTCTGTAGTTTTCTTTTTTTGTGTTATCCTTACCAGATTTTGGTTTCAGGGTACTGTTGGTCTCATAATATGAGTTAGAAAGTATTGCCTCTTCTTCAATTTTTTGGAAGAATTTGAGAAGGAGAGGTATTAAATCATCTTTGAATGTTTGGTAGAATTCACTAGTGAAGCCATTTCTTTATGATCATTTCCCATCTCAAGTATTTGTTGGGAAAAATATGAATGGTTAGGGGGGAAAGAGCCTCAGAGGAGCCTGGATAACACTTTCTGGGTTGGAAATATTTTTATTGAATTTCTTCATTCATTAGAAAATGAGTTATTTTGCATTCAGCTTCATAATGATGAACATTCACATTTCATATATTTGTTCTTTATCAGATATTCCAATAGATCAGCATTGCAAATACCAGGTAAAATGTCACTTTGTGAGGAGAAATGACATAGGGACTGCATATAATAATTAGGAATGTTGCTTCTTTTAGCAGCAGTCTCATTTTCATACTTGAGTTGGTTAAGACTACAGGGACATGTTATGGAGCTATTGAAAAAAAAAATCAATGCCATCCACAACAATTATGTATATGGTAGACACCTTAGGTAATGTTAGTGGTAAAAAATGAATTTGTGATAACAGATTCAGAATTCTGAGTCCACAGATGTTCACATTCCCATGTAAGTAAGGTGATTTTTATTAACATGCCCTTTCAGACTGGGTTTCAAAACAAATCCTTTCCATTCCTATCAGTGGATCATTTTCCTAACTTTCTTGGGAATTACAGCCTTAAATGGTACAGAAACCAAAGAAAAAGAATTGAAGCCAAAATATGTAAATATGTATTTTAATGATTTTTCCTGGTTATCAAAGTAATGCATAATTCCTATAAAAATTTTAGAAAATACAAAAAAAGGAAAAATAATTCATAAGCATATCACCTAGAAATAGACTTTTAACATTTCTCATTTATCTTTTCCCATCTTTCCTTTTTCCCTCCTATTTTTGTTCCTTCCCTTTTTGTCCCCTCAATTGTAATATAATTAAGAGAATATTGAAAACATAATTTTATATCCCAGTTTTTCACTTAGAATTGTATCACCCTGTAAATAAGTCATGAAACCCAGCAGCTATAAATAAAAGATTGATATGTTTGACTATATGAAAGTTTTACCATAAACAAAACTTAAAAACAAACTAGGCAATAATATTCTGAAGCAATATAGTAAATTAGTATTATCCATAACATGTAATGAGTTTCTTAAAAGTAATCAAAAGGATAACTCAAATTTTGAAATGGGTAAAATATGGGACTAGGCAATAGACAGAAGAAGTACAAATGGCCATTAAAATATATTTGTTGTATTTTCATTAATAATCAAGAAGTGCTTAATCTCAATAATCAAGAAATGAAGTTGAAACAATGAGATCATTTGTCCTTAGCAGACTGGCAAGGACATACGAGTAAGGATGATTATATCTAAAGTAAATATAGAAGCCAAGTAGATACTCTCGTACACTGTTGGTGGGAGTACAAATTGGTACAGCCTTCTTGGAGGGCAGTTACTCAACATCTATTTAAATTTTAAACTTTTACACCCGTTGACACAGCATTTCCACTTCTAAAAATTTTTCCTAAATAAACAGTCCTACAAATGTGCAAATAATGTTATTACTCTATTGTTTGAAATTGCAAATAATTAGAAACAACCTGAGTTATGGTATATCTTTATAATGAAATTTTATGTAGCCATTACAGAGCATGACGGCAGATCTATAGGATGTAGAAATAAATCCAAAGTATTTAAGTTAGAAAAGCAGTTTACTTCATAATACCATGTTAGTATAGCATTGAGAATAAAGATTGGAGGACTATGAACTTGTCATCATTTCCTCAGGAGCAATTGAACTTTAAATAATGAAAATACAACTTTTATAATCAGAAAAATAATTTTCAAAAGATTAATATTCTATCATAAACATTTCCCTAAAGTGTAGGGAAATTTTAACAGCTTTCGTAAAATTCTGTCATGGATATACCATAATTTATTTAACCATTTCCCTATTAATAAATAGTTTAGCTTGTTTCCAAATTTTGCTGTTATGTGTGATGCAGCAACAAGCATCTTTGTAAAATAAAATATTTGACCCTTTCAAGAGCATCACATCATATGGCGAACATTGAGAGTTTAACCTAGAAAGAATCCACCAGATGATTTTGAATGTAAAAGATTAAGACTTTCTAATTCTTTAAGCCTTCCTGAGACTATAGATGGCCCACGTGGAGGCAAAAGAGTTGGGCCCTGCATCCCAAGGCACTCAGCTATGCTCTCCACTCTGGGTACAATTTATCACTAGTGTCCATGGTCTTAGTGTGAAAAAGACTAGGGATCTTATCTTTACTATACTCTTCCCAAGACTCATTTCCAGGCCCTCTTCTCATTCTACTTTCTCTCCCCAGGTGAGCTCTACCACACCCAGCTGATGACTCTTAAATTTATATCTCCAGCTCAGCCTTTCCTCTGAGTTCTAGCCATGTATATTCAGCTGGCTTTTAAACATTTCCACTTGAAGGTCTAAAAAATATGTCCAGAATAAATTCTGTGAGCCAGACCATGCTCATCATACCTTCTTCCCTTTACCCTTTGTATCCTTTCATTGCTAAATCCCGTTACTTTTGTCCCATAATAGTTGATCTATCCAGCTCTCCTTTACCTTTCGGTCCCACCCTGATCCAGGCCACCATCACTTCTGGGTACTCCAATAGCTTCTCAGCTGGTCTCTTCATGTCTTATCTCATCTCTGATCTGTTATCCATGTTGTAGCTGAAGGTTCATTGTAAAATCAGAAATTAGCACCATCTCTCTCTTGTGTAAGACTTTTCAATGGTCCCTCTTTCCTCTTGGGCTAAAGACTAAAATCCTCACTGCCCCTGGGTATCAGGCTCCTGCTATCTTCTGTCTCCATCAGTATTCTGAGCCCCTTGCATATTGCCTGGCTCATGGATGATACTCAGAGAGTTATTGGGTGGGTGAATGGATGAATATCTTGCGTTAGGTGATACATGAAGGGTATTAGTAACTAACTTGTGATAAAACCAAATTTTAGGCTTTTGCTATTTCGATGACTTTTTAAAATTCTTTTACCAATTTAATACAGACTGCTTTGAAAAGATTTTAAGTTTCTATAAATCCAGACATTCAAAACACAAGCCAGCCCTAAATGGTTTTGTTTTGAAATTAAGATTATAATTCAAATTCACTGCCTTAGCAAATGTCACCTCTTAACATTTGCTCACATGCCAAGCTCTCCTCCTTAGAAGAGGACAGAAAATGTTCTTCTGCATACATGACCACTAGAGAGAGATTTGCTGTGCACTCCCCTCTTTCTGTACCTTCAAGGATTACATGAAATCCATTGAATTTATTCTCCATGCACAAGCTAAAAGCTAAAGCAAAAGAAATTTTTTTTGCAGAATTTTGATTATGCATTTCATAGTGATGTCCACAAAAATGTCCCTTTGTCACAGTTCTATCTCCCGATAATTATTGATTCTCAGATGGTTCTTGTTTTAATTGGTGAAGTCCTCTTAGGAAACAGTCTACTAGGAGGATTAGCCAGCGACACAACACCACTACTACATGAAAGAGAGTGTGCCTGCTGTAGTGGGTTATGAGCCCAGGTCTTGGAGAGAGGTGAGCAGAACTGAGTTTAAATCCTGGATTTACGCCTGACTGACTAAATGATGTTGGCATACTCGTAGATCCTACTTCATAGGGTTGTTTTGAGGATAAAATAATACGGAGAAAGCACTTAGCATTTGGTGAACGTTAACTGTATGTTAGTTACTGATAACACTATTATTCTTATTATCCACAGAAGCTTTTTTCAGGTTCTCTGGACACACACACATGTGCACACACACGCACACAAATGAGCAGCCAAAAATAGTATATTGACTGTATCTTTTATAACTGATATCAAAGTTGTATTTTATTAAAGAATTTTCTTTTAGATTCAGATATGGAAATATTTACAGATGACATGATTTTATAGTTTGGATTTGCTTCAAAATCTGAAAAAAAGATGGCTCAGGAAGGGAGTAAATATATAGATGAAACAAGATTAGCCATGTATTGACAGCTGCTAAGGCTCTGGAATCACTATGGGAGTTCTTATATTATTCCCTATACTTTTGTATATATTTGATATTTTCCATGATAAAAAGTTTTTAAAAATGCATTGGAAATCGTTACTGAATAGCCTCTTAGATTCATTCTTGTTCAAGGAGCCAGCTCTCAACTTAGCTTCCTTTATTTCTTTTGGAAGAGTCACTGATTCCAGTGATCTGGGCAGTAAGACTCATGTCATTCTATTTTATGACTCTTGGAATAGCTCTAGGTGGAAACAAAATAAATACAATTTCTGAATTTCCTTTGTCTTCAGCCACTTGGGAATAGTCTCTGAAACCACTGTGGGCATTTTAAGTAACCCTGATTACCCAGTAACAACAATGAACCTTTCAGGCCACAGGGAAGATAAAATAACTCTTTCTACTCTTGTGTGCTTGCATGACAAAAGACATAGCTATTTAATACTGGTGCTCAATGAGGTAATGAGTGATGAGCCTGTAATTGTGTATTTGGCATTTTGGGATCTGAGCCTCTGCTCTGTATAAACTTGTAATCTTCTCTGTGGAGCCTTGTTAAGTTTGGCTGCAGTCATAAGGCGACTTCTCTTGCTTTTTTGTTTTGTTTTATTTTTAATGAAGACAACGACTTATCCTTAGAGTGGAAGCTGACCATGGCCATAAATGGCTCTGTAACCTTTGGATCTATTTGACTAACCCTCTCGATATGGATGCAAGCCAGGGGAAAGTATGCTTGGGTCCTCTTTGCTTTCTAATTGCCTCCTCTAAAGCAGTTTCCCTTCTCCAACTTCACTAAAGCAAAGAATTGAACTTATATTTCAAGGTTCTTCTTTTCCCTCAGGAATCCATCTCTAAGAGGCAAAGTGTATGGCTTTCTATACGTTTAATTACTTTGGAACAAGAGTCCAAGTGAGGTTTATGGAACTTCTTTCCTTCCTCTACAAAACGAGACAGGCTCTGAGTTGGCCAGGGCAGCTCACTGAAATGCTTCTGTTTCTCTTTTTGGTCAGCACCTTCTGCCTGGACTAAGCAGGAGCCAGGGAGGAGTAAGGCTTAGCCCCAACTAAGTGGGAAGGCAAGTGCACAGACAGAGCCTTCTGGAATACAATGCAGGGTATACTGTCATAGAGATATGAACCGGGCAATCTAGGGGCAAAGTTGACTATGTGGGGACATCAGGACACACCTCACAGTGGAGGTGTGACATATGTGGGCTGAGGACAGGTGTGACAGCCTGGAATTGTATCATGTTTTTAATGAAACCTTGGAATCCCAATTTGAGGGTTATGTCTTATTAGATCACACCCTGTGTAAAGCTAGCAATGGCATTTCCCTTGGGGCTGAGAATGCCTAAAATTAGACAGTTCTGAGAATGCCTAAAATTAGACAGAAAAGTCAGGGTTGAGGTGTATCTCCTGCCCCTGTGCCCTCGGGCATCTTCCGCCCGGGATGCGCTGCATTCCCTGTGCTGCTCAGTTCTGTCTCCTGAGCAGTGAGGCTATGCAGACTTCTCTTTGCAGGGAGCATTGTGGTGGGCGACTGACAAAACTGATTGCAAAGCACTTTTCTCTCCCTGAACAATTTCTACTACCCATGACAGCAGCTGAGTAATAAGCAATCAAACCTCACCTGGAATGTTAGTCAGAAGCTCTCTTGAGCAATCACAGGTCAGCTCTTTAAGCCATTGTGAGTTTCTGTTAGCACTTGTTTCTGTTACCCAAGAATATCCTCTGTGACCTCTTAGCAGGCATAACGGCTTCAGGAGCATTCAGAAGCTCAGTAACCTTGTTTGGCAATGTGAGAGAGTGCTCTGGGCACAGGTCCATACGGGCCTGGACCGCGGAGCTAGAACATGGTGCTAAGAGAGCCAATCCCAGCTTCAGATCCCCCATGGCCTCGCTCTCTCCTGGGGCCACAGACTATAATCTCTAGCACTGACCAGCCGCGTCTCATATGTGCCCTCGGTCCCAGAGGAGCCAGACAACCAGGAGCTAATGGAACCTTGAGCCTGAAACCACTTCGGCAGGGACCACTGACAGGGGCCTCCCTCACCCCCACCCTGGGCTCTTGTGATTCTACCTTCATGTGGGTTAAATAAGTCTCACTTGTATTGTGTCTATGGGGTGAGGAGGGACGGGGGGAAGGAAACAGTTTCCACAGATCACAGCCCACTGAAAACCATCACTGGGACGGGAAGCAGGATTCTGTGTGGAGAAGGGTGCGGGACACTGATTTGGGGGCCGGGTTCGGTTTGGAGGAGGAGTAGGCTGGCTTTGCTGCAGCTGGGCACACAGGTACCTGGCACACCTTCACCTTATACCCCTCACACCCAGGGAGACTGCTGCCAGGAGCACAGAAGCAGAAAGGAGCTCTGGTCTGTGTTCCCATTGATCCGTGCCAAGAAAACTGCTGCTTTAACCTCATTTATCAGGGAATCCTGGAAAACAGGACTTTGTTTTCATTCCCAGGTGTCTTAACAGTGACCTCTCTCTGTAAGACCTGCATGGTCAGCCTGTATCTACTCACAGGGCACAGTGTGGAAAGCAGTGCGCCAGTTCTGTCATCACCTATCTCCTCCCAGCTGAAACATGATCCCAGGCTGGACAGAGACCAGTGTTTCCCCTTGGGCCAAGCAGGCCAACAGCAGGGAGAGGAGGGCAGAACCACGAGTGCCCACTGTGGATGGGAAGCTCCAGAACAGCAGCAGTCAACTGTAGCCTTGTGTAGGTGCCCCAGTGAGGGGACTCCTTCATTCCCAGCAGCATAGCCCAAGGAGGCCACGGCCATGGCAGCCTCACCTGCTGGCATTGACTACGAATCTCCAGAGCAGGGAAATCACCTAGCATCTCCTGCTGGCTGTGCAACCGCCTCCTCACTGATAAGCCCATGTAGTTTGCCTCTGAGCACATTGGTCCTTAGAAAAGCAAAGCATAAAGGTTGTCACCCAGTAGTCCAGGCCGCTGCTCTCATACCCTCCAAGCTGAGCCTGGCAATTGTTGGTGTGTAGGGTTCTTTTCCAGCCTGCCATGGTGACAGACCTTCCTCGGTAATGGTACGTGGATATGCATGGTGCTAGAAGCCAGGTTGGGAGGGAGTGTTTTAGGGCAGTACTACCTTTTATTTAGTTTTATCAGTATGTGACTGTGCTCTATGTACATTGAAGCCCTTTACCAAACAGTTCTGCTGCTGGAAATTCACGTCCTCAAGTGGATTCTGCTCCTACAAGTGGGGGAAAGGTAGAAGGTGCCTTTGTCCTGGGCTCACCAAATCCACTAGGGAGGCTTCTGTGTGCCTGGGGTACAACCAAACAAACCCTGTCGTTACTCCTGTTTTTCCTTTTTCCGGTTATTAACATCCCCACTGACGCACGGAATCTGGGAAACACACGTGTCATCATTTCTGCTTCCTCTCCCCATCCACCTCCCTGTGGTTGTCAGGCCCTGTTAACGATTGTGTTCTCACCAAAGCGCTGCCGACTGACCCCTCACTTTCCATTCCATTCGTCACTGTCCTGGGTCAGGTCTTAACATCTCTTCTGAACTGTTTCAGTTGCCTCTAGTTGATCTTTCCTGTTCTGCTGGGAACCTATTACACACTTAATGCATCCCTTTTGCCTAATGTCTAAATATCAAAATTCCTTATCATAGCATTCAGGGCTCTTCACAATTTGCACCTAACTTTTCTGTCATTTGATAGCTCCCTTGTTCCTTGGCTGTCTCTCCAGCCTCACAACACCACTCCTGAGCTCTCCTGCACATGACACCTCCAGGCCTGCCTCCCTACCCTAGCCCCATTCATCTGCCCATGCTGACCTTCTTATACCCCTTCCCTGTCTGGAAAACTCTGACGCAGGCTGTAAGACCCAGCTCAGTTTCTACCTCTACCATGGAACTGTCCCTCTCTCCTCCCACTGGAAGGAATTAATACTTGGAATTAGTATTTGGTTCATACTTTCATCATACCACTTGTCCACTTGTACTATATAACAGTTGGTTGTCTCAATGTCTGTCTTCCTCCCCTTCTCCCCCTCTCTTACACAAACACACACACACACACACACACATACACACACAAAAATGTATGTATGTATATTGAACACGTTTTTATTGAGTGCATTGTGCTAGGTATAATAGTGAACCAAATCAACCTCATCCCCCCTTCATGGACTTGCAGTTTAGCAAATATTGGATACCTCATTACGCTGTGAGGTCCTTAGGGATAAAGATCATCTGTCTGTCCTCCTGATGCCTATCACAGTCCTGGCACACAGTGCCCACTTGCTCCATGAATGGTCACTAAGTGATGGATACTGGAGCGGAGGACAGGGTGGGTGGATGTCTTATGGGTACGAGGTAAGTGGGAAGCCTGGAAAAGTCACATTCTGTCCTCTGTTTCTAAAGAATGGCTTACTTTTTACATGTGGCTAGCCATCATCTAGGAACCATGTGGCAAAGTTTGAGAGTTGATCTAACTTTTTTTATCTAGATAACCCAAAGAAGTTTGTTCCTTTTGAAGGGTGCACATGACCACTCTGGTCTGATCACCCATCCCGTGAACCAGCTCATCCAGGTGGATGGTTTGGAACCCGGCTGCCCTACCTCATGCTGCTCCTTGTTTCTTTCAGAGACCTGAAACTGGACAATGTACTGTTGGACCATGAGGGTCACTGTAAACTGGCAGACTTCGGAATGTGCAAGGAGGGGATCTGTAACGGAGTCACCACGGCAACCTTCTGTGGCACGCCCGACTATATTGCTCCAGAGGTCAGTGCAACTGTTTGAGCGGCTTCGGAAGTCTGAGCCCTGCAGTAACCCTGGTCAGACATGTTACAGGCCGGTCATATGTGCTATATACAGCTTTGTGGGCGGCCTCGAAAGCTGACACCTCCAGACTCCTTTATGGCTCATTGGCTGAATGATGGCTAAAAATATCCTCAGTTCCTCTGAATAAGAATTTGAGTCTTTTTTTTTGAAACTGTGCAGTTGCTTTAGGCTTTAGCCTTGAATGAGGACAAAGTGTGCTCCACTCACAGCAATTTATTTTCTTCCTTGTCTCTACTCAGTACTTTGATCCCAGCCCCATTTAGCAAAGGTAGAGAAAAGTTCTTGAATCTTTCCCATACGAGTGAGTGAGCCCAGTCTCCTCTTCCTCTCACATATATGTAGTCCTAAAACCTTTCTGTTTTGGATCTGCACATGCCCTTACCTTGGCCTAAGCCAGCCATAAATGTTTGACTACCTGGATGAGAAGGCCTCTGAGCTGACCATAGGGAAAAAGGCCACTCTCTAGAGATGGAATGAAACATGTGTGCCAGCACAGGAGATTCCTTTTTTTTTTTACTTTGGTACTTCCTAATCCATCATCTTCCCTAATCATAAAGGACACGTTTGTTAAGCAGACACACGCAGCGTGTCTGACATTGCCCTCTTTGCACAGATCCTCCAGGAAATGCTCTACGGACCTGCAGTGGATTGGTGGGCAATGGGCGTGTTGCTCTATGAGATGCTCTGCGGGCACGCGCCCTTCGAGGCCGAGAACGAAGATGACCTCTTTGAGGCCATACTGAACGATGAAGTGGTCTACCCTACCTGGCTCCATGAAGATGCCACAGGGATCCTGAAATCTGTAAGTGTGGCTTACCCAGCCAACTTTCCACCTGCTGCAAACCAGCTTGCTATATGTGCTTCATGTGTATCGGATTTTGGGTTTTTATTGTTGTTTTTTTTGTTTTTTAAGTATCTCCCACCAGTAAGCTACCTGCTCTAAAATATGTGTTTTTTTAATCTATAGAATCAAAGAACAAGAGTTCTCTCGGGCTGTTTTCCTCTCTTATGCAATAGTTATTTCTGAGCCAACTGCCATAGTTTGATAGCGTTGCTTGCCAAATATCAAGTATTTCTAGCACTTGTCACTTTAGTGTAGGTGAAGTGATGCCCCACTTTCAGTCAGGACACTCCAGAGTGTTGGGTCACCTGAGCGCCATTCCAGTGTGTTGCGCTATTCATTTTGTTTCTATCGGCAGCGTCCAAGGAGCAGGATGAAGCAACCTTTCCCTTAATGCTGGTTGTTGAGAAAGGTTTTCCAAACCTCTGGAGATCTCTTTTGCTTCCATGCTATCCTTATGCAAGCCAGGTTCCAGGCTCAGGATTCAGGTGCAGTGAGGTAATAATATATGTTGAAAAAGTCTTTTCTGCATGCATTTGAGGTACTATGCCGGAAGCTTAATTTTGAAGTGAGGAAGAAACATGGATTTGATACCTTTATTTTGAAAATAAGAAAGCATATGTAATTTGGGTCAGTTCTATAACCACATTAGTTGGGTTCGGAAATCATGTATTATCACCTACTATGTGCACAGGGGAGTAAAGATGAATCCAAGGTCAGGTCTTCAAATAGCTGGTTCATTCTAAAAGGTATTAATGGTATTGAGAATTTCAGTAAGAGGTCTGTGGAACAGCTGCTTTCCTTCACGTGGGAACTCCAATCCTGACATAAAATTTAGCACCTTAACGATTTTTAAATATACGCTTCAGTGGTATTAAGTATATTCACAAAGTTGTACAACCATCACCACCATCCATTTCCAGAACTTTTTTCATCTTCCAAAACCAAAACTCCATACTCCTTAAACTCAAACTCCCCCCTCCCCTACCCCTGGAAACCACCATTGTGCTTTTGGTCTCTATGAATTTGACTATTCTAGGTACCTCATATAAGTGGAATCATACATTTGTCCTTTAGCAATTAAAAAAAACAAAACCCTGGGATCTGAATCCAGACTTTCCTCACTCCCAGTCCAGGGTTCTGAGCTAGACTATAGCTAGCCATTCCACATTTTTCTTCTATTTCCCATTAATAAGTATCTTTTAACCTTATAGCCCCACATTTTTAGTACCCAAATTACCCTCTTGATGTGATTCTTTCCTATTGTGCCAGAAAAATTAGCCACTGGAGGAAACTACTAGGA
The DNA here is from genome assembly GCF_036562045.2 of Rhinolophus sinicus. NCBI lineage: Eukaryota > Metazoa > Chordata > Mammalia > Chiroptera > Rhinolophidae > Rhinolophus > Rhinolophus sinicus. Next base: position 33,731,759 of record NC_133753.1, on the reverse strand, counting down.
TGCTGTGTACTTCCTACCCATATAGCATGAATCTGTCACTTATTTAACTTTCCATAAAGTAAGATATGTTTATGATAATCTTATAGTGTTATTTAAAGATTGTGCATTTGAATAATGTCGTAATATCATAACTTAATATTCTCTTGACCTGAGATGAGTCTGTGACCCTGGAAGGAGAAACTGATATATTGGTAAATTAGAATCCATGTTCATTTCGATTTGGCAAATACTTGTCAGATGCCTTCCCTTTGCTTGCCCTGTGCTAAGTGCTAGGAATGCAAAGATGAAAAGACATGGCCTCTTGTGTTGTTGCTCACAGTCTTGTAGGAATGAAAGCAAGGGGCCTGGGACATACCAGTGTTTCAGGGGTGGTGATGGAAGAGGATTCAGTGAGAAGGTTAGGAAGGAATGACTTCAGGTTGTATAAACATCTAAATCTGCAGTGTGTCTACTAGTTTTACTTGTGGTGAAATAGGCCAGTGGTTCTCCACAATGTGATTTACCCAGAACTGATGGCTGCGGTAACTTTTGAGTAGAGCTAGCTAGGTAGGAACAAATGATCCTAGGCCACATAACTGAGGATTTGTATCTGTGCAGAATGTATCTGTGCTGGGAGTTAGGTAAACGGAGACATTCTTAAGGACTGTGAACAAGCTTTCATTTTGTTGTTCAATTTCATATCTAGATAAGGTACACTGCTTTTCAAAAAATACAGACTTCAGGCTTTTTCCCAGGACCATCTATAATCCTGGGAACTTGGTGACTTCAAGAGTTTCTAATGTCGACTCCACTGGATGATGTCTTGCATAGTCTGAAAAACTGTCAGGAGGTCATGCTTACTAAACATGGGATTGTAATCACTTGCCTTTACCGTTAATTTCATAGAGCTTGGTGACTATTAGAAGCACAAACACAGACTTGCAGAGGTGACAGATTCTTAAAACATTTTGTCCACATCCCTGGTTGGTAGATGAAGCTGAGGCCTAGAGAAGTGAACCAGTGTCACATGGCAGACGGGAAAGAATACACATTAGTCTGAGAGTCTACTTCTGCCACTGCTTTCCATTCTTCACCTTTGGCACGCAGTGATGAGAACTCCTGTAGTACCGACTGCAGATGAGGCAGTGCACATGAAAGCAGTTTCGAAGTGGCCTGCACCATACAGGAGTAAGTTACTAGTATTAAGTTAGGAGTAGTAATTTCACAACACACTGAGAGGTCTCATCTTCATCCTATCCTTGAACAAGCCACCGACATCAAGATTATTAGTGCTTAATTGCGCATAAGACTGTGTTAGATTATTCTAAAGAAAACTGTATTTCTGTTGTTCCAGGAGCTTTCTATCTAAGCCAGATAGATATTGAATAGAAATAGCCAAGTAGATATTGATCCACCTATTCATTTAACAGACATATCAATGCATAGCAGCCATAGGTCTGCTATGTTAAGGTGCTCTGCAAGGTGCTGTGGGTGCAGAGATGAGCAAGACAGACGTCATCCCTGCCCTCAGGGAATTCACAGTCCAGTTGGGGTGGGAAGACAGTTGTTTAAAAAAGAAATTAAATAACTACATATATACTTACAATTTGATACGAAAAAAATAGGTGCTTTGAGAATAACAGGCAGACCAATCAAGGCCGTCAAGGGAGGCCATTGTGAGGAGATGACATGTAAGCTAAGCACACAGGCTGCAGAGAAGTTAGGCTTACAAGTATGCAAAGACCTTGAGAAAGGAGAAGTCCATTTGAGTAACTTTGTGGCATGTGGCTGGCGTGTAACCAGCAGCAGTTTGGGGCAACGGGGGATGAAGGACATGGGAGGTCCTATAAAGGAATCTAACCTTTATCTGAACTACCAAGATAAGTCATTGAAGGATTTCAAGCAAGCATGAGTGACAGAATCCTTCTTCCATATTTAAAAGATCACTCGGGATATTGTATAAAGAGATATTGTGGATCAAACAGACTGAAATATTTGCAGATGAAATACATGAGTTTTTTCCAAAATAGTTCAGGGTGGCAGAGAGGAACAGATTAAACAAGATTGGGCATGTGTCAGTAATTGTCCAGGCTCGGTGATGGGTACATACTTACATAATGTCTTTTTAAAACTTACAATTATGGAAATTTTCCATCAACATATGAATTTATATGTCAGTTCAAAGTGTGTATATATACATGCCTGCGTTTGTATATAGTATATGCGTATGCATATGTATACATACATATATTCTGAACTGTGTAGAAGAAGTGAACTCAGCCTTCATGAATGAAGCAAGATGGTTTAATAATATATAAATATACAAAGAAAAGAAATGATATAAGCCATGGATCCAGCTACATCTTTTGATTCCCCATAAGCGTCTCAAGATCCTGGACTGGGAGTCTGTATCACCCTGGTTATTTTAACACTACAGTTAAAATGAATCACAGGTTTTAGCACACTTATTCTTTAACTCCATGAACAGTCTCCATACCTTCTCAAGAAGTGTCCCTCAACCCCTAAATTGAGTACCTAAGTGTACCGCAAAGAAGGATTTTTAACCAATAAATGGAAGGAACAAAGGAAGAGATAACCCTCCGTGGTGCACTCTGCCCCAAGCTGCGGCTCTTGCAACCCTGTGCAACTTTTAATTTTCTGTCGCGCTGGGTCGGCCTTTCCCACCACAGAGGCAAAAAGGGCCAAGGTCTCCAAGCCAGCCCTTCACATCTGCTCTCATCACCACTTTAGCATGGCAGGTCATCACTGCTTAGCTTCCTGAGATTTCCTGATGGTCTTTTCTTTGGAACGTGAGTCAGGACTGTTCCTAGAATTAGTGTCTGCTGGGTATTTTACTTGGCCCCCTTTTTTGTGCCTTCAAAAGAAAATGCTTTCTGAATTCCTTTTAAAATGGAAAGTATTATTCTTGTTCCATATCTGTAGAAACTAGATACCCATTTATAGTAACATACCATAGAGTTATAGATGTTAAATACCTCAGGCTTTGTATGGTATAATAGTGTCAGTGAGTCCTCTGAATTGGGGATGAGGGGGTGTTCTTGTCCAGCATTCATTCCACAGAGAGTGAGTGCTTGAACAGGATGGGCACCAACTTATCCAACATGACTCCCAACCCAATATTACTTTCGTATCCTGGCCCTTCCCATTATCACCTTCACCACCAAGATTGAGGACTTTTGAGTTCTTTGTGTATGAATGTCCAAATATTTAATATAGACATGGATAGAGGGCAGGCACTTGCTTGTGAGAACACTCCCCATGGAACACAGAATCTGTGGGAGGAGGAAAAGTTGGAGCACACGCACCATTTTTAGCCCAGGACTTCTTTCTACTTGAAAAACATTCCCAAATCATTAACCAGAGATCCTTACAACTAAAAATAACCATAGTCTGTACTCAAAAACATAAATGGGAAGATGTTTTTCCTTGCTTGCCCTTTGTCTCTCATTTGTCATCTTCCTTTAAAATGTATATGTTAAATGCTCACATGTGCATGTTCTGAAAGCAGACAGTCCCACCCCCTCACTCTCAGAGAATAGATTATAAAAGCTCACAACATCCACAAAAGTTAACACAGAAAAGATTTATGAAGATAAACACACACCGTGTAAAGGACAGATAGGCTTTCCAGATTGCTGATCTTAACGATGGTTTTTTTCATGGATTTTTACTTGATTTTGGAATAAGCACATGTTTTCTATTGGCTACCAAGTTTCCTAAACTGGCACTAAATCATCCCAAAGTACTAATAATCGTGATGGAAGAAAATATATAGTTCTCTTAGAGCTTCTGTGGTTGCACTGAGTTTTACCCACTTCTAGCTCCAGAAAGACTTGTGAAAGTACTCATGAGTCCTCCACAGAGCTTAGGACGGTGATGGCCGCTCTCAGGTGAGTTTTCCTTTGTGCTAAATCATCTTCTGTGAGAGTTCACGAGACTCAGTGCTGACTCAGGTGAAGGCAACACCCTTTCCTGTGAGCTCACACAGGTGGCCAGGTTAAATAAGTGGTGAAAGGAGTTTGGTACATTCTCCTGAGTCAACTTTGTCAGTTTGGGAGGCATTGTAAACTTACCATCAGAAGGAGATTATAGAGTGCTTTTATTCCTAAGCTTTATAGAAATTAAAGTGTGTGTATGTACATGCACGCGCACGGGTTTATCTGTCATGACACCTATCAGATTTCATCATCTGTGTGCATTGTCTGCAGGAGTCCTGTTTGCCTCTGTGAACAAAGGGGGAAACCACAATTAATTCTGGGATCCTCTTTTAGCTGTATGTCCCACATCTATCACCAGGCAGGTGATTGGAGCAGTATTAAGTTTGATCCTATTTCCTACCCCCCCCCCCCCCCCGCATAGAGGTTGGAATGCTCATGGGAGCAGCCAAGAAGGTAGGCCAGGAGGAGGTTGAGGAAGTAGAGGAAAAGCTGGGAGGATCCAACTCAAGATCATTAGAGCTGATTTTTCAAACACTGTCATGGGGAGAATCCAAAAGAAAGTCACTGTAAGATCCTTTAGCAAGAGGGATGGTTTCGTATGGACTTCCAGTCAAGATGGCAGAGTAGATAAATGCTGTGCTTACCTTCTCCCAATAACCACATCAAAGTTACAACTAAATTATAGAGCAACCATCACTGAAAATGACCTGAAGACTAACTGAACAGAATTCCTATAACTAAAGATATAAAGAAGAGGCCACAATGAGACTGGTGGGAGGGGCAGAACAGGCAAGTCCCACATCTCTGATATGGCGATTAGGATCAGGAGGTCTAGCTCAGCTGTGAAGGTACCCCAAAGAGCGAGGGGACCCAGTCCTACACTGGATGCCCCTGCCCAGGGCACCAGTGCCAGGAAGAGGAGTCCCCATAACACCTGGCTGGGAAAACCAGTGGGGATTGCATCTGAGTGAGACAGAGGGCTGCTAGAGTCCCAGGTGTCCCTCTTTAGGGGCCCATGCATGGACTCCAGTGCTGGGACAGCATATTGAAAGGGCCAGGGACATATGGGGAGGAATTAAATTGTCTGGCTGCTGGAGGGGCAGGGGTCAGGGCATTTGTCTCCAGGGATGGGAACACTGGCAGGTGCCATTGTTCCTTGGTTAAGCCCTCCCCCTACTCACCAGTGTTGGTGGGCACCAAATCTCTGCTCTCCTTAACCTGGCTAACACCTTTCATTCAGCCATTTCCCTAAGACCCCACCCACATGCCTGACCAGAGCCACTTCCCCAGGCTTTTCCAGAGAAGCAGTCAGCCTCGCACTTTGAGAGATTTTAGAAAAGGTCCACAAACCCCAAACGAGCCTCGGCGTGCCCTGTCCCTCTTTCTTAAAAAATAATAGAAAAGATCAATGAAACTAAGAGCTGGTTTTTTGAAGAAATAAACGATATTGATAAACTTTTAGCCAGACTCATTGAGAAAAAAGAGAGGGCTCAAATAAATAAAATCAGAAATGCAAGGGAAGAAGTGAATACTATGTACAATTATATCCCAACAAATTGAACAACCTGGAAGAAATGGATAAATTCCTAGAAACATACAATTTTCCAAGACTGAATCAAGAACAGAAAATCTGAACAGACCAATAACTACTAATGAAATTGCATCAGTAACCAAAAAAACTTTCAACAAGCAGAAGTCCTGGACCAGATGGCTTCACAAATGAATTTTACAAAACATTCAAAGAAGAATTAACATCTATTCTTCTCAAACTAGTCCAAAAAATTCAAAAGGATGGAAGGTTCTCAAGCACATTCTGTGAAGCCACCATTACTCTGATTCCACCACAAAGACACTACAAAAAATGAAAATTATAGGTCAATATCCTTGATGAACATAGATGCAAAAGTCCTCAACAAAATATTAGCCAACCAAATTCAGCAATACATTAAAAAAAAATCATACACCATGATTAAGTGGGATTTATTCCTGGGATGCAACTTTTGCTCAATATCCACAAATCAATTAACATACACCACATAAACAAAATGAAGAATGAAAATCATGTGACCATATCAATAGATGAAGAAAAAAGTATTTTAGAAAATCCACATCCATTTATGATAAAAACTCTAAGCAAAGTGGGAATAGAGGGAATATACCTCAACACAATAAAGGTCATAATGACAGACCCACAGCTAACATCACACCCAACAGTGAAAAGCTGAATTTTTTTTTTTTTCAATATCAGGAACAAGACAAGAATATCCACTTTCAATGCTTTTATTCAACATAATTTTGGAAGTCCTAGCCACAGCAATCAGACAAAAAATAAATAAATAAAAGGCATTGAATTGGAAAGGAAGAAGTAAAACTATCATTATTTGCAGGTGGCATGACACTATATACAAAGAACCCTAAAGGTTTCACCAAAAAAACTATTAGAACTAATAAATGAATTCAATAAAGTAGCAGGATACAAAATTAATATTCAGAAATCAATTACATTTTTATACACCAGTAACAATCAGAAAGAAATTAAAACAATCCCATTTACAATTGTATCAAAAATAAAATACTTAGGAATAAATTCAACCAAGAAGGTGAAAGACTAGAATACAGAAAACTGTAAGACATTGAAGAAAGCAATTAAAGATACAAATAAATGCAAGCATATACCATGTTCATGGATAAGAAGAATTAACATCACTAAAATGTCCATACTACCCAAAGCAATCTATAGATTCAGTGCAATCCCTATCAAAATACCAATGGCATTTTTTTCGGAACTAGAACAAATAAACCTAAAATTTACATGGAACCACAAAAGACCCTGAACAGACAAAGCAATCTTGAAAAAGAACAAAGTTGGAGTTATCACACTGCCTGATATCAAACTATACTACAAGACTATAGTAATCAAAACAGCATGGTACTGGCATAAAAACAGACACATAGATCAATGGAACAGACTAGAGAACCCAGAAAAAAACCCACACCTACATAGTCAATTAATATGACAAAGGAGGCAAGAATATACAATGGGATAAAGAAAGTCTATTCAATAAGTGGTGTTGGGAAAACTGGACAGATACATGCAAAAAAAATGAAACTAGAACACTTTCTTACACCATATACAAGAATAAACTCAAAGTGGATTAAAGACGTAAGTATAAGACCTGAAACTACTCATATAAAATTCCTAGAAGAAAACATAGGCAGTAAACTCCCTGACATCACTCTTAGCAGTATTTTTTGGATATGTCTCCCTGGGCAAGAAAAACAATTTAAAATAAATAAATGGTACTACATCAAACTAAAAAGTTTTCGCACAGTGAAGGAAACCATCAACAAAATGAAGAGACATTCTACTGAATGGGAGAAGATATTCTCCAATGATACAACTGATAAGGGGTTAACATCCAAAATATATAAAGAACTCATACAACACCAAAAAAAAAACTAACAATCTGATTTAACAATGAGCTGAGGAACTGAATAGACATTTCTCCCAAGAGGACATCCAGATGGCCAATAACGTATGAAAAGATGCTCAACATCAATAATCATCAGAGAAATACAAATTAAAACCATGATGAGCTATCACCTCACCTGTCAGAATGGCTATCATTAATAAATTAACAAATAAGTGTTGGCAAGGATGTGGAGAAAAGGGAACCCTCGTGCAGTGTTGGCGGGACTACAAATTGGTGCAGCCACTATGGAAAACAGCATGGAGGTTCCTCAAAAAATTAAAAATAGAACTACCTTATGACCCAGCAATTCCACTTCTGGGTGTTTATCCGAAGAAATTCAAAACACAATTTGAAAAGATATATGCACCCCTATGTTCTTTGCAGCGTTATTTACGATAACCAAGATATGGAAGCAACACAGGTGTCCATCGATAGTCGAATGCATAAAGAAGATGTGGTACATATATACAGTGAAATATTAGCATAAAAATGAATGAGATCTTGCCTTTTGTGACATATATGCATGGACCTAGAGAATATTATGCTAAGTGAAATGTCCATGAAAGACAAATACCATATGATTTCACCTGTATGTGGAATCTAAAGAACAAAAAAATGAACAAAACAAAGACTCTAGATACAGAGAACAAATTGATGGTTGCCAGATGGAAGGTGGGTCGGAGGGCTTGGTGAAAAAGAGATTAAGAAGTACAAACAGTACAAACAGTCATGGGGATGTAAAGTACAGCATGGGGAACATAGTCAGTAATACGGTAATAACCATATGGGGCCAGGTGGGTGCTGGACTTACTGAAGGGATGACTTCCTAAGGTATATAAATGTCTAACCACTATGCTGTACACCTGAAACTAATCAAGTATAGCAACTGTAATTGAAAATTTTTTAAAAATAAATAAAAACTGTACCATTCTTTTCCCACTCCTAAAGCCACCCCCTGCCCAAACCAGTCTGGACTTGGATCTCGTGTGTAGTGAGAACGGCAGTGTAATCTATTCCAACTCTCCTTCTCTTGGCTCCTTCGATGTTCCCTAGCAACACCTTTCTGTGTAACCTGTACTTGGGAAGATTACAGTTTGTTTCCTCAGAGCTATTAAAAAATATATTATGTATTTTCACCCTCCCGCCACTCCCAAGCCCTGCCCCACCCCCAAGTGGGCTGTAGTCAGCCTCATCTTAGGTTTAAATATCTGTCTCTGCCTTCTCCTATGGAAAAGTGACTTGTCAAAGCCCTGATGCTGCCTCATCAGCTAACTCACATGCCCACCCTGTCCCTCTTACCTCTACTCTGAGCTGTATGGTGCTGCTGGCACAGGTCATTCTGGGTCTGTGCCTCATCACCACAGCTGGCATAAAGGGGTGTGAAAGGAGAAGGTTGGTGAGTGGCCTTCTTAACTAGGTCAGATTATCTGTGACAGTGGCACAAGACAGACACAGGTGGCTGCAACATGCACACACAAGCATGCATCGTGTCAGCCCCATGCGGTACGCCCATGTTGAGGTTGGCTGTCACGGCCATAAACCATACTCTATTCTGTGTCCTGTGCCCTGTCTCTGCTCTGCTTCCCCAGGACTCCCTGTAGAGCCATACAATGCCTTCTTCCCATTTCAGAGCATCTCTCTGGAATATTGATGGGAATGTCCTTTGGCACAGTTTCCTTCCCTCCTGACTTGCCAGCATTAGCTGCTAACTCTCTCTGCTCTTTCATCTGAAATTGAATGAAAGGAGAAGGTCATTTTGTTGGCCCAACAGCCGAATCTAACTATTAGGTAGAAAATACAGTGTGTTCTCCCTGTTGGAAGAAAATCTTATTAGACTAATTGCTCTATTTATATAACTAGTCCTCTTTCTCTGAAATCAGACAGATTATGAAAAAGGAAAAAAATCCTTTTAGCCATTGCCTACATTTTAATGAGTGTCAAAGTACATTTGGATCCTGTATCTCAAGACACATTATTATACAAGGTTAGTTTAAACTCTATGTTGTGGAATATCCAACAACTCAAAACCAAAGCCTGTATAACAGAACCCACAAAACATGAGCATGCTGTACCCAACACTAGATTTATTGTACAAAGAAAAGTTCTCCATTGCACCCTTCGTCCTGCATTCAGTATCTCTCTTCTATCATTAAAGCAGATACAACTGCACATTAAAACCTAAGTATTATGTGTCTCATTTTAAGACTATCTTTAGAAATCTCTGCTGTCAGAAAAATTGTTTTCCAGAGACCATCACTTCCACCCCACTGTTGGATCTTGGGACTCTGAAAGCAGAAACAGACCTTGTTCTATCTTTCCTGGCTGCAAAGTGGAGGAGCAGGGAGAGCCAGAGTCAAGGCTTCCAGTCCATGCTCCTGCCTTTAGGTAGAACAGGATGGATCGACAAGTGGTTTAACAAGATGTTTACTGACAAGAAGAGGGCTTCTTTAGTGACAGGCATTGTACATTGATTAGCTCATTTACTTGCCATAGCAACCTTATGAAGTACAGAAAAGGTCTCCACTTTATAGTTGGGGAATCCGAGGCCCAGAGAAGTTAAGAAACTTGTACAAGGTCACACAACTCATCAGCAGTAGAACCTGGTATACAAACAGGTACTGAAACTGCAAAGCCTAACCAGTCAACTTCTGTCCTCCGTATCAAAGGAGCTCTTATATTTTTTACATGTATATTCCTGCTTTGCAGGAGGCTTCTCAGGGCATTCTTATATAAACCTGGCCTAAATCTCTTACATTTCACTGTAGAACTTCCTTCAGGAGGACGCATGGCTGACTACTTTCCGCTGTGGTCATACCTTCTCCATAGCCTTAAAAGAATTGTTAAGTTCCTCATACTCAGGGCTGGTGTGCCTCTGATTCCTTCAGTATCCTCTAGTTAAATTCCACTTTGACGAGGGCCACAGAAGGAAGGAGAATGCAAAACGAGTCCATACATTCTTAATCCCTCTCCTTCCCCTGCTTTCCAGTCAGCTTGAGACTTACATTTGGACTGGAATCGGGTTTTCCACCCTAGCCTCCTCACTCTTTGTAGCTATAAAGTGCTTTTATTGACCCTAGAAAACATTCTGCCTCCTTTAGTAAATGTGTCCAGAATCTTTCATGAAGTAACTTGATTTTCTTCCCTGGCTGACTTTCTCGTTTGGACTGCAGTCAGGAAGAAGGTCAGTTGAGGTGAGGCAAATTTTAAGAGTGACCTTAAACGTGGACAAATGATTGCTCAAACAACACTGTTGTTAACTTGTTTGCATGTGGGTTCCATTAGGGACATAAGCAAATAGAGGAAGTTTTCTGCAAAGGGATTATGCCGTTACCCTTCACAGCAGCAGGAGCACCGTGTGTCGGGAGAGTCCTGTGCCTGGCCTGAGGCAGCAGCCCCTCCTGCCCCCAGCCTTACACACCTCCACCAGTGTGTGCCATGAAAGAGTTCAGGCCTGGGACTAATGTGAAATGTTCCCTGAACTCCTCATCCCTGCATCTTTGGAGGGGGGTAGTCCTAGCAGGACTATCCCTCCTCCTCAGAATGGTCCCTGTCCTGGTTTCTGTTTCATGGTATTCATTCTCCTCTGGCTTCTTCATGAGCCCCTCCTGCTGCCACCCTGGATATCCTCTCACTCTGTGCCAGGGCTCAGGAGCCACACAGAGTCAGTGAGTGAAGCCAGCCAGGTGTGAGGCAATAGGGGGTGGTGGGGCCTGTGGCTGACCAGGGCTCATATGCCCCATCTAAACAGGGAGCCACTGCTCAACTCCAGGCCTTTTTTTTTCCAAGAAGAAATGTAGGTCTAATGTTGCAGAATATCCCATTTTCCAAGAGAAATTGGAAAACTTGACTTTTATGTGATGACACATTTCCTAGTTTTTAAATGTTTGGCAAGTAGTTAAAATTTTTAAAACACACTATATAGGCCAAATAAAATGTCTGAGGCCTGGGACTGGTCTCAGTTTTATACTCTCTCTCCCTCTCCACAATCTTGCCTGCCCTCCCACTTGTAGCTCTTGCTCTTTTACCAAATGTTGATGTCTCAGAGATAGATCTCTAACCCGGGCCTGCACCCCAGATTTACAGGACTGGTAATCTCCATGTGGATATCTGTGCACCTCACGTGAAAGGCTGAGCTCGTCAACCTCCCAGATCTGCACAGGTCTCAAGAAATGTTAGTGTTTTTGTTTCATTCCCCTGACAAAAATACTCTGCTGCTACTACTTCTCTTAATACTAATATTAATACTCCCCACAGTAATCTGTTACGCCTCTTTTGTGACCGATTTCCATTACCCAACACCACCACTCTGTCAGCCACCCAGCGCGGACGGACGGCCCCTGTGACCCTGTACTCCATCCTTGTCCCTTCACCCAGCTCCCGGCTGTGTGGATTGTGTTGGGTCTTCTTCCACAAGCCCTACAGGACTTGCTCCCAAGTTTTCCTTCCCACTAACCAGAAACTCTTCCAATTTCTGAACGTGGCATGTCTTCTCAGCTTCTATCTCAGCCTCCGTATTGTTCACCCACCACCAATCTCTGACCTCTCTGTTCAGGATTTACTCATCACACTATAAGAGTCATCTCCTAAATCACAGGGCAGCCCTCGTCTCTCACCTCTTCATACACTTTTGATGGATCCTACTGACTGGCCCCCCCCAGTTCCTCAACCATCCCTGCCTGCCAGCTGCCCCACGCTACATGCTCTTCCACCAACATCCCAGGTGCTTACCCGTGTCTGTGCCTTTGTGCATCTGTTAGACATGACTGTCTTCCTCCTTCATGCCTATGTTCATTCTATTCACCTGCCTCATCTCTTGTCCAATGCCATCCCTTCCATGAGCCATTGCGTTCTCCCCAGCAGCCCCCAATGCTCTTTGCCCAGTCCCTCTTTGAAGTTCCCACACAACTTTGCTATGTCTCGTCTCATTTCATCCAGCTGTGTGTTGCTTGCCTCTTGCCCCTTCTGTTGATCAGCTCCTTCGTGGGGAGACGCTGTCCTTAGCATCTCTGTCTCTACACAAGGCCTAGTGCACTGCCTTGCATACAGCAGACACCTGTAAACCTTTGTAAATTGAACTGAATTAAACTTTAAGTGGAAGATGGCTGTATCTAAAGGGCTCACAATATTAAAAGTCAAAACAAAAAAATGTTTTGTTATTCAAAAGGCTTTACCAGAACGTTAAGAGAAAGTATCAATCTAATGAAAGGGTTACGCTGCATTTTCAGGGATGCAGTTCTTAGAGGAGGAACAGCCATGGTTTGGTCTACTTTTCCTCAGGCAATGCCTTTCCACAGTGCCCCTTGGAAGTTTGGCTTCAGTGCCAGGGCAGGGAAGAATGGGCAAAGTCTCTCGGACACCAGCACTTCTGCCACCCTGACACTAAGAGGCATGCACTGTTTCTCTTGCCTAGAAGAACAAATTGTATCCACCTATTCACAGGCTATCCTCTGCTAGCATCATTGGCAGGCCTGAGAATTTCCCACAAGCCATCTGGGTCTATTCTGCCATCCTTATATCCTGAGTTTTTTACAGCAGTTTTTTTTAATTGGCTCTTAGAATAAACACAGCTGTGCCATCAGGGATTGCATCCCATTGACTTTCCTAAGGAGAGGATCTACTCACTTATTTTGTGTATGTATTTCCCCTTCCTTTCTGAGTGGCACAGGCTCATCCATGGAGAGTCCAGGAAGCATGAAGTCCTAGCTCTTCCAAGACTGAGTTATTCATGAGATACGTATTTCCTAAGTCTACGTTGACCTCTGTATGTGCCTGGAGTGATAACTGCTCTGATTGGACCTGTGGAGCTCTGAAAGTTCCTTTTACTTTCAGGTTCCACTTCCACTCCAGCACCACTTGTGGCCTACATTCCTTGTCACTAGGAAAGAGGAGAAGCCATTAAACCCCATCAGTGTCTTCATTTTTTGTTGTCTCCCCTTTGAAGCTTTCTTAGCATTTTATGAGGTCCATCGTGTCAGATTTGCTTAGGGACTTGCGCAGCCTCCTCCTTCCCCATGATAATTTTGATCTGAAGCAACACGGGAGGCTTTGCAGCTTTGCACACCTGCCATGCTGGGATGGCCACCTCTAACACTACCATTTTATGTCTGCACCTTCCACAAGATTTCATCTTTATTTACGCTGGACATTCCACTCCAAAGCCATTTCTATGAACACAGCATTACCTTTGTCCTTTGTGGCATAAATCAAACTTGGAAAGGGGTGCTCAGATGCTGTCATAAGTTGCCATAAATTTGTTTAAAGATAACTTGATTTAAATTTTAAAACAAAAACAAAACTGATTATCCAAGGCAATTTTCTTTGAAAAATTGGAAATTAAATTAGCTTAAGTGTCTTTGAAATCGAAAATCACATTCTGGCCATGAAAAGTGAATTATCCCGTACTAGTCCTTGGTCAGGACGTGGTCAGAACACCTTTATTGGCCATTTTGTGAAAGTAGATTTAGCCCAAAACATCTTGATAAAAGTTCAGCCCCAAGGAACTTTCCCAATTGATATAAATACAGAAGATTTACATACACACATTGCTTGAATGTATGGCAGTGCTTGTTTAAGTTTTTGGCCTATGTAGCAAGATTCTCAGCCATTAAACACTTCAAAATGGAAGGGCAGGGGAGAAGGGGGCATCCTGAAGAAAAACAACTTTTCACTTAAAACTGTGATGGCTTTGTTGCATAAAGAAAAGTGGCCGACTTTGTTTGTCCTAGAGCCAGAACACAGAACTTTAAGTTTTTCATCCTCGCGGCTTCTTCACATAGATCTTCAAAATAACGACTCTCACTCTTCTCTCTGTGGTTTTGTCAGAGAGCAGGAATCCTGGCCAGCTAGTCAGGTCTCTCAGAAAAATGGCACAGCTGTTCCCAAAAGTAGCCCCATTCATAAGATGTGGGCTGTCTACAACGGCAGAGTTGGAGAAAAGCACACTATTTTATAGAGTTTCTTTTCTTCAAAGAGGAAAGAAAAATACATGGTATTTACAGAAAAGAAAACTGGACCCTTCAGCTTTATTTCAGTGGCCACGTCTGAAATGGAAGTGGTGCAGGCCATAAATACACACGAGTAATTGCACCTTTAAGGGATAATTCATGTCGGCTGTGCTGCCCGTGGTGGAAAATTCAGCGAGTTAAGCAAGATCAGCCAGAAAGCCTCACACAGGCTCCTCTACCCGGGCTAATGCCAGTCATCTTGTGACATACTTGTTATATATGGTTGAAGGATTGACTGTCTTTCTCCCCCTCTGTCTCAGTTCATGACCAAGAACCCCACCAAGCGCTTGGGCAGCCTGACTCAGGGCGGTGAGCATGCCATCTTGAGACATCCTTTCTTTAAGGAAATAGACTGGGCGCAGCTGAACCATCGCCAACTAGAGCCACCTTTCAGACCCAGAATCGTAAGTGTCCAAGACCGTCACACTCGTAGAGTTTCCTTTTTCTTAAAATGTCATAGTGTTCTATCAAAGTCCGTTGAGTAACTGGATGATTCCCGATGGAATAACCAAACCAGGAATTCAGCCTGACAGTTGGCAGAGCAACCTCACCCCGGAGGAGGCTGGGCTCCTTGCTTCTGAGGCAACACCTTTCCATGTGCCCAGGTCTGGGAAGCCTGAAACTTTACAGGTTTCTCCAAAAGAGTTTGGCTAACTGAGAAATTTGTCATTCCTAAGCTAGTTTCCTTATGCTCCTTGTTAGGGCACCTGTCCCAAGTCCCCAAGGAAGTACAAGGGGTGTGAGATGATACTCACTTCAGTAAGTCTGGCTCCTTGGCGTGGAGAGCCTGGGTCTGTAACTGCTACTCCAGCACAAACCTCAGGCCAGAACAGGCCAAGTCCTTTTTGACTGAAGAAATACTGGGAGCACCAGGGTTGCCTCCCCAAGCTAGACAGCTGAGTGGGGTGACCTTCCTGAGGGTGGTCCAGCTCTTAGTCTGTAGGTCAAGAGATCCACCATGGGAAGGTAGAGACGCTGAGATAGCAGATCAAGAGTTAGGGGGACAAAGGGTGCTCCAAAGGTAGAGAGAGAGAGAGAGTATCATTGACTCAGGTGAGAGACGTGAGAGGTCTAACAGTAGTATAATAGAAATGACCTTTTCAGCAGCAGTTTATAAAGATGTCAAATACCAACAGTTCCAAACACACAACTAGCTTAATCTGTAAGAGCCTGCTAGGTTGGATACCAGGCACCCAGAGATGAAGCCACTGCCTTTAATGGGTATCCCCCCGCCAGCTCCTTTGGGGTAAGAGAAGGCTTTGCCATCTGGGCACAAGGAATCTGACCGGTGAGTAAAATGAGAGGCAGCTGTTCCCTAAACTCAGCATTTCCAAGAAATCTTTCAAGAGAAAACAGCTTCAATCACATACCTATTGTGATTTGTACCTATTGTGTACAAACAATAGGTGGGCAAGTGTGAATTTATTCAACCTCTGTTGACAAACACGAGCTTGTGTGCCTCTCAGTAAGGCCTGCTGAGAAGTAGCACCTTGGTGAGATGCAGAGTAAAAGGTGAGCGAGCTGGCTGGTTCAGGTGATCAAATTAATTCCTTAGCCTCCCAGCCTAAGGCTGGCCTTGTTCAGCAAGATTTTCATGGGGTTAGTGAATTGGTGGTTACCAAATGCCATAATAATACACAATGCAGTGGAATTACTATAAAATGCTGTTTAATCATAATTGTTATAACTGTAAATAATGCTGCTGCGTGAGTAGCAGAGAAGTTCTCTGAACTCGTTGGAATGAACTAAGTCCCATGGAAGATGAATAAGTCTCAGGTGCATAGAATCTGACCCTGGTTTCCTTTTTGACAGAAATCCCGAGAAGATGTCAGCAATTTTGACCCTGACTTCATAAAAGAAGAGCCAGTTTTAACGCCAATTGATGAGGGACATCTTCCTATGATTAACCAGGATGAGTTTAGAAACTTTTCCTTTGTGTCTCCAGAATTGCAACCTTAGCCTTATGGAGAACGAGACAGTATGAGAATCACAAGGGGCTACAGATTTTCCAGGAATTTCCTTTGTGGGAAACTCCCCAGCATCAGCCTTCGAACAAGAATGTTACCTTCAAGCAGCAGGTGGAGAACTCTGAAGGAGAGAACTTCAAGAGATCAACTACTTCAAGTCCTGAGGGAGCCATGGCACTGGAAGTAGTTGATACTGACATGAGATTTCATGAAGAAATATACTGTTCAACCTTTGAGTTTCCGTGGCTATTTTGAGCTTGGGATATTAACAGGAGCCAGAACAAGAGCAGGTGTGAAGAATAAACTAGATCCTAGACATTCTGAGCCAAACAGGCTTTCTACTTCAAGGGTCAAATCAAGGCTTTGTATGGACCTCTCTGTAAGCCAATGAGCCCCTAATACTGGCAGTCTGCAAGAACTCTTCTAAATGTTAGTGAAGAATCTAAAGATAAGGAAATGGACCACTTTCGAAATAGAATGATTTACTCTGAAGAAACGAAAAATGGTATGCAAAAAATTCATTACTTAAAGCCCAATCTTGAAAACAGATATGGGGCACCAAGACAACATTCCAGCTTATTCTCTTATCCTTACCTTAATAGATATTTATTGAATGCCTTGTAAGACGGTGCCACAGTACCCAGTAGTATAAATAGATTTGCATTCACCAAGCTTTCATTCTACAGTCCATTAATTTACCTGAATGGTGTTTGCATTCTGTGAAATGCCCCTCCACGTTGCATATGTCATACTTCTTTGTCTGCACTTAACTCTTTGTTCACAGAAGGCTCACTGCCCCAACAGAAACTGTCCCCACAATCAGGTGAGCTAGAGGTGCTTGCTGCCTGCTCTCTCTTGGAATCCTATCCTGGGGCAATGCGTCAGTATTGCCCTGGACTCCTCCATGAAGAATCGCTCGCCACTCACGTCAATGACAAGACATAGCTTATACGTTAGCAGTTTATTTAAATTATATTTTAAGAGATAAAGATGTGTGTTTCGTATGCATTTTAATAATTAGAAATTGCTCTGTACACGGGACATTTATCAAAGAAGGACCGTCTAATATGTACCCATATATGCAGTTGGACAATTTTATCTGGCTGGAAATAAATGCATTTTGTAGCAAAAGGAAATTTTTTTGTCTGGAAGGATTTGTCCCATCCCCTTTGCAGAGTAGATACCCTATTCAAATAATAGCTTTGAGTAGAATGGATAGAACTCTTGAGAGGAAAGTTTGGCATAACCGTCTGTATATCCCTTAAATGAATAATGCCTCTCCTACTGCCCAAAACTTCCATTCTGAATCAGGGTAAGGACTGGTAATCATTGCTACAGCAGACTAACGCTCAAACTTTCAGTGGCTAGACAGAATGTTCATTCCTCATTCACATAAAGTATAGTGCAAGTTCAGTGGCCCTCTTCCATCTTGTAGCTATGCCACCTGGAAAACATAGCTTCCAAGGTTGCCACAGCAAAGAAAAGAGATGGAGGAGGTGCTCACTGCCTAACTACTTCTCTGAGGAGGGACAGATATCAACTCACTCACATTTGATTGGCCAGAACATGACCTCCCTCTAACTACAAAAGGGGTGGGGAATTACAGAGCAGCAGGGGTGTCTGGCTAGTAGTAACAGTCTCTGCTCGTGGTTCCTTTTTGCATTCCAAGGGGAAAAAGACTTGGATGACTTACTAGAGTACCTAGGAACCCCCTCCTACATTTATTTAGCACTTAGCCTTTCATAGGCGCTTTCACTTATGTAATTTTACTAGATCTTCATAATATCCCTAGGAAGTAAGACAGGTAATTCTACCACTATTTCCAGGGGGAATACCATGGCACATTTTACAAATGAGAAGAAAAGAGAGGCTCAGAAAAGTTGTTATTGGTTGCCACAAGGTTGCAGACTTGGTAAGGCGTGAATCCAGTCTGAAGTTCTAATCCAATAAACTTCTATAGAAAGGGAGAGGTCATTCTGACTGTAGATCTTTTTGGCCTTCATAGCTAATTGCAGTTCAGGGTCTTCTGCTCTGTGAGGCTGATTACCATGTTTCCCCGAAAATAAGACCTGGCTGGGCCATCAGCTCTAATGTGTCTTTTGGAGCAAAATTTAATATATGACCCGGTCTTATTTTAATATAAGACCGAGTTTTATATAATATAATAATAAGACCGGATCTTATATTAATTTTTGCTCCAAAAGATGCATTAGAGCTTATGGTTCAGCTAGGTCTTATTTTCGGGGAAACATGGTAGCTACTTGATATGGTTTATCCCACACTGGTAAAGACCCATGAAGAAAAAAGCATGCCTCCTGTGTTTGCTTACAAAATCCATTATCACAGCCCTGCAAAGGAGCCACATTGTTCTTTGATGGGTCTGTGTAATCACACGGCAGCTTCCCTCTTCACAGTCTATTCTCAAGCCTGCTACCTGGGTCCCCCAGTTTGGGTTAAGTCCATTCTTTTAGGAAATTCCAGACCTATCAGATTATTGACAGCCAATGATTTTGCTCTGGTAGGATTTCCAGTGCTTCTTTCTGGTTCCTCTTTTACATGTGAGGAGATGGAGAGGTACAGGATATTTACCAAAACTCAGAGTCTCTAACTCTATGGTTAGAGCGCAGCTTCACATTTTTCATCAATTGTTCTAAACCTTGCATCCCTTCTGAGGATCACAAGGCCAGCCTCCCTCCTGCACTTTCTGGGGCAGACTGGCCAAAAGCCCTTCAATCAGCAGGTGCTGAGTCTGCTGCTGGGACTGCAGGGTGCCCTGAGCTTAGCTAGCAGCACGAGGTCAAGACTAGGTCACACTGACCCCGCCCCCCCCTTCTGCAGGACCACCTTTGCCTCTAGGATAAGGATATTTATACATCCTCAGGCCTTATCACCCTGCTGTCCTCCATCCTCTCCCCCACCCACAAGCCCCCCACCCGGTGGCCCCAGCTAGTCCTTATCCCCACAGCCATTCATTCCTACCCTCCCACGTTATTCCATGCTGAACTCAACATCCGGCTTTAAGTATTTGAAAGGAGAAGAACTACAAAGCATTTGCTTTGAAATGTTGATCAGCTTTTGACTTCAGAAGATGTTTTCCCTTAATAATAATGGCTAACATTTAGTGCATGTTTATTATCTGTTCCAAACACTTTAAGTGTATTTATTCATTCAATACCCCAGGAGGTAGATACTCTCATCTTTACTGTACAGATGGGGAAACTGAGATACAGCAAAATTAAGCAACTTGTCCAAAGTCACTCAACTAACAACTAAAGCAGTAGGGTCAGGATTTGGACCGAGCACTTTTAACTCCAGAGTTGCTGTTTTTATAGCCCGATTTAGTAAGGTTCTTCTATTAAGGCCAATTCTATTTTCCCCCACTTTTGTGGGGTTTTAAAAACAATAAAAAGGGTGTAAAACCAGGATTAGCAGGAACACTAGATAAACTGCCAGCTGGGCAGTATAGTATTAGTCATCCTGCCTGCAAATCATTTATCAGCAGTGAGATTGTAGGATTTGCATGTCAAGGGCCTGGAGAACTAGGGCAGGCCAGAGTGTCGCAATTGGGACTTGGGCCTCCCCAGGAAAGAGGAAATAGCCTGGGTCATACTGGATCCTGTAAACTCGGTCTGAACCCCTGGGGTAACCTCTGGGCCTTAGTGGGGTTTCCAGTCCCCTCCTTTCTCCTCCTGGAGGAGGCTCTTCATTTTTCAATAACTCCCTTACCACCCACCCTGCTGGCTCCTGGGGCATCACAGGAAGAAGACATGTAGCCTGAGGCCTAACTGGGCAGCCACATGTTAACAGCTACAGAGCTGATATAACTTGGTAGCAAAGAAAAAAAAACAAAACACCCCATTTATCATGTATTGATCTTAATAGGGTGCACGTTGCCTTGAAACTATTCCAGCCACAGATTTGGCCTTGACCATATCACAGGCCAACAGCCTAAAGCTTTGTGTCTTCTCTATTCTAGCTTTGATCATCATGATTGCTTAATCTGGCTGTGTTGACTTTAAAATGACTAGACAGCCCACTGTGCTTGCCCTTGGCTCAGAGTCACACTGGGTCCTGGCACTTCTCATTTGACGTCATCTGAGGATAAGACTCAGATACAGCCTGAGACAGTTGCAAGGGAAACAAGCCCTGTGGTCTTAAGTTCCTCTAAACTGAGTTGCATGTTGGACAGAGCCGGCCAGAGTGCAGCTATAAATGGGGCTTTGTACTCTCCCTTCCTTCCTGTGTTGAATTAGAACCAAAGCTAAGAGTGCCACCCTCAGCTTCATCCTGTCCCAGGCTGCCCCAGCCACAATCACCTCCACTCCCCTGTCAGTTGTTCTCTCTCTTTCCCCTGCCCGCCTCCTCACTATTCCCCGGTACAAGTCAGTTCTGTACTCTCTCCTCTACCATTGGATTTTCCGAGCATAACCTGTCATAGTAGCTAGTTTTCCAATCACCAAGGTGACATAAAGTCCCAATTTGCATATTTATTTTATAGGCTCTGTTAGAGTTCAGAAATGACAGCCGCCATTCATTGTATTTCTCCCTTCTATTCTACACCTTCAGCTCGTGCCCTGGCATTCACTGCCTATGAGAACAACCCTGCCTACACTGCCCACCATGGTTCAGGGAGGCAACACATCACAGGGGTTAAGAGCACTGGTGAGTAGAACGCAGACCTGTGCACTGAGTCTGCCATTTACCGTGTGTGCTTGGGAAAAGGCAGATTTTCCCCAGATTTTAATGTTCTCATTTGTAAAATGGGAGTTAGATTACACCCACCCACCTTGTGTTATTACAGCAGGCATCAGCAGTGATATTCTACGTCAAGCACCTATCCCATGCCTGAGACGTAGAAAATGCTCAATGTTAGCAGTTATTATTGTCAGCTATTCCAGTGAACCAAGGGAAATTTGCATGAGATGGCTCGCAGAAAATGGACAGATCGCTACACTCTTCATGCGGCCCATCTCACCTGATGGGAATGCTGTGCCGGCTCCAAATTGGAGGCAGTTTACTTTTCTAAACAATTGGCTGCAGTGATTGCTCAGGAGACTCTTTTAAAAACTTCTCCTAGGAAGTTTTGAGTCCATCCTGACCTGATTGACATGCAGATCAATAATAAGCTTGAAACTGTACTGCTCAACCTAAAAGTGAGAGGCCAAGAAATAGCCATGGTTTTCCCTAAAATGGATCTTTTCTCAAGCATTTCAGGAATGTTTTTGTTCTGCCAGGTTTAACTGGAAGGTACATTTAATTCACTTCTGACCAAATAACACATCCCAACCCCGGTGCCTGCTGCGCACCTTCCAGACACTCAACATGCCTGTGGACCAGTTCAGAAAAGAGAGGACTGACTATGTGCTCAACAAGCTCACTGAGTCTTGGCATGCCTGAGGGTTTGAAGCCAACAATAGAACCAAAGGGCCTTTTCAACCTAGATGGAGATATCTGGGAAGTTTTCTAATAAAATGAGAGACCCTGTAAGTCCTATGGATTACCAAACACTGGGCCATAGCACCCCTGTCCTCACGCAATAGCCCTTCCAGACCACCCAGAGCTGCCTTTCTCATGCCACCAGGGCAGTTCTCACCTCACAGAGGTTTCATTCTTCTCAGGATTTGGGCCAGAGCTAGAAGAATTTAGGCTAAACAAAGTGAAGATTGTGGCGTTGAACGTTCAAGTGGGTTGCAGAGGTTGAGAGAGGAATCTTCTTTGGAGACAGTTCAAGTTAGAAACTAGGGCTGGTCTAGTAGTCATTTGACCCAACAGTGTCAGAAATAATCTGGATAATCCTTCAAGTTCTTCCAGCCTGAGTTCTCATAACTAAAGGTAGAGCAGAGGGATATGGTTGATCAGCCTCCACCTGCAGATGTCAACCCCACACTACTCTCACCACACATAAAGCCTCCATCATTCAGATTGTCTCCTTGTCCACCTCTGTGCAACCTTCACACACTAGCACACCCACTCACCCTCTCTGAATGCTCTCTCAATCCCAAATTCCCCTTAGGCTCACACGCACTTGTCCTAAAATCACATGCACTATCTCACACATGGTTGCCTTTCATATTTCTCACGCTTGTTCGTACACAGAAAGGAAAAATGCTTTCTGAAGTTAAGATCATAAAAAGATAAAGCCCTCTTCTTGCAACTGATAATAGAGTACTTGTGAATGAAAGAGAAAGCAGTATTCCTCAACTCTGCTTATCTTTTTTCCCCTCAAAGAAAGTGATTTTCAAGATGAAAAGGTTACAATGAATTGTATAGCCCAAGGTAGATAAAGCGATTGTATAAAGTATTCAGGTAAGTACAGGCAACATTGCAGAACAAAATTAGCTAAGCAGTAATTTCTGAGCACCAGAAGGGGCATCGATCATTAGGACTGTGCAAGGGTTCATAAAAACAAGCCTGGAAAGTCTAATTGGGTTTTCTTCTTGTTTGGTTAGTAGACTGGTTGACCAGGGAGATGTGGTAGGTTTTGTATAGCTGAGCTTCAACAACATACAAGACAAAGCCTCACTTCCTTGTGGCCAAGTTGGATTCAGTGAACAATGGTCCCCAAAGTATGGTGATTAACAGGTTGGTATCAATCTAGAATAGTGTTATGCAACCTTGGGTAACCCTTATCCCCTGAGGGTAACAGACACATTTCATGTCTTCCTTTAATCTTATTTTAGATTTCACACAATCAACATCAAGACTGAAAATAAAAATGAGACAATGGGACAATGTACTACTCTGTTTCCAAACTACACATGCCCTCCCAGGAGATTCTGATAAAGAACAAACTGGAGCTTAGCGATCTATTCACTCATTAATACTTACTGAGCACAAACTATATGCCAAGTATCCTGGGAAAACCATAGTAAAAAAGAAAATACATGAAATATACATGTTAATCTAGAGATGGTATATTTTTTTGCCCAAATTAACCCACTCAAGAGTAAGGTGGCCTGGCGGACTTGTCTTTCTCATAATTGTATCCAAGGCACCTGTCACATTGTTGGTACTTAAGAAATATGTGCTACTGAATGATATAATCAGAGCTGGGTGTCAAATACACACTTTTGACTCCAAAAATAATATTCTTTCACAACTCTATGCTGGAACAAATTTAAGAAATAAATATAACCTGCACTTGAGTCTGATAAAGCTAATTATGTCAGGACAAGATGGAGGTGACAAGACTTGACAGCATGAGTAAAAAATTAGGCACAGGTACAGAGTACATTCAACATGCGTATCCATCCAACAAATATTAGGATTTATCAGAACTTTTTCCAAATGACAGGGACACTACACAAGCAAGACAGTCATAGTGCCCACTATCCTGGCGCTTAGAGTCCAGTGAATATATAATACAACAGCAGGGTGCTGTGGATGCCAAAAAAATAATAAAATTGCAATCTTAGTCTCCAGAATTCTAACCATGGTGCCTTCGATGAGGGAAATGAGCCATAATTAGACTGTCCTGGAAAAACTGAACTCTAGACATGATCACAGAGAGATACAAAGCTCTATCATGATCAGAGGAGAGTAAAATGAGTGATGAAGGGAGCAAGAAGCACGTAACACTGTAAGTGAGGAGGTGAGCTGGGGGTTAGCCTGAGAAGAAAAAGCAGGATGACATTCTAGCTATATTCAAATATGTGTAAAGCTATTTTGTGGTCGTCCTTAAGGCTGAGCTGCAACTGTTTCTAGCTCTCTGACTCCTGGGCATGTAGTAAGAGCCCCTTTGTGGTCCCGTTAAGCATAAGTAAGGCCACTTGAATAGTTCTCGCCAACAAGAGCAGAATTATGTACAATACTTGAAAGCTAGAACATTTCACTGCTGCTGAAGGACTCCTTTTATCCTCTAGAGAATGGTCATGTTGAGAGATGATGACTGGCCTCTGACAGCCTGTGTCCCTGTGTTAACATGAGCCCCATGCTCAACCAACACTTGATGAACATTTTTCATGAGCAAGAACTGTTACCGTTTTTATTACTGTTGTTTATTGCTGCTATTGTAGTTGTTCGTCACTGCTGAATAACGTAGTCCATCATGAATAATATGCCTGCCATAAGGAGACAGATTAGTCTGGTCATTTACAGCTCCTAGGTTTAGAACCAGAATGATGTCAGGATGAAACATGTTTGCAGAATTTATTTTAGTATAGAAAATGAACTTTTCACAAAGGGACTCAAATGTGGAATCAACTTCTTTGGAAAGGAAGGAGTTCACCATCACTAGACATCTTCAGTCTACAGCCCTCGGGATAATAGATAGAAGTCAGACTGGATAATCAGAGGGGTCTCTTCCAACCCTGAGAGACTATCATTGCCACTGTCTGAAATGGACTTAGCCAGCACGCAGCAGGTGTGCTGCTTGCCCTGGTCCAGTGGGGAAGGCCCAGAGTTGGCTCACCATAATGTTTCCACTGGCCACATGCCCGGGCCCCTGCTGGTCTCACCGTACCACACAGTCATGAATCGTAAGCAGCTCAGATGGCAAAGAGATAAAGCAAATGATAAAGGATCTCTTGGCCCACCATCATGGAGAATGATAAATAGTCCTCTGGGACTCCTGTCTGCATCATTAGCGTCCTGAAGGCATTAGGAAATCTCTGAAGTTCACCCCTATGATTTGTCCCTCGTCATGCTTAACTGCCTTCTAGGAATAAGAGCTAAGCATCCTCCCTAACAAGGCAGAACTCCAGTGCAAAGATGTGCTCTGAGGAGCTACATTAAGAGACAGCTCTGTTTGGGAGGTTGGGGAGAAACGTGGTTCTTAGAATCAAAGGCTGGGTTTGAGCCCTTGACCCGTTTTCTAGTGTTTTGCTAGAGCTAGCTCTCATTGGCTCATAAGAACCAATTGTGCACATCTCTTTTCACGTTGGTGTTCAGTGAGCTCATCATGGTAGCTTCACACTGGCCATGGTAAGAATTTTTACACCATGGAAATGGGCAAATGCTACACATCTGGCTTGTTTTTATTTCTTTAATTTCTATTTCTTTAATTTTATCTTATTTATTTGTTTGTTTATTTATTTATTTTTGACAGCTTATCAGCACACTGCTGGGAATAGTGAGAAAATCGTGGTCTTTGGAGCCAGGCTGAGCTGGGTTCATCCTGGTTCTGCTTTTACTAGCTATCATCATTGGGGAGAAAGTATTGAAATATCTGTGAACTTTAGTTTCCTCATCTGTGAAATAGGGATAATGAAAATCAAACTACTAAATGTAAGGGTGAAATTCAGGGAACCAATAGCACTTAGATTTAGCTAGTTTGCAGTTTAACTCACTGCATAGCTTGCTATCTAGCCACCTGTAATTAGGCTTAGTTTGTTTGCAATTTGATCCATCTTGATATTCACCTGTTTTCTCTTTGTTTCTCCCCTCACTGATTAACTAAAGAACTCTGTTTATTCCGTTTTGCAAGGCTACCCATACCTTGTTAATTAACAACAACCTAACCTGGAAAAGAACAATTTCTTAATCCTCAGGCGCGTGGACACTGAAATCCAATTTACAACTTCTTGCAGTTTTTACTGGTGACACATTAAAGTCCCAGTGTAAAGCTATTTTGTGGTCATCATTAAGGCTGAGCTGCAACTATTTCTAGCTCTCTGACTCCTGGGCATGTAGTAAGAGCCCCTTTGTGGTCCCGTTAAGCTATGGCTGAGTCTGAGTCCTGAGGTAACATCGTCTTCAAACAGACCAGACCCCAGGAAGGATGTCAACCCTCAAACCTGCCTAACCAACTCCCCCTTTCCTACAGAAGAAGAAACTAACCTAAAGTTAGTGCAGCTGTCCATCTCAGACTCTGGACTCTGCCCCAGTGACCCACCCACCCATCAGTGTTTCTCTCCTTCCTACTGGAGGCAGCTATCATGTTTGGACACTGCCATGGGCATTGTCTCTCTGCCCTAACTTTAATAAAAAACTTCCTTTGTAGAGTCTGTGAATGCTTTCATCTTTTGTGAATGACCAGGGGTTAATTCCACACCACGACATTAAATATCTCAGAGGGTAGTATGAGGATTAAATGAGATTGTGTCCACAGATCAATTACTAAACAAAGCTCCTTCACATGGAGTCAGATGAAGAAAACAACTTCCAGAGACAGAAAAAGAACATCCCTGAATCATGACTTTTTTTTTTAATGTGGTGTGGGGACAGAGCCAGGAGTGCAGTTTCCAGGCTTTCGCCCTCACGTAGAAAGGTGCTCACTCGGGTAGTAAATGACCATCAACTGTGATTGGATGGCCATCAGCTGTGGCTAGTTGGCCGTCAGCTGTAACCAGTGAGCCATTGGGCTCTAATATAACTGCCATGGCTATGCTAGCAAAAGAATGGGGGCTAGCAAGAAGATGGTAGCTGAGCCTGCAAGCAGTGCAGTGAGGGTTGCGAACAGTGTGGCTCCTGCTTCCTGTTTCTCCAACCCAGCCACCAGCGAGAATATAGTGATATGACTCCCCTACTTATGGCTCCGTGGGTGTTCCTTTTTGGCCTCACCATATCCTGCGTTCTCTTGTGGGGAGTGGGAACAGAGACCCCGCAGGCCGCCCCGCATGATAGTGGAAAACCTTCCCAGAAGCTTCCCAGCCTCATATCTTCATAACCCATTGGCCAGTTTAGCATAACATGAGCTTACCTAAAAACAATCACTTGACAAGGGAAATGAAAGCCAACTACAGCTCCTGAGGGTACCCTGGAGCCTCCTGTGGGGTTGGTGGGATTTTTAAAGCTCCTGCGATAGTTTCAATGTTCGGTTAGAATATAGAACCAATGGCTTAGGGTGTAAGTCTTAGACTTATTTTGACTTAGGCCTGGGGGTTAAAGGGGGGACTCATTCTTCCCTGAAGGACAAGAATGGAGAATAAAATCAGGGTTCTAAGACTGTAGGAGGGGAGAGAAGAGCAAGGATGGCTGTTTTTCAGGCAACCAGCAGTGTTGGCCCCATTCTCCATCCCAGCTAGTTGATTTCCATGGGGCAAAGAGCTCAGTGGGGAAAAATAGATGCATTAAGAAATGGTTGTTCTTAGAGATGAGACATGGAACAGTTTAAAAATAGAAGTAAAGTCTTGGATTAAGATTTTAAAAAAAATAATAAGGAGTGGGAGTGTGGGGGCAGAGCCCAAGAAAGTAGTTTCCAGGCTCTCGGCCTCACATAGAAAGGTGCTGGCTCAGGTAATAAATGGCCATCAACTGTGATTGGATGGCCATCAGCTGTGGCTAGTTGGCCGTCAGCTGTAACCAGTGAGCCATTGGCCACTAATATAACTGCTGTGGCTACGCTAGCAGAAAATGGGGGCTAGCAAGAAGATGGTGGCTGAGCTAGCAAGAGCAGATTGCAGAGAGACAGATGCCACCAGCGAGAATATAGTGATATGACTCCCCTACTTATGGCTCCGTGGGTGTTCCTTCTTGGCCTCACCATATCCTTCGTTCTTACGTGGGGAGCGGAAGCACAGACCCCACAGGCCGCCCCGCATGACAGGGAGGAAGAAGGTTAAGAAAGCTTTTGCAGTTCCATTCACGATGGCAACAAAAGAAGCTCCTGAACTCCCCTACTCATATGGACACACCAAATCAACAGCTACATACGAAACAATTTCCTCTGAAAGAAATCCAGAAACAACTTGAGTGACTCTTTGGATGAACAAAAAAAAGCCCACATTGAACCAGGCAGCAGAGGCTGAGATACAAGCTTGTCATAAACCCCACCCCTAGCACAGGGATACACAGCCTGGAGGAAATTCAACTCTGAGCTTCTCCCTGAGGAGCTAAGGGTTTGGATTCCACATCTGGTGCCCCAACTTTTAAGACTTCCACCTGAGACCCAGACCCCCAAAACATCTAGCTCTGAAAACCAAGGGGGCTCCTGTCCACAAGACCCAAATTGCTATAGAAAACTAAAAGAGTTCTTAACAGGCTCCTGCAGACTCAATGTAACTATCCCCCCAGGGCCCATAGCAGAGGCAAAAATAAATTCCCAGCCTTTTCATGAAAGAAGGCTATCAGCAGATTTTAAAAGCTATGGCCTGAGGAGCAGGCTTCTAATTTAACACACATCTAGGAACAGACTGCAATCCTCTTCAGAGACAGCAAAGGCTGGTGGGCACCATCTTTGCATTTTCCCTCTGCCTTGCCCCAGATCTTGGAAAGGAGCTTGTTCGCATGTCTGACACCCTGGCTTTTGCTGCTGCTGCCAAAGGGGCACACCCCCTGATCTTCTGGCTCTGGTGGCCAGCAGGACTTACATTCACAGGTCCTACAGGACTGTAACAGAGAAACAATTCTTAACCAGCTATCCCCCCCAAAGCACAGCACACAGACAGCACACTGAAATGTCCAGTCTTTCCATGAAATAGGCCTATCTGCAGATCTTAAAAGTTGTGACCTTGTAATTTAATATATATTTACGGGCTTGCTTCTAATTTAACATATATTTAGGGGCTGGCTGCAAACCTCTCCAGAGACTGGGGAGGCCAGTGGGTGCCATCTTTGTGTTCTCCTTCTGCCCCACCCCAGGTTGCCAGAGAAAGGAGCTTGTACAAACACATCTGGTGCCCCAGCTTTTCTGGCTGCCTCTAAAGAGGACACATCCCTGAGAATCTGGTGGTCCGTGGGGCTTGTATACACAGATTCAGCAAGATGGTAGCAAACAAAGAAACAGTTCTTAACTAGCTATCACTCCAGGGCTCAGTGCAGGGGGAACAGACAGAAATGCCCAGCTTCCAATCTTCCCCTGAGAGATGTATATTGGCATATTTTTAAAGTTTCTGCCTGAAGGCCCAGCTTTCAATCAGCCAATACCGAAGTGTTGACTGAGATCTTTTGCTTTGGGAAGCTGACAAGTCTTGGCACACTCTCAACTACAGGGAACCACTAAGCACAAAGCACAAATATGGCTGCTTGGACAATAGCAAAGTTTTGAGAGACAACTAAGAGCTAGGGCAAGGTTGAACAATAAGATTTATCTCTTACATGGGGCTACTCCTTCAAGACTTGAAGAAGTGGCCATTTCATCTAATGCATAAAAACTGACACAGAGTCAAGGAAAATGGGGAAAAAGGGATTGGGGGGGTGGGGGATATGTTCCAAATGAAACAAGCTAAAACCCCAGAAAAAGACCTTAATAAAACAAAGATAAGTGATTTACCTGATTAAAGAGTTCAAAATAATGGTCATAAAGTTGCTCTCTGAGGTCAGAAGAACAATACATAAACAAAGTGAGAAATCAATAAAAAGAGAAAATATAGAAAGTACAAAAGAAAAATCACAGAGCTGAAAAATACAATAACTAAACTGAAAATTTCAATAAAAGGATTCAACAGCAGACTACACAAAAAGAATAAGGCATCTGTAAATTCAAAGACAGGGCACTGTAATTCATCCAATCAGTGGAACAAAAAGATAAAAATGAAAAAGTGGAGAGAGCTTAAGGGACTTATGAGACAACACCAAGCAGAGCAATATTCACATTTTAGCAATCCCAGAAGAGAAAGGGACAAAAAGCTTGTTTGAATATTATATATGTTGCATGAATATGTTTTTCTGTCCCTTCACTTTCAATCTGCGTGTGTCCTTAAAGCTGAAGTGAATCTTTCTTACAGTAAAAGGCACACTGCTATTAATCCCCTACCAGAAGCAATGTGTAACATGGAGCAATGTGTGACATTGTCATGATGGAGGATGATTTATGACATACTTTAAAACAAACCTGTCAACCGCAGCTCACACCCAACTGACTGCACTGAACAACTGGAAACTTATCACATACTGTTACTAAGTTTCGACGAACTGCTTCCAGTATTAAAGATTCCTGCCTTTCTGTTGGATGGCACTCGGCAGCAGCATTCACCATATTCTATGATCACAACGGAAAGGCTCCGTGTCATCTATTGCTTCTGGTACAGCAATTTCTGTCAAATAAAAACATTACAATTGTGATCCTCCACTTTATTCACCAGATCTGGCACCGTGCAACTTCTGGCTCTTACTCAAAGTCAAAATGACCATGAAAGGTAAACGTTTGAATCGATTCAGGCAAGACATTGAGGCAGCCACAACAGCACAACTAAAGACACTCACAAAAGAGTACTTCCAGAACTGCTTCAGAAAGTAGTACGAACGATGGGATAAGGGTGTTTGAAGTGAGTATTTTGAAGGGAGTATTTTGAGGGGAATTAATGGCAATGTGTCTTTTACTATAATAAAAAATTTTAATTTAAACATCATATTGTTTGATCACACCTCCTATATATGCACACATAATGGGATACTACTCAGCCATAAAAATGAAAATCCTGCCACTTGCAACATCACGGATGGACCTTGAGGGCATTATGCTAAGTGAAATAAATCAGAGAGAGACAAATACTGTGTGATCTCATATGTGGAATCTAACAAAATGAACTCACAGACACAGAAAACAGACTAATGGTTGTTATTGGTAAGGAGGAGATGGTGGTGAAATGAATGAAGGCAGTCAAAAGGTACAAACTTCCAGTTTTAAGATAAGTGCTGGGGATGTAATGTACAACATAGTGAATATAGTTAACAATACTGAATTGTATATTTAAAAGCTTCTAAGAGAAGGAAACTTAAAAACTCTAATCACAAAAAATTGGTAACTATCTGTTGTGAGGGATGTTAATTAAACTTATTCTAGTAATCATTTCACAATATATACATATATCAATTCATTATGTTGTACATCTAAAACTAATGCTACGTCAATTATATCTCAAAAACAGCAAAATGATCAATATATACATCTTAATTAACATAAACATCTCAAATTATAAATAAATATTTGTGGGGACAGAGCCCCAGAAAGTTTCCAGGCTCTCAGCCTCACATAGAAAGGTGCTGGCTCAGGTAGTAAATGGCCATCAACTGTGATTGCATGGCCATCAGCTGTGGCTAGTTGGCCATCAGCTGTAACCAGTGAGCCATTGGCCACTAATATAACTGCTGTGGCTACGCTAGCAGAAAAATGGGGGCTAGCAAGAAGATGGTGGCTGGGCTGGCAAGTGCGGACTGCAGTTAGGATGGCTGGTTGCGGACAGTGTGGATCCAGCCTCCAGTGAGAGTATAGTGCCACCAGCGAGAATATAGTGGTATGACTCCCCTACTTATGGCTCCGTGGGTGTTCCTTTTTGACCTCACCATGTCCTGCATTCTTGTGTGGGGAGCGGGAGCAGAGACCCCGCAGGCCTCCCTGCACGACAAATGGCGCAGCGAGCAGGGTCTCCTGCACGACACATGGCGCAGCGAACAGGGTCTCCCGCACAACAATATTGTTTAAAAGAACAAGCTTGTGTAACTTATCCTGAGAAGATAAGACACGCTTCCTTCTTCATTTTACTCCAGTGTTGTAGCAGTGAAGGGGGCCCTGTAAGGACCACTAAGATTCAGTTCATCAATTCTGATATGGGGGAGTTTTCCCCATACCAACCAATTATCTGACTGCAGCTCAGTTTCCTACAATTCAATTCAATTCTGACAGTACCTACCTGGAGATAATATCAGATTCCATAGGTTAAGTCCTACAAGACTCCTCACCCCATGCTAATTGCAAATCCAGATCATCACCTATGGCTTCTGACCAAACAACTGTAGATTGGTGTTTCCCATGACCTCTTCTGGTTCAATTAATTTGCTAGAGTGTATCACAGGACTCAACGAAACATTTTTCTTTCTAGGTTACTGGTTTATTATGAAAGGTTATAACTCAGGAACTGCCAGATGGAAAAGATGCATAGAGCAAGGTATGGGAAAAGGGCATGGATCTTCCATGCTTCTCAGACCACACTTCTCTCCATGTGTTCATTAACCTGGAACGTCTCTGAAACTGTCCTTTTGAGTTTTTATGGCGGCTTCATCACATAGGCCATTGGTGATGGAACTTGATCTCCAGCTCCTCTCTCTTCCCTGGACATTGGGGTGGGACTAGAATTTCCAGCCTTCTAATCAAGTGGTTGGTTCCACTTGTAACCAACCCACATCCTTAGGTGTTTTCCACAAGTAACATCATTAACATAACAAGACAACTTTATTACTCTCATCACAGGAAATTCCAAGGGTTTGAGGAGTTTTGTGCCAGTAACAAATATAGTTCTTATTATAAAAATCACAATATCACAACCACTATGTGCTTATTGCAGACCAACATTGAGACAGAGCCACAAGGCACACTTCTGTTTGGTCTGTATCTTCTCAGAATGTTAGGGCCCTGATAAAGTTAATTCATATATTGGGACCCACAAAATGGAGGCCATTGGCCCAGCCCACCTTAAAAATCTAAACCTGTCAGCCTGAACTTAACAAGGAACACCTGTCAAGGAAACCTAACACCAATCACAATCCTCCAACCCAGCTTTAGCTAACTTGCCTTACCCTAGCAAATAGGACCTGCCAGCCAATTATGCCTTGTTTCCCAGTTGCCTCTTCTAATACTCTATAACACTCACTCTTGCCCAAAACCCCTGGGAAAGAGAGCTCCCCTGCTGTGAGACACTGTACTCCCCCAATCCATGTTTAGTTTTCCCTTAAATAAAAGACACAAAGCTCATTACTAATTTGTTTTAGTTTTGTCATTTGACAGGCCCCAACTGTGATTCTAGGGACTTACTTTCTGAGACTCAGAGCCGGATTCCAGAAGGGGGTAAGGGAGTGGAGCTGTCAATACTATCTGCTGAGAGTCCATAATGGACTCTGAAGAATCTGGCCTTTTAGTCTGGAAACATGGATTTGAAACTTGAAGCATCACCTTAGGCCAGTTGTTAAACCCTCCCAGACCCTGCTGTCTTCTTTGATTAAATAGCAGTGATAACAATAATACAAATTCCTAAGACTGTGATGAGGATGAAAAAGGATAACTATAAACTCTTACCTCTCAATACAAATTATATTTAGCACAACTGAGGAATTATGTTTACATCAGCATTTCCTCACCCAAAGGCTCCTTAAGACATCAGTCAAGAAGGAGGAAGGAGAGAGAAGTCACATTCCAGTTCATCCTCGAATCCTTGAGAAGGTGTGGGATTCAGTCACTGTGCTGAGTGGGGCCCTCGTTCTCAGCTCCATCTGTTTTATTTCCCACACACCTCCATTCTCATTAGTTTTCTGTTTGTTGGGGAAGGGATAAGAAAAGTGGACCCAAAGAGTTTTGATTTTTGTTTCCCACCACAATCTGTCTCAGGCCGAACATGACAAGTCCAGAATTTCTCCTCGCCATGCTCTGAACATACCCCAGCTACACCCATCAGAGTTTCCATCCCAAATAAAAGCCACTACACTTCAAACGCAGCAGAGACACTTGGGTGCTCCTTCATGTCTCCTTTATGTGAGAAAGAGAAGCAGACACCAGGGTCAGGCAGGGCCACTTCCAAGCCAGTGCCTTCTTTCTGAGAAACAGCCAAGACTGATTCTGTACAGACACGGTAGCTCTCTGTTCAGACCAGCAGGAGAGCTGGGAAGGACCAGAGAAAGGGTCTTTGTGAAACGCAAGACAAAGCAAGCTCAAGGCTCTGCTCTTTTCTCAGCTGACAGTCCTATTAGGGGAATCAGGCCAGGCCTGCACTTCCTGGATGACTTGGAGCCACATATTGTCTCCCACATGACTCCAAGGCCAGCCAAGCAACTGCATGACCCAGCTGAGGAAGTCCAGAGGCCATCGGGTGACTGGACCCCAGACTCAGGAGGGATATTAAGACACGTTGGAAACATTGTATCTAGACTCTCATGTGCTTGACTGCTCAGGAAGGGGTGGTTTGGATAACTTTCTGGTTTGACTTACAGGAAGGTCTGATGGGGATAGAACAAGAATGTTATAACAGCTCCGATCACCTTGGAAAAGTGCCATTCATTTGTCAGCCCAGCACTGCAATTCCAGGAAGCAGCTGTTGGTGAATCACCTTTCTCTTGTGGCTTCAGGAAGCATGTCCAGGACCTCACCCACCTCCTCTCCACAAGGAGAAACACTCACCAGGCACACACGGGCTCTTCTGAAAGGGACTGAAATGGGGGTCCCATGGCAGCGCCCCATCCCCAGGGCTGGAGGAAAAGAGGTGAGATGAGAGACCTCTGGGCCTAGGACTCGACTTAGGTCTTTTGGAAATACTTTTCAGGCTTTCGATACAGAAAATCCATTCACTGTTTCTAATTCTCTTTTCTGGAGTTCACACCACAGAAGTAGGTAAACATCTCTACATTCTGCGTGGCATGTTTTATATCTGTCTCAATGAAATGTCAGTCTTTTACCAGCAGAGTCAGCCAGAGTCTGAGACACTCTCAGAAGTTTGTCGGTCGGTCCTCTGGGAGTCGCCAGGCAGCTGGCGGGGCCCCAGTTCCAGCTGTTCTCACCCTGCCCTAGCCCTCACGTGCTTCTACTATCGGTGGATGTGTAGTGAGGGTTCCTGCCCTTTGCCTTTGCATCGGCTAATCTCTGCTCTCCTCCCGAGGTTACTGTTGTCACTGGAACAGCTTTGGGCCACTGGACATAACATTTGTGCCTTGGTTTTCTCACAGCCAAGTGGAGCTCATCAAAATGTGTGCAGGTTTGGAGAAGAGGGTCACTCCTGGGTTTTCACACCAACTTGAGAGCGATTTCTTTTTTTCCTGTATGTATTTGGCTCACCTTTCTGATGTTATGATCAAGCACCAGTTTAAACCTCAGTGACCCACATTCAGACCCAATGACTGAAAGCAAGTCCACATTCACTGATGACTCAAAACTTGAAAGACAAGCTGAGTCAATGTGAGATGAGGAGATTTTAATCCCTCCACCCACCCTATTGTAATATGCTCACAGACCTACCTCTCACCGAGTGTCAGCCACCTAGGTCTTCCAGGAATTGTGTGAGTGCCAGAAGGTGGTGGGCGAGTTGGCCACGACCACCCTCCAAGACTCTCTCCCCATGGCCTTTGGGATGTGAGCCCTCAGGACAAATGGGACACAGGAGGCTGTGCAGCCTGCAAAGATCAGAACAGGCAAACGGAGACGAGGGGTGTTGGAAAGAAAGCCAGCTCTGGGCTCTTTTAATGCCAGCTCTAAGGAATCTAATTGGAGGTTTTGGCCTCAACTGTGGCCAGAGCCCCTCAGCGTGGAGGCCGGGGATTTAAAGGATATGGTGAATACATCTAGATGAACGTCAGGTCAGGGTGGATGAGGAAGAAGAAAACCTCCCTAGGGCAAGCAACCGAAGTTCATTTCTTGCCCTAATATACAATGTCAGCCCTACTCCATTCCTTCTTTCTACCTTCCTTTACTCAGTTTCCATTTTTTTCTTCTTTGCGTTTTGGTCATTTATAGTCTAGTCCAAGGGTTTTTACCAACCCTACCTGGAAACTTGTTAGAAATGCAAATTCTCAGCCCCCATCGCAGACCTACTGATTCCGAAACTCTGGGACTCAGGAAGTCTGTGTTTTAACTAGCCCTACGGGTGATTCTAAACACACTCCAGTTTGAGAACCATGTCTAGTCTTTTCTTTTCCCATTAGCCTGCAGGTTCCCCGAGATACTGACAGAGGGCTTCATGCAGGCCTGGGCACCCAGGGACACAGCCCTGCACAGGACCTGTAGCAAGAAGTAGACAGAAGACCAAGGAGGCAACCTGGAAATAATTGGGACCTGGGTTCTAGTTGGGTGACCCTGGCTAAGTCACTCACTTCTCACCTCTCGGACTCTTTTGTTCCTCCTCTGTAGTCTGGACAGGAAGAAGTGGGATAGTTCTCAGTCTGGAAGTCTGGATCTGGCCTGCTTCATTATTATTCTTTTTCCTGCTGACTCCCTGCCCAGCTCCTGTGGCAACCCTGGGTTTCTTCTCGTTCTCAGTCACTGAACGTTTATGTGTGTGAGAGAGCGAGAAACCGAATCTAGAAATGGAATAGAAACACATGTGGGAGAAGCCATCGCATCCATGCTTTGAGTGTGTGCTCCCAGCAGGTAGGGAACTGAGGAGTCTCTTCTGTCAGTTCAGCTGGGAGAGAGAAAATGGGCTACGCTGTCTGGTGTTGGGGTGGCCAATTAAAGCAAGAAGCCTTTAATCACTCACAGAGATGGTATAAGCCAGAGTCTAAACCCAGAGAAGGTGCCCAACCCTCTGTTCCGTTTTCCCCCATGGAACTGCATACCAGCTCCATACCAACTGCATATCAGCATAGATGTGGGGGTTCATCTCACTGTTGAAGGAGATTGGGATGCGGGGACAGGCAGTTTTGTGGATCTGAGATGGGAGAGGGGGAAGGGCCAGGAGTGGAAAAGTACTGGGTACTGGGTCAGAATTGGGAAAAAGTCTTCACAGTTTCCTCCTCCTCCTCCTCCCCTCCCCCCATAAGGAGGCCCAGCAGAGACAAGCACCTTCAGAGGACGTGGTCCCAAGGGCTCTGATAGAGAGAGACTTAGGAATGAAGGTGCCCTGGGCTAGGAATGTAAATATGCAAAAAACATGACCAGCCTGAGGCCTGAGTCCTTGACTGGTAGCTCCCTCCACGTGTGGGGAGGGCAGCTTCCCCGCCACCCCACCCCCCACACACACACCCTAGGCCAGCCAGGCAAAGCCTTTGTAATTGCCTCTGGTCAGGCCTGAAAAATCACACAATCACACGTAAGTTTTCCACCAGGAGCCAGACTGCTTACCCTCTCCCAGGGAGACACTAAGTGCCCTCTTCTCTCACCTGTCTCTTCTGAGCCAACTCCCCCAGCTTTCAGGCAAGAGTCAGGGCACCTGCCTCTGCACAGTGATGCAGTGACTTTCTCCAACTGCAATGGAGGTGATGCACAGGCATGAAGAAGGAAGTGAGAGCCAGCAACTGGGCTAGCCCACAGCATTTGATAATGTTGATAGAAGAGCCTATAGCCCCCTGACCACTAATTCCAATAAGATGAATCCCAAAGTTACCAGTCTTTCCCGAAAGATGTCCAGGGTATGAAAAAAAAATTGAATGTTTCCATACGAACTTTATTATGGTAAAGCTGATACTGAATCACGCACTTTTTCCAGCCTATACTATTTTCTATTATATTTTATATGGATATGATATCGTAGGTAGGAAGGTAGACATGAGCAGGAGGAGGAGAAACTAAGAGACTCCCACAGGTAACCCAGCAGCATCATCAACATTCTATTGTAAACCCACTGAAGCGAGTAGCCAGAACAAAGACTTGGGCTAACACAAACACCAGGATGAAGGAGACACGCAGAACAAGGTGGGGTGGGGAGGAAAAACAAGAAAAGGGGAGGAGGAAGATAGCCCAATCTATAGGATATAAGACCAGGATAACAGACATGCTGCGCTACTACCCACCCTCAGGTTAGTCTGTTCCATGCTCGAGTGTACTTGCATTACAAACAAACTTTGCTATCTACTGCTTGCTTCACTCTAGTCTCTTGACTGAATTCTTTCTCTCAAGAAGACAAGAATCAAGAAAAATTGTTATTCCTAGTAACATCTTCTGGTGCCGTGACTTGGATTGTCTGGATTCAAGATAACTTATCTTACTTTTCCTATTTTCTAACTTCTTCTAATAGCTGAACCACTACCAGCCGCACATCTAAGTGGGTGCGGAACAGACACTTAAAAGCCTTTAGGGCATTCACCACCTTAAAAATAAGTCTTCTGTGAGAGGATAACCTTGTCACTGTCCAGGATGCTGATTTAGGTCCTGCCAGGCGCAAGACAAAGATCTATACACCCTGCAGGGACATGGTCCTCAAGCATCCAAGTCTCTTCCCCCCAGCAATCCTGTAATATAGTTCATTGGGGCTCAGCTCTCTATTTTTCTCTTTCTCTGATTTTCTGAGACAGCTCCCTTTGTTCACTCCCTTTACCTTCTTCCGTTTTCATGACTAAGCTGCTCTGGGGAGACCCTAGCTGCATTGCGGGCATGAGATGGGCACTTAAAAGCCATAAAGCTCCCATCGTTTGAAGTCTCCCATGATAGGATGCGTTGGTCACAGATTGGGGAAGATTGGTAA
The DNA here is from genome assembly GCF_036562045.2 of Rhinolophus sinicus. Lineage (NCBI taxonomy): Eukaryota > Metazoa > Chordata > Mammalia > Chiroptera > Rhinolophidae > Rhinolophus > Rhinolophus sinicus. The sequence continues at coordinate 33,693,403 of NC_133753.1, read as the reverse complement.
TAGGTGCCCTGCCAACTACAATAAAACTTCCGTGCAATGAAGTACACAGTCTCACAATCATACAATCCTGTCGCGTCCAGCACGACAAGAGTTGTGGGAAGCAAGGAGGGCAGCACAAGGTAAGGAAAGACAGTAGATGAGAATAGAGTGCAAATGGGGCCAAGGGACTGCAGCCTCAAGGACTGAGCCCAGAATCGGCCAACGCATGGCTTTTATTAGTTAGGTGAGGAAGTAAAAGAAGTAAAGCTTGTCAATCTCAAGATCTGTGAATCCCATACATTACAATAGGAAACTGATTTAAGCCAATCACCTTTGCCCAGGATATGTACTTCACCAAGGGATAAAACCTTTACGCATATGAATAGATGGAGAGCACATCATTGAGTCACTACCCCTGCAGGTTGTGGGAAGGAAAGCAGCCACAGAGGCAGAGGCTCTCCTTAGCCCCGGGAAGGTGGGGGGCTGTGCCCACCTCTATCAACCCCATGGGTTCCCCTGTTGGTCCCCACACGGCTCCGCCTGGCTTGGGTTGCCCCCCCTCCCATGGGGAGTCGTACCCGTCATTGGCCGACCACCCATCTTTCTGGGGCCAAACAGGGAGACATAAGGTGCAAGCACAAAGGTCAAGCAAAGTCCCTAAAAGGATCCGTCTCACAGACTCTCCTTTCTTTAGGGGCAGATACGAGGAGACAGACGGTTAGGCTGCTGCGTGGCAACACAATCCCCCACCCCTCTAGTGGCTAACCCCCACCCACAACAAGAATAGTAGGGCCTCCCAGGAGTTGGTTCTTTCTACTAGCTCCACGTTGGATGCCTTTTTAGGCTTCTTGCCTGTCTGCTGCTGATCTATCTCCTTTCTTGCACTGCCCTACATTCTCCTGATATGCCTAGATGGCTTAAAAATGGTGGACCAGAATGGCTTCGAGGACCTTTGTGCTCATTTAGCCTCCCTTAAACTCATTCCCAGCCCTCCAGGATCAACTTTTCTGCTTTTGTTCTCACAAGACAGTGCTCTTTATTTCCATGAACTCCTTCAGAGCCTCTGGGGACTAGAGAGCTCAGATATGTGTATCCACCTAGCTAATTTCTTTTGCCCGGCCAGCCATTCTTCTTCCTGTGTCTGTGCAGCCCCCACTGTTTGGAGCCCCCTTCCCATTGATCAGTGTTGGCAGACACATCTCAGCCCACTTGGGCTTGGATTTTGCCTTCTGTGACATTGCTTATCCTGCTTCTTTCCAGAAGCCCGGTCTGCTACTGAGTCTTGAGGCCACATCTAGTCTTGGCATTGGACAAAGACAGATGTTAATGGCAAGAAGAAGTCTTTTTACTTTCTTCTTAGGGACCAGAATAGACAGTTCCAATTGTCCCTGCAAGGGTGGGCTATGAGGGTTATAATTGATAGTATCCTTTCCAAGATTTGGACAGATAATCAGAGGTGGGAAGGGTACCGACTAGCAAGGAGACAAAATCTGTCCTAGGGTCCAAAATAACAACAGCTTTGAAAAATGGCTGCAACGGCATAGTCAGAGAAAGGCATTCTCTAGAAGAATAAGACAGGGGCGAGGGACATAGGGCTCCCAACCTGGGAAGGACTAGAGGCCCCCTCCCTGGCAGGTAGGCAGAAACATATACATAAGGCCATAGTCTAAGAAAGGGGAAGGAAAGGACAGAGGGCTTTCATTCCCCATTAAACATGTGGCAAGGTATATATAATTCAGTAGCTTGGGGGAGCGAAAGGAATAGAAGCACGTGGTAATGTGCATGTAATTCCATAGCTTCAAGGGGACAGAAACAGGCCCATCCCATGGTCTGAGATGGAGGACGCTCTGCCTCAGGAGGTATCTCAGAGATGGGGGAAGGAGAGGGGATACCCTCCTCCTCTGCCTCCCACTCTGCCTTTTACCAGAACTTCATCCCTCGGGATTCCCCTCTTAGAAAGAAGAAGAGGCTGGGGGAGAAAAATGGGAGAAGTAAAAGCAAAGAATTAAGAGACAGGCTCAATTATTGGCTGCTTTACAAGTCCAACAGCCAACTCCATGTCACCCAGGGAATAAAATCCTGGGAAGATGCCACAACTGCGGAAAGTCCAGACACTGGAAGTGCAAATGCCAGGAGAAGAAGCTATGTACACCGTGCCCCAAATGCAATGAGTTCGGCCATAGGGGAAAAGACTGCCTGTAGAGCCAAAGGCCCCCTCCCAGTGAAACCCCCCCAACCCATCCTGGCTTTGAACTAAGGAAGCCCAATACTCTCTCCGGCTCCCAAAATTAGCATCATCATCAAGGGGATGGAGCCCAAGACGACCTCGGACATGGCTGGTAGGACCATAAGTTTCTTAATATGGGAGCTGCCTATTCCGCGCTCAATTCTTTCCGCTGTACTCTCTCTCCTAAAACCTGTCAAATAGTTAGGGTTGAAGGATAGCCCATGACCAGAGGTTTACCCCACCCCTATGTTATTCATGAGGGGAAACTATTCTTACATTCCTTCCTGGTTATGCCAAACTGCCCAAGCCTCATCCTGGTCAGGGACGTTCTCCAGAAGCTAGGAGCACATCTAACATTTGGAAGCCCTTTCCCTAATATACTTGCATTACTTTCTGAAGGAGAGACCCTTATCTTGCTGGAACCTGAATAGCTAGATTCAGCGAACCCAGAAATCTGAACAACAAAAGTCCTGGGACGAGCCAGAAATGCTGTCCCAGTTAAAATTCAACTTAAGGATCCCATCCATGACCCCTCTCAGTGACAATAGCCACTGAAACCTGAAACAAAGGCTGGCCCCTGGCCCCTTATTAATAAGTTTCTCAAGTATGGTCTATTAAAACCATGTTCATCTTCCTGTAACACTCCAATCCTCCCTGTGAAGAAAAAGCTCTATCAAGAAACCTCTCAACCTTGACTCAACCTCCTGCAGGTAGCTGTACTATGGGTTCAAATAAGCCCCAGGCTTCTCTACAGTTAAGCCCCTATGAGACTTTAGATGGGAGGGCCTTCCTCTCATCTGACATACTCTTAGATACAGAGGCTACACACCTCCTTCAATATGTCATCTCCCCACGACAGTTCCTGGAGGCCCTCGGGGCCTATGAGCAAAAGGCTCTGTCTTTGCCTACCAAACAGAACTCACCATCACCAACTCAGTACCCACCTGGCAGCAAAATACTCATTAGATCTTGGAAGGATGGCAGCCCCACATCCCAATTAAGCCCCACTTGAAAGGGCCCTTTTACTGTACCCTTTTCCACAACTACAGCTTTTAAGGTGCCAGGAATCCCTAGCTGGATATATCGCTCCCGGATAAAATCCTGGAAAAGCAACGAAGAAGGGGACTTGCCAACTGGACCCCAATACTCCTGCGAGCCTCTAGAAGACCTCAAGCTTCTATTCTGGAAGGAGATAAACAGATAAATTAGCCATGTCGAGGGCTTTTCCTGGTAGTTTATCCCCCCTCATCATGAGAACTTTATATTAATAGACTGCCTAAGTTTACCATGGGAAAATAACTTTATTGTCAATTCTTCTTGGATTATTACCTAGGGTGAAAACATATCTCATTGCTGGATTTGTCATTTAAGACCAGAAAATCAAAAAAGAAAAAAAATGCTCAAACTAATTTAAGAACATATCCCATATCTCATAAGTAATGACACAATAAAGCAGACCCTAAATGCCATTTTAAACATTACAAGGCCAAAAATCAGTTTTAAACTATAGTGGGCCTCACTCCACCCTCTTTGCTTTCATATAACCAGCCCAACTACTCACATGTTTAACTACCATCTCTTTAAAATGTAAAGTTAATGTAAGATGCACACCCTGTTACAATGATGCCCACAGTAGTAATATAAATCCCTATAAAGTTTTAGCTAACTTGAGTCAGGGGTAACTTTCCCCCTAGAAGGATTTATATTTAACCACTGAATTGGTCTAACATTATAACACAGCCCAATTTTAAATCCATTTGTGTCCCCAATACTACCCATTCATGTATGAATTTAACCCATGCTCTTGCGTCAAACGGAACTGGTTGCATCTCCTGGAAATTAGGCTACTGTCTTCAAGGAATATTACTCTCCTTTAAAGGGCCTCCAGCAACAAAAGATCCACATCTCCAGTCTTCTCCTGGGCCTTTATGCAATTGCCAAGCTCCATCGGTAACATTCCCACATCAATTTAATCGAATGAGTCAAACCTCCTTACCCGCACCATTGGGACTTCACTGGCTTTGCAGGACCCCCTAACAATTTTCTTAAAGGGCCTAGGGAGACCCTTGAGGTATGAACCTACTCTCACTTAGATAATTCCCAACAAAAGGGGGACTGCACTCTAGGAACCAGAGTCCCAAGAGGCATTATCATTCTTAACATAACACAGACACTCCTAAAAATAAAATGAGCTTTTGGCCTAATCGTTGAAGGGGCAATTGTCGCCATCTCAGCTTTGGCCCCTTGGGGAGGATTTACTTATCATGAAATCAGTCTTAGAGAGATAACTACACGGTAGAAGAGGCCATTGGGGATACTGCAGATTTCTTAGGGGCCTTACAAACCTCTCTCAATTCATTAGCAAATGCAGTCTTTGACAACTGCTTAGCCAAAAAGGGGGGTGGGGGGAGTGGGGAGGGTATATGTGCTATTATTAATAAAACCTGTTGTACTTACATCAACAGCTCTAGAATCGTAAAAACCAACATCAAAAAACTGCATGATCAAGCTAAATGGTTACATAGGTATAACAAAGGAAATAAAAATTTCCAAGATACGTTTATGGGACGGTTTCCTAGTTTTTCCTGGTTATTGTCCCTAATAGGACTGCTGATAGTTTTAGTTTTACTGTTAATCTTTGGGCCCTGTCTTTTTAATCTTCTTGTCAAATTTGTTTCCTCTAGATTACAACAGTTCCATGTCAAGACGATGGTTCTTCAGGGAATTCAACCAGTCCCCTTGGACCTAGAGACCCTAGAGATGTACCAGTTTCCTCTTGGTGCTATGGCTCACAGGTTTCGCCTCCACCTTGCCATATATATGAGGAACACACCTCCTCCGTCCTGATAGAGAGCCAGAGGATAAGACCTTGATGAGTGCTCCGCCCCTTTTCAGCAGGAAGGAGATACAGAAGAGAGAACACTGCCCCTCTCCTGAAAGATTTCAGGGTCTCAAACTCTTGAGGGGGAAATGATAGAGTAGGTAGGAAGGTAGACATGAGCAGGAGAAGGAGGAACTAAGAGCCCCCACAGGTAACCCAGTGGTGTCATCAACATTCTGTTGTAAACCCACTGAAGCAAGTAGCCAGAACAAAGACAAACACACCAGGATGAAGGAGAAATGCAGAGAGGGGAAAAACAAAACAAAAAAAAAAAAAAAACGAGAAAGGAAATGATGAGGATAGCCCAATCTACAGGATAAAAGGCTGGGGTCCCAGAGACGCTGGGCTGCTACCCACCTTCAGGTCAGCCCGCTCCATGCTCAGAGTGTAGTTGCTTTACAAATAAACTTTGCTGTCTGCTGCTTGTTTCATTCTAGTCTCTTGACTGAATTCTTTCTCTCAAGAAGACAAGAACTGAGGAAAATCGTTGTTCCCAGTAACAGATATGTCCTGTCTTTCCTATTGGATTTTAAGCTTCTTGAGGATGTGTCCGTATATCAGAATATGTTGCACTCAAATATATGCTATGTGTATAAGTGGTCAGGATACAGAACCTCAAACAACAACAAAACCAGTTCTGGCATGATCTGAAAATGTCTGTCTTATATTTACCTACTTTTACATAAAATTGTGTCCTGCCTTCCCAGGGGATTGCATATATATTCATGTTTGAGGCCCATAGTTGGATCTCAACAAATATAATAAATACTTAACAATTAGATTTTTCAGGACAAGAGACAGAAAATTGCTGGTACTGGAAATGTAATCCTCTCAAACCCCATGAAGACCCATCCTCTGGGGTGTGAGATTCAAGGCATAATCAGAACATATCACCCGGAGGGTGGCCAAAAGCAGGTGACGGACAGTGAGCTAACCAACCTCCTCTATTCCAGTTCACTCCAGTACTCAGACTTAATTGGTGGAGATTTATGGTTTTGTGTATAATGTGCTTGATGATTATTTTTTATTAGTTACTCATCACAGCCACCACTTGAAACTGGCCAGTGCAATCACCCCCAGCTCTTAACCATAACAACCAATGTGATGCTGAGATGGGAGTGTTTGTGTCACATGTGAGAGAGCTGGAGTGCTTTCTAACTGGACAATTACTATAATCTAGGTCTAGAAAGAGACACCATCCCGTCCAGGTAGGCACAGCAGACCCCACCATCCTAACATCTCCTACTCCACCCTTCCATTCATCCAGCTTTGCTGCCTGCCCCTCTTCCTTCTCGGAAGACACACGAGCAGGTCCCAGGCAAACAGCTCAGTTGGACTGAACTTGTCCCTGTCTTCCTCTCTGGTGATTTCTGATTGTCTCATGGTCAGGATCCAGACTCTGGGTTTGTTCTCCCCATCAACCAGGCAGAATTACAGCCACCAGAGAAATTCCAGTGCGGCATTCCTCTAAGGGTCACTGGTTCTGACTGCTCAACAGAATTACCTGGGGGAAAGTTTTAATAATAAGGCTCCCTGGAACTTACCCCCCAAAGATTCCAATTTAGTCAGCCCAAGTGATGTTCAGTCAGCTATATTTTTTAAGACTTTACAGATAATTCTGATGCATGGGCAAGTTGGGGGACCCACTGGACAAATCTGAAGCTCTCTGAGATCAGGAAACATGTGAATCTTCCCTTCTGTATCTTCCAATGACTAACACAACACCTGACACATAGCAATCACTTAATAAACACTCATTGAATCAATGAGTAAGTGAATGAAAACAGCGTGGTGGATTGGAAGTACAATCAACCTTGCATCTTACCTACAGGCTAGGCAAAGGCCAATGGGATGTAGAAGGCCAAACCAGTCACCCTGGGGCTAAGGATAAGAATAAAGGCGCAGGGTAGGGTGGGGGTGAACAGAAGAAAACTGGGTAATTTGAGCTCCAAGTGTGAAAATATGACCCCTGCCCTGGAAAATGGTAGGGCCCCTGTGTTGGGACTTAAGGAATTCTGCTTTTAATCCCACATAAGAAAGTAAATCTGATTGGTGTTAAGCCATATTTAGGCCAGAAGCAGAAACCTCATCTTAAAAGCCATCTTGCCTTGATCCTGTCTTGCTTAATCTTCTAGGGGTCTGTGATCAGTGGGCCTGGGCGGGCCTGGATGGTCTGGACAGCGACCTGGGGCCAGTGTGCAGAGCTGGAAGGCTTGGTCATGCCCTGAGACACTTTGTCAACGGAAAACCCCCTGAAGCATTGAAGGGGGAACAGCCTCCTTTGCTCCCTCCTATAAAACTCCAAACCCCTTTTGCTCGGGGAGCTTATCATCTTTTCCCTCTTCTTTAGTGTGACCTTCCGCAGCTCAAACATGCCAAATAAATTCTAATAGACCTAGGGGCCGGTCTCGTGGCTCAGGCGGTTGCAGCTCGGTGCTCCTAACTCCGAAGGCTGCTGGTTCGATTCCCACATGGACCAGTGGGCTCTCAACCACAAGGTTGCTGGTTCGACTCCCACAAGGGATGGTGGGCTGTGCCCCCTGCAACTAGCAACAGCAACTGGACCTGGAGCTGAGCTGCGCCCTCCACAACTAAGACTGAAAGGACAACTTGACTTGGAAAAAAAGTCCTGGAAGTACACACTGTTCCCGTTCCCCAATGTGGGGACAGAGCCCCAGAAAGCAGTTTCCAGGCTCAGCCTCACATAGAAAGCTGCTGGCTCAGGTAGTAAATGTCCATCAACTGTGATTGGATGGGCATCAGCTGTGGCTAGTTGGCTGTCAGCTGTAACCAGTGAGCCATTGGCCACTAATATAACTGCTGTGGCTACGCTGGCAGAAATGGGGGCTAGCAAGAAGATGGTGGCTGAGCCTGCAAGCGGTGCAGTGAGGGTTGAGAATTGTGTGGCTCCTGTTTCCTGTTTCTCCAACCCAGCCGCCAGGGAGAATATAGTGATATGACTCCCCCATCTATGGCTCCGTGGGTGTTCCTTTTTGGCCTCACCGATCCTGCATTTTTAGGTGGGGAGCGGGAGCAGAGACCCCGCAGGCTGCCCTGCATGACAAATGGCGCAGCGAGCAGGGTCTCCCGCATGACACCCAATGAAAAAAATCTTTTAAAAAATTCTAATAGACCAATTTTGGTCTCCTGCGACTCATTCCTCCATCCGTGCCTAACAATTAGTTACTTCCTTATTAAAAAAAAAAAAAGAAAGAAAGCCCTGCATTGTCAGGATAAAGTCTACACTCCATTCTCAGGCTCAAAAGTCACTTTTGGCTCTTCCTTAGCTCATCAGATGCTACTTGTTCCCATCTTTTTACATGAAAGGCCACCCTACCTTCTTTCAGGTCTTACACCGTTAGGTGTTCTCTCTGTCTGCCATGCTCTTTCACCCCCACCCCATTTCCCCTAACAAACTCCTATGCAACCCTCAAATCTCAGCTTAAAAACATCACCTTCTCTTCCCCCAGGAGGCTGTCAGCTCCCTGAGGGTGGAGTCAGTCTACTCTAGCCAGCAGATGCTCCAATATTTGTGCAATGATCAGAAGTTGGAAGGGAAAACCAACAGCAGACACTCAGGACTGGTGTTTGCTTGTGTTCCTATAAAGCAGGATTCTGCAGACATAAATAAGATCATGGATTTGGATCTAGAGAACTGGGGTGGGGCGGGGGGTGGGAGTTGTGTTGAGAAGGAAGAAAGCAAATGGAGTGAAGGTGGGAGTTTCCACCTTCCAAAACAGACCAGAGAAGGCCGAGTGTCCTATCCACTTTGTCACTGTGGTCAAAGGCCATGGGAGACCGTTTTCTATGGTCACACTAGGCCAAGGCAGGCTGCCAAGCTGGCTCCACACTGAGAAAAACCATGGCAGCCACACAGGTGTAACACATAGGCTACAGGTGGGAGCAGCCATCCACGGGACGCCCAGCATGCAGGCTGCATGGGGACAGTGTCAGGTGCACCATGCAGGTGGGGGTGGGGGGGCGCAGCAAGGCCAGCGCTAGGGGCAGATGATTTGCCTGCTTGATGAGCTGCTGCCTTGATTTGGTCTGACAAGTAGAGACTGCTGTGAGAAGCGGCCTGGATTTTCGACATTCAGCAAGCTAGAAATAACCAGCCGGGCTCCTGGCGCCGTGGCCACAAATGTCTTGCCGTTCTGAAACAAGGGCCTAATTGAAGGGGCTTTTCTCCAGTGCAGACCTGAGCTCTGTGTCAGGTATGGGTTCTAGGCCACACTCCGCTTCTAACTCCGTGGTTTAGGGGAGTCACTTGGATTAGCTCCAGCTCAGCTTGTCCTCTGTAAAATAGGGTTGTTATCTGACCGCCTTCCACCTCTGCTAGAAAAATTCTAAGCGGCTGCCCTGTCCCTCCTAATCGCATGGCCTGAATTTGATGTCTGTGACTTCCGGAAGCCTAGTGCTCCAAATATCCACTCTGGGAGGGACTGGAAGGTGATCCTGATTAAAAAGGTGCTGATTAACCTCTTGTAAATCATGGACCCTTTGAGAATTTGTTGAAATCTATGGACTCTCGCCCTAGAAAAGTTTATACACTGCCTAAATGTTGCTTACTGCAGGGAGTTACTGATGTAAACCAGACTCCTGGTTTAACCTCTGCATTCTAGCCCAACTCCTCTTCTGGGTGAGGAGACTGGCCTGAAACAAACCCTCAGGGTTCCCCCCACCCTCCAGCCCCCCTTCCAAGCCTCAGATAACACCTTTTTCCTCCTCTCTCCCTTCAACCATCCTCCTCACCATCCCCCACACTTGGGCACTCTCACGAGGGAATTTGTTCTGTAAATATTTATAAAAGGCGGGGATGTCCTGTAGCAGAGAAAGCGAAAAACAGTACCCCTAGTCTGCAGAACTATGCCTGACACTTCTCTCTCAGCTTCCACACCATCCTTCCCACAAGCTGGGGTTGAAGGGCTGGTGCCACAAATGGCAGCTGAAAGAAACGGCGGCGGCAAGGTGCTCCCCACCCCTTCAGAATTAGCACCAACACCACTATCACATAAAACTTTCTGCTCTATCAATCAGCAGCCACCTGGCAGGGGGCAAAAAAGAGCCAACCCTGTTTTCCATAGTGGCTTTCTTGTCCAAGGTATCTTGTTACAAACGGGCTTCTTGTGCAATGGGGAAATACAGGGAGGGACCTTTTTGATGTAACTGCAAGCAACAGCTCTAACAATGGATGATTCAGGAGGCTAGTAGTTGGTCCTCACTCCTACCACATTGTTTTGATAAAATGCCATAGCCCAGCTGGGGGTAGGAAGGCAGGAAATAATAACCTAATCTCTATTAGTTTTTTTTTTGCTATTCAAAATGTGCAAGGGACCAGGGCAGCAGCATCACCGGGAGCTTGGTAGAATTGCAGGTTCTGTCTCAGACTGATTGAAAGGAGATTTATGTTGTAAAGAAATTTTGATAAGAGCCGCATACATGTTAAAGTTTGAGAGACGTAACCCAAAGTCAGCTGATAATGGTCATGATAATGATAATTAATAGAGCCCCAATCTCTCTTTCTCCCACCTGGGAAAACCATAACAAATGGACAAAATTTCTCCAAGCTCTGCTTGCAGGAGATGATGGACATGCCCATAAGAAGGGACTAATACCCACAGACACCCCCTTCCTCAACCAGAGACCTCACCCACCTGTTTACAGAGTCACCCACTTTGTGCTACTTCTAATTTTTACCTTCTGAGAAAACAGAGGACTTCTCTCTGGAGATGAAAATGACCAGAGACCACCTCCTAAACAAAATCCAATTTGGCTTTAGCTTTGGCAGTAGCTATGACCTCATTGCTCTGGAATCAGTTGCCGGGTCTAACTAGCAAATACTTCAGGAAAAATGGAAGGAGACTAACTCCCTGGAGTTGCCCATTTGCGCAGTGCAGCACTTTTTCCACATGGCTTTGGAAATGAAGGTGCAGAAACCATGGTAGGTGAGGAGAGCACAGACCAGTGACTTCCAGAGTAGGACAAACAGGAAAGGTGGAAGAGCAGTGCAGAAAACTGCTCAGGAGAAGACAGGCTGGAGTGACACCTGCTGAGACCTGCCTGACCTCCCAGGATGTCCCTCCGTGCCTGTTTTCCACAAATACTGCGGGATTTATTGATTTTAAAAAAGAGATACTTGGCCAGCTTATAGAAAATGTAATGAGGGCTCTTTGCTGCTGTCCTGGCTTTTAAAGGGCCAAAAGCAGACCAAGTTCAAGGTGTCAGCTGCTCTGTTTGCAGCCTTAGAAAGACATCCTTGATCTTTTATTGTCCTGTTTTTGCTCCAAGCCGCAAACGCTCCCTAGGGAAATGGCTTGCCTTAAAAGAGATGCCATTGTAGCTGAAGAAGTTTAGCTTCACTTCCAATTTCTGACTCCTTGTGGAAAGCAATTGCTGCTCTGGCATGCCCTGTGCCTTTTATTCTTGCCTCTTTTATTCTTGTCCACAGTAGCTAAGTGGACACAGTTGCTTAAAATTCGGTAGGACTTCAATGTTTCCATGGAGGATCATTCAGACCAGGAGTAACAACTGTAAGCAAAAGTGTACAGTCTAAGTTATGATTTTCTTTTTGGCCCTTATTCAATGGGTGGGACAAGGTGATTACTACTTGGAATCCTGGATTAGTCAGATAATCAGAGAGGCACTGAGACTGCATAACATCCCAGCAACCAATTCAAAAAAACAATAACACTTTACCCCATCACGTAGATGTTGGGCATTTATTATGGATGCTACAAAGGAATTTATTTTTCCCAAAATGGTTGAATAGAGGCATCCCAAAACACAATTCTAGCACAGAGTCTCAGCTCCGGGCAGCCTGGTTACTGCGGGCCCAGCTGTTCACTGCTCAGCTTTCCTGGCCAATACAAATTTTTTTCTTGAGAGCTCAAATTTACCTCCTCCAGGAAGACTTCCTGAGTGAGCTCAGCTCACCTTTAATGCAAGGGAAATTCACTGCTCAGGAGCAAAAGCTAATATACCATCACACTCCTGTTTTTATGTAACCTTGGAATTACTCTCTAATTGTGTTCTTGTCTAGCTGCACAGATACGTCAGTAGCCTTTTATATTCTGCATCTCCTGTTATCTCCCATGCTCCTATTATACACAGGCAGTGCTTGATCAATGTCAGTTGGATTTACAGAGACAGTAATCTCTAAGTGGCAGGTCCTTGGCTCATCCATCTGAGACCCAGGGTCTCTTAGGTAGATTGAGAAAGGGTCAGGACTATTGACTCAGGGACGTTCTTGGCTCTTCATGAGTGCTTTGTTTTTAAAACAAAGGTTTTTGTCTCCAGGGCATTACCCCACTGTCAGCATATTTTTAATTATCTGTTTGTGTTGAATCTCACTGTCAGGCCAGAGTCCCCACACACAGATTCCCTCACTGCCCTGTGTGCTCACTCCCCAGAGACAGGGCAGGTAGTAGAATGTGTTCAAGTGAGCCCTGTGCTTAAGGAAAGTGAACAGGGCAGTTTGGGAGTTCGTCTCTTCTCAAATTTTCTCAGTGTCCTAACCAACTAAAACTAGTGAAAATAATGAATTTGTTTTATTCACAGGTATTAACGTTCTTCCAAAAACAGTTGTTTGGTTAGCTAGACTGTCAGTAAGGTCTGCAGCTGTGGATCAGAGCGGTGTTCTGGATTTCTACAGTAAGGTTGCTATCTTCCACTTCACATCACCTGCATCCTAATGAGATGGCTGTACTGTGTGTCTGCTGTATGCCAGGCACTGTGGTAGACATTAGAGATACAGTGCTAAATAGACATTGCTTATAATCTAGTGGGAGAGACTGGCATTAATGCAATAAGTATACAAGTAAGTGTGTAATTATCAACTGTGATAAAGGCCCTAAAGAAAAAAATTAGGATACTCTTCAAGAACATTATAAGAAGTTTTATTTCGTCTAATGGTGATGGATGGGGAGGGGAAGGAAGGTTCAGGAGGCTTTTTCAGAGAAAGTACCACTTGAGCTGAGCACTAAAAGAGAAATAGAAATAAAAAAGCCAAGAGGTGTAAGGGAATACTTGAGATGATAGAGCTTGATCACTGGAGGAACTGAAACGGAGTCCTTGTGACTAGATGAAAGGGAACGCAGAAAGCAAGGATGGGGGAGGTGGGCAGGAACTGGACCATGTGGGGATATGTAAACAGTAATGAGGAGTTTTTCTTTTATTTGGGAACAATGCAAAGCCATTTGAAGCAGGGGGTGGGAACATTAAATTTATCTTTCCAGAAGATTGCTCTGGTGGGACAAGGGTGAATGAAAACAGCATTACTTAGGTCTCTTCCAACACTCCCATGGAGAGGCTAATGAACCACCCAAGTCTTGCTTCTAAACCCCTGAGCCAAAGTGGGTTATGCCTCCCCAGGCCCACTGAAAAGACCAGAGGGCTTGTTGAAAGGTGTGGGTGCCCTGGTAAAACTCACTGCTAAAGTATTCAGATCTGGGCCGCTTTAATTCCTTCAGCATTTTGCCTCCACTCCCAAGGAATACATTCTTAAAATTATAACCCTTGGGTGCCCATGCCCAGACATGCTCACTTCTGTTGGATCGCAGTAGTCATGACTTTGTGAATTACCAATCACGAAGTAAGTGATTAGCCCAAGGTCGATGGACCAGTCAGCTGCCATCCCAAAGACAGCTTTCCAGTTCCCTGCACACAAAGCAGATGTGCTCCTGAGAAATGTCATCAGGGGCTTCTAATATGGGTCGCTTAGAAAGAGAAAGAATTCGTGTTCCCCAAACACTTTAATTTGTTCTGCGATATTCATGTTTGTTCTAAGATTCAGAAGTTCCCAGGATCACCCTCTGGGTGGTCAGAAACTCTCTTTGAGCAGGACATGATTCCCTATTTGAAAAGCATTTCTAACCACATTTGGTTTTGCCTGAGCCGTGAACATCTTTTGTGTAGCATACTTACTGGCAGACCCACCTTGCCGTTTCCTGAAGCTACTGGTACGGTTGAAACAGGCCTGTGAACAAACCCTGGGTTGCCAGACAGACATCTTAATCCTCAACAGGTTTGGATCTGAAAAGTAATCACTGGTTCATTAGAGTTGCTTTACAAATTTTGCACTGTTGGCAGCTTGTATTTGGGTCTTTCTGTGCAGAAATGAACCCGGGGTTATTCTTCCTTTGGCATTTTAAAGGAATTCCAGGGGCACTCAGTCAAGCCACTGAAAAACCTGTGTTATTTCAGGACTTCTGAGCATGGATGTTTCAGGCCCCAGTAATGCCACTTCAATTAGAAAGGACTCATGTGCCAGAGGTAGCATTCTACCTCTATCAGACGCGGTGGCAAGGCATGTGGGGTCTTATGGGTGGCACCACCAGGAAGAGAAGCAGCTTGACAAATTGGACCTATGTGCTCAGCTTTGTCCTTGAGGACAGAGCTCCCTCCCTTCAGCCTACTTCTCACTCCATGAGCTGATCTGTCCTGACAGCTGCCAAATCAGTCCTCTTACTCCTGGGGCTTGCTTGGGCATTGCCACAGACCTTTCCTTTCCAAGTCCACTCCTCATTTAAAAAGTGTCTTTAGTCCTACTTCAGGGGTGAATTAAACTGATCTAAAAGTCTTCATAGGAAAAGGTAGTTTCAACCAGCAAATAGATTCCAAAAGATATGCAACTCTATGGTGCTAGCACTTAACCACCAAATGCAAATCTATATTTGGACATAAATGAGCTATAAATAATTCTGAAGAACACACAGGTCAGAGGGAGTGCTGTGATGTCTGTTATCGTCTTTCTATGTTTGTTTTTGTTTTGGTTTGGTTTTTTTCTGAGCCATGAGCCATTGGAATGCCTTCTCTGTTCTGTTCTTCCAAATTAGAACAGCCCCTCTGTTTGGGTCCACAAGCTGTTCACTGAAGGGCAGAGCCTGAATCTAGTCTAGAGTCTGATGGAAAATAAAATGGGGTGTTCCTCCTTCAGTTATTGACTGATCATTCCATCTGTCACCCACTGATGGAGAAGCCTTGCGACAATTACATGACCTCTCTCTCTTTCCTTTCCTTGTTAGTAGAATAAGGAAAATATTGCTCCAGTGCTCTCAGTTATTGTGATACTTATTTGCAGTATGTGGGTGAATTGTGCAAAGGTTTTAAATAGTACATAACCATGCTATTATGTGAAGTAGTGCCCTCCTATCCTTTCTCCCTATTCTCCCTGGAAAAAAAAACACCACCAAAGAAAAAAAATCCTTGCCAAACTATGTGATGGCACGCCTAATTTAAGTCCTGGTCAGAATAGATCCATCCATGGGTTGTGGGATCCATCCATGGGTTCCTAAGAATACACATATGCTGCCTTGTTTGCTTTTTCACAGTCTCCACAGCCTGTACCTCGTGTGGGGCGAAGGAGAAGTCATACAAATTCCTGGAGGCACAATCTGTTGCATATTATTATAAATGCCACGAACAGTTTAGGCTGGCTGACCATATTCAGAGGGCTTGAAATAACATTTTTGTGTGTGTGCTGACTCTGACAATGTCTCTTACACTAAAAATTACCGGGGCAGAGATTGGGGCCTGCCATCCCTTTTCATGATGCAGTGACTTCCAGGCAATGAGTAAATGCTTCTGTGGGTGAATGGGCTGTGGTCCTAGTACTGTCACCAATGAGTTGGCATGTCTGGGGTATGGCTTTTAGTTTCTCTGGGCCTCATTCTTAGTTGGGGGTTGTCAAATAGTATTCAGTGAAACTCTTTGGTGAGAGGAGTAGAGATGGGCTCCATTGTTGTTGTTGTTATTATTATTATTATTATTATTATTATTATTTAGCTTTTGGGTATCTATAAAATCTGGGCTAATAGGAAAAGTTTCAACATTGCAGTCTCCTAGCACTAACCCTACCAGAGCCCTTACTGATTGCTTCTATGAGATATATATTTTCATTTAGCCAGATTTTTCTTCTTTTTTCCTTCAAAGCTAATAACTTTTGGGGAGTAATGGTTAGAAACGGGTAATCACAGTTATCCCTGGTAGATTAGGAATTCTCAATTTGACCCATCTATCATCTGGAAAGGTTTTCTCTATGAAACAGCTGTGATAGCGTTTTGGTCAGGTAAAATAGGGACCAGCACTAACCCCCGCAATAGCATGGCCATCTCCCAAGAGATGATTATTAGGCACAACTTAGACATTTGTCAGTATTTCCTGGGCCTCTATACTTTCCAATAATGAAATGTGAACTTCTGGAATTGGTCCCATGTTCCGTCTTCTGAAGTAATTTCTATTAAAATAGACAGACTCTGACAGAAAATGCAGTGGTAGAAAATTCATTAAAATCCTGAATTGTGCTATCTTTTAGAGGTGGCATAATTTTCTAGTCTCCTTCTGGCTATCAATATACTGTGAGTGTCATTGACCCAAATGTTGCTACAACTTCGTTGAGTAACACAAGACCAAGACTGTGAGTCTGCTGGGCCAGGGAGAGTAATATCCAAAGAAGACACCTGAAAATGAGTCTGCTGCAAAACAAGTAAGGTCTCCAAACAATTTACATGACCCGCCCCATTAGGCCCACCATGGTCAACTGAATGAGAAAGCAGTGACATCACACATCTAGAATCATGCTAGGGCTTATTTTCCAGTTAGGTCTTATTTTGGGGGAAATATGGTAGAACTTTTTCCTTTTTCACCAAAGAGGTTTATGTGGTAACAGAGAGATCAAGTGAACATGTGGCCTGTGGTAGATTTCCCAAACCTATCATTAAAGCTCTTTTCAAAACTACACATTGCTTCTTTTTTTCTTTTCTCTCTGCCTTTCTCCAACCCTCACACTTCCTCCTTGGCAATCCCACAGTGTCGCCATATTCCTGCTCTTGTCCTCCATCATGGGACCTTTCCACATAATGCTGAGTGTCTGGAAACAATCTCTCAGAAATGTGTCAACACTTCAGCACTCTTCTGAAGTTAAGAGGCAGATTTTTCAGGAAACATTTAAAAGGAGATTGGGTTTCACTGTTTTGAGTTATGGCACATGGAGAGAGGAGCCAAAACAAAGTATTATAAAAGGTTCAGAGAAATCCTAGGGTCAACACTTCTTAAATAAAGTTTTATGACCTAGTTGGAATGTGGCACAAGTTGCCTTTTTGGTTCATTTATTTAAAACAATTGTGTGACATCATTGTTTAGTCACTAGTCTATGTTTATCCCTCAGGCAATTCCTAACGAAGGTGTTGGCAACCATGAGATGCTGTTTCATATACAACAGGCATCGTGGTCTGTTTTGCTCATTTGCACAACGTGCTCTTTTCTCACACAACAGGTTTTTGTTTTATCCAATCAGTGAAACAGAGATACTTCAGAAAGGAAATTAAGTCTGGGAAATCACTATCCCTCTTAAAAGACAGAACTATTTAGATTTTAAAATAAAGTCTCCTTTAGCTTTAACTGCATCATCATACAGGTTTTTCTGTTTTCAACTTTTTATTTTAAAACAATTTCAAACTACAAAAATTGTGTAAAAAGCACTCCTATATACACTTCACCCAGATTTGCTGTTTCTGAGATAACATTTTGTTATTTCTCTCTGGATATCATCATTGTCATCATCAACATCATCGACTGATCCATTTGAGAATACACTTCGTATGCCTTTATCCTGAAATATTTTAGAGTATATTTCTTAAAAACAAAGACATTCACTCCAACACAGTATAATTATCAAAATCAGGAAATTTAATATAATATTATACTCTTGTCTAATCTATAGATCTTACTCAAATTTTTCCAGTTATGCCATAAATATCCTTAACAGCATTTTTTGGAACAGTTTCCACAGGTTGTGATATGAGGTACTTTCATTGATATTTACTTCTAAATATTTTGTCATTTCCATTACGAATTCCTCTTTAACCCATGAGTTATTTAGAACATTGCTTTACCCATTTCCAAACATGTTGTAAGTTATTATTAAGTTCTTTTCATTGTTAATTTCAAATTTAATTGCAGTTCTTTTATGCATCCATGGTCAGCTACGGGTCAGGTAAGGAGCTCTGTTTCTGGGGTTTAACTGGCTATTAGCTAAAACCAACAAGGGTGGAGGGTTGACTTGGCTATATGGTTACTCTCTATCTAGCAGGCTAGCTTGAGTACTTTTATATGGTAGGTAGCTGGGCAAAGATCTGAGAGAGAGAACATAAACTCACAAGGCCTCTTAAGGAGTAGGCTGGTCAAAGCAGGTCACATGGCCAGCCCACATTTCAAGGGTAGGAAAATAGATTCTATCTCTTAATAAGAGAAGATGGAAAGCCACACTGCAAAGAAGCATGGATACAAGTAAGAGAATGATTTGGGCCATTTTTGCAACAATGTATTACAAATGGAATATGCAATGGACTTAAATTATTATGGGATGAATTTGAATTAGTTATAAAAAGAAAAGATGCCAACACAAGCACATACAAGTAATTTTTGAGCATTGCATTTAGAGGAGGTTGTGGTAGAGGCTCTGAATCAGATACAGGACAACCAGTTGAGTATTTGCCATAACCAAAGTATGTGTTGGGAGCCATGGGAGAGTCACAGAGGAACTCC
The DNA here is from genome assembly GCF_036562045.2 of Rhinolophus sinicus. Lineage (NCBI taxonomy): Eukaryota > Metazoa > Chordata > Mammalia > Chiroptera > Rhinolophidae > Rhinolophus > Rhinolophus sinicus. The sequence goes on along the minus strand of NC_133753.1, from coordinate 33,674,774 downwards.
TTCCTGCCTTTCAAGTAGCTATTACTTGAATAAGGAGGGCAGGGCAAGCCTCCAGCTCGACAACAAAGCAGAATATTAATGCTGTGAGATGACTGTCCAAGGAAAATCTTTGGAATGAGGTAGACTTCAAGTATAGGCTGAAAAGAAAAAGCCATGGAAAGATTAAAGACTCAAAAGAGACAAAGATTATAGGCAATGGTTGCATTTTGGCCAGCATCTTTATTTAATTGTCAAAGAGGCCAAAGGCTGAGAAATACATCAATCATCAGAAGACAAAGGGAAAAGAATCCAAGTCCTCCCAATTGATTTTTTTCTTTTCTTTTCTTTCTTTTTTTTGAGTTAAACCAGAAGGAATTTATTGCTTTTAACTTAAAGAACACTTGTATCAACAAAAATTCTATAAACCTCAGATAGGTCCTAGCTTGTGGTCACTCTGGCAGTTTTTCAGGATATTCCCAAGGCATCCCCCTCTACACCACAGCCATCCAGTTGGTGTTTTGGTGCCCAGGTCAAATGAAGCCAGGAAGAAAGCCCACAGACTGGTGCTCAAAGGGTGCATTGACCTGAGGGCCTGTGTTCCCTGACCAGTAATCCCAAAAGTTTCTTTTTTTGTAGAGTTAGCTTGTTCTATAGATTTTGCAGAACTGAAGGCTGACACTCAAAATGTCTTTTGGCTACTTTTTCATGTGTCTAAATTACCAGTGATTTTTTTTTTAATACTATCAAAATTTGACTAGGATTTTGATTTCCAAAATTTATTGTCTATTCTGGCTAACTCTTAGGTTGAAGGCAGGGACAAGGGCTGGTCTTTGGTGTGTCTTAAAGGGGCCGGAGGACGACAGTCCCCAAGGGAACCAGATCTGTTCAAGTCATTGCTCCTCACCAAGACTTTGTTGTCCTTGGAAATGACCAGAACTTCACCCACTGGAGAAGAATGAGCCTGGCACAAGTAAGCCAGGAATTCCCATAATATGCAGTGTTTTTTTCCAAGAATGGGAAGAGATGATGCAGAGATGAATCAATCATCCCCATACAAAAACTAGTGGACGTTTCTGGAAATAAGTAGGAAATTTTTAATAACTATTGTTCATGCTTCTATCTCTAAAATGATCTCAGTCCAACACTAGATTATGAGTTTGAATTTGTAACAGGAAAGATTCTAGTCTAGACTCAGGTTGCAGTCAAGACGTGGAAACAAATATATTTGAGTGCTATTCTGTGCTAGAAACTATGCTTTACTCTTGCTCGTTCACCACATCTAATCAATTTCCCTGTCTTTTCAGTTCTGACTCTTCAATGTTTCTAAGATTCAATCTCTTCTCTGTGTTCCCACCTTAATTCACAATCTCATCACCTTTCAGTAGGATTATTGTAATAGTCTCTGTTATGGGCTGAATTGTGTTCCCCCCAAATTCATGTGTTGAAGTCATACCCCTAGTACTTCACAATGTGACTGTATTTTGAGACGTGCCTTCAAAGAGGTAAGTAAGGTAAACTGAGGTCATGTGAATGGTCCCTAATCCAATATGATTTCTGTCCTTGTAAGAAGAGGAGATTAGGACACAGATATGGACAGAAGGAAGACCATGTAAAGACAAAGGGAGAAGACAGACATCTACAAGCCAAGGAAAGAGCTCTAGAAGAAATCAACCCTACCAACATCTCGGTCTCAGCCTTCTAGCCTCCAGAATTGTGAGAAAATAAGTTTCTGTTGTTTAAGCCACTCTGTGGTATTTTGTTATGACAGCCTGAGCACACTAATTTAGACTCCTATCTGAGCTCCTTGCTTTCAGTTTTGTCCCTCTCAAATCGTTACTTCTAAAAGTATAATTACCCATTTCAGTCATTAGTCTGACTTTATCACTTACCTCCTTAAAACCCCACCTCTCACTGTAGAGTTTTCTACATTAAGTTTCCTGGAACATGAGTTCTATAAAATGTCCCCCAGTTATGGAAGTTTGGAAAGTCTGTAAGTCTCCAACTTGGGGGGGGTCACATTAGTGTACATATGCATATTAAGTCTATTAGATGTTTTGTAGTTAAAAAACCTGATTCACTTGCTATAACACAGTGTTTCCATATTTATTTGACTATGGAGATTCTTTTTCTTAGTATAAAACACATGATATCCACTAGAACTTGTGTTCAGTAATACAGACTAGAAAACGCTGCCCTCCACAATCTAGCCCACATTCTCTTGCATGTCATGCAAGAGGAGAATCACCAGATTTGGCAAACAAAAATACCAGATGCCTAGTTGGATTTGAATTTCATATAAGTTTAAAAATTTGTTTGTTGTTTATCTGACATTCAAATTAATTGGGTATCCTGTATTTTATCTGACAACATTGTACAGGACCCTTTGTGACCCATATATAGTGAACAGCCTGAATCAAAAGGAATTTGTAAGAATTTTTTTACCCCAGTTAACATACTATGAAAAGATAAAGTCAAGGTTGATTCTTAGTTTTCCGTTGGAATCCTTCACCTTGCCACCAATCCATTTACTTAAAGCAGTGTCTCCCCATCCTGGCTACACATTAGAATAATCTAAGGAGCTTTTAAAAATGCCCAACCCCTGTCTTAAACCAAGAGACTTAGAATTGGAGCACTGAATGGCGTGTTTGAAAGGCAGGGCAGGAACACAAGGAAAGTGAGGCATCTAGGGAATAAGACTTAAGGACCTTACTTTCGGGACCCACCCTGCACTTGCCCAACTCTGAGAGGGAGCGTCTCCTTATATCTTGTGTCCTGTACACCTTCGGGCCTTCCCTAGTCAGGCCCTGTTAAATAGGTGCAGGATTGTGGAGGAGAGCTTGCAGGGGATTTCTGAAAAGCCCTATGTCCCATTTCAGTATTTCGTTGCTTTACAAGGAAATGTCAACCTTTTCCAACAATGGATATGAACTCCAGCCCATAAGCAGGAGTCAGGAGAGGCTTCACCAGGCCAGGTTTTCCTGAAATGTAAACTTGCAGTTGGCTGCAGTTTTCTCCTGAAGGCCACTCATAAAAATGACAAAATGCTTGGGTTCCTCATTCTTTTTTAGTGAAGGCTGGTGATAGCTTCTGCTTCATATTCAAGTATAGTTTTCACTTTCTGGAAACATAATAAAAGTATGTGCTTCACTTTTCTCTCCAAGGTTTTATGGATTCCTACCCTTCCTCTCCCTTCTCCTCCTCTTCCTCGCTGCTTTCTGCCCCTTCTTGTCAGTGATTTCCTCCCCTGTCACCGGCAGGCTGGTCAGAAAGGCACATCATTAATCTTCGCTGGAGACGGTGACTAGAACAGCCTGCCCAGGAGCAGCCAAGGCCAGCCTCGGGAGGCCAGCTCCTTGAACGTTCTCTGCCTTCACGGGCCTCTAAGTTCCATGATGTCATTAGCAATATGCCCCTGCACCATTGTTACTGGCTGGTGGCCAGATCCTTAACTGCGGACTCCCAGACGCTCTTCAAGTTTTAAAAGACTAGAGAAACCAACTTTGTAATTTTCCAGAGCTGAAAAAGGATGGTAGTGGTTGATGGGGCTCCCAGCACAGCCACAATGAACTTCTTTTGATTGTGATAATAACTGAATGGTTTTCAATGAAGTTCTTCCTGTAATTAGATTCAAAAAGTACCTCCTGAGAAGAAAATTTGAAAGAGAAAAATAGAGAAAGGGTCAGAGAGGGCAGCGTTTGCAGCAATTTCCTGGCAATATCAAGATCATGAAATTGTGTGGGCGTATCTCACTTGGCTCAACATTCATGTCTCTGTAAAGTTTCACGTAAATGGAATTTTTAAAAATTAAATCACTAAAAGTACACAAGGAGAGATTGCAAAATAAAGGAAGCCTGGAGTGCCATACTTTATACAGTGAATTATCTTTATATAATGCACAGTATCCTTCCCAGGCATGCACAGTGATTTCTTTTAAGTCTGAATTTTTTACTGGTTGGATTTTCATGAGGTAGGGGTGCCTCTTACTTACAATGATGACGAGTCTGAGGTCACAGATGTTCGCAGGCTCTTCAATCGAACTGTTCATGATGGTCTCTTGCAAGAATGAGTAGCTACCAGGTTCTGTGGGGGAACTTTTAAACTGAGAAAACCATCCTTGTGAATAAGCTGACCCAGAATCCTCCTGGCCTACTTCCAGAGTGATGTGATCTCTGGCGTATCCAGATTTCGATGACTGGACATTAGAAGAGTTGATCAGGAATTGCTGGGGCGAAACGGAACAAACAGGCAGTGTGGTGTAGTGGGTAGAAGCATGAGCTCTGTGACAAGAATGCTCTGCCTCTAGCCTCTAGCTGGGTGACTCCCTGAACCTCTGTATCCTAATCTGGAGATAGGTTGATTGTAATAGTACCTACCTGAAGGTAGCACCTGGCATATAGTAAGTGCTCAAAAAATGTTATCTTTTTCTAACTTCCTGGACTAGCTCTATTAGGGTAGGAGGAACATATCAAAAGAAGACCAAAGATGCTAATGTATACTGAGTGCTGGTCCATGCCAGGTACATGCTGAATACTTTCATTTAATCCTTAGATCACACACAGTGTCTGTGGGGACAGAGCCCCAGAAAGCAGTTTCCAGGCTCTCGGCCTCACATAGAAAGGTGCTGGCTCAGGTAGTAAATGGCCATCAACTGGGATTGCATGGCCATCAGCTGTGGCTAGTTGGTCGTCAGCTGTAACCAGTGAGCCATTGGCCACGAATATAACTGCTGTGGCTACGCTAGCAGAAAATGAGGGCTAGCAAGAAGATGGTGGCTGAGCCTGCAAGCGGCGGATTGCAGATTGCAGAGAAGTGGATGGCAGGTTGCGGATCGTGTGGCTCCTGCTTCCTGTGTCTCCAACCCAGCCGCCAGCGAGACTATAGTGGTATGACGCCCCTATCTATGGCTCCGTGGGTGTTCCTTTTTGGCCTCACCATGTCCTGCGTTCCTATGTGGGGAGCGGGACCAGAGACCCTGCATGACACCCTGCATGACAGTGTCACCAATAATATCCCTACTTCCCAACAGAAACTGAAGCTCAGAGAGGTTTAACAACGTTCCTAATGTCACACAGCAGATAAGTGACAAAGCAGATATTTGAGGCCAGTGGTATCATTCTTTTCACTCTATCTTGGCCCTGAGGAGACCAAAACCTGAAAGTGACTTTTCAATGATGAAGGCTTAGGGCCTGGAGAGTATTTGGATTTGGGAGTAAAATGGTTTCGGAAGCTGCATCAAGAAAGGAAAGAAAGGAAATTCTTTGATTTATTCCACAAAGATTTATTGAGAATCTACAGTGTGCTGTAGACACTCCAGGTGCAAAGGTAAATAAAGCCTTGCCCCCGGGCCTCAAACTCCAGTAAGGGACATGTAAAATTATCATAAACCCCAACCAGTATAAGGATTTAGGTGTGAGGAATGTGCTATTTGATCCCTGAGCAACAAAGGACCAACTTTACCCAAGGAGGGCTTCACAGGAAGGTGACATTTGAGGACTTTACTAGTATTACCTTACTTAATCACCTCATACTTAGGGAGGTGGGCAATATTATTACCCTGGGGATAGATAGTTACCAGGACATAAAGCCCCCTTCTTACTTATTAAGAGAACCTGACTTGCCTTGGGGAGGCAATACGGCCAGCTCCAAGTCTACATTTTGCAGACTCCTTTGCAGGCAGTTATGTCCCATAAAATGGAAGCAGAGGTCATTTGGTTAGACTTCCCAAAAAGCTTCTTAAAAAGGCATAGGCTGCCTCATGGGTCTTTTCTTGCTCTTTCCCCCTTTGCCCTGCTTCCTGCTTCCTGCTTGGAGTGCAGACTGACAGCCAAGGCTCTAGTAGTACGAATATGTGACCTTGAGAAAGGAAGCTGCAGGCAGAAGGACATAAGGAGCCTGGGTCCCTGATGACCACGACTTGCTGTACCAGCCTCGGACTGCCTCCCTCCAGACTTGTTTGTTTCAATGAAGGCAAAACAAATCCCTATCTTATTTAAGCCTATGTTATTTCTAGTTATTCTTATTAGCATCTGACCCAGTTCCTAATTGGCATACGGCCGTGAGGTTATTAGGTGGTGGTGCTGGGATCTAAACTCAAATCGCCTGATTCTCCAATGCACGTTCTTACCCACTACTCTATATTGTTGGGACAGCCTGTGGCCCTAGTGCAACCCAATAGCCTAGCGTATTTCATTAAAATTTTAATCCCTTTTTGTCAACTATTTGGTCCTGGCATCAAGACCACAGCCTGGTACTCAGTAGCACTTAATAATGTATGTTGAATAAATATAATAAATAACTGCCCTCAATTATTTCCTACAGGAACTGTTTTTCTGAGGGACTGGAGAATGATCTCTGCTTTTCAGATTTCCCCAGACCGTTGTCAGCACGAAGCTTGTGAGTAAACTGAAGTGCTTTGATATACTAAAAGAAAGTAAAGAATAAATTAGAAATGTCAGATAAAAATTTAAACAAAGATATATATATAACCTCATTTAATTAAGAATTATTTTAATGATGAAGCAAAATCCTCTAGTTTTTGTAGAAAATACTATAAAATTAAATGGAATGAAAATAAGAGTTGCTAACCCAAGTCCTTTTTTTCAAATTTATTTTTTACTGATTGCAAAAATAGCAAATATGACTATAAAAATTGAAAGTGAAAGTCCTCTCATAACTCCTGTATAACAGGTTGGTAAATATCTTTTCAACTCTTTTTCCTATACATAAAAACATTAAATATATAAGTTTATAAAAATGAGCTCATGATATATATATACTTTTGCAATCTTTGCTTTTTCCACTTAACATTATATCTTGGACATTACCCCACATCATGCATTTAGATTAACCTGTTTCTCCTTAAGGCATCAGAGTATCCTTTATCTCAGTGCGTCTCTTTAAAAAAAAAAAAAGTGTCAGGGATATCATTGACCTTGTGCTGTCAAGTGTCCTCAGGTGTTTACAGGAGGCGGTTGATGAGAAGGACATCAGAGATTAACTCTCACCCCTAACTGGAGTGATCTGGGTCCTGGAGTAGTCAGATAGGCTGGAAAACATTCAGTTCTAGAAAGGAAAATATTCTAGAATCAATGTTTTGTGGATAGAAAGCCATGAAGCTTACGGTTAGGAACAAACAACTTAGGGCAGCCACGATACTCAACAAGCCTCAAGGATCCCTGAAAATGGCTTTCTCTGACACACACCTGGCAGCTGCAGGCACTGATGCTGGGTGGGGGCGGGGGATTGTCTGAGAAGCAGGTATCATTCTATAACCCCACAGAAAATCAGTTCCTTGGTTGACTTTCTCCTAGAGGATTGAGGGCCTGAGGGGTGCTGGGCACTTACCCTTCTGACTCAGCTAGTGGGGAGAAAGTAGTCAAATAAGGAAGCCAGCTGGGATAGCCTCTGCGCTGGGGGAGTTTAGGCTCTAGATGGGGAGATGAATGGTATGAATCTCACGCTTACCATCCCACCAAAATCAAACATACTCACTGGCCACATGATTATCCCAAATCCATAAATCAACCTAGTCAGCTATTGTAACCCGAGCTCACTTGGTAAATGTTGAGAGCAGCTGTTTTAGGCTGGATAGCCATCTAGGCTCAACCAAGAAGAATTTTGGGAGGAGGTGAGTTAATCATCAAGCAGGGCTTTAAAAGAGCAGAGGCCCAGATGTCAGAGCCTAGCTGGCACAGATGCACTGTGGCAGAGGGCTGGCAGTGGCAGTGGCAATAGGAGTTGGGGTGGCAGTGAAGGAGATCAACCAGGAGATTAGTTCAGGCATGAAGAACAGTTTAAGGTGGACTGTGAAAAACATGGGGAAAGGGGTAGGTAAAATAGTGGAGGTGTGAGGGGCTTTTGAACCTGTGTTGAGGAGATTGACTTGGATAGATTGGCAATAGAGCAGCAGTGTCTTGGGTGGGGGCATCCCTGAGGAAAGCCAGGCAGACCACAGCTGCACCTGCTGGGCCCCTGTCTGGCATGCACCTGGAAGGAAGCAGCTCTACCAGGAACCTCACCAGCCCTTCTTTTGTGCCTGTTGGGTAATATGCACCCACTTGCATCCAGTATTGTTTCGCTGGCAGAGGGTTTTAGGATTTCTAGCTGACCAGCTGACCCAACTAGCATTTTCCCATCCAAGATGGCAACACAGCTAAGCCTGACTTCCATTCCACAGTGTCAATGCCCTCCAGCCAGACACCACCAGGATCACCGGAGTCGAACAATGTTTGGTTTAGTGATTAGTTTCAATGAGTGGTAGCACACACCATGGGGAGCCGTGGGCATCTCAGTAGGAGGCTACGACAGAGAACTTAGAGAATTTAGGCTAGGATTAGGTGACCTGGAGGAGAGTACAAAAAAAATGGGGGATCTTGCTGTGCCTTGGATATTATCAGGAAGCAGGGGTAATTTCATGATTATCTTAATCACTTACCTAGAAGGCAAGGAGGAATGAGACAAGGTAAAGCTGCAATTGGTAAAGAAAAAGCTGTCACTCATATCAGTCAGGAAAGGGGCATCTTTGATCATTTTTGAACAATGTTCTTTTTTGTCTGGGTCCAGGCATGATTATGGATTAATCTTTTGTTGTTTTGCTCCATCACAATCACAGAGCACCCTTGTCTGATGCTTGTGTTTTATGGAAATACTTAGGTTCAGCAGGAGAACACCACTTCTTGGCTTGCATTTCTTGGCTTGTGGCCCCTTCCTCTATCTTCAAAGCTGGCAGCATAGTATCTTCAAATCTCTCTCTCTCTGAGTGTGACCCCTGCCTCCATCAACATGCCTTGTTCTCTCTGACCCTCTTGGCTCTCTCTTACAAGGACCCTTGTGATTATACTGGCCCCATTCAGTGTTACTTCATCTGTAAAACTGGGATGAAAACTTGCCCCGCCTATTCCAGGAAGTTATTTTATCACATGAATTAATGTGCTATATCTGGAAAAATAAGAAATGTCATAAAATATAGGGTACAATTATGAAGTATTATGAAGCCTATGAAACATGGGTACAAAAGGGATGTAATGTATTAACATAAAACACTGGAATTTAAAGAAATGGACTTGAGTCCTGCTCTCCAAACTATACTTTCTTTGTTATCTTGGACAAGTAACTCCACATTTTTGAGTTTCATTGTATGTAAAATTGGGAAGATGCTGTCTTCTCATAACAGGATTGTGGAGTTTAAACCAGGAAACGTAGACAGTGTTGCTTTGTGAAATACTACACAAATGCTCTTTGTTAGCTATTTCATAGGGAAGACCCCAAATACTTTTTCCCGGTGCACAGTTAAACCTGACCACAGTGCAGTCCCCATATAAGATCAATGCCAACATGTTTTGAGTTTGCACTGTCTGAAGTGAATGAGAAATAAAGAGCAGGTGGCCAATGAAGTGCCTCTCGTTCCGTCTCCCCTTAGCCACTGAGGGGGCAAAAGGCAGCAAAAGGAAACTGTGGCATCTGAAATGGTGATTCATAAAAAAACACAAAATTTGCCTGTGGAGAATACAGAATCTTCCTACAATGAAGAGGTTTAGGTCCAGGCTGACTTTCTCTGGAAGGATTGTCTTTGGTCATACTTAAGTTATTAAAACAAGTTGCTCAAGAACAGCCTTATTCATTCAGTACCTATTATGTAATCACGTGGATGGCACTCTTTAGAAATAGACATGAAATACATGCTTTTTGAGTGTGACCTATGGACTCCAGATCTATTTATTTATTCAACATACCATTTTTAAACACTGAACTACATGCTAGACACTGTCCTTGGTGTTGGGAACACTGTGGGAAGTAAAGATAGAAAATCTCCCTGCCATCAAAGAACTTATAAGTTAAAGAGAGGTGAACATTGATCAAACAATTCCACAAATAAATGTAAAATCACAATCGAAATCACTCACAGTAAAGGTTCATGGTGCCGCAGGAGCTTACCACAGGGGTCCTAACCTAACCTTCCTAAAACTAACATTTGAGCTGAGATTGGAAGGCTGAGCAGGGGTATTTAGAGGAAAAATGGAGGAGGGAAGAGCTTTCCAAGCTGAGGGAACAGCACGTGCAAAGGCAACGATAAAGCATGGAATGTTTGAAGACCTAAGAGAAGGCCAGCGTGGCTAGAATCTGCAAGTAAAGGGGACAGTGGTCGAGATATAGACTGGAGAGGTGGGCAGGGCAGTTCTAGCTACAAGGGTCATTATGTGAGTGGGCATAGCAACTGACAAAGTTAAGACAGTGTTTCATCCAGTCCCTGGTTTTGTTTTGATTTTAATGTTCATAGGAGAATGCTATCATTGCATGTTCATAACCTGAAAAACCATTTAAATAGGTAATAATTGATTACATGACATGATTATCACTAGGATAATAGACACATTAAGTCACCTTGTATAGGTACATGAAGGGTGTCCATGGTGGTCTAAATTGCCCATACATGACGCTACAGACTGGCTTCAAGACCAGGATGCAAAGACCAGGCCAGATACTATGGAAGATCACTAACAGCAACTTTTGCCTCACTCCTGTACTTTCCCAAGCATTTCACACAATGATCCCATTTGATTCCCACAAAGTAGCTGTGAAATAGAGCGCTTGAGCAGTGGGGAACATGTCCAATGACTTACCCCAGGTCCCACAGGGACAGAGGGGATACTTGAGCCCACATTCACTGTTTCTACATAAAAATGGTTTTCCCCATAGACTGCCACTGAGTCACCAACACACTCTCACTCTCTCTCTGACCTCCTTAAAATCATAGAACTCTACAATTTTCAACGGTGAAGGAAATCTTGAACATCAGCCAACTTGTGCAGTGCTCTCATTTAGAAATTGCAGGAAATACAAAACTTTTGAGACGGAATAATATTTCAGAAATGACTTAAAGAGCTATTTTCCACTAAAGGAAGAGAGGAGTCATTATTCCGATCTCTTCTAGTGACTCACTATTGGCTTCCTAGCCTAGGATGTAATGGAAAGACTCCGTTCCCATCATTAATTAGCTGTGACCTTAGGAGGCAGATCACTTTCCTCAAATACCCTCCATTTTCTCATTACAAAATAGAAAGGTAAAGTGACTACGACTAATGATAAATTCATCTTACATCATATCTTAGATCACACATGTGTGCACACACACACACACACACGCACAGAATTGAAGCAAAAGTTCCAAGAATCTGTGCTTATCCTTACCAGTGCAATATACACTTTTCTATTCTATTTTTCAAAATAGCTCTTTGCAGTCCATTAAACTGATTTTACTCCCCACTAAAATTTAAATTCTTCAGGTTGACAGACACTGGACTGGACACCGTCTGAGGAACCTTCCAGCCAGATTCTCTGACATCTCTCGGGCTCCCAGAGCTTCTCTGAGGTTTCTCTCTAGTGAGGCAACTCTCTGGCCTTCCCCTGACCTGGCAGCTGCAGGGTGACTTGGAGGTTGACACTCTCTGTCGGGCCTTTGACCTTGCAAACTAGTATTGGTCTGTGTCACTTTGTCCCTGCATGGACAAACAAAGCACCAAGCACGGCCTTCAGATCACAGTCAGCCGAGATAAGGTGGAGAAAGATCCATGTTCAGAGTCAAATTATAGAATTAGAGAACTTGGCCAGTCTCTGCCTGCTCCACATCCCACATACCCCACACACCACATGCACACATACCACACACCTTATCCATGCATGTACCACACATGTCATATACAGGAACACAGACCCCACAGACACTTTACACACACACACACACACACACACACTCACTCACATACACACATACCACGTGTACCCACACACACACCACACTACATACATCTCATAGACCACACATACACAGACCCCCCCACACCTTTTACACACATACCAGAAACATGTATACACATATACACACAAAACACACACGTGTGCATACAAACACACACATGCACACACACACAAACACACCAAAAAACTCTTGAGAGTCCTCAGAACTCCTTAGTTATAAAGCAAGAAATCCTATAATTTAAAGGTCAATGATTCAGAAGCAAAAAATTTAAAGTTAATCTGTAGTAGTTTTAATCTATACCTATACACCCACTGGTATAGAGTTAGAAAGAGTATATTCAACAGTTGTAAAAATTTGCATAAAAATACACTGGCAATTCAACAATGACACCATTGAAGCACTTTGTTTTTTAAAATTGTACTGTTTTTAAAAATCAAATAACATTACTATGGTATTTCAATTATAATTTTTTCAAATTTAATTGAATTTTCACTTTATGAGTGCTGATTTATAATGTTATATTCTTAATTTGTCTGCTAATTCGTAATAGCTTAGTACTGTATGTTTACTGTTTATATCTTTAATACATTTGCTTAATGTTTTGCAACTGGCTTATAAATGTGTGCTTCTGCAAAGCACTACACATATTGTTTCACTGGTGTTTTAAGTTTTATGAATTCTGAAGATTTAAAAATATAATAACAGTAGCAATCCGAGTATTTCACCATGAAGTGAAGTAAATCACTAAAATGCTAGCCTTCCCATTTTGCCTTGAAATTACCACTACCTGCAGGACAGGGAGCTGGAGAAAGTGCTTGTTCTCATGCACCCATGACGCTGCGCAAGTTGCTTTCGGCACCAGCCTAGTGCTTGGCACCTGGAAAACTCTCAGGAAATGTCTGGTGAGAGAATGGCTGAAAAGGAAGAAGGGGATGTTAGGGAAAAGACAACAGAGCAAAAGAAGAGAGAGGGAACGGTCAAGGAGGAAATGGAGGAAATGAGGCTGGGGGTGGGGTGGGTACAGAGAGGAAGATAGAAGAAACAACTGTGTGTTGCTTCTGCCTTCGACGTCTTTTCTCTGGAAAAATGGAAATCAAAGATCATTTCCATGACAGATCTTGTTCAAAATATTATTGCTGGAACCCACCTGGTGAAGTGGCAATTCTGTGGAAAGTTCACTGGACCATTCAGCTTTTCATCTGCAATAGAGGAAGCAAATCTTGCTGAGACATCTGGCAGGCACACAGTTGTTTCATCTTGGACACTGCTTCTGACTGCATTTTGCTATGCTTCCAAAAGCGATGTCACAGAGATATGTGCATCACTCATCTCCAATTGTTTTCTTTTTACCTCTAAGGATCATACATGAGTTTTGGAAGGAGGGTTATGGTTTTATTGTTTCTCCAAATAAAAATAGTAAGTGCTCATTATTTTTGAACAATCAGAAGATACAGATAAGCATAAACAAGGAAGTAAATATTGCCTATTATTCAAAACATCCAGAGACGGTTGTGATTAAGACTTGGTATTCTAGATTTTATTTTTTAATATATACATATAAGAATATATGTAGATATAATAGTACTATATATTCCATTACATTATCTTTGTTTTGCTTCCCATGTCAAACACATCTCTGTCCATCTTTTGACATTATTACATAGCTTTCTGTTCCACTATTGGCAAATATTTAAGTTTGCCAATCTTTGGTTTTTATAAACAAAATTAAACACACCAAAGAACATTCTTGTACAGGCATTTCTGTGCATTTATCCTGATAAATTCTTAGATGTGAACATGTAAATGTCAGTATGCACATTTTTAAAATGCTATATCAATTTGCCAAATTGCCCTCCAGAAAGTTTGAACCAGTTTATAGTCCCTTTAAAGTGTATGAAAGTACCTATTATCTCACACCCTCATCAGCACTAGTTATTATCATTTTTTTCAAATTTTTCCAGGTTTATAAGTTAAAAGGTATTTTCATTAGCATTTCATTTATTATGAGTAAAGTAAAATATTTGCATGTTTATGGGCCATTTGCAGTTCTTTTTTTTGTGTAACTCACCTAACCATGTTTCAACTGTGTTTTTCTAATCCATTTTCTAAATCTTTTCATTGATTTCTAAGAGTTATTCATAATTCGAAAACGTTAACCTTTGCCTCCTATATGTTGTGAATTTTCTTTTCAGTTTTTTATAACTTTAAGTATGTGATTTAGATATATAAAGTTTTATTTGTTTTAAGTAGCCAATATATCAATAACTTTCTTGTTGTTTCGTACTTTTGAATCATGCTCAGAAGGGTATTCCTCATTCCAAAATTATATAATTTTTTACCTGTGTTTTTTCTATCCTCTTATTTTTTACATTTATATTTTTAAGCCACCTGGAGTTTATTTGATATGTAGTGTGAGGTAGGGATCTAATGTTTTCCCCTAACTTGTTAATTGCTTCATTAACATTTGGACTAAATAGTCCATATTCTTTCTATCAATTGGAAATGGCTTCTTTACCATACTTTAAATTCTTACAGATACGTGAATTCTTAAGTTACTTGCCTTTTTTGTAGTTTTCTGAAGCCCTAAGTCCATGTATATTAGTCTCTTGGAACTATCTATTATTTTAACTATCCAGATTGAAAGTTCTTATTCCACAGATTTTTCAAGATTTTAGAATAATGTATGCTACTTTTAATAGAAAGAACAAGGTCTGTTTACTTACATTGGAGGTGTGGCATAAGAGAGAATTTTTCCCCTGGGTCGCAGTTTCAGTTGTGGAAAGATCTAGTGACTGTCTATTCCAATCCTCTAATTTTACAGCTAAGAACTAAAAATATTAACTGACTTGTTTATGGTTAACACAGCTACCAGTGCAGATCTAAGACTGGAAGCAAGAGTAGAACCAAAGCTAGTTAATGGAGAGGTGAGAGTGTAACTAAGGTATATTCTCCTAAGGCCATGCTGGATGGAGATGGTTACAATGAGAGTTTATTAAGGACAGCAAAAGCAGATTTAATAACAAACCCTCTTTGTTCTGGATCTCCAGGATCTAACAACTCTGAGGGAAATGAGAGGTTTCTGGAACACCAACTTGAGAGGGGAGTTAACCCTACAGGAGTGCTTGTTGTTAACTGACTGAGTCCTTAGAAAACCTAACATAAAAAGGAGACATCACAGACACACTTATAGCGAGCACAGAAGTACACACGCACATTCAGTAGGAGCAGTTTACCCAGTATTGGGCTTTCAAAGAGAAGTTTCAGACATTTCTCAGTAGTGCCACTCTCACCCTGGGTGATTGGAAAGGTCATTTCGGTCAGATGCCAGCAAGTGCAGGCAACTGAGAGGCAGGAAATGAGTGCAGCTTGAGAGCTCAGCAAAAGAGAAAAGCTTTTTATAGCCAAGGCCTGGGAGGAAACACTGATGATCTGAGGAGGACTGTGCATATGTTTGTGTTTTCTTTTCCTTGTTAAGCAAACTCTCAGACTGTGTTCTTTACAAGCCATCCAGGCTCTTTCACCCTCCTACCTCATGGAAATTCATTCTGACTTCACTGAAGTTTTAAAATATGTTTACTTTATCCCAAAGATATTTTGTAGTTTATTTTTCAATAGGAAACATAGTTATATGGTTTAAAATTTTAAAAATACCAACAGATATATAGTGAAAATCCCTCTCCCACCCATGGCCCTCAGCTACCCAGTTCCCTGTCCTAGGGAAAAGCAAGTTGTAGTTTCTTATTTACCCTTCTAGAGTTATTTCAGACATAGTCAAATATATGAATATCACATATATATTCTTTTGTGAAAATTTTTACACACAGTGTAGCATACTACACACACTTTTGTGCACCTTGACAATTTTACTTAGCAATACACCTTGGGGATGTTCTGCGTCTGTACAAAAAAGCCACATGATTCTTGTTATAGCTGCATCTCATTATACTCTAATGTATGACTAAAGCATTGTTTATTTAACCAGTGTCTCTTATTACCCACAGTTTGCCATCACACACAATACTGCAATTAATACATTATTTTACACATCAGCAAATTTTCATCAAGAATAAAGTCCTAGAAGGGAAAATGCAGGATGTAAGGAAATGACCATTCATAGTTTTCACAGAAATTGCTGAATTTCCCCTCTTAGAGATTGTACCAATTTAAAGCCCTCTCAGTAATGTAGAAAATGCCTGTTTCCTCACCCTTTTACTAATATAGTGTGTTGCCAACATTTTTTTAAACTTCTGTTAATGTGATAGGTGAACAATGGTATTTCAGTACAGTTTTAATTTGTATTTCTCTTATTATGAGTGAGATTGAGAATCTTTTCATATATTTAAGGGCAATATGTATTTTTGTCCTATAAACTGTTCATACCCCTAGGGTTATTTTGTTTTTGTTTTGTCTAGCATGTTTTTGACCCTTTTCTTGTTGATTTATAAGAGCTTTTTATATATTACAACACCTAGTGATTTATCTATGGTTTTAGTTGCATATATTTTCCCTAGTTTGTTGTTTGTCATTTAACTTTACTATTGGCATTTTAGAAATTCTCTTATTTTATGTTTTCTGTCAGACTTTCACAGTCCAATATTGTTTAAAAGAAAATTCTATGGTCTATTTTTTATACATTTATGGTTTATTTTTACCTTGAAAAAAATTTTTTTTAAATGAGAGCATTTTTTTTTCCAATTTTTATTGGTGAATATTGAGAAACAGTGTGTTTTTCCAGGGCCCATCAGTCATTGTCCTTCAATCTACGTAGTTGTGGAGCTCAGTTCCAAGTCCAGTGGCCCTTTTCAATCTTAGTTGCAGGGGGTGGAGCCCACCATCCCATGAGGGAATTGAACCGGCAACCTTGCTGTTACGAGCTCCCACTCTAACCAACTGAGCCATCCAGCCGCCCCTACTTTGAAATTTTTGATCTATCTAAAATGTATCCTGATTTAAAGTTTTAGGTTTGGAAGCAATTTTATTTTTTCCAGATGGTTAACCAGTTAGTCCAACACCATTTATTAAATGATCTTTCTTTTCTCTAATGATTTGAAATACTATCTTTGTAATATCTATATTTTTAAGGTATTCACATATTATAATTTATAATAAAATATTTTCCCTTTAACAACTGTCCTCAAAAGCTTCATAAATCTTATAACGATTTCATATCAGTCTCTTATAATCACTGGAAAATCACATTTTTATAATTTTCTTCTTTTTACTTCCTCTCTCTTCTTTGCTTTAGAAGTCATGATAAAAACCCTAGGAACAGAAGGGAATTTCCTCAACTTAAAAAAAAGAATATCTACAAATATTCTACAAGTAACATCATACTTAATAATGAGAAACTAAAAGCTTTCCAACTAAGATCAGGAAAAAGACAGGGATGTCCACTGTCACCGCTCTTTTTCAACACTGTACTAGAAGTTATATCTAATTCAGTAATTTGGGAAATAAAAGGTACACATATTGGGGATGAAGAAATAAAACTGTCTTTATTTGCAGATGACATCTATTTGTGATCATCTATGTAGAAAATCTGAATTGACAAAAAAAATTTTTGTTGGAACTAATAAGTGATTGTAACAAGATTGAAGGATACAAGGTTGATATGCAAAAGTCAATTGTTTTCCTATATACCAGCAATGAACAAGTGGATTTGAAATTAAAAACACAATACTATTTATATTAACATCCCCAAAATTAAATATGTAGGTATAAATCTAACAAAATATGTACAAGATTATATGAAGAAACCTACAAAACTCTGATGAACGAAATCAAAGAACTAAATAAATGGAGAGGTGATGCATGTTAGTGGATAAGAAGATTCAATATTATCATGATGTCAGGTCTTCTCACTTGATCTATAGATTCAATACAATCACAATCAAATCCCAGCAGGTTATTTTGTGGATATCAACAAATGGATTCTGAAATTTATATGGTGAGTCAAAAGACTCATAAAATTGCCAACACAATATTGAAGAAGAACAACAAAATTAGAGGACTGATACTACCCGACTTCAAGACTTATTATAAAGCTACAGTAGTCACAACAGTGTAGTATTGATGAAAGAATAGACAAATAGATCAATGGAACAGAATAGAGAGCCCAGAAATAGACCCTCATAAATCTAGTCAACTGCTCTTTTACAAAGGAGCAAAGGCAATATAATGGAGGAAAATGATGCTGGAACAACTGGACATCTACATGAAAAAAAGGAAGGAAGGAAGGAAGGAAGGAAGGAAGGAAGGAAGGAAGGAAGGAAGGAAGGAAGGAAAAGGAAAGAAAGAAAGAAAGGAAGGAAGGAAGGAAGGAAGGAAGGAAAAGAAAGAAAGAAAGAAAGAAAGAAAGAAAGAAAGAAAGAAAGAAAGGAAGAAAAGGAAAAAGAGCCTAGATGCAGATCTTATACCCTTCACAAAAATTAACTCAAAATGCCTTATAGACCTAAATGTAAAATGCAAGACTGAAAATGCTAGGAGAAACATAGGAGAACACCTACGTGACCTTGGGTATGACAATGACTTTTTAAATACACCACCAAAGGCACAATCATTGAAAGAAATCATTGATAAGCCGAACTTCACTAAAATTAAAAACTTCTACTCTGACAAAGACAATGTCAAGAGAATCAGAAGACAAGTCACAGACAGGAGAAAATATTTGCAAAGGACACATGTGATAAATGAATGTTACCCAAAATATACAAAGAACTCTTAAAACTCAACAAGAAAACAATCTGATTTTTAAAATGAGCCAAAGACTTTAACAGATACCTCACCAAAGAAGATATACAGATAGCAAGTAAGTATATGAAAAGATGGTTTCACATTATATGTTATCAGAGAACTGCAAAAATCTGTACATAGATGTGTATAGCAGCTTTATTTATAATTGCCAAAACTTGGAAGCCCCTAAGGTGTCCTTCAGTGAGTGAATGGATAAATAAACTGTGATACATCCAGACCATGGAACAATGTTAAAAACAAATGAGCTATTAAGTGATGAAAAGACACAGAGGAATATTAAGTGAAAGAAGCCAATTTGAAAAGGCTGTATACTATATGATTCCAAGTATATGACATTCTGGAAAGGCAAAACTATGGAGACAGTAAAAAGATTAGTGCTTGCCTGGGGGGTAGGGGGAGGCCTGAATAGGAGAAGCAGAAAGGATTTTTAGGACAGTGAAAATACATTGTATGCTATTATAATGAGAGCTATATGTCATTATACATTTGTCTGAACCCATAGAATGTACACGAAGAGTGAACTCTAATGTAAACTATGGACTTTGGATGACTATAATACGTCAGTATAGTTTCATCAATTATAATAAATATATCACTTTGATGGGACACAATAATGGAAGAGGCTATGCATGTGTGGGGGCAGGCTATATGGAAAATGTCTGTAACTTCCTCTCAATTTTTCTGTAAATCTAAAACTGCTCTAAAAAAATTAGGTCTTTATTTAAAAAACAAAAAGTTATACCCTGCAGTCCAGTTCCTCTGCGAAACCTCTCTCACATTCTTAGCATCAGTATTTTTGCTTTTCCAGATAGATACTGCCCCTACTTTTAGGATTATTTGTGTTTCTTCTTCCCCTTTAAGAAGAGATTGCAAATTGCTCCCCTCCCTACCTTCCCATCAATCCTCGCTCTCATTCAGGTGGGCATAGGTGAGTGGATATAAAGGTAAGGTCGGAGTTCCAGAGACGGCAGTCCTCTTAGCATAGAATAAGGAGTTATCCACACGGAGGAGGCTGCTGAAGCCCAGAGAGTATTGATTTACAAGGAAGAATGTGCAGAGGAAGAAGAGTGATGGTGCTAAGCTTTGTATTGCACCGATAAAGAAGAGTGTGAAGGAGAAGTTAGAGGAGAAACTACAGGAGTAAAGGAAGAATAAAAGATGAAGAGTGGAGAGTCTCTGAAGAGGGACCAAATAATACACAAAAATCAACCAAGCTGAGGATAAGGAACAGACCAATGGATTTGGTGACAGGGAGATCATAGCTGCTCTTTAGGGCAGGTCACTTCCCATATTCAAATCCATCTGCCCTTCTCATCTCAATTGCTTCCTTTTCTGGGTGGATGAAGTTGCTGTCAACAGACCAACACTCCCAACAGAATAATCAGAAAAGCCAACTAAAACACATAAGTTATCTCTTTGAAGGATGCTGAGAACTGCTGAGGCAATGAAAACAGGAAGATCTAAGGCATTAGAGAGGAAAACCCTTGAGAAGAAAGAGCTGTTTCTGCAGCCACTTTTCACTTGGGGCATTTGCAGGAGGCTCATAATCATAGTGCAAGATGCAGTGCAAAGTCTGGCAGAGGGCTGTTAAAGAGGAAGAGAAAGCAGCAGAGTTTGGGGAAAGACTTGAAAGGGCCTCAAGCATTCAGCCAGCTTTCCCCTGAGAACTTTGCCAAATACTGGGGCTGTTCAGAGCAGAGGTTTTAAAATGCAAGTGGAAACCCTGCCTCTGAAAAGCAGAGTGAAGTTTTTCAGCACTCTTGTAAGACTAAGATTAGAGTTTAGTACCCACTGGGGGCCAGGCTTGCAGAATACAATGGGTTTTTTGTTGAAAACTCAAGTCAGAGATAAACCGGTGGAAGACTGAGAATTACCAGACCTATAATTCACTGTAACTCAGCAAATCACTAAATGGAATAACATGATCAGCCACCATTCTCTCTGTCTGTCAGATGAATGGCAAACTCTCTCTGAAAGAAGATTTCATCTGAAATCTCTGCAACTTAGTATACACCATGACCAGCATTCAGTTAAAATTTGTTAGGTACACCAAAAGATGGGATCATGTGACTGAAAAACCAAGGGGAAAGCACAGTAGAAACGGGTGATTCAGAGGTTGAAGTTAGTTGACAAGGACTGTCAATTAACTACTACCATATGTGAAAAAGGAAAAGATGGACCACATTGATGAAAAGATGGAATCAATCTCTACCTCTTCCACAAAGCTTCTGTTGGTCCTCCATTTCTAGAAGTCATTTTTGCTTCCTCCACATAATCCTGAAAGTTTATCTGTACTTATTGCACTTACAACTGTATAATGTAGTATCTTGTAAGTAGTTAAAAGCATGGAGGTTTTAAAGTCACATTGGGTTCACATTCGAGGTCAGCCACTTGCTAACAATGTGACCTTGAATAAGTTACCTATCTTATTTGAATCTCAATTTCCTTGTTTATAGAATGGAGTCAATAGTAGTACTTTCCTCATAAGGTTGTTTCGATATACTCACACTAACTCAGTTGCAATGAAAATGTGTTTAATTTTCAGTTACTTGCTCTAGTTTTCCTCACAAACTCCTTCTGCTGAGGAATGCGGAAAGAACTTTAATTTTTGTCCAATCCACTCATTTTATGCTAATCTAATATTTTGAGTATTTCTTTAGGAATCTCAGTTCTTTGGGAATAAATGTCAGGCCTTTGCATCCTTCTGCCAAACTGGTATTTGGGTGTATGGGGAGAGATCTATGGGTCGTGACCTCGTGACAGCAGAGGAGAGGCAGGGTCCTTAAACCCATCCAGAGAGGAAACCCTGGATCCCTTCTGATCTGTGTTGTAAAGTAGCTAGATAAGCCTGCTCCCTGGACTGGTAAGCAGCAATGTGCCCGTGACCTAACCTGGGTGTCTGGGCTCGATGAAATGGTGCTCACCACTGGATTCCAGAGCCCCAGCCACTGGCCTCCAGTCCCATAGACCACCACCCCCACCCCCACCCCCGTCATGGTAACTTCAGGCTTCTGCCTGGCCACTAACTTTCTCAGCGTCTCTATGTCTCCTCACTGGAATGTGAAAGAATTATCACTGCTGCAGAACAGCTGCCCTTATTACATACTCCCCTACTTCCCTCTTCATGTCCTGAATTGTGCTGAATTGGAACTTTCTATGTTTGTGGAAACATTCATTTAATGCTTTCTCCCATACAACATTGTAATTCTTGGGGCGCTGGGGATCTTGTTCAGTTTTGCTCATCACTGTATTTCTAGTGTGTAGCATGACAGGTACTCGGTCAATACTGCTAGATAAATAAGTGAGAAACCTCTAACTTCAAGGCTCTAAGATTGAAGAACAGGGATGGTTTTGCCTCAAATCTTTTCCCATGCACACTAGGAACATTTGTTAGTTTTCTACACAACAGCCATTCTCCACATGTTCTTTGCTATCAGAACATTGATTTTGTTTGGTTGGCAAAATGCCCAGCCCAGGGACTAATTCATGAAGTGGTCTAAACCCATCATTGCAATCCCATTCCTTTTTGTCAGCAATGGATCAGAGTAGTTATACCACAGTGTTTGGGCTAATGATAGAAAGAGACATCTAGGGGACTTCTAGGAAAGACTTTTGTCCTTGACGAAAAGAAAGAAAAATATGAGGAGAGGTCTCGTTGGCCTGCTCGGCCCTCAATCCTTCATGTCTTAAATGAGGTCGGGTGAGAAAGTCATATTTTGGAACCATGGCAACAATCTATTGACCGTGAGGGAAAGGCCTGAAGAAACGCCAAAATGACCTCATTGAACTTCTATACCAAACTTGGAACTACCTCCAGAATTCATGTTACGTCAGACCATAAAAGTCTTAATTACTTAAGCTACTATTATTTGAATTTTATATGATGGGAGCCCATTTTTTTTTTCATCTAACTAATACACTTTGGAACAAGTGCAATTTCACATGCACGTTGCTACCTAAAGCTGGGTAAGCAGATAAGTGGTCCTATTTTTACCCCCATAGAAGTTACAGTCTACTCTCAGGCATAAGCCTCATTAAGATCCTGTGCTACATGTCAGATATGGCTTTAGGTAACATCCCTAAAGCACTCTGAACAAAGAATATCTAAATGGTCACACCTGGTGACCAGGTAGCTACAGGTCAAGGGAATGGAATGAAGAAGTACAACTGAAGAGGCAGAACAGTGAGGGCTGAAGCCAAAAAGAAACCAAGAGGCTATAAAAGCAAAAGGGAAAACAAGAACAGGGTGGAGAAAACATCCAAGCAAATAGCAACAGAAAGATCCAGAGGAATTGGGAATGGAAAATTTTAATTTCTTAATTATCTAGGGAATATTCTAACCCAAATGTACAAGACTTTTTGGAGAAAATTTTAATTTCAATACTGGACATAAACAAAGACCTGAATAAATAGAGTGATACATCAATTATATGGGACAATTTAATATTTTAGACTGTCACTTCTTCACATATTAAACCATAAATCAAATGTAATTCCAGGTAAAATGCCCCCTCCAATTTCCGGGACTTTGAGAAATTGATTTTAAAATGTATCTAGAACAATAAACATCCACAAACAGCTAATTAAAAAAATGTGAGCAAAAAGATTTACCTTACTAGGTAGTATGGCATATCACAAATCCATGTTTTTAAAAAGAAAGAAAATGAGGCAAGTGACCAATGGCACAAAATAGAAAACCCAGAAATTGACCTAACTGTAGATGGGAACCAAGTGTATAAGAAAAGGGGCATCACAAATCACTGGGGAAGCAATAGATTAATTAGTAGATAGTAATGGGAAAATTAAGTCCATCAATTCCACTTCAGACGATCTAAAAAGAAATCCCAAATATGTTAACGCCCTAAATGTTAAATGTAAAACTCTCTAGTAATAGAAGAAATATGGATGAACATCACTGTGACTTTTGACTGGAGACCTATAACTTAAAGAACACCCCAAAAGTACAAACCATAAGCAAAAGAAAAATTGGTGGATTTTTCTATTATATAAAACCAAATTAAAGATTTATTCCAACAAAAAATATTTCTAAGTCAACAGGTAGTTAGTAGAAAGGAAGATGTTATTAACAGCTCACACCAAAAGATCTATGAGATCTGACAATGAAGTTCGCGAACTTGTTGCAGTGATGCTGCTAACCTTTTTTGATACCAGAGGGATTTTTCATTATGAATTTGTACCAGCTGGAAAAAACAGGTAACCAAGTTTACTGTTTGGAAGTGCTGAAGAAGCTGTGTGAAAAAGTTAGATGACCTAAACTTTTCGCCAATAATTCATGGCTCTTGCATCACAACAATGCACCAGCTCACACAACACTGTCTGTGAGGGAGTTTTTAGCCAGTAAACAAATAACTGTATTGGAACACCCTCCCTACTCACCTGATCTGGCCCCCAATCACTTCTTTCTTTCCCTGAAGATAAAGGAAATATTGAAAGGAAGACAATTTGATGACATTCAGGACATCAAGAGTAATACGATGACAGCTCTGATGGCCATTCCAGAAAAAAAGAGTTCCAAAATTGCTTTGAAGGGTGAACTAGGTGCTGGTGTCAGTGCATAGCTTCCCAAGGGGAGTACTTTGAAGGTGACCATAGTGATATTCAGCAGTGAGGTATGTAGCACTTTTTCTAGGGTGAGTTTGTGAACTTAATTGTCCAACCTTGTATATCTAGGAAATCCTGCAAAACAATAAGAAAAAGACAGCAACAACGGCAGGACAACAAAATAGCAAAATATATGAATAGGCAAATCATAGAAGGGGAGACCTCTGAGTGGCCAATAAGTATATGAAGAGATGCCCAACATCACCAGCAATCAGAGAAATGCAAATTAAAACATCAATGAGAGAGGACAGAAAGTTCGATAATATCAAGTATAGTGAAGATGCAGCGCTAGTAGAGTGTGAACTGGAGGACCCTTTCTGCAGAGCAGTCAGTCCAGAAAGACGTCAAGGATGCAGTCTCGGCCCTGAGTATGTGCCCAGTACAATTTCAGTGTGCAGATCAAAAGGATCTACGCAAAGGCTATTCATCGTAGCATGTGTGTAGGCACGCATATGTGTGTACAAAAACTTGGAGGCAACCTGGTGTTTATTACTAAAGCAATGGTTTAGTTAAGCATAAACAGAAACAATACGGGCCACAGGCTAGCTAGAAGTAGTAAAGGAGTTTTACATATAGCAGCATGGATGGGTCACCAAAGCCTAATGATGAAAAAAAAAAAAAAATCAGGTAAGAAGCAGAACAAGTTCCATAGCACAGAACCATATTTGTGAAGGAAGAACACACACAAAATGGCACCTCATAGTATATTTTTAAGAACGCATACCTAACGTGGGAGGTGGATTAGAAGGATATACAGAAGTTCAAGTCAGTACCGCTGTTGGAGAAGGAATGGGGATGAGAAATGGTTATCTTGATTGTGATGATAGTTTCACGGGTGTATATACGTCAAAATTGACAAAATCATACACTTGAAAGTATGCAGTTTTTGTATGTCAACTACACCTCAGTAAAGAGAGTCGATGGATAATGACAGTAGTATGTGAACTGATGAATGGTTAACTCTATTCCATTTTCCTGAGGTCCAAAAAAAATAAAATAGAAATACCTAGGGCTAGTGGCCAAACTCCAGTGGCTTTCAAATTTTAACGTGCACGAGAATCATCAGAGTTACCTGCTGAAAAAAACAAATGTTGGGGCCTCACCCCCAGAGATTCTGAACCTGCATTTGAAACATGCACCCTAGATGGTTTTCCTGTAAATGGACCCTGGGTACACTTGGAGATGCCCTCAACTAGGTAAAATCAAGCTACCAAGAAAGTGACAGGAAATGACAGTAGAAAGTAGAACATCTGCCCAACACCAGCAGCAAAGAAAGGATGTGCTCAAGCAGCTGGCCCTGTCAGCAAGGGCTGCCTTTCCTCCCCCCCTTTTGTGTGAGCCAATCCCACTGGGCTTGGCCTGGAGGGATTGGGCGATGGAAATTGACAACACACATCTGGGGAGAGCATCTGTGGACAGGAAGCCCGAGAGGCATCTTCTTCACAAGGATGGTGTGGACGTGGTGTCTCTCGTGGTCCTGAACTCGACCTGATCATCGTCACTCACAGTCAGTTTCCAAGATTGGACTGTGGGTTGAGGGGAAGTAGCTATGAAAAGAGTGAGGATGTGGGACACTGTCAGATGTAAATGCTTGAGTCTGACCTGATGAGAGAAGAACAGGCTGAATCATCATCTCTCAGCAAATCTCCTGGTGGGCTCTTTCAGTGTGCAGATGGTCCAGGATTTTAGCCACAGCATCTGTCATCCCTCCAGTGCCTTGCTTTGCCCTTGTCTCCTTTGGCCCCTGCTTCTGGCCTATGTTTCAACAGCTGGACTGTTTTGTGGCATAGTGTGTACCATGCCCAGGAGATGTTAATAGTAATGGCGATGACTGTAGGCAGACACGACTTGGTCTTTACGTTGACCTTCGGGATGTGTGATGGCATGCTCATCCTGCATCTCTAGCTACAGAGAAGTCTGTCTCCTTGTGAATGGTGCACAACCTCCCCAGTCAAGAACAGACTTCTGAAAAAAGAAAAAGAGAGAGAGAATGGACTTCTGGGCTCCCTTCCACTGTTGTTTATCCAGGCACGGTTCCCCTAACAGCCCAGAGCACCAACGGAAGCTTAGATTCACTGTCCCCTTCCTAATATGCAGAATGGCCTGGTTTCCTAAGGACAAGAGAGGTTTTTCAGATTTATACAAACAGACCAAGCATATTTGTGGGTATCCAGGTAACAAACCCAGTTTGCAGCTCCTTTTGACAGCATAATTCATAGCCCCAGACAGAAATGCTAATGTGAACACAGACACTCCGAGGAATAAGCTACAGTGGAAAAGATTAAGAAATAGTCCCAAATATAGCTCTCTAGAGAACATTCGAGCCTCCAGCAGACCTCTTTTCACAAATGTGAATGTTTTCATACAAAGAAAAAAGAAAAGAGTGAAAGAGAAAGAATGGCAGAGAATCCAGGCATAGCAATATTTCAGGCTTATTAATAACCAGCAAAGTTTTCTTTCTCTCCTTAGGAACTTCCTGAAGTCAGCTGTTTGATGCTGATTGTGTGTGATGTGTAAACAAGAGTGTGTTAATCTGAGGATCCCTGTGTGTGTGGACAGGACTGGGTCTCCCTGCGCCTATCTGAGTGAGACCCGGCGCAGCTGCAGCTCCCATGGTACCCAAAAGCCTGGGCCCGCTGACAGAGCCATTCTTCTCTCTCAGTAATGTGTTTACTTAAGCATGAACATTAGTGTCAGAACTGCTTAGTGCAAAGGACCCTTTCTGGGTGAAGCAGTCATTGCCAAATCTATGCATCTGGGAATTCATTATGTCCATTCGTCTGGGGGTTAAGAGTAGGCTTAGGCATCTCTTATTTTCTAATGAAGTTGAAAAGATTAAAAAAAAGAAAAAAACAAGGACACTTTATAAAATTATCTTTTAGGGGTCAGATCAGCTGTGAAAATCTCACGATCTTGCACTGGGAATGCCTTCCTGAAGAACTGAACAATAGCTCTTGTAATGTGGGGCATCTCCTCTTGCCCTCATCAGCCCTGTCTTCTGAAATTAGTGAAATGAAAGTTTTTTTTAGACCCGACCTTGCACAAAGCTGATGTGTCTAATTAGCGGAAGATCTGCTTTTAGGATAGAAATCTGCTTTTAATCAGTAGTGTCCCGTCTTTCAGACATGAGGGCACATCATGGGCAGACTGTGTATTTTTTTCTTGTCTTTCTCACAGTAGCAATGAATGTGAACTGAACTGATGAATCCCTTGCCAGCATGGCCAGAGACACTCACTCCTGAGGCAGCTGGCCAGTGCTGAGTGGAGGGAAGCCCTGGGCTCACAGCCCTTACTGGTTCAAGAACGCTGGTCTTCGGCATAAGAAAAGAATAGAACAAAGCTACTCCTAGGGCGCCATCTTGTTTTATCTTTGTCTTTTGGATGGGTAATATATGGGCCGGGTACAAATCAAGTTTTCTTCCCTCCACTGTACCCCAGTTTTCCTCCCTGGATTCAATGTCTATTGCCAGCTTCCTGTGTAATGGTTCACTTCGTGGTATACAATGGCAGACAGATGGGGGAGAGAGGGTACAGGAAAGAAGGGGATGCACTGCTGTAGAGAATTTAAAAACAATAATAAAACTGACAACAAACTAGTTATGCTGAAAATTTAAACAGCGCCAGTGATAAAATATTCTTCCCTATAAGTTCTAAACAATTGCAATTGTTGTGGCCCCAGGCGCAGGTGAACTCAGCCACCACAGGTGTTCCTTTTGAAAGTAAGTTTGTGACAGGCTGGAATTATCCAAGCTTTGGCACATTCTGTGTCTCCAACCCAAGTGATACTACCTTTTCTTGCATTTAAACAGATTAGAAATAAGCAATGATAGGACAGCAACTGTCTAGATGAAGAAGCAGATCGTGAGTTATCTCTGTTGTATTTGACCATGAGACGTTTTCATTTGTGTTTAAAATTTAAGACAATGAAAGACGTTGCAACCTCATGGCATACAGATTTATTGACTTATTTATTTATGTGCAAATTTCAGTTCATACATGAAATACTTTAGTGAATTTGACTATCTTTAAAATTAAGTTATTCTTTATGAAATTGTTTAAAAACTAAAGACCCTGGGAGTGAATACCTCCTCCAATTTTGTGCTTCACCCAACTCCTAGCTGTGCATCCTGCTATGAAAGTCCTAAAAGCAAATATGCTTACTCTCTCTGAGTTGCAGCAGCTAGAGCTCTGGCATTTAACTTAAGCTTGGCCTGCCAGACACAGCAGAATTCCACCCAGAAGCAAATGACTTAAAGATGCAAGGACATTCATAGACTGTGTAGATGCCTGACCACTGTGCTATACGCTTGAAGCTAAAGTAGAATAATATTAAATGTCAACTATAATTTCATATATATATATATATATATATATATATATATATATATATATATATGTAGTCACGGGATGTAAAGTACAGCATAAGGAATAGAGTCAATGGTATTGTTATAGCTATGTACGATGTCAGAGGGGTAGTAGATTGGGGGAGGGGTTATTACTTTGTGAGAGGTGTTAATATCTAATCATGTTGTTTTGTACACCTGAAACTAATAAATGAATTTAAAAGGAAAAAAAGGATACTTAAACTGCTTAGTATAGCAAATTGTTCGAAGTGCCTGAATTGATAAAATAGGTTTTTATAAAACCAAAAATAAAAAGAGATGCAAGGACAGTTTAGAATCCATTCTTGTGGGAGTGGTGATGGTGCCAGCAGTGGTATCTGTGGCCAGCATTAGCAGAGACGTCTAACCAGACTCTTCCTGTGCTGTGATTTTGACTATAAGTCTGGCCTTCTTATATACCTTGGTTTCTGTTTGTTTGTCAAGCCTGCTTCTCTGGTCTTGCAGCTGATTCTCTGAGCTGCCTGATATCCTTCTAGTGAATGCCTGCTCTGCATAAGTTAACAAGAGCCAGTGAGTTATTTGTAGTCAACAACCCTTACTGATATTCCTAGTACAGAGGAATAGATTGAGGATGAATTTTGAAGCTGATAATAATTGTATACAGCAGATAAAACAGGAGCCCTGAAAATTTAGAGCAGTGGCAAAGCATCTCTCCTAACTTGTCAAAGCATATCCCACACACAAACTGTCCCCAATCACTGTGGCCAGATCTTAGTAGATCTAGCAAAACAAAATCCAAAGGGTCTCTTTGATTATAGGGATTTTCATAGAGTTTACTCCCTTTAAAATAAATTAATGGGCAAAAAAAGCATTTTCAAAATATCTAGTAAGAGTTGTGGTTAAGGAAAAAAAATTAGAAATAATACAGAAACAGAAGGTAGCTTGTCAACAAAAAGCCTGAAAGCCAAGTTTAAAATGTCTCATCCAACCATTTATTTTTAATTGCTTACTCTGCTCTGAATGCTCTTGGATCAAAGGAATGGAAAGCTCATCAGTAAGCTGCAGATAAATATTAATTCCATCGTGTACCTCAGGAATGAGTAACAGTATAAGAATTCAATTCAAACTCGACTGATTTCCAAAATGGTCGTTACGGATTCCATTCTTATATTCATTGTAGCAACAGCACACACCAAGCTTTTGTGTTAGGTTCTATGACTTTGAGCAAGTTCTTTAAAACTCCAGACTGAGGTTTCCCTCCTTTTCTACTGGAATAGTGAAATTATCACGGGAAAATTAAGTAAGAAGTTTACATAGGGCACCTTCATATAGTGCTCACACATATACAGCACCTGGGCAATTTCTCCCTCCTTTGTTTTTTTAGTAAGCACCTGATAAGGACCAAGAGCCGTTTGAAGTATCAAAATGCTACTAATATTTGTACTGTATTTGCCGAGTCTCCCTTCTGCTACTTTGTTATGAGGTGGTTAGGTGGCCCTTCTAAATACCAAGGTGAATAGCCACAAGTACCAACTTCCTCAACCTATCTCCTATGTGCTCTTCCCTTCCACCCCAACACACACACACACACACACACACACACACACACACACTCAACTGTAATTCAGGGACTCAGGTACAGCTTAGCAAAGTTAGCTTCACTGTCAGTCTCAACTCCTGCTTATGCAAATTTGCCTCAACCATTCTGATTTGTCATTCTGTGTCCTCATAGCATCATGTGTTTCCTTCACTGTGCTTACAACTAAATAATCATGTGTGTAATCACTATGCAGTCACTGTCTATCCTTCCCCCAGACTCCATGAGGTGGGTCTGTAACTCTCTCTCTCATTTCCATATGCATAATACCTGGTACTCTGAATACAGTGCTGAATAAATGGAAAACAGATCTTGAAACCCTACATCCTTTATGGAACCTTCTGGGATTCAGACTCTTCATACCCCCACCGCTGTGCAACTCTCTCTACTCTAAACACTAACAATGTCATAACATTTGCCCCCAATCATTCCAAGACAGTAACTGTACACTGCATGTGGTTAATACACTTAATTCGGGCATCAACTTGAAGCCCATAAGAGATGGTTTGGATAAGTGGACAACTCAAGCAGGTTAATATTTTGGCACTCCATTTGTTTAAACATTGGTTTAAATATTGAAATTTTCTTATGAAGGAGGCAAAGGGCTTCCTGGGGATAGACTGACCACTGGAACAGAACTTCACCTCTCCTTGCATGTGCCTTGCAGTCCAGCTCTGGCCCCAAACGGGCATGTGCCAGCCAGCAAAAAATTCCTACAATTAACTAGAACCACCACTTTTAGAGGGCAGTTTAGAGACCATCAGCTTTTTCTCTGAGCATTCTCTTTGGACGTCTCATTGCCCCAACCCAATCAATTTACCAAATTATTCCTTCTAATCACACACAGTACTCCCCCTGAGAGGGCTCCTGGTAAACACAATTTTCTCCATCTTATTACTTTTTTAGAGCTATGTCAGAACCCATTTTAGACTGACACCTCATTACATGCCCATCTGGATCACACTTTAATTTGGCTCGTGGGTTCACTATACCAATTGTTGGGGATTCATAATTAAGAATGTGGATGTTAGTGAAATACGTTTCTGCCACATCCAGAAATCTCAATCCTGGAAAGACAAAAAAGTATAAAATAAGAAAAAAAAAGTCTGTATGCCTTAAGATGTTATTTGCCATGCCTTTGGGGTGGGGAGGGGGGCAGGAAAAGAGGGACAGTGAGAGATCATTGGATTATTAAGGGTTCCACTAGGGACAGCAAGTGGAATATGTTTATTGCAAGGCATTGGCTTAGGCGGCCATAGGAGCTGGCTGTCAGGAAGGGCAGGCCACCAGAAAGGGCAGGCTGGAAACTCAGGCAGGAGCTGTGGGTACACTCCAAGACAGAATTTCTTCTTCCTCACATAAACCTCAGCTCTTTTAAGGTCTTTCAACTGATTGCATCAGATACACCCAGATTATCAAGGACAATCTCCTTCACATAAAGTGAACCGATTGTAGATGCTAATCACATGTACAAAATACTTTCACAGCAACACCTAGATTAGTTTGTACAGCTGGGTTTAGCCTAGCCAAATCAACACAAGAAACTTATTTTTTCCTGTTATAAAAGCAGTAATAGAAAAATAGGCAGAACAACAACAACAACAACAAAAGCCTAGAATGCTACACATACAACCACTGTTAACACTTTGCTGTGTTTTAAAGAGTGAGTGCCTTCTACTTTTGTTTTTCTAGCAATTAATTTATTTATAATAGCAAAAAAAATGGAAATAAGCCAAATGCTTAACAATAAGGAAATGGTTATGGGACTTATCGTATATGCATATGAAGCAAAATTATGCAGTCTTTAAAAGTTATAAATTATAAAAACTGTATCAACCTGAAAAAGCGTTTCAAGTGAAAAAAAGTATAGTACAAAATTATGTCCCCATAGTTGATTACAACTATGTAAAAATTGTATAATATGGTATTATGGTCTAGAAGGAAACATAAAAAGCAATTTAGCAGGGAGGGAGGGATGAATACATAGAGCACAGAGGATTTTTAGGGAAGTATGATACTGGAATGGTAGATACGTGTCATTCTACCTTTGTCAAAGCCCATTGAATGTACAACACCACTAGTGAACTAGGCAGTGTACTGTACGTGACTATGTAACCATGTGATGTAAACTATGGACTTCGGGTGATAATGACGTATCAATCTAGGTGTATCAAATGTAGCAGATGTACCACAGGTGGGTACATGTTGATCGTGGGGATGTTGTGCACGTGGGGGGCAGGGAGTAAATGGGAGCTCTCTGCTTCCTGATCAGGTTTGCTCTGAACCTAAAACTGCTGTAAAAAATAATGTCTATTAAAAAAAATCCAGCAAATGTCAGTGCCCCACCCACATTAACCCTCAGCACTTATCATTTTATGGTCCCTGAACAAGCCCCTAAGACTGCTGCCAACACCCAG
Source organism: Rhinolophus sinicus (assembly GCF_036562045.2). NCBI lineage: Eukaryota > Metazoa > Chordata > Mammalia > Chiroptera > Rhinolophidae > Rhinolophus > Rhinolophus sinicus. Next base: position 33,642,308 of record NC_133753.1, on the reverse strand, counting down.
ACTCTGCCTGAGGACATTCTCTGTCCTCCATAGCTCATTCTGCCTAAGTGAGGGACAAAATAAAATTCCTGGGGAATTAATATCCTGGGAGCAACCCTCAATCAATAACTGATGAAAGTGGCTGTGTATATACCTAGCATGTCAGGCAAAATGTCCTGGAGGGGCTGTTGCAGGTGTTTTGAACATTGGTTCCCCGAGCGTGCCATTAGATTCCACTCCAGTTGCCCACAGTGCTAACTTGCCCTGATTCACACTATACTACCTTTTTTCCTTCTCTGTCTCACTTTCCACTCCCCAACCAGCACTTTCCTCATCTCCTAAATAAACTACCTGCCTGTCATGTTTGGTTCTGGGGCATACATTCTCAACAGGGGAGGTATAGCCCCCACCAAGGGGTGAAACTTGGTTATTTGGGGGGCAAAAAATTCTTACTCTTTTTATGTATAAAGCACAGTACATTAACAAACTTACAGCATATCTGTGGTATTGAGAATCTATGGGGGGGATAATTAAGGAAAAAATGTCTAAAAAGTTTCCTTAGGCAGTTAATGTTCAAAAACAAAAGGGGCGGGGCTGAGAAACACGATGAACAGGGGAAACCCAAACCAATACAAATAAAAACAAAACATTTCAATTGTTAGAGTGACAGCTCAAATGTAAATTTTGACTTCTATTTTTTTAACCTCAGTTATGTGACCTGTAAAATAATAATAAAATAGTAATTTAAAAAACAGACACGGGCCTGGTCTATAAGGTTCTTCTGACCCAAAAATAAACACCTATTATCAACGTGATTGGGAAACCCTGACAACCTCAATCTCATTGCTGCTACTTAAAGCCCTAGCTACCGACTCACTTCCCCACCTCCACTCCATATCCTTTCATTCCCTTTTCCTGGCAGTCTGGGCAGTCTGGGCAGAAACTTTGGTTTAAGAACTAGAAGCAGAGTTTTTTCCTTTTTTTTTTTTTTTTTTTCAGAAAGGAAAGGAAAAAAAAAAATAGCTTAGCATACATAGAAACTCCATCTTTACGAGAGTAAGCTAAGTGGAAAGAGATGGTCAGGCATTCGGGGGAATGAAGTGTGAGAGAATGGAAGTTGTCAGAAGACCTTCCTAGCATGTGAGGAAGGAAGAGGACCTTGCCATGTGCAGGCTGGAGAGACAACATCCAGGATCCACCTGAATCCCGTGCAACTCACTTTCATCTCACCCACGTTTATGGCAAGGGCAAGAGATGAAAGCAGGTACTGGGGAAGCTCTGAGGTCAGGCTGTGTTTAGACTGGACTCCAGAGGGTAATGGCCAGCTATGGGAGTACTCAGTGTTATGCATAGAGATTACTCCAGCTGCAGAAAGCTGGAGAGTGTGAAGGGCAAGGGGGAGTTTCAGGAACCAATAAGATGGTTATAACCAGCCATGGGTTTTGGCAGCCAAAACAAAGAGATCAAGTCAGTTCTGCATCATTACTCACCAGCACAATGCCCTACATTCTTGAAAAGGGTCCAAGAAACATTTTCTTTTATAGTATTTATAAAAATGCTAGTCAAAGTGCTCTATTGTCATATCTCATTTTAAAATAAGGCAAGAGATTGGTTAACATAATTGTTCCAGGTTTGCTCCCAGGTTAGAAGGAGGCCCAGGGCTCTAATTCAGGGCAGACTGGATTTCAGGAGCCCAACTGGGTCCAGGGAGAGCAGGGCTGCCTGGGGGATGAGGGAGCTGGAGACAGAACTGTAAGACCTAGGAGCTGTTTGCACAAAGGCAGATTTTCATATGTCTGGGTGGCTTAGGTAGTAGCAAACTAGACAGATGCTCAAAGTTCCTTTCTTACGCCTGTGATTCAGTGAGCTTTATTATCTTATGTAAGTGCCCAAGATACTTTCTCCTTGTAAACCAGTCCTTAGTGAAGCTTGTAAAGCTTTTGTGGCACACAAGGTAAAATTCCACTCCTGCTCAAAGTGCACCATTTGTGAAGAGTGAGTCACAGTGATTTCCAGCTTGCCCAGCGAATGCTTTTGGATGTTAATGACCTAAACTTCTGCTTCCCACCCAAAGATGAGACTAAGGAGCTCAACTGAACATATAAGTTTTAATAATAAAAATACCTATCCTTCACACAAATTACATCATTTTATTCTCACAATCACCCTTTGAGGTGACTGTGAGGTTACTGGTGCCTCTTATAGATGGAAAAACTGGTGCTCCAGAAGGTCAAATAATTTGCTCCAAGTTCACATAGCTAGTAGATGGAATAGTTAGCTTAACTCCAGGGACTATACATTACACTTGCTTTCAAAGAGATAGAACAATAGTTTTATTAGAAATGTTACATCTGATCACTCATAAAGTTAGGTGGGTAAAGATAGCAAGAGATTTCCTTAGCAGGTACTTGAGATGGAAGAGTTCAGAAGATCAACACACAGCAGAAGACCATTTAGTATATTTAACTGTGATCCTCCAAAGTACCCTTTAGCTTAGTGAAGGGCCCCCTAAGTACCTGGACTTCTTCTCACTGCCAGGTGCTTGTAAAAAGCAGGTAGAACTCTGTGACTGATGCGTACTGAAAAACACCCTCATAAACATCCTCAGGTTACCTTCAAGTTTGTGGTTTATAAAGAATTATAGTGTCATAAAAAGAACTTCCTCCTCCTGCCAAAGCCTTTTCAATGTACACATCTTTGGTTTCAAATCTCAAAAGTTTCACCCACTCCTGCACTTTAGGTACCTTAGTAACTTCAAACCCTTTTTCTCTACTTGTTCCCAAGATGGCTGCCATTAAGTCCTTCCCTTCCTATGGGCTCGTGCCAGCCCCCACCAAGAGGTAGAGTCTATTCCTTCACTCTTCTTGAATACATGTGGGCCTTAGTGACTCGTATGACCAATAAAAAGCAGTGGAAATGACATTCTTTGACTTTCAAGTCCAGGTCAAAAGAAACTTTGCTGTCTCCTGAGTCTCTCGAAATAATTGCTCTTGAATATGAGTTGCCATGTAATGAGTGTGATTGTCCTGAGACTACCATTCTTTGAGAAGCCCTACTTACACTGAGAGGTCCTAGAGGAGAACAAGAGATGCCAAGAAACACCCAGGCGCCATAGGTGTGAGCGAAACAGCCATCTTGGAAATGGACCCTACAGTCCCAATCACTGCCACTGTCACCAAACCACCCAGCTGAGCCCTTCTCCAATTCGTGACCCACAAAACCATGGGGCAAAATAAAATGGTTGATTTAAGTCACTCAAGCTTGAAATAGTTTTTTATGTAACAAAAAGTTAAACTGAAACCAACATTTAAAAATTCTCAAGTCTCTCTTAGTTTAAGAAACAACTGATAAAAAACAAAAAAAACCCACTACATCCTCCTGTAGCTACTATCCAATCTTTTTCCTCTTGTTCATACCTAAGCTTCTTAAATGGTGCTCAACAGTTTAATCTACTTTCTCACCTCCCACTCACTCCTCCACCCACTTTAGCCAAGCTGCTATCCCCTTCGGAAATTGCAAACAATCCCAACTGCTTTGTTATTGCTGACACCCTTTTCTTGTTATCTTACTTGGCTTTCCTGCCATCTCTGCTGTTTGTCTACTTCCCCTTGGAAACACCCCCATCCCCTGGGCTTCTTTTTTGCCACTAATCCTTCCTTCTCAGCCTCCTTTTTCATCTGTTGGCATCTTAAATGAATTGGATTCCCTAAGATTCTGCCTTCAACTCTCTTCTGATGTTTCACGTGCTCCCTGATGGTCGTATCTGCCTTTACAGATGACATTGTGTTTATTAAACCCACAAGAGGGAATCAAAAGGTCAGAGTTGAATTAAACTTTAATATTTAAAGAACAGGTATATCACAATAGCCTGGAGGTGGAAGCAACCCGTATGTCCATGGATGAAAGAATGGGTAAAAAAATGTGATATATGTATGCATACAATGGAGTATTATTCAACCTTAAAAAGGAAGGAAATCATGTCACATGTGACAACATGGATGAAACTGCAAGTGAAATAAGCCAGTCACAAAAAACAAATACTGTATGATTCCACTTACATGCGGTATCTAAAGAAGTCATATTCATAGAAGTAGAAAGTAGAATGGGGTCTACCAGAAGCTGGGAGAAGGGGAAAGGGGAGTTGTAATTTAATGAGTATAGAATTCCAGTTTTGCAAGATGAAAAAGTTCTTGTAATTTATTAAACAACAATATCAACATATTTAACACTATGGAACTGTATACTTAAAAGTGGTTACAATGGCAAATTTTATGTTATGTGTTTTTTTACCACAAAAAAAGATAACTCTGCAAGATAGTAACCAGTCATATATCAATATTTTAAATAGTATTTATGTATCAGTTGTCAATAAATATCCATTTCTTCAAAGCCAGGGATAAAATTCTGTCCCACTACGGGATAGCCCGAAACCTTGGGTAGAGCAGCACCTTTGGTAAGCCTAGCATTTCCTCATTTGAAGAGGAACATCCTTCTTTACATACTTCATGAAGTTCATAGAATTACAGAGCTGGAAAGACTGAAAGATGATGTAGTTCTACTTGGTTGTGTCTCAGAAAGTCCATCGTTGTTGCCGAGTCCAAATGTTAGACCATGTGACTGAGGAAGGCTGGGTCCTACTGATTTCTTCCTGATTTGTCCACCAGCTCCTCCTTTTTTCTGTACTACATTATCTTTGCTGAAGGAATGGGTAGGGAAGGAAAGGAAAGAACAGAGGCAGAAAGACCCCTGAAAACAGTAAGAGCAAATTTGAAGGGTTGATGCTTCTAGAGAGAGGTTTCTCTCAAAAATAATCAGTTACCTTCTGAAAGTATGATAGAATGTTGTATAGCTGTGACATATTTACACCCAACTGACATTCCCTGGCACTAAGTGCATGGGATTATTGCTTTGTGTTCTTACTGTTAAGAGCAGGAAAACATGAAACAGGGAGTGTTCTGAAAAATTCTGTAAGTGTGTGTGTGTGTGTATGTGTGTGTGTGCATTTAGAAGATAACCAGACACTCAAAAGGTCCAAAGCAGTTCTCACCAGAACATTTTGATGCCACTATCCTAGGACTTTGGTAACCAACAGAGTAAAACAAAATTTGATGAGTGAAGAAAGAGTTAAGAGCATTACACAAACATTTATTGGCTATTCTATCCAAAAGCTTTTTTATGAACAGTAGCAGAGCACTATAGGAAGCTATGGAATTTTACCCCAAAGGTTTCAAGACTGCTGATTTGGATTCACTGTCTTTTAAGCAGCATGGGATTAAATCAAATCAACAAAGACATGGTTTGCAATGATCACAGATTAATGATCTCAGAATGTGAGTAGCTACCCATAAGGCATGTTGCAAATAACTATTATAAAACGGTGAGGCAAAGGTCAAGAACACGACCCAGGGGAGCGTATGGTTAGCTCTGGTCACCTCTACCTATAAAAGCTACACAATTGTTGCTCATCTCTTTCCTAACCCTTTCTTGTCTTAAAGTAAACACATCGCTGGTTCAACATCATCGGTTTTCTCTGCTTGCGAACAAGCAGAGGCTAAGATTTGTTCAATGCACCATAGTCTTACTTGCTGAAAGGCAGAGGACAACGTACATAGATTTTCCTGCCAACGCTGGGCTCACACTTCCTTTCTCATTTTTCTCATTAAGGTTAGGAATGAATCATTTGTACTTAGTTAAAGGGTTCTTTGCCAATACATCCGTGTAACTATCTCAAGTCAGAAACTGTTCCCAGACAGAAGGTTTGTGAATGCTAAGATATGTGAGCCCTTCTCCCACCCATGTAGCCAAGCTCCCTTTCTCTGGCTCACTTTTAGGAACCCTCTCATGGTTCCTTGCATGCATGTCAGATAAAAGTCTGGAAGTGATGAATGACATTATCACAATTTCTCAATTTTTCAAAGAAAAATATTCCTAAAAGACTTCATAGTCATTTGTCTCTTTTCATATGATTATGAATTGAAATACAATTTTGGACTCAATCTTTTTTGAAAATTATATATTAACAATACTGATATTAAGCATCTTTTATGTTTCAGGTACTAAGTGCTTTATATGCATTTTCTAATTAATCCTCACATTAAAGAAAAGATTTTACAGATGAGGAAACCTAAGACTTCAAGGAGCTTGTTCAAATCCACAAAGCCAGGGCTCAAAGCTAGGTCTGTCTGATGCTAAAGTCTATACTTTTAGCTACACAGTTAGAATGGTTCTGTACAGGTTGTAAGTGAAATTATATACACATAATGAATCTGGAAATTTTACTTAAACTTCAGCCAGTGTCTAATCTGACTGACACTGACAGATATTGATACTGACATGTATCTAAAATTTTTAAACATCTCTGCCAGTGGAATCAGGTGACTATTTCCTTCAATCCTTTGCATTTAACTCTACTCATGTGTCATATAACACACTCTGATGGTAAATTTTATGCATTGACTTGGCTGGGCCATCGTATCAGATCAAACATTATTCTGGATGTTCTGTGAGGGTGTTTTCAGATGAGATTAACATTTAAATCGGTGGGCTTTCAGTAAAGAAGATAGTCTTCCATAATATGGGTGGATCCCCTCCAATCGGTTGAAGGCCTGAATAAAACATAGAAACATAGGACTGGCCTAACCCAAGTCTTTAGACTTGAATTTCAGACTTTGGACCTGCAGCCTCCTTAATCACATGAACCAATTTTTAAAAATTTCTCTCCCCCACCCTCTCTCTCTCTCACACACACATCCCATTGCTTCTGTTTCTTTGGAGAACCCTGGCTAATAGACCCCCTATACACTACAAGTTATAAAACATACCTGGAAAAAAAAAGCCATGGCCAATATGAGAAATAGTCTTACTATTGGAAAGCCTCAAAACCAATTGTTTGGAGCTTATTAAAAATACACTTTCTGAATTAGACTCTCCAGAAATAGAAACTAAGTATATATATTTTTATTAACCTCATACTGATTGTGACTTCAATTGCTGATTAAAATATAACTGCATTATAAGAAACTAGAAACAGAACGTATTCATCAGATTAGGCAAGGCTGTGCTGTGGTAACAAACAACCCAGAAATCTCAGTGTTCATGCTATGTGACCAACGCCAGTTGACAGAAGAGTCTTCTGCTCATGATAGTTGTCCTTCACTCAGTGTAGTAGTCAGAATTCTGGTGGCAAACAGATGATATAGTCAAATAATAAATTATGGAGAGATTAATAAAACGGCTATTTAAAAACATGAGGGCACAGTTGAGGGAAGTCAACAAAAGATGGTACAGTACCCCAGGTACAGCAATTACCAGGACCCAGAGAGAGCAGATGCCACCCAACAAGAGATAAAGCTCTTTGGTGAGGAATGCAACCAGCCATGGAGAACTGGAAAGGAGGGAGTGAGAGACTAAATGTCTCAATATAACCCTCCTTCGGCCCCCTGAACTCTGGCCAGTATATCTCAGTATTTGAACTGAATCAGAAGACAGAGGACAAAGGGATCTGTTGCTATAGTCCATCAAAGGCAGTGTCCTAGGGCACAGACCATCAAGGATAGGGTGGACTCTGGACAAAATACCTAGTACACTCCGGAACTCAGGCTGGCACCACCTGGAACATTGCCAGTCAACATGGTAGAAGGAAAGACAACAAGGCAAAACATAAACTGACTTTTAAAGCTTCTACCCAGAAGTGATGTGGCCACTTAGGCTTACATTTCATTGAGCAAACCTAACTTCAAAGGATGGAAGGATATAATCTTTCTCCAGAGAGTAGAGTAAATATTGGTGACAGTAAACAATCCACCAAGTGAATGACTGGGAGCCAGGGGAGGGAAGACTTATTTTTCACTACATATCTATCTTTTCTTATCTTTTGAATTTAGCACATATAAATATGGTACCTACATAAAACAATAAATAATAGTAACAATATTAAAATGAAATTATGGTGAAAAACAGATAACTATAGTCAACATTACTCCTTCTTTAGGCTGCCCAGCATCTGAACCACTCATCTTATAAAGAAGAGTTAACCTCCCACTGTAGAAACTGAATATTCCAAATACTCACTTTTCCTCCTGCCTCTATTTCTGCCAAGACATTGGCACATGACCAGGGTTCTGCCAATAAGGTGCAGTTGCCCCAGACACTAAATTGGAAACTAGAGATATAAAAAGAGGCTGAACCAAATCCTTATTGGCAATGGGTGGTGGCAGATATGGCAGCTACATCCAACTTCCAGAATCAGCAGGGAAAGCAGAAACACCCACATCCAGTTCTGATGATTCTGGGTGTGCCGTCAGTAACGTCTACCACCCAGGAGCAGCTGCAGGGTTTGTTCATAGAACTAGTTCCATGACATGATTTTCAGTATCATTTCTGATGTTTATTCTCTAAACCAAATTCTTACCCCTTCTGGAAAGTTTAGGAACCATCCAATTTCCTTTTATTAAATTCCATTTTCTGCTTAAATTAGCCAGAGTTTGGTATCTGTTGTTTGCAGCTAAGAACCCTGACTGATACATTGCCTAGCTTTATGGCCTGTTATTACAAGAAAGAATAATTACAAGACCTAGCTGGGGCAGTCTTTAACTTTCAATTAAAACAAAATTGAGGAATTGGATAAATACGTAAATAGCGGCTTCACCTTTTTTTAGCAATTCCACATGTATAAAGCTTTTCTGAGCTAGTTGCTTGTCATTGCCCAGAGCAAGAGGTGCAAGGTCAACATGGATTTTAAGCTATTTAAAGTGCCTGACAATTAAAGTGACCTTGACAATGATTTCTATCTTAGGATTTTCTTAGGGTTTTGTCTTAATTAAATAAGATATTCTGAAAGTGAGGCCACCAGGTAAAGTAGAGAAAAGCTGAATTGAAGTCAGGAAAAGTTGAACTGAAGTCTGGTTTGGGTCTGTATCTGACAGAGTTACTAGGTCTCTGTTTTCTCATATTAATCAGATGATTGCTGAGATTCCTTCATCTCTGATACACTATACTTCTAAATTGTTAAAACCCAGAGTGAACTCTGTTCCAAATTGGTCAAAGCAGTTTCAAATGGCACCAGCCAGCTAAAGCCTGACTGAATTACCCTCTATTTATCTTCTCTGTACTTAAGACTCCAGCTAAAATGCAGTGTAGAGATACTGCTGTACAACCAGGAAATGAGGTCATCTGTTGTCTTCTGTTTACTCTGACCAGTAAATTTATCTACAAGCCACAAACTTTCTCCTACTGCTTTACATTTTCTTAAGCTCAGAAGCTAAGACTCTAGTGATCAGAGCTGCATAAGAGACAATTCATCCACCAAGAAGATTGACTAATTATGCTTCTGTCTGCTTTAATCATAATTGCAAAACTTAGAAGCAGATGTCCTTCACTAGGTGAATGAATAAACTGTGGTACATCCAGACAATGGAATATTATTCAGCACTAAAAAAAAATGAGCAATCAAGCCATGAAAAGATATGGAGGAACCGTAAATGCATATTAGTAGGTGGAAGAAGCCAATCTGAAAAGGTTACATACTGTATGATTTCACTTATATGATATTATAGAGAAGGCAAAATTATAGGCAGTGAAAAGATCAGTAGTTGCCAGGGGTGGGGCTAGGGGAGGATGAATAGGAGGAGTACAGAAGATTTTTAGAGCAGAAATATCCTTGTATGATACGATAATAATGGACATATGTCAGCACACATTTGTGCAAACCCATAGAATGTACTACATCAAGAGTAAACTCAAATGTAAACTATGGACTTTGGGTGATGATGTGTTCAAGTGTAACAAATGTAACATTTGTGGGCAACGTTGATAATGGTGGAGGCTGTGCATGTGGGGACACAGGATGTATGGGAAATCTGCATCTTCTGCTCAATATTGCTGTGAGCCCAAAACTGTTCTTAAAAATAAAGTCTATTAAAAACAAACAAACGAGATAAAAAAGAGACTCATCAACCAAAAAGATTAGCTGATTATGTTTGTTCTCTAGCTGATTGATATGAAGGTTACCTACCATTCTACTTAGTGATGGGTAGACAGAGGAAAAGATGCATTTTGAGGCTGAACAGGCACATACAAACGATTCCTAAGTACCAGAGAAAAAAATACAGTGCCTAACTTAAGTAGAAAATCTATGCTCTCATTCAGTTAATCTTATCTCTCCAACCTCTGCCTTATTTTTTTAATGAAATATATAATTTCTCTGATAGAAATCTTGGAAGGAATTCAAAATTGAATCTCCTCCTAGCTAATTTAATTTCAGTGCTTTGTGGAAACTTTTAATCACATTTCCACCACCACCCCACCAATTGTACACAGCTGTGGAATAGTGAGGCTTTATTCAGAGTTCAAAACAATTTCTCTTTCTTGTTGCTGACTCAGATTTCTAAAAATTACAGTCTGTGGTTGAGCCTAACCATGAAGAGAAATTCAAATTTGGAGAAAACCACCTTCCTTGCCAAAGAGATGTTGTTGTTCAATGATGAATTGGGCAAAGGTTATCTTCCATGTTCCAACTTCTTTATTAATTTCTTTTCCCTGAATCCTTAGGTAATTCTTGCCATCTCTCCATTCATCAAAATATGTTTTCAGAAAAGGATTAGACAAACATATTTACATTCAGTTGAAAAGTAGTTTCGGACCTACCTCTATACACTCTTCAACCCATTGTCATCTGGCTCCCATGCCAATCCCTAGCTCAGCCTTCACAGAAATGTCTCTTACTGAAGTCACCAATAAGCTCCTAATTGCCTAATCCACTGGACACTCCTCAGTCTTATTCTTATTAAACTCCTGTAGGAGAAAGAGACTGAAAGTTGCTATTTTCCCATCCTCCTTGCTAACAGAAATCCTTTCATTTATTTTTTCAGTCCTCAAGGATGAGCCATGATTGATCTAAGCTAGTCATGGCAACCCCATTCACTTTGCCAGTGATTAATCTAAGAGTGGGAATGAGCCTTGGTCAATGAGACCTAAGGGGAAGTGTGATGGGTCTCCCGGGGAAGATTTTCCTCCTTGAAAGAGAATGAAGCACACAAAGAAAAAGCATTGTCTCCATTCCCTTAACTTTCTGCTTGGGATGATCTCTGTTGATTGGCGTGTCCAGCCTGTGATGGTCCCGGAAACCTTTTTGACACACTGACTGATGGCGGCAGAGCAGAAGGATAGAGCATGCTTGGGTCCTCCATAACATTGCTGGGTCACAAAACCCAACCAGAGACCACTTACCTCAGACTTTTTGATAAGTCATTTGTAACGACATATCACTTTTATTCTATTACTGGCAGCCAAATATATCCTAATTAATATACCCTCTCTCTGTAGCATTTGATATTGTAGATCACCTTTCTCTTAAAAAATCTTTTCTCCATGATCCCAGTCAGCTCTGGTTCTCATCCATGTACTCCTCTTTCTTCACCTGTCCCTCAAATACGTGTTTCCCATAAGATTAAACTTCCAACCTCTTCTCTGCTTACCCCATGCAGGAGAGCTCCTGCAGGACCACTGCTTTAATTACCACCGGTGCTCAGACTTCTGTCCCAGGCTCTCTCTCAAGATATTTAAACCCAAAATAAATAATTTCCTTTGCAGACATGCAAAGCCTCTGCTAGCAGTTGATGCAACAGTTTCTACCTAGTCACCCAAGACAAAAACATGGGTGTCATTCTAATCTTTCTTCCTCAATTATTCATACTCTCTCCTATTTTCATCACAGTGCATTGGTTACAAAGTCATGCTCAGTTTAGCTCACCTCCTAAATATTTTTAGAATTCTTCCATTCTCTCTACGCTCACTGCCACCTCATTAGTTCATAATTTCTCATCTCTTGTTCAAACCATTGCAAGGCCCTCTTAACTAACTCATTCTCTAGTCTTGCCTCCATTCAATTCTCTGCATTGTCTCCAGGATGATTTTTCTGTAGGTCAAAGATTAATCTTTCATTGACTCCTTGGAGTCCTCTTCTAGTTTCATATCTTCTGGATATGAACTGATGAAGGGCTCGTTTTTTCTTGCAAAATCTAATTTCTACACTCACATCTACTTTATCCATCTGGTTCACCCTCATTTATTTTCAGTTCAGCTGTTGTTTCAGTTGTGAAGAGTCTTTCTCAATCCTCACCACTCTACTTCCCTTCTTACATCCTCTAAGAAAGAGTTAGATATTCCCCCATAGTATCTTGTGATACCTCTACATAGCACGTATCAACCAACTCTGGAGTCCTTGACTACTTTGTCCAATTTCCATTAGATTTTGAACACCTTGAGGACAAGCAGTGTCTTGTTCATGTTTGATACTCCAATGTTTAACAAACTACTAACAGACAGTAACAGTACATGTTTAATAAGGAAAAATTAACCAAATGAATGATGTTCTAACTGTCAGGCCATTTGCATTTTATATGAAAAAAGAAGAAACAACAAACCACTAAGCTATATAAAGGAATTTCTAACTATTTGATGTACCATCTCAGCGTCCAGTGGGGAGGCACTTTCCAGAGGCTGGTCAATCATAGTGCATGAACATCTAATAATCTGCAATTACATCCCTGTCTTGCCTGTTGGGTAAATTTTATTCTAGAAACTGTCAGAAAATTTTGCCTTTCAACAGGTATTATATTTCAAAGTCTAAAAATTAATTATAGCCTTTTGTGAACATACTATAGTGTTTTTGATGTGGTAATAATTCCTTTAAGAAACTTGTGTAAAATGCATAGTCCTTTTAAAAAGCGGAATTAAGAAATTTTATGGAATGCATCTGCAATATGTAGAGACAAGAGGGATGACTTTAATCAGACCATATACTCAAGATCTGGTTGTAAGTAACTACCCATGATTGTTAGACTGTGTGTACACATTGTGTTTAACATAATGTGAACAGATTCAGTCATTTTTAAAATGTGGTCACCATTGATTGTACTGGATCTTCTCCACTTACCTGATGTAGATCTATTCTTTACCCTCCTCTTCCCTACTCTGTTTCCCAAAGAGGCTGACCTCTGTGGACTGCATCAATTCAACCCCTGGGCTCTCTGATTTCTGGTTGGGTGTGGCCAATGAACATCACCAGCAAAAGATCAGAAGGAGGTTAAGAGAGACAGAAATTGCTTCCACCCTGCCAGGTCACGGCCTGACAATGGCTGCATTCCTCAACCAAATATCATAGCTCCTGTGGATGTACTTTTCTAGATTCCTGTAACCTTCCCCTTCTCTTGCCTCTTAGGCCTACAGTTCACATCCCCTGTCGGTTTCCCTCAACACTGCCTTAACACTCGTACATATTCCCTTCATTAAACTCTCCTCATCATCCAGTTTGAATGCCACCTGTTTCCTGCTAGGACCCTCGCCATACACATGAGCAGGATGTCTAAGGAGATGATCAGAAGGAGTAACCTATTTATACCACCACCCACAACTCACACCTTTGTATGCTCAAACTGTATCCACCTATGGGAACAAAAGGGTCTCAATAATAGTAATAGAACACTATTTTAGAGTGGTCATCTGCAGAATTTTGATTTGCTGTCTGTTGCTGTAGTTCCAACATAACGGTTCTCAATCACCTAGGAAGGAGGCACTCATTTGCTTCAGAACTAAGACACCTCCCACAATTGAGCTGGATAAAAGGGCCCCCCTGGAGCAGCTACCAATCTATAAGGCACATTAAAACATTATTAGGCTAATAAAATATCACAGGAAATGTAACAAGACAGAGAAAACAATATTACTCAGAAATCCTTTTAGGAAGAGTATGTACGGTATGCGATTGGTAAATCTATTTCCATGAGTTGTTTCAGGTGGACTGGAGGGAGGAATAAAAGAGGATGAGACACCCTCCCCCCTCCAAGAGCCATGCTGTGGTAACAACAGGTAGTTGGTCAATACATCAGCTTCTAAGGAGAGTGGGATGGGTTAACTTGAAGCATTACTCTTAACTTGAATTTTTATTGTTGCCCTCTCTCCCTAGGAGTTAACCAAGCATATAATGATGAGACAAGTAAAGAGTTAACAGGAGCAGTCTTGTGAGCTGGCAGGAATGCGCTTAAAAATTAGCTTAAAAACTAACCACTTGGCTCTGAATCCCCTGACTAGCACTGCGCCTGCAAGCTGAAAAGCACCTTATATCCATCATAGGTGGGAACAGAACAGTTCCCAATCGCAATAGCAACCTTCTGCAAGCTAACAAATGTTTTTGTTACCAGGAGAAAAACATTTCCCAGGAAAAGACAATTGTAACAGGAGTCCACCCCCAATCCCCCCCCACACACACACACACACAAGCTAACAAGCACCCTACATCCTGCACGGAAAAATATAAAACCCCAACACTCCTTCTGATTATCGCAGCTGTCCCTATCGGACTCTACCCTGGCAAAACACCTTTTGCCAGTTCTCTCTCTCTCTCTCTCTCTCTCTCTCTCTCTCTCTCTCTCTCTCTCTGCCTGACTTTAAATAAATCTTTTCTTGCTGTCCTACTTTGTAGAGTCTCATGAATTTTTTTACCTTCTGCAAACGACCAGGGGTTAATTCTACACCAGGACATATAAGAGGCTGAATAGAGGACAAACTTTATCACATTTAAATCCATATCTCCATCCCCTGTCCTTGGGCCATGACCCATTGTTCTTGAACCAACCATCTTGATTCTCTTACCTTAAGGCTAATTTCTTCCCAGGAAGCTGCTGGGCCTTTCTTGCAAATAGACTCTAACTGAATTGCCTGTCAGCTCTCCAGAATGGTATAAGCAAAAATGTAAGGCATAGGGTGCAGTGCTCAATAAAATAATCAAGCTGGGGGATAAAGTATGAATATAGTTATCTCTCAGAGGAAGGTAACTTCACTGAGCCATGAATCTCTGTCTGTCATTCAGTAAATAAAGCTTCCTTGTTGGTCTTTTGATGTATGTATCCCACATTGGAACTAGAAGACTCTGCTTCTTTATCAAGGTTAGGGGTTGGACTTAGACAACATTGTTAATAGAGTATACTTGACAATGATAGCCTGTCACTGAAGATGCCGGTACACTCCTACTTTTCCCTATTGTCATAACTCATCAGATGCCTTTCTCTCATAATCCAATACAGAAATGATCAACCTGGGCTCCCTCTAAACAGTGGGCACCATTGGTGGTTTGAGGTGTTTTACCACTAAAATTGAATTATATCAACCTTACCTAATTCACATACACACACACACACACACACACACACACACACACACACACAAATCAATGTATAATCTTCTTTCTATTTGAAGTTTTATGTTCTTGTATTTTTCTTATACTTTTGCTCCACCTCATCAATGACAAAATGATGGCATGATGCTTAAAGAACATGGGCTCTGGAGTCAGATAGCCTGGGTATGAGTCTCACATTTACTTGCTGCGTCACTATGGGCCAGTTACTTAATTTCTCCATTCCATTTTCTCATCTGCAAAATGAGGGTAATACTAGTTCTTGTCTCATGGGGCTGTTGTAAATTGCTTATTAATTTCTATAGTAATATTCATGGAAAAACTTGTAGATAGCTCATTTTTATTTTACCAGTTTTTGACATGGACAGTTTATATTTACCTTCTATTAAACCTGGAAGAATAAGCATAAATTAGACAATTACTCTAAGCAACATCCTGTTTGACCTAACTTCAAGCTAAGAGCTATAAAATATTTATTAAGGGAGTATCAGTTGCCATGTTTGTCAAACATTTCTTATGCACTCCCCATATCCTCTTGACCTCAACCATCTCCCTGGTCCATGGACACTTGTTCTGCTTCAGCCACTTCTGTGGTACAAGCTTTATTGTTGTCTATGTAGCCAAATTTAATCATAACTAATGCAGAAGTTGACAAAATTTTTGGCTGCCTGTCTATCCATTTATATTGTATACCATAAAGTCACATACATTTTTAAGGTATAGTTATTAACATTTACTATTGATGAAATGAGTACACTTTGGAGCTATAGTCCTTACTTAAGCATGACTTGGAAGTCAGGAGGAAACGTGAGCATACTTATTCCAAGAATCAAAATTAGTTAATATTGCTACACATATTGCAGAACAGCTGCTGTCACATAAAATTAATTCCATCTTTTCAGTCAAGGCTCATTTCTCCCCAGGCAATATGCTATTTACTTCGTGTAAATATATTCATTTTTCCCTCAAGACATGGTAAAGGAAAGAATGTATTAATTTACCAAGGTGAACTCTGAAGTGTTGAACAAAATCTATACCCATAATTATTATTTTTAAGGCCAGTAGCCAGGAAGACCATATTGGTAAAGACATGAAAATAAGCTCATTAACAAAACAACTCATATTTATTCCTGATCATTGGCCAACTTGGCAAATGATTAAAAGTTATTTTTATGATCACCTCTAATAGTTGTTGTATCAGAGAAACATGTATGTATAATTTTTATAAACTTTCTATTTATAATAATACCCACTTACAATATCAATGAAGTTATATTTCAGCCTTATAAATAATGCCCATGTTGTCAAAAACAAAATAAAAACATTATGACTCTTGGATAATGAGAATTCTTTTTAAAGAGCAACCAAACAGAATTTATAAATGTAAATGTCTACTCAAATGTATTTCATATGTATACCTTTTTCCATTTCAATATGGTTAATATAAATCATCATATTTAAAAATACATGACCAACTCAAGAAATAAGAGTCACCAGGCACTTGAACTAAATGACTTGCTCAAGCTTGGCAATGAATCTAATCTGGAGTTTTTTTAGTAGCTTTGACAAAAATAGAAACATATTGAGCTATATTGTACTTTTGTCTAATTAAAGGAAGATTCAAGTTAAATATAAAAAAAATTTAACCTAAATTTAAGGATTAATTAATGTATGGTCCTTAGACAATGGGACACAATGTCTTCAACAACAATTTTATAAAATTATGAAAATGTTCTCGAAAACTTCCATGTAGTGATCCTCTATAACGCCTGATGATATAAAATTAAATTGTAACTCAGTGATGGCATTTTATTGGAAAACTTATGTGAAATTGTTTAAGAAATTTATTTTTTTGATGATTTAATTTGGTGGTTCCACCAAAATAGAAGTACATGTATGCTTGCAAGTATAATATATTGCCACAAAACTTCCACAGATATGAATAATTAATTCCTTCTGCATCCCTTTCGTCTCTTTCTCTTCCATTCAAGAGAGAACAACTGGATGCAAATTAAGGGGAAATATGGGTATAATCTTAATACTGTTTCATTTAGAAAAAAAGGTAAATCATTGGCAAAATTCAGCTCTAATTGTATTAATATTGAATTACTTGTAACATAAGCTCTTTTCCAAACTGTTCCTTCTCCTTTCTTCCATTCCCATGATCACACTTCCCATGATAGTGAATTGTTTAAAAAGTCTGTGTTGAATTTTTCATTGATGAACATGTACTAAATAGAATTATTTACTGTCTATTAATGAGATTCAAGATGTATTGACAATTTAATTTCTTAGTACATATAACCCTTATGTTTTCTCATAAAAGGAAACAGAAAGTATTACCTCCAAGAAACTCCATACCTTGACTGTGGTCTTGCCTTAATTTACTTGATCCTCTATTTACAGTGGAGTTAATAACAGATAACAACTTTGTAGAATTCTCTACTTGAATTTCATAGGAGTTCAGAGTAGTCTACACAAAGAGTAGTCTAGTAATAGCCCCCACTTCCCAAAAACTAGGACTGGAGAGAATGACTCAAGAAAAACTACAATTTACCTACATCAGAAACTAAAATATTATTCAACAATTTTTTAGTATCACAAACTGAAAATTCCTAAATCCATTGCTTTTCCTTGTTTTTGAATTATCCCAGTGGTGTCAAATATGAATCAGCCTGACTTCATGTTAGACTTGGAAGGCCTAGGAGTGAATAACATCCTTTTCTTAAGTAGAATAGTAAATAACAGAAATATGATTCCTACACAAGTATTTAAACTGTATATAAATATAATTTTGTATTTAAACATTAAATGCCTTCTGTATACAGCATGTTTCATTAAATAAGGTCACTAATAACGAGGTCCTGGAATGCCTTTCAAGTTATATAATTCTGAGAGTTTCCCAGAGGTCATGTAGGCATGTATACACACTGTGGCTGAGAAGCTACTCCAACTTAACACAGGGAGAGAACCTGGAAGAAGAACTAGGTAATGTCCTTTGGATTGTCCCTTTTGAATATCAGATATCGCAAGGGAAACCTTAGAAAATGTCAAAGAACATTTTCTGACACTGGAAACTATGGAGACACTATTTTTGACTACAGGGAGATTTACCCAGCCACTTGAGAAAGAAAGAATAAGGGAAGAAGAGTTGTCATTCAGAGCTGGCCAGAAAGTCATTCCTCTTCAATGTTGGTGCAAGCTATGAGGGTATCTGGCAGTTAGGCTAATATTGTCAAAAAAAAACACCTTTCAATCTATCCATGACTACATGACAGGTACTTGGTGGACCCTGCAGAGTTCTGGGCCAACATGGAAAATATGATTTTGATACAAGAAAATATTAAAAATAGGTATTAATAATTGATTGCCTTGATTATGAAGCAAGTTCACTAAGTCTTCTGGACACTACCTAATTTTCCATAATATTTCTCCTTGATAGTTTAGGCAGGTAGAGTAGAAGAAAAATATAGCAAAAATGAACAAGCTCAATGAAGCCAGTACCTAGTATCTAGTTCATGATCACATCAAAGGAACTCAATGGTTACTGATGGAAGGAAAGAGCAAATGAAATAATAATCTGTTTGATGGAGGTGCTTCCTATTTCAACCAACTGAGGAAGACTGTCTAACAATTGAGAGATTTCAGTTTTGGTATTCTTCAGCCATATTGCTCTTTCTTTCTGGAAATTATTAGACAGTAGGCTCATTTGCTTCCGTTTTGAAAAAATAAAACCAGTTCTCAGGAGAAATTTGTCTTCCTTTTTGATCTACCTGAAGGCATACGTCCTATTCATCTGCATAAAGATAACAAGTTAATTTGAATATACATTAGAAAAAAAGAGATAAGGATAAGCCTTCTAGTCTTATCTCCAATTCACCCCTAGGGTCTGGGTACACCGAAGGAAGGGTCAGGTGTCCTGTCATAGACTAATCAAAGTTTTATTCAAGTCTAATAAACTCAACCATTATGAAGCTGCTGTAGATTCTTTATCACCATTTTAAGGTTCAAACAAACATCCTGAGCTTCCAAAGACATTTAGAACAGCTTGAGGGAGTTAGAACCACCAGACTGCTGTGTAGAGAAAACTCCAGCTTCCCACTCCATGTTGTCCCTAAGGGGTCATGACTGAGAACAACAATATTCTCTTCCACTGCCTTAGAAGACTGGACTCTAATTTCTGAGAAATATGGTACATAGACATGGGTCATTACTTAAGACTTTATAGAAATAGGTAGGTGCATATCTTAACCAACTCAAATTCCCATCATTCGCAAACATTCATTTGTACTCTTCTCCCAAAAAGGATTTGAGTTTGCTTTTATGTCCTCATTGGTAACTACAGTATTGTTTGTTTGTTTATTAATTTGCTTTATGATCCAATAATTTCTAGTTAATTTCTAAGGGCAACTGCCAGGTCAAAGGTGAAAAATAAAGTCAGAATCTTTAGCATGCACAAGATGAAGTTATGAGATGGGGTGTGAAAAAAAAAATCAAGAGAAAACAGGCAGATGTTCTATAGAGAAAATGGAACAGATGATAGAGTTAAGAAACTGAGATCAGGCAAGCCCTGAGATGAAGAAAAAGAATCTTTCTACAGGGCATGACTTTCTCGCTGTAATTCATTTTTTTAAATTCCCCTGAATCCCTTTAATCAACGCTCTTTTCATTCAGAGTCTCAGTGAGTCTGTGTTCCTAAACCAAGAAGATCCCTGTTCATTACACCTTTTAGTGTAACCCCATTGTAGGTGAGTGTATCAGGAAGAGCCCCAACCAAACAGATGGCACACTCAACTTGAAGATTTACAAAGGTGTGGGAAGGATTAGTAGAGCCACAGGGGATGGTACAGAAACCCAAGGTTACTAACTGCAGAGCACTTACCACACCTGTGCCCAAAAGAGCAGAGTGAGGGAACAGTTACTGGAACTCAGAGGAGAGACCTACACAGGGAGGGAGTCGGGAATATATCCTGACCTCACTTCCCTGCCTCCAGTGTCCGACAAGGCTCCCCAGTGACTGAGCCCAACCTGAAGCCAGAGTGCAAGAAAGCCTATCAATGTTACATAGACAGCTCACTGTCCCAGGGTGGGGGAGTCTGCTTCATTTGCATTCATACATTTCTGACTGCAACTTCCTAACAAAGCAGTGAAATCTCCTGCACTCACAGGGGAGAAAGTATTTTCTTTCTGAAAGGTGAGGTAACAGGCCCTGCCTAATCAAACCCAAATATACCCGACTTCCTACAGCGTCCACCTGGCTGAGGAAGGCAGGGGCAGCATCTCGGGTGAGTCAGCCTGGAGGGAGAAGCCTTACCAACAAAGGGAGCAGTGGGCAGTAATGAGAAGTGGCAGCCAAGTGTGAAAGTCTGCCACTGGCCAGCGGCAACTGCAAACAAGACCAAAAATAGCTCAGGCAGAACCCCAGCTTCAGGACAGACATAGAAACAGTGCTATTACCAAGAGGCTTCCTTTTAAGCTATTGAGAGAACTTATAGAGTGATATTGTTGGTTATTTTTATTCCCAGCTTCCATTCCCAAAGGAACCCTGAGCCATGATACCCTTCAGTGTTTCTGGAGAAAATGAGACTATTCTGGTAGGGCTGAGAAAGCAACACGAAAGGACAGAGGCAGATCACATCTTACAAGGACCAGGGTCCAGGACAAATCTACATGTGAAACATGAAGAGGAAATGTTGTCTCACTCTCAAAACTACTTTTAGTTATTTTGTGGCGAATAAAAGTATCTCTTTTTCAATTTATCACTGAGTCTTTGTGAAGTAAAGCAGTTTTCATATTGATTCTGTGAAACCCAGTGTGGCTGCCTAATAAATGAATGTCCTAAGGAATAAATGCATTTTCTTCACTATCTCTACCAATCTCTCAGAAATGCTCCTTTAAAATCATGAAAAATTCCATTAAATATTGATATGTGTGCTATTTTCATCACAAAAGAAATATTATAAGCCTCAAACATGGTTACCGATTCAAGAGCGTGAATTCTGAATCAATGTAATTCAATAGACTGGTACTGCGTTTCTTCTATGTGGTAGATACTCAGAATACTAAAATGCATTTTAAATGGCCTGGTCTTCAAGAAAATGGATGCCTAAACAAAAGATTATAGTATAGTATAATAAGTAAAATAAGATTTTATATTTTATAAAAAGTAAGGTCACTGCAAAAGACAGGGAATGAGACTTTTGTGGGCAAAAAGGCTTCCTAGAGTAAATGGCATATGAACTTGGCTTTACAGACGAATAGGAGTTAGGAGGTGGTGGCTAAGTGTGAATGGGCATTCCAAGCAAAGGGAACAGTGTGCGAGGGCAGAGAGGCCTGAACAAGCAAGTTGTGTTCTAGGAGCAAGTTGTGTCTTAGAAACTAGAAGCGAGTTGGCACTGCTGAAGCATAACACGCTCGGAGGGAGAAGTGTGGAGAGGAAGGCTGACGCCAGGTGACACCAGGCAGTCAACAGAGTGTGATGGGCAGGGGTGTGTTCCAAGTAATCTAACGGGCATGCAGCAGTTTGAAAGTAGTTTTTCTTCTGCTTTTGTTTTAATAATTAAATGAGAGTGTCTATCCCTATAAAAGTCTTATCTCATTCAGTTCCATTCTGATGTGAATTCTGGAGTGGGAGGGAAAGAGGCATTAACTCCATTGAGCATCACCCATGTACCCCCAGGGGAGTATGTCATTCAAGTGAACACTGCCTTTGGCAAAGAAAGAAGTGCTGCTACAGGCCGACAGAAAGACAACAAAGGGATTGAAGCTGGAGTGTGAGACGGTCCCATTTGCATTTAGCAAGGTCCGCCTGACAGCTTTGTGAAGAGTGGTTTGTGTTGGATGGTGGGAGGCATAACGTATTCGTTTCCTAAGGCTGCTATAACAAATACCACACACTGGTGGCTTAAAACAACAGAAATTCATTTTCTCAAAGTTCTGGAGGCGAAAAGTCCAAAATCAAGGCGTCAGCAGGGCCACAGGCCCTTGAGGCTCTCTGGGAGAATCTTTCCTTGCCTCTTCCAGCCGCAGGTGGCTGTCGTGCCTCTGTCTGCCCATCTCCTGCTCTTCTGTACATTTGTCTTTCCTCTTTTGTCTCTTGTAAGGGCACTTGTTATTGCATTTAGGATCCACCTGGGAAATCCAGGATGATCTTATCTCAAGATTAGTAACTTAATTACACCTGCAAGGACTCTTTTTCCAAATAAGATAACATTCATAGTTACCAAGGATTTAGACATAGCCATATCCTTTGGGGAGTCATCATTCAACCCACTGCACAGAAAATTCATATTTCTCAGCCTACAGTCAGCAGACCAGCTGCATTAGGACTTCCTGGAATGCTGCACTCTGTCATTTGTACACTGTTACCCTGGAGATACAGACCTAGCTGGGAGATGCCAGGGAGCATGAGGATGACCTTGTGATACGGGTGTGGGAACTAGAACTGGAGTGGTTAAGACTAAGTGGTGAGCTGAAGTGGAGGTGAGGAGGATGCAAGTGAACAGAATGACTCCCAGATGTCCTCATGGGGCCCCTGAAAGATGGAAATAGAGGGAAAGAAAATAGAATCCCAGAAGTCTCCAGGCTTAGACGGATTAGGGAGAGCATTTTGTCCAGTCCTTACGTGTAATTCAGAATCTCCCTTTTTTGCTATCCTTAACAAAGGATCATGCAGCTTCTAGTTAAACCATTTACTTTGCAGTGTCTGGTTTCACTGTTGTCTGTTTCCTTCACTAGCTTGTAAACTAAATGAGGGGAAAGGCCATGTTTGTTGGGTTCCCTGTTGTTTCCCCAGCACCTAAAGGAATGTCTGATATATCAAAAGTGCTCAATATATATTTTTGAATGAGTAGATGAATATTCGAATAAGCAACTCCAGTGACAGGAAGATGTGACTACTCACTAAGAATTAGAGTGATCAAGAGTTATTACAATGGTTACTCTTCCATTTGGGGCAGCTGTAACTGTAAATTCCTCTTTATACGGTCACTTACTTTGTTCCCTAGATTGAATCTAAGTCTTCTTCTACATGAAAATTTCTTTCAAATACTTTGAAGAGAACTATTGTGTCTCCTGAGTCTCTTCCTCCCACACTAAATATTTTCATTTTCTTTAACCACATGGCCTGTTTCAGGCCTGTTCAGAACTCTTCCATGGTTCTAGTTGCTCTCTTTTCATTCAGTCAACAACTACTTCTGAGTGTCCACTGCATGCTCTGCTCCAGGGCTATGCATTCGGTAGGTAACACAACAGCCATGCACTCACCTTCCAGTTTGTCAGTGTTCTCTCTGAAATTACTAAAGATGGCAATCCCCGGAACTAAGAGCAGCAGACACCCCTTCCTTTGTACTGGGTATGAGCTTTTTACTATTATATCTAAATAAGAAGTTATTATTTTCTTTTACTTGTTTTTTTATAGTACTGGACATGGTGTTTCTTATTGTTTGTACAACCATGGGCCATGCATTAAGTTGATTTCTCTCTTTGGTACAAGAATGTCTTAGTCTGCTTGGGCTGCGGTAATAAAATACTATAGACTGGGTGACTTAAACAACAGAAATTTATTTCTCATAGTTTTGGAGGCTGTGAAGTTTGAGATCCGGGTGTCAGCATGCCAGCATGGTTGGGTTCTGGGGAGGGCCCACTTCTTGATCTACACACGGCCACCTTCTTCTACATCCTCACATGACAGAGGCAAAGATCACCTCTCTTGTGTCTAGTCTTATAATGGCACTAATCCCATTCATAAGGGCTCTTCCTTCCTGATCTAATTACCTCCCAAAGGCCCCACCTCCAAATATCATCACATTGGATATTAGAACTTCAACATATAAACTATAGGAAAATAATGCCAGGAAATGGACAGTAGAAAGAAGTTCTAAGGATTGTCTACCCGCCTCTGCTATACTCTTATAAGGCATTCAGTTTGTCAATTATAGCCAGTACGCAATGTTAGAAAGCAGGCAAGGATACCCAGAGAGATTTAGTGGAAGGTTACTGTACTGTAGACATATTAGACGTACACAGGCAAAACTGGTCAAAACTTTTTGGTTGTTGTAATTTGCCCACATTTTCAACTTTAAATAAAAACATCTACACATTCATGTCACTTGGCTCTTTAACTGTTTCAGTTCCACAAATACCATTGGATTGTCCGTTCCCCAGGGCCAAGCCTAATGCCAGGTACATAGGAAGTACTGAATATTTGTAGAATGAATGAACGAAGTGAATTAATGTACAAAATTCCACACCTCCTGCTTTTCCTAATAGGATTGTATAGGTCATTAAATCCTTCTGAGTTGTAATACCAATATTCAAGGTACAAGCATTTGACTCACCCACTCGAGAGCTATCCTTCATATTATACTGGTAACAAAACACTGGATGATTAGATCATAATTCTTCCCTGCTGAAGACGCTAGCGTGTAATTAGCATTTAGCTAAAAGATTTACTCGTGCATCTTTATAAAGACGTGCATATTTACGTTTTTCTGTTGGTCTAGAATTTAATCTTATTTATAAATGGTTTCCAAACTAGATTGTGACCCTGATTAATTGGATAATTCAAGCATTTTTAACTGATGTCAATTATTGCATGTGGTTTGGAAACCTGGTAAACCTGGTGCTTCTCTTTGATAGCCCCAGTCACGTCTCACACACACATCTCGTCCAAGCCAAACAGATTGCAGCAAAGGTACGTTTGTACATGCATGGGTGTACGTGTATGTATACATTTATACATATATGTATGTGTGTATGTGTATGGGAAGGCATTTGTTTGCTTATTTTAACAACACAATATTAATCTCTGCCTGTCAGTCCTAGAGAATTTTTGCACATTCACTGCTTACATAAGCAACTAAATGATCATAGGAAGTCACCCTGACTATATAGAAGAGACCCTATTGCACCTTGAAATAACAGCCTTAAAATTTTCTCAGTAACTGCCAGCATGCTGAGGGATTGCCAGAGTAGGATTACCTTAGATCAGTTCTTGCCATTGAGCAATGCATTTACAAATACAGGAACAAAGAAATGATGTCACAAAGACAAAAACTCTGCACGTAAAAACCAGCTTAAAGCAGATAAGCATACTCTGGCTGGGATACAGAGCTCTCAAACCTCTTAAAATAATTAAACCTTGTTCTGAAACACACTATACCAGATGTGAACTGCCCAAACTTGTTTCTGAACAGATCCATTTTTTGTCCATAGAGTTTAATTCACTAACTCATGTTCATACAATTTAACTCGTGGATCATTAAACTACTTCAGGTCGTAGCCCTTCATTGATCTGAGAGTCTATACCTTATCATGAAGTCTGTTGTTCTTTGTCTTCCATTTCAAAATGAGAGAAGACTGACTATTTCTGCCAATGATTATTGGATTACCCTATTTAACTAAAAACAGATCCCTCGCCTCCCATACATATACACAAAAATTACCCAAGACTTTCCTAAATTGAATGGTTAGATCAATTGCTCTGAGGTCGACGAGAGCCACATATTGGCTAGGTAGCAGGAAAATGAAATTGGGGTTTTATCTCTAGTGAAGGAAGCATAGGAATAGGAGCCAGAAGATTTACATTCTAATCTTGGCTGAGCCTCCACAGCAGTATGTTTTGGTCAAAGAAGGTCACCACTCCAAGCGCTCATTAAACCCTCACAACACACTGAGGTAGGTTTAGGTAGGCACTATTAGTATTCCCTTTTACAGGGGAAAGGATTTAGATACTTTTCCAGGGACAAGTGGTAGATTAGGAGCAGAGTCAGTATTTTCCCTTAAACAGATTGATTATTCTCCTGCTGCTGTGATCATGTATGTTAAAGGACTTTAGAAAACATATAGAATGAGTATTCTCACATAGGAGGGAAGCTCAGTAACTATATTCATATGCTAAAAATTGGAATGTGGGTGGAAGAAATAGATAACTAATGGTGATGGCTGTTGACGATTACAGGAGTGATTTTCAGGGGTGGCAAATGTTAGCTAAGTACGGTAGCTAAGTTAAACATAGTCTTACCATATAATTCAGCAATTGTACTCCTAGGTATTTACCCAACTGATCTGAGGATTTATGTTCACACAAAAACTTGCATATGAATGTTTATGGCAGCTTTATTTACCTTCACCAAAAATTGGAAGCAACCAAAATGTCCTTCAACAAGTGAATGGATAAAGTTTGGTACATCCATGCAATGGAATATTATTCAGAGAAAAAAGAAATGAGCTATCAAGTCACAAAAAACATGGATGAATCTTAAAAGCATAGCCCTAAGTAAAAGGAGCCAGTCTAAAACACTGTATACTGTTTTGTTCCAATTATATGACATTTTGGAAAAGACAGAACTATAAAGACAGTAATAAGATCAGTAATTTCCAGGGGCTCAGGGAGAGGCACAAAAGAGTTAAATAGATTAAGCACAGGCAATTTCTTAGGGTGATGAAACTATTCTGTATGATACTGCAATTGTGGATACGTGACACTATGCACATGTCAAAACCTACAGAACTTTACTGCACAAAGAGTGAACTTTAATGCATGCAGACTTAATGTCGAGGGATCCTGGCATGGAATGCAGGAAGTAGCAGATAAAATCTAACTATTTAAAAATATATATGAAACAGCTTTGCTGAAAGAGGTAGGGGGAAAAGTGTTGCTTAAGTAATTTTAGAAATGGGTAAGTCTATATGACTAAAGGCAAAAGAAAATGTACATCAAACTGTACTCTATTTGAATAGTTTTCCATGGAGTTTCAGGTTAACAATCCTGACACTGCTATACGTGTATACTGGAACTGAAAAATTAAGTAAATGGATGGTGGATGGGGGGAGTCAGATTTCTCACTGTTGGAGCGGGAGTTCACAGATTAGCTTTTTTTTTTTTTTTTAAACGGAAGCGCGACCATTTCTTTATTAAATTATACAGAAAGGGGAGAGGGGCAGCTGTGGGGCTCAGCCCCAACCCTGGCCCCACCCTGGCCTGGCGCTGTCTGACAGAAGGGGATCTGAGGGAGACCCAGGAATCAGGCATGTAAGGATGGGCAGAACAGGAGGCTGGGTAGCAGAGGTTAGGAAAGAGAGTCTATGGGGGGAGTAGGGGTGGGGAGGGAGGGAGGGATGGAGGAAGAGAGCAAGGAAAGGGACAGGGGCTGGAATGGTCTATGTGGTAATGGATTAGATTTGGAGCTATCAGTATAAACTCAGGCTTAGCTTAACATAAATTCATATGATTACACATAAACATATTTATAAATATGTGTATATATAGGGGTTGGTATAGACAAATATATTTCCTTGTTCTGCTGGCTGAAAGAAACTAGAATGACACCCTACGAGTGCCCAGATCTTGGTTTCTAATACCATTCTCCAATAAAAGGAACCAAGGCTCCTTGGAGAAATGGCTGACTCTAGAACTAGGTCAGAAAATATACAAGATAGTCTGGAAGCATCTTATAGTGCCCAAATTTAAGAAAGTATCAACACACACACACATACACATACACACACACATACACACCCTGATAAGGGATGTCAAAGGAATAGAAGAATCAACTGAAAGAACTCCCAATGAACAAACTTGGGACAATTGGAAAAATAAAATAAATAACGTAGTATTGGACAATAAGCCCAAGTAAACACCTATGAGTCCCTATTGATATAAATAAATGATTGCATAAATTAATAAATGGGCGTGAAGAGACAAAGCTCCCTTGCAGAAGAATTCCAAATAATTTATGTAGATACTCAACTCTCAAGGAGGTATCTCCCCAATACTTTAGTGTGGGCTGTGCATAGTGACTTCATTAGAAAGAGTACAGTATGGAAAGGGTTAAACTTTACAGTGGAGAAACATGACAAACTGCTTCAGCCCAGTGATCAAGGTCAGCATCAACAGTAATAGATCATTTTGATAGAACAGACACTTGCTACAATGTGATGAAAATGGCACTTTGTCTTTGTGGTCTTCCTCCTTAAAAATCCCAAACCCTGTTTAGTCATGAGAAATACATCAGATGAATCCCAATTAAGGTGCATTCTACAAAATACTCAATGAGCACTCCTCAGAAACAAATTAAGACTGAGAAATTGTCACAGGGAACAGAAGCCTGAGGAGACAACTAAATGTAATCTGGTACCCTGGAAGAGATTCTATAATATGAAAAGAACGTTAGGGAAATACTAAGGAAATACGAGTAAAGTATAAACTTTAGTTAATAATAATATATTGATATTTGCTCATTAATTATAACAAATGCACCATACTAATATAGAATGTTAATATAGGAGAAACTGAGTATGGAGTATATGGGAATGCTCTATACTATTTTTGCAATTTTTACATAAATATAAAACTGCTATAAAATATGAATATATATATATATATATATATATATATATATATATATATGATTCTTTTTTATTGGGGAAGGGGAACAGGACTTTATTGGGGAACAGCGTGTACTTCCAGGACTTTTATTTTTCCAAATCAAGTTGTTGTCCTTTCTGTCTTAGTTGTAGAGGGCGCAGCTCAGCTCCAGGTCCAGTTGCATTGCTAGTTGCAGGGGGCACAGCCCACCATCCCTTGTGGGAGTCGAACCAGCAACCTTGTGGTTGAGAGGACGTGCTCCAACCAACTGAGCCATCTGGGAGCTCAGTGGCAGCTCAGCTCAAGGTGCCGTGTACAATCTTAGTTGCAGGGAGCGCTGCCCACCATCCCTTGTGGGACTTGAGGAGTTGAACCGGCAACCTTGTGGTTGAGAGCCCACTGGCTCATGTGGGAATCGAACTGGCAGCCTTCAGAGTTAGGAGCACAGAGCTCCAACTGCCTGAGCCACCAGGCCGGCCTGAGTGCATATTTTTTAAATAGGGCAGATTATGGTTTTACCTAAGAGATCACATACTGAAAGATACTGCTTCTCACCAACTCCACAATTACTGTTTCAATGGTTCACCTTTTTGATGTAATCAGACACAAGCAAGTAAAAAATTAATTTATTGCCTTGGATGTAATGATGATTTTAGTTACTTATACTCCTTTCTGATAGATATAGATATTGGGGGGAAAATTTTTTTATGCAGAAGTGTATTTACTGTATTGGTTAAATAAACAATAACCATTTCCAGATAGTTGCAAAGGGCAAGGAACTACATCTAGCTATATAACCAGCCCTCCGCAGGATCATTACCATTAGAAGTTCAGTGCCTGGTTTGAGCATCCTTTTCTTAGAAACGGTTTATTAGATGAACCTAGGCTATGTATAGACTAGTCAGGGGCATCACTTCTTAAATTATACAAATGTCTAATCACTATGCTGTACACCTGAAATTAACGTAAAATAATACTGAATGTAAACCGTAATTGAAAAAATTTTAAAGGAGGGAAATGTGAAGGGCAATAAGTGGTTCAAATTTCCAGGTATAAAACAGTAAGTTCTGGGGATGTGTTGTACAGCATAGGGAATATAGTCAATACTATTGTGATAGCATGGTATGGGTTGCTGGACTTATCATGGTGATCACTTCTTTATATAAATGTTGAATAACTATAGTGTACACCTAAAACTAATATAATGTTGTATATTAGCTATATTTAATAAAAAACCTTTTTTTTTTTAAAGAAATATACCCAATAAAACATGCACACATGTTCACCCAAGAACATATACTAGAATGCTCCTAACAGCACTATTTGTAAAACTGGAAAATACCCAGTTGCAAAGCAACAGTAGAATAGATAAACAAATCTCGGTATATTCACACAATGGATTAATTTAAAGCAATAAAAATGATTAGCCTATAACTACAAATACAAAACAGCATAATCTGCGTGACTGCATTTATGCAAAGTACAAAAACCAGGCAAAATGAATCTCTGGTTTTAGAAATAGCTGTTGCACTTGGGTGTGTTGGGGACAGTAACTGGAAGAAAACGGGCATGAGGCTTCCTGGGCACTGGTGAATGATAAATGGGTGCAAGTTCTTCAGTGTGTTTGGCTCTGAAAATTATAGAGCTATACACTTAAGAAATACACACTTTATCATGTTATTATACTTTAATAAAAAGTTTTTTAATCCTCTCTTGATTCCCACTTCCCCATCCAGCGACCATCTTTCTCTCCTTCCGTTCAAAGCAAATGTTTTTGAAAGAATTGTCTTTGCTCACTGCCTCCAATGTCTGCATTCTCTCTTGAACCCACTCCAACAAGGCTTTTGCCCTAAACTCTGCTCATACTCCATCCTTACAGTTGCACAGCCCCCAAACCTTCAAACGTTCCTAGACTCCTTTTTTCTTACACACTAGTACACCTAATCCATTAACCAGAACTGTTGGTTCCACCTTTGAAATATAGCCAGAATTTGCCCACTTCTTACCACCTCTGCTACTGCCTCAAATCACCATTCTCTCACCTCATTATCTCTCAATAGCCTCCTAAGTGCTTCTTCACTGCCCCACCCTCCCTCACCCCTGGCCTCTGCCCTTTACTACCCTAGTTTATTTCCTACAAAGAGTGATCCTGATAAATAATAATTCAGATCATGTGCTTTGTTTGCTCAAAACCCTCCTAATGGTTTCTATCTCAGAATAAAAGGCAAATTTCAAACTATGATCTTTAAAACTCTGTATGATCTGACCTCATAGTATCTCTCAAATATCATCATGCATGACTCCCCCGGTGTACTCTGGTTCAGACACACTGGGCTTTCTGTGGTTCTTTGGAGACTCCAGGTATTCCCGCTGACACTAGGCATTTGCACTCACTGTTCCCTCTTTCCAGAATGTTCTTCCCCGACATACATGATTTGCAATCTCATTCCCTTCAGGTCTTTACTCAAATGTCATCTTTTCTAAAGAGGACTTCTGTGGCCACCCTATCTAAAATTTCATACACACATCTTATGCATCTTCTCTGAATTACTTTTTCCTCCTTGACATTTATCACTCTCGTGTGTGTTTGTTCATTTGTTGTTTGATTGTTTGTTTGGTTAGTTGGTTGGTTGTCTTTCTCCCCCACTAAATTGCAAGCTCTGTGAAGAAAGGAATTTCTATCCATTTTGCCCCTTTGTACTCCAAGCCCAAGGTACTGTTGTTCAGTTCAATGTCCATCTGCTTGGGACATTTCAATATTACCACCAACTAAATCACTCTTCTGGTATAACATCCCCTAAAAAAAGACTTTGTTTTTCTCCCACAGGAAAGATTTGTTTATTTTTATGATTCAACCAAATTTACTCCTAGTTTCTCCAGAACTATTTGTACCTCTCTCGGGATCCTGAGGCATTTACTCCTGGGTCATGAATATGGGAAGCTGAGCTCGAGTGCAGTTAACCTGATCCCACTGTCACGCGTGTCTGCTTGCTCATGGGATCTGCCTGATTGCCCACTAGAAGGCTCCAGAGCTGGTTCCTCAGCGTGTCTTGTGACTGCAGCCTGACATGTCAAAGCCACGCGAATGCCATCTGTTCAGGTTACATAACAAGATCTGGAACGATTTTCAATGTAGGATTTGCTGCCCAAATAGAATCATTTGCAGAAAGGAGATTAAGTTTTCTTTGCCAGGAAAGGGGGAAATTACCAGAAAAGCTATCATTTCACCGAGTATAAATAAACTTTGCTCCAAAATACATAAATGAAGAAGACAAATTTGCTTCACTAATAGTCTCCTGCATTAAAAATAAACACAGGGCTATAGTTCAATTTTGTAAGTGCAAAATAAATTCTTAATTGGGAAAATGGAATTGCTAATTTAATAGATCTTAATTTTGTTTGAATCATTGGTCTGCCCTATAATGCTCCAGATAGAATTTGAGGTGGGGGGCAAGGGCTGAGAGAGTGGTGGTTGCTAAAGATTTGACAAGCTTATTAGCATTATAGAGTCTCCTTTCTTTATGGGAGAGAAAGATAAACTGAGCCACCACCAATGGGACAGAAGCCCTGACTTGTTTTTCTAACATCACCCCCTGTGAGCCATGGTCACCTTATATGACCAAAGAAAACCATTTATGAAATGGCTTCCTGAAGTTAAGGATTTAAATTTCAGCTTTGTAGAGTAGATTTTCTCTCACTCAATTTATGCACCTAAACAAGGCTTCATTCCGTGCCCTTCTTCTTACTGGCTCCCTAGTTTAATGAACTAAGGGTTTACATTAATCATCACTCATTTTTCCACACGGAACTAGCACTATTGTTTTATCTGATTGCAAAAAACAGAGATTTTGTAATCTCTGATTGATTTTACTGGGAATTAAATCAGTCGATGAAAAAAAGTATAACAAAGGAAATGAAAACCACTATAACTTCCATTAGCTGGAGATTAAATGGTTAAGATGTTTTGTATATTCTTCTGTATTTTTTTGCATATGCACATTTCTTTTTTATAAAAGCTAATTCTATTGTACACACCAAAAATATTAGTTAGCTAACAAGATGACAATAAATTACATTTTTTAGTCTTGTATATTCAGAGAGGAATAGAGTCAGATATGGAAGAAAGCAAAATAGACTCTAATGGAAATTAACCCAGATGAACTAAATAAACACTGGATGGATGGATGGATGCATGGATGGATGGATGGATGGATGGATGGATGGATGGATGGATGGATGGGTATTTTAGTGACTGTCATTAGGAAAGACTACTCTGAAAAAGCAGATTTGAGTAGAGGCCAGTGAGAGGCAGCTCTGTAAGGATCTGGGGAAAATCTACCCAGTGGAAGGGAATAATAAGTGTGAAGGTACTGAGGCAGGCATGAGCTCTTGGCAGAACAGTAAGGAAGCCTCAGGAAGTGGCATAAAATGATTATGGGGGAGAGTGGCAGGAGATGATGGTGCAGAAGCAGGTTATCCCTTTTCCAGTTTTCTTTCAATCCTGATTGTCTCAAGAAAAAAGTCTCCATTTGACACAAGTGTGTACTTAATTCTCTTCTGACATTTGCTACTTTACGTTTTAACAAAAAGATGGCAGATTTGGGGATCACAGCCTTCTGAGGAGACAATATTTAACTAAAATGTAACAATGTTGTTTGGTTTTTATTTTGTTTATTTTATTACTTCTATGAATGGTTTCCCATTCATAGAAGTAATAAAGTTTTCTTTTTAAATAAATATATTTAAATTTTAAATTAAACCAACTTAAAGAAAAAGATGACATAGCAAATGTATAAGTGGTACATAATCAGAAGTGGCAAAAATCATAAAGGTGATTGGCAAATAACTAAAGTTGGGAAACATGGTTCAATCCCATTCCACCTGCACCTGAACTCCCTAAAGAACTATTCACATCCATCAAAGCCCTGTTTCTACTTCTGAGATGATTACTGTGGAGTGAATCTAGGTATGAATTAATCTAGGTACACTAGTCAGTAATACTCCCACCCCAAGTAAAATTGCTGCTTTTTGAGAGCTTTAATTCAAAGATTCTCTTTGGAAGAACTGTCAGGTATCATGGCTAGTACAAAGGTTGGGTAGAAGGTTCTTTTCAGAACCAAATAGGTTAAGGAAGCAATTTCCCATTTATATTATCTAGAATTTTGTATTGTTTCCCCTCATTGTTTCTGGATTTATGGATAGTTTATTTTAAGATGTGATACTAAGTTATAAGAAGGTCTTTTTTTTTTCTGATTGTATTTTTGTTTTTAATCAGTCTCGATGTGGCTTCTTCTTTATATCGTTAGTTATAGGACTTCTGTTCAGCTACTCTTCAGGTGGTTGTCCAGGTTGATTGTTCTATAATTTATTTGTAATTTTGATGTGGTCGTGGGAGGAGGCGAGCACAGCATTTACCTACTCTGCCATCTTGACCAGAACTCCTCCCAAGAAGTTCTTTCTTAAAGGGAGTACTTTCACAAACAAAAAGATACATTTTGGGAAAAAGGGTTTGGAGGATGTGTCTATTAACTTTGCTGATGCAATTTGAATTCCTCAATATTGTATATTTGAATTTTTTTGTCTGAAATTCTTCCTAGTGAGATTTAAGCAAGAAGGTGGGTGGCGGTTGCTTGGTATTGTTGGCATCCTCTAGAAGGAGAAAATAAAGTGTCAACGTAGCTGTTCTAAACACGGGTGCAGGATGATTACTAGCAAGTTAAATGGTACACTACATACACCTAAGTGTAAATATGTGCCTATTTTTCAGTGGCTCCTAGAACAGTGAGTCTGAAAACGCTGTCCCTCCATTCAAGTGGGAGAAAGCCCCATTTGCCCTCAATTTTAAATCTTTAAAGAACTGTTGATATAATCTTAATAATCAGAGAAGAAATTAGCCACTCATTTAAATAACTGGTAGGATTTTTGAAATCCCTATGGCTAGACACATTAGATGAAGAACCACCCCTCAGCCCCGCAAAAAAAAAAAAAAAAAGAAAGAAAGCCCGGGACTAGAAATCAGAAGGCTCTAGATTCTAGTCTCAGCTCTGTCAATTACCCCAATGTCTATTAACCTCAGACAGCTTTCTTAGCTTCTCTGGGCTCAGTTTTTTTCAGCCTTTAAATGAGAGGAATAGATTAAACAGATTCCCCTTAGGATAAAAATGCAATGCTTTTTCCAACAACAATAAATAGAAGAAAGTGAACAATATAGCCCTACATAAACAGGGTCTGGGGTAAAAGTGTAAAAGACTTTCTGAATAATCAAGCAAACAAATTATGGAAAATGACAAGCACAAAAGATATGCTTTTTTAAAAAGTCTAATCATTGGGACATGCTAAATTACATCAGGACATTGAAAAGCCATAAAAGGATTCAAGCAGACCAAAAGAAATCACATGAGATAAGAAGCCCTCACAGTTGTGATATAGCCTTAGGCCCACACAACTCCTTAGACCAGAAAAGGAACAAATTTGCCATATATTAAGTGACCTGCCTTTTCCATTTCTAAAACATGCATACCATCTGAGCCATTTTGACATGGCTCTAATGTCAGGTTACTCCTCAGCTGCAATCAATGCACAGCTGTTAGAAGGGAGCTGTGAAAGCTTCATTTCCGATGGGGAGGAGAGGGAACAACGGCCAGACTATGGAACCATTAGAAAGTATTTTCAGGGCCACACTTATATCATTTCATAATAATGTGCATGTCCTTTTCTGCTTGTATATTGTGTGGTCGATGAACAATTTCTAAATTAAACTACGGTGATTGCTCCCATTAAGTTTGTCGTGGCAAATTTTACTCTTTTCTACTCCTTTAGGCAGGACCTGCCATTGACCCAATACTCTGAACCAGATATATTCAACTGAGAGAGGAAAACACAAGCCACGAATAAAACAAAACTGTAAAGACCGCAGGGAGCCTTGGCCACATTTGTAGAAGACTAGCATAATGCCAGCTAGTCTGTCCAGATGTCTGGGAACGGATTAAATCGCTTTCAGAGGCTCATTTAAGGATCTACATGCCACTGAAAGCTTTAGTAATTGACACATTTAAAGGAAGAAAAGGCTGAGTGTACATATTTATTTTTAAATACTAATATGTCTTTGTACTTAGGTTACTACTTGCCAGTACATTTTAAATTAGATTCCTTTTAACTATTTTCAGCGCTGTTGTTTACTTAGAAGACAACTAGGTAATATAACAAACTGCCCTGGGTAGAGGTGAAATGTCGTAATTTACAGGAAGTAATTTCTCTTCCCAGTGGGTTATCAGGATATGGTGATGACTAGACTTGTTACTCAGATTATTTCTTAACAGCAACCTCAAAGGAAATTATGCTGAACTTGAAACCAGTTACCATTTGAAAGCCTGTGTGGGTTTCAACTCAACTTCTCAAAGACCACATTTCCTAGGGGTCAGAAATCAACATATACATACATAGAATTGCAGATATTATCTACCCCGGGGCTGGACTCTGAGGTCTAAACATGTCACAGGATAAGCTGAGAGGCTATTTATTTAAGAAAAATTAAGTAGGAGAGGGTAGAAAGAAGCAAAATCTCTCTGCTACAGAGGACATTGAATTTGCACTGAGGACATTCCAAAACATTCATCAAGCTTCCTGAAAAGAAAATAGGCAGAAATATAAATGTAGAGTCCAAGGGATACCTAAAGCCCAAGGGAGCAAATATTAGTGATTTTTGAGCTGAATACAAAAATTCCAAGAAACAGAAGGGGAAAAAAAATGTACCAAGTAGCATCCTTCCCACATCCAAATACACGAATACATATGAGTTATAATACCATGCAGGTTATGAACTTGCTACACAAAACCAACAAACATTTTGAACAGAATTGCTGGAGCAGTTGCAGATATCTTTGTTTGTTTGTTTGCTTGTTTGCGATGAGTCCATAACATCTCTGAAACACAAAGCTGAGCCATAAAAAGTACAATTGACCACATGTGTTAGTTTTCTTGAACCTTCTCACTATCAGAATTGGCCAATTTTAAGCCTTCCAAAGTGAGTAAAGAATGCATCATTCAGACAATAAAAATGTCCTTCCACCCTGTGCTGTAGCAATTAAACAACACGACATACTTTTTCAAAACATACAAAAATAAAACCAAAAAGTAAACAGGATTATGGAATTCCCTGACGCTGTGTTCAAGTATTTCAGCAGCAGCCTCTGTATTAGACTGGAACACTGCAACAACTTAAATGTGCATTGTATTTAATTTTCCTTTTTTTCTACAGAAGAATACAGAAGTACATATTTTACAGTAATTAAGATGGCATTGCACACACTAAATAAACATGATGTCTGAACAGTATGCATAAAAGATTTCAGAATGACAAGGCAAGCAAATTACACATACAATACCTACACGTTCAGAAAGAACTGAATGCTCGGAAAGTACTAAATTACATGCAGATACTATGAAAAATTGATGAGGTCATAGTGTAGTTGGTAAAGGTGAGGCTTGGAGCTTTTTTTCACTTAAAATACTTTGGGCTCATTTGTGTGTGTAATGCATCAATCCTTCATGGAACAAAGAAAAGCCACAAATGTGAACAGAATAAAAGTCCTCTTCAAATGGAAGATACAAATCAGAATCTTTGTCTGAGGTTTGCTTCTGCCCCCATGTAGAGGTGACCTGGCACGCACTCAGCTAGACACAAGGTAACATAATACAGAAATGTTGTGACGAGGATCCACAGGTCTATACTGCCCTTGCTCTGCCCTACTCTGACTGTCACTCAGTAACAGGACTGATTTAAGTAAGCAGTTCAGCTAAATCAGTCAGGTTTGGTATCCCTCTTCTCCAAGGTCATATGATTGGACATGCTCATATACTCCTGGGGTGGGACGGCATAAGTGACTAATCTTGCTGAGTCATGCTAAACTCTTTGGGCATGTAGCATTAGTGCTTTAATTAAAGTGCCCTTAGGAGCATTTGGGAGCAATGACTCATCGTCTCCCTTCTTTGCTAGGTGTGTGTCAGGGACATCGAACAGAATTCCATATAGGATGTGATTAATATGAGTCAGTCTTGATTAGGTTGTTAAAAAAGGGAAATCTGCCCACTTAGATTTGACAAAGGAAAAGGTATTTTCCTAAATTTTCTGTACATGCAAAAGATCATACTGGGAGAAAACAAAGGGCAAGGCGATTTATGGATGTATTTCTCCATCCCAACCCCTAGGTGTAGGAAAGTAACAGAAATTACTGTCTTTGATAAGATTCTGCTGATGCCAGAGTATGACTTTCCAATCATCAAAAAGATGTCACACTTGTATAGACTTTTAGAATTTGCCAAACATTTTTACATAAATAATTTCATTAGTTAATCACAGCTTCCCATGAAACATAGAATTGTTCTCTTTATATAAGTTGATTTAAAAAAAAAAACTTTGAATACACTGTAATATGTGTACAAGTGATGTTCATTATACAAGTAATTTTCTTTGTCCTTTACAAGTGTATACAGTATAGGAAATCGTCCAGCCTCACAAATATACACCCTACCCTACCCCACTAATATACATCCTACCCACCCCCAAATTATACAGAAGAATGATTGCAAGAGAAAGTGGTTATTCAGAACTAACTTTAATTTCTCTAAAACAGGAAGCAGGCAAAACAGTAAGGGGAAAAGGGAAGCTAACTTCTTCCTCTTTCATTTTTTCTGGGGCTCTGATGCTGAGAAATGATGCAAAATATTTAACCCAATCACCATAAGAGAAAAGATAACTAAAACTATCAATGACAAGAGTTAAAGAAAGCTATGTTTTTAAAGACAACGTTCAGCTCATGGTATGCACACATGTGTGGGTGTGTGAATTAAATGAAGTAGAATGAGATTTCTTAATTATTATTTTTCCTTTGCTTCACAGTTTTTTAAAGGATACTCTGTATCTACCCTGATAACCAAAGTCCCCCCTCAGGTTTGGGGCAACTTGTCTCCCTTCGCATTCATTCAATCATATGCCACCAATTGTATAAATGCCACTGTTGTATTTAGCAATCAACACAAAACTTTTTTTTTTGAGCAGCCTTGATAATGGTTTGATTCCCTCTATTTGTTCTAGTCACATTCTTTTCTTTCCCTTTGTCTACCTGTCTCTTAAGCTGTTGTCTGACTCTCTCTCTCTCTCTCTCTCTCTCTCTCTCTCTCTCCCCCATACCTGTCATTTCACCCTCTCTTACTTTCCCCCAGCTCACACTATCCTCCCCTACCTCATTCCTGTAAACTGATGTCCTTTATCTATAAAGAATAATATCAATACATAAACACTTCCCTCCCTTGGGCCCTTTTATATCACGATTCATTCTTCCCACAGCCTGCCCCGAAATATTTTATTGCAAATGCTTAAAGATTCAGCTTAAAAATCAGTTGCTAATGGTTCATCATATGCCTGAAAGTGAAAAATTGAAGCTAATCCAAATGTTTCTCAGTGGGAGATTTTGGTTACATAAATTATGGTGAATTTAAAAAATGAAATACCATACAACCATAGAAATTGACATGGAAGATTGTTCATGACATATTTTTGCATGAAAAAAGTCAGTTACAGAGCAGTACATGTAATATGAAGACACTGTTAAATATAAACATGTCTTAGCCTATTTGGGCTGCTAAACAGAATTCCATAGACTGGGTAGCCTATAAACAACACTTATTTCTCACAGTTCTGAAGGCTAGGAAGTCCAAGATAAGGGTGCCAGCTGATTTGGTGTTTGATAAAAGCCCACTTCCTGGTTCATAGATGGCCATCTTCGCACTGTGTCCTCACATAGAGAGAGTGGCGAGAGATCAATCTGGGGTCTCTTTTATAAAGGCGCTTACCCCATTCAAGAAGGCACCATCCTCACAACCTAAATCACCTCCCAAAGTCCCCACCTCCTAATACCATCACACTCGGGATTAGGTTTTAACACAAATCTGG
Source organism: Rhinolophus sinicus (assembly GCF_036562045.2). Taxonomy (NCBI): domain Eukaryota; kingdom Metazoa; phylum Chordata; class Mammalia; order Chiroptera; family Rhinolophidae; genus Rhinolophus; species Rhinolophus sinicus. The sequence continues at coordinate 33,602,819 of NC_133753.1, read as the reverse complement.
GAGAACACAAACATTTTGTCTATAGCAATTTACATGATAATGGTTTGAGAAGAATTTATTCCAAATTGTCAGAGTGGTTGACTCTAAGTAGTGAAATCAGAAGTGATTTCATTTCATTTTTAAATTTTTTTTAGTTTTGTGATAAATCCACATTGCTTCTTTTACAAAATTCAAATGTTTCTCAAATACAAATTTAATCACTGCTACACAAAGTAAGACATCAAAGACTCACCTTCCCTAGCTTCTCACTGCCGCTTCCCTTTTTTTTTTTTAATGTATACATTGGGTTCCCAGACCCCCTTCCAACATGGGGGATGGGAGTTCCCCACACCAACAAACAATTCTCAGACACCAGCAAGGAGTCCGAGAATTCAATTCAATTCTGACACTATCTACCTGGGGGTAGTATCAGAATCCATAGATTAAGGGTTTGGCCCTACAAGACTGCCCCCCTCCCCCCATCACCACCATGACACAGCAGATACCAGCCACAAGCCCAGGCTACCTATGCTTTTGACTAATTGGCCACAGATTGGCGGTACCACCAATTCCCTCCAACTCCAAATGCCAATTGCAAGTCCAGGTTATCACCTGCACTTCTGACTGACTGGCTATAAATCAGAGGTTCCCACAATCCCCCCCTGGGTTTAATTAATTTGTTAGAATGGCTCACAGAACTCAGAGAAACATGTTACTTACTACATTACTGGTTTATTGAAACAGGACGTAACTCAGGAACAGCCAGTTGGAAGAAAGGTATAGGGCAAGGTATGGGGAAAGGGCATATGGCTTCCAGCCTCTCTCCAGGTCCACCACTCTCCCTGCACCTGCACAGGCTCACCAGCCTGGAAGCTCTCCAAATGCCATCCCCTTGGGTTTTTATGGAGGCTTTATTACATACCAGTGATTGATTAAATCACTGGTCATTGACAATTGATTCAAGCTCCAGACCCTCTGCCCTTCCCAGAAATTGGGGGACAGGACTGAAAGTTCTTAAGCCTGGGCTCAGCCTGCTCCCAAACCGTGTCCGCAAGTCAATATGTCACATCCATTCCCCCAAGCTAAGCCCTCCAACCCAGTAACCCCCGAGTCTTCTATAACATGGACATCAGTGGCCAGGGAGTTGGTCAAATTGTCTTAGAATTGTTTGCAGATATTGTACCCAAAACTGCAGAAAATTTTCATGAATTGTGTACAGGAGAAAAAGGCATGGGACCCACCACTGGGAAAACCTCTCTTTTTCAAAGGTGCCTTTTCCATCAAATTGTTAAGAAATGCATGATTCAGGGTGGAGACATCTCAAATCAGAATGGGACAGGTGGAGAAAGTATTTATGGTGAAAAATTTGAAGATGAAAATTTCTATCATAAGCATGACCAGGAAGGTTTATTGAGCATGACAAATGCAGGCTGCAATACAAATGGTTCTCAGTTTTTATCACAATAGTTCTGACTCCTCCTTTGAATGGGAAACATGGTACTTGGCCAAGTAATTAAAGGAATGAGTGTGGCAAGAATTTTGGAAAATGTAGACGTGAAAGGAGAAAAACAGGCCAAACTATGCATTATTGCAGAGTGCAGAGAATTGAAGGAAGGGGATGATGGGGAATATTCCAAAAGATGGTTCTGATGACAGTCACCCAGATTTCCTCGAGGATGCAGATATAAATTTAAAAGATGTAAATAAAATATTATTAATAACAGAAGACTTAAGAAACATTGGAAAGACTTTTTTCAAATCCCAGAACTGGGAGATATCCCTTAAAAATATATACAAAAGTTTGAAGATAGGTGGAAGGTTCAAAGAGTGTTATTGAGAAAGCAGATAGACTGAAGCTGCAGCCTGTAGCTTTAAGCTGCATGCTGAATACTGGTGCTTGGAAACTGAGGATGTCAAATTGGCGGGACCAATCAACAGTTGTTTGGCAGCTCTTGAAATAGACCCATCAAATACCAAAGCATTGTACCGAAGAGCTCAAGGACAGTGAGGATTAAAGGAATACTATCAAGCATTGACTGATTTTAAGAAGGCTCAGGAGATAGCACCAGAAGATAAAGCTATCAAGGTAGAACTACTGAAAGTCAAACAAAAGGTAAAGGCACAGAAAGAACACTATATGCAAAAATGTTTGCTTAATAAGGAACTCAGTTTTGCTTAAATATGATACATCAATTGTATAAAGGCAATAAGAAAATTAAAGGGATTTTGTCTGTTATATATAATCCCTAATGTGTATCCTTTGATACTTCAGTTCCCTTATGTTTACAGTTTAGGAATACTGATATGGGCTCATTCTTAATAAAAGTATTATAAAATACACACACACAGAAAGTTCCAAGCCTCTATTCCAAGGTGGGTTCCTTTGGCAACCAACCCCCACCCATCAGTGCTTTCCCAAAATCACTTTATTAACATAACAAAAGACACTGGTTTGTTTTGTTTTGTTTTGTTTTTCTACTCTCAACACTTAGGAAATTCCCAGAGTTCTGGGAACTGGGAGCCAGGAATCGTGGATGAAGACCAAATACATATGAAAAATATATTTTGATCATCTGAGTGACCAAATATGTATTTCTTACAAATCACATTATCACAATGTAGGTAGCAGGAGAAAATATTTCTCAACCACCCACCAGAAGACAGAGGACACACTGAGGCTGTCACTAGCCTCATTCCTTCCCTCCCAACCACAGATCCAACAGCACACAAGGTACGCATAGCTCCTGGAGCCCAGCGTGGACCCTCCCACTGGGGACAGGAGCAAAGATCCTTAGCTCTCAAGGACAGACCTGTCTCTCCTCTGGGCCAAAGTCAACATCTACACTTTGGAATGCCTTGTTTATAACACCCAATTGGTTCAGCTACAGTCAGGACTGGTAATGTGGACCCAGGCTGAGGTTACCTCTGCAGATCATTTCCAGGGAAATTGATTGTGCAGCTAAGATTAGAGGATTTGGATGACTGTTTAACCCATTTAAACAAACCTACTATCTTCAGTTTATTTAGCAATAGCCTTTATATGCACAGTTGTATACACAACTGCAATGATTTCGTATTATTCTTCTCTGTTCAATAAATGACTTAACAACTAGGGCAACTTACTGCTGTTCATTTATTCATATCATGAAAAATCTGAGGTCAATAAAACTGCGTATGTTAGCAAACGTCCAGTGATTCATACTTCTTATTAATTCAGATTGGGCACTCTCCTCTCCAGGTTGACTTCAGTTTTATTGTAAAAATGTATCCACCAATTAATATAATCTAAAAATGATACATAGAGTTTATGCATTTATTTCTTCATTCAAAAAAACAAATATTATTGAGTAACTATTTTGTGCCAGGTATTGAGATGGCCCAGAGAACATGGATAGAGCTAAGATAGTCTTTCTGCATTTAAGGATCGCTCAGGCTGGTTGGTGCAAGACAGATAAGGAGAAAATTGCTTCCCAGGGAATTAAGTGCTATGATAGAAACTTATTATCTATGTGTTGATGACTCTTGGCCCATATCTCTCTTCCACATGCTCAGCTGCTTTTTGGGTATCTCCACTTGGATGTTCCTCAGAAAAACAGAACCCATTCTAAGTATTTAAAACAGAGAGTTTAATGCTACACAGGGGAGAGAAAAGCTGAGAGGCCAAATGAGAGACTCTGAGTCAGGCAACAGCAGGAAGCCACTACCTGCCTCCTCTAGACTGGAGGGACAAAGAAAGGTGATTGTGTCACCAGAACACAAGGTGTGGGCCTCCTGGAGGAGACTGGGACAAGCCTGTCAGGAAGGAGGTAGGGCCACAGAGCAGAAGCAGCTGCTGCTGGAGACACTGTCAGAGGTGGAAAGGCAAGAGCAGCCATATGCTGGCTTTTCCCCTCTTCTTGTTCTCTAACCCCTTACCAGTGCTTCCTTCTTGCCCAAATCAAGCCAGAAGCCAGCTGACATGGAGCCTGGGAATCATAGCAGCAAGTCAGCTCCTGGTGACACACAACAAACAGGGACAGAGCAAGGAAAATAATCTGTGGGCAACAGACTCAGGACCAATACGTGTCTCACACTCACTTAATATGTTCAAAATTGAACTCTTCAGCTCACTCACAGCCCAACCTTATGCCCAGAAACCTCTTCATTCTCCTCTGTTTCCTACCTCAACAATTGCTACCAACAATTACCCAGGTCAAAAACTTGAATATCACCCTTGATTGCTTTCTCATCCTCATTCTGACAGTCACCAAGTTGGTTGACCTCTGTCACTTCCTTCATCAGGTCACCATCATCTCTGACATCAGTGACCACACCAGCCTCTTAACTGATCTCCTGCTGCTCGATTTGCCTCTTGCTGTCCTTTCAATTCATTTTGTCCAGATTAATCTTTATAATGTACAAATCTGATTATGTCAAACTCTTGCTTAAAATCTTTCTTCTAGTGAGTGTTTATGGCATTTTCTCAGAATAAAATCTAAACTCCTTTTCAGATGAGGCCCTTCTAATCTGGCCCCTTCTTCTCCAGTCTCTTTCATTCATACATTTATTCATTTAATAAATGTTGATGGAGTGCCTTCTCTCTGTCAAACACTAGGCCAAGCACTGGGGACACTCCCTACCCTGAAGGAGCCAGGCTCTCACTAACAGGCACCCTGAATCACATTCCCTCTCTCCTTCCTCTTCCACAGCCACACTCTCCTTTACCTATTCCCCTCCCCTAGCTTATTCCTGTTCTTCCTCCATATCTTAGATGATTCTTCCTCCAAGGAGCCATAACTCATTCTCCAAGTCTGGGCTTGTGTCCTGTCATGCGGGGTCTCAGCCACAAGAACACAGAATATGGTGAGGCCAAAAAGGAACACTGATGGAGCCATAGACAGGGGAGTCATACTACTATATTCTCTCTGGCAGCCAGGTTGGAGACATAGGAAGCAGGAGCTGCACGATCTGCAATCTGCCACCTGTGCTTGCTAACCCCACTTGCTAGCCACAATCCGCCATCCACTTCTTTGCCAACCAACCCACCAACTAACCCCCAAGCGTAGCTACAGCAGTTACATTAGTGGCTAATGGCTAACCGGTTACAGCTGATGGTCAACTAGTCACTGCTGATAGCCATCTATTACCCGAGCCAGCACCTTTCCACGTGAGGTCAAGAGCCTGGAAACTGTTCTCTGGGACTCCATCCCCACAGTCCCTTCTAAGTATCCCCAGAGTGTCTTATGTCTACTTCTTTCAAGAGCTAGCCTCACTTTATCAGAAGTCCCTTGACCAACCTAAATCTTCAAATACTGTGTAAATTCCTTGAAGCTCTATTTCATTCACTGCTGTGTTCCCATCACCTAACAGAGTTCAGCATATTTCAGGGCTTCAAATCTTTGTTAAATGATTCAATTAATTAGCTAATAAGCACAAGGTGCTATGGGAAGGTGCCCTATCAAGAGCATGTCACGCAGATCTGGGGATGGTTGAACAGTAGGATATGGAGACAGAGCCCCCGAGAGTGGTTTCCAGGCTCTCGGCCTCATGTGGAGGGGTCCTGGCTCGGGTGGTGGATGGCCGTCAGCTGTGGCCGGTTAGCCAATTGGCCACTGATATAACTGCCGCGGCTGTGCTGGTTGGGGAGTCGGTCGGTTGGCAGGCAGAAAAGCGGACAGCAGGTCACACGTCGTGTGAATCCAGCCTCCAGTGAGTCTATAGTAGTATGACTTCCCTACCTATGGCTCCATGGGTGTTCCTTTTTGGCCTAGCCATACCTTGTGTTCTTGTGTGGGGAGCAGGAGCTGAGACACGCAGGCTGCCCTGCATGACAAGGAGGTTGAGAAAGTTTTATCCTGGGGAAGGTAGTGTCTAGACTCTATTATGAAGGACAACTTGGAAAAATTGTTAGAAGTTGGAAGGACAAAAATTAGGTGAAATAATTAGGGCGAGCAAGTCAGTGAGAAAAGTTAACATCGTATGAACACAGAGGCATATTCCAGGAATTTTAGGTAGCTTTATAAAGCCTGATTCATAAAGTTTAAGAGGAAAGATAGTGAAAAATTAGGCTAACTAGGACTAATGAAGGGCCTTGCTAATGGGTTAAAGAGCTTAAACTGAAATTCCTGAAAGATGTTAAACAAGAAATTCATGTGGTCACCTTGCATTTACAATGACACTCTAGCAGCTGTGTGGTGAGTGAATTAAGATGAGTGAGCAAGGCTGACTGCAGGAAGAGCAGTTGAGACAAAAAAATGATTAGGGCCTGAATTTGGGTAAAGAGATATAAAGAAATGGAATTGACAGGACTTGGTGACTGACTGATAAGGTAAACGGAAAAATAAAGGGTGAATCTGGAAATATAAGCTTAATTTCACCACGTTGGGTTTGAGTTGCCTCTTGGCCATCAAGGTAGGAATGTTCATTTGGACTATATATGCCTGAACTCAGAAATGGTCTAAACTGAGTACATGGGATAGGAGTGTGTATTGGAGTGAGAAGATCAAGTGGGAAAGGGATGGGTATGGGGATGTTCATTGCACAATTCTTCCAACTTGCTTCTAACTTGAAATTTTTCATAATAAAATGTTGAGGAGAAAAAGTAAGAAGAGGATGAAGAAAATAAAGAAAAATAGAATAGCATTCCAGTCAAGATGGCAGAGTAGGTAAATGCTATGCTCACTTTCTCTCATGACCACAACACAATTACAACTAATATACAAAACGACCGTCATTGAGAATCACCTGAAATCTTGCTGAACCCCTACAACTACAGACATACAGAAGAAGCTACTTGGAGACTGGTAGGAGGGGCAGTGGTGAGAAAGGGCTGGTCCCAAACCTGCGTGTGACCATTAAAAATCAGGAGGGATATCTTGGTTGCGGAGGTCCCGCCCAAAGGAGAAAGGGGTCTCAGCACCCCACCAAGCTCCCGAGCCCAGGGTTCCAGTGCCAGGGAGAGAAGTCCCCATAATTTCTGGCTGTGAAAACCAGTGGAGATTGTGGCTGAGTGAGACAAAGGGCAGCTGGAGTCCCAGGTGCTCTTCTTAAAGGGAGCATGCATGGACTTACTGATGGAATCAATGGCTCTGAGCTCCATCGCTGGGGCAGCAGCTAGAGAGGTGACAGGGATATACAGGGATAACTGAGTTGTCTGGCTAAGGATGAGGAGCAGCTTTCTTCAGGACGGAGGAGCTGGTGGAAGTCATTGTTTCTTTGTTAAGCCCTCCCCCTTTCCACAGGCGCAGGCGGCCACCATATCTGAGTCTCCATCAAGCTGGCTGACACCATTCATTCTCCATGCCCTGGTGATTCTGAGACCCTGCCCTGCCCAACTTTCGGGCACACCCAAACCACTTCCCATGGTTTTTTGTACAAACCACCTCCCTTGGCTCATGCTGCAGACTTTCCTAGGGTCTCTCAAAGGTTCCCAGAACCCAGACAAGCAGCATCTTGCTTGAGCATGTCCCGTACCTCTAGCTGAGCAGCCCTAAGCCCAGCACTAGTGGCAGCTGGTCTTGGTTTGCAGCTTTGCCTCTTGAGGCAATTCTAAGCATGGCATGGGCAGTGGCCACCTGCAGATTGCTTTGTAGCACATGCTGGATGGCCCCAGGTTGGGCACAGGATGTGGATGAACTTGACCTGCAGTGGGTCCCCTCCCAGGTGACCCTGGGGCTGGCATGCCCAGTGGCCAGCTTCAAAATGAGCTGGAGCATCACCCAGCTGCCTCCAAGAAAGACACACCCAACAGGCAGATTGGGCAGGCACCAGAGCCTTGCTGAATCAGATCCTGTAGGCCCAGCCCCTTTACCACAACTGCTCCACTGTAGTCATGGCCAGTCCTCACAACCAGTGAGCCCAAGGGTCAATCCTTCCCAATGAAGTGCAAACAGCAACCAAGGCTCAACTACAATAGGGGGCACATACAACCCACACAAGTGTGCAGCTCAGGTGACCAGGAAGACTGTGCCACTGAGCCCCATAACACATCTATCACTCTACTAAGACTGGCAGACATAACAGCCCTACCCAATACATAGATACAAACAGGGAGGTAGCCAAGATAGGGAGACAAAGAACATGTCCCAAATAAGAGAACAGAACAAAGCTCCAGAAAAAGAACTAAACAAAATAGAGACAACCAATCTACCAGATGCAGAGTTCCAAATACCGGTTATAAGGATGCTCAGTGATCTCAGGGAGAACGTCAACAAAGATATAGGAAACATAAAAATGGAAATAGAAAACAATAAAGAACGAGTCAGAAATAAAGAAAACAATATGGATGGACCTAGAGGGTATTGTGTGTGCTGAGTGTAATAAGTTAGATAGCAAAAGACAAATTTCATATGATTTCACTTATAAGTGGAATCTAAAGAGCAAATTAAACAATTGAAACAGAAACTCATAGACACAGAGAACATTTTGATGGTTGCCAGATGGGAGGGGGCTTGGGGGCAGGTGAAAAAGGGGAAGGAACTAAGAAGTATAAATTGGTTGTTACACAGTAGTCATTAGTCATGGGGATGTAAAGTAAAGCATAGGGAATATAATCAATAATATGGTAATAACTATGTATAGTGCTAGGTGGATACTAGTTGGAGGGAGTCACTTTGTAAATTATATAAATGTCTAATCACTATACTGTACACCTGAGATTAATGTAAAATAATATCGTATGCCCCAAAAAAAGAAATGCTAAAAATTTAACATTTTTAAAGAAAAGAAAAATAGAACAGAATAAAATAAAAAGAAGATGCTACTCAAGAGGCCGATGGAAAACCAGCAATGGGTGGTATTTGAAAAATCAAGGGAAGTGTTTCAAGAAGGAGGAAGCAATTAACAGTGTCAAATTCTGCAGATCAGTAAAGTGAGCTAAGAACACTAAATCATTTATTGAACTAAGCAATTTAAAACCTAGGTAAAGGCAGTTTCTGGAGTGACAAGAGAAGACAGTGGGAATAAGCAGTAAGTGGGAAGTGAAAAGTGAAGACAATGAGTGTTGACTAATCTTTTAAGAAAATTTGGCTGTGAGGGGCAAGCAGTATCAGGTGACAGCTAGAGGGGACTATTGAAAGAATCTCTTTTTGAGATGGGAGACATCTGAAAGAATCAGATTGGAGGTTGAAAATACAAGTGAGAGAGGAATTAAATGGTGTGTCCAGATCCCTTAAGAAAGGACAGGTGATGAAGAGCAGAGATTAGCTGCTGGCAGCAGGAGATACATCTCTTCCCCAGAGACAAAGAGATAAGGCTAGGAGTAGAGGCAGATGATTTTGTTAAGGCAGATGCAACAAACTCAGTGAATTCTTGTTCATCTACATCTAGTTTCTCTGTGAAATGTTGGCAAGGACAGTTGCTGATAGGGATGAAAAGGGGACAAGCCAAACAGCAAGGTGAGAGGATGCAACCATCTGCTGAATAGAGTTTCCATGTATACTGTGCGTGTTTACCAGTTTTCATGGAATTAGAGAACTGTAGGGTAGAATGTAATCAGTACTATACTAAATCATCCATAACATAATTTAATCTTTCTTTAAGGTTTTCATTGCCTGAGGATTAGTTTCACAAATATCAATCATAAGTATACTACACTTTGCATAAAGAAGTGCCAGTTGGTAGAAATAATCTCCCTATGCCTCACAATGCTCATCTAAGCACTAGACCACAATCAGATGGGTCTCAAGTCTAATGGCTAATATATATGAAGGGTTTGTAGCGTGGCCTGCAATGTGCTGGATACTTTGGTCTCAGGGCAGTGCTTTCAAAGATATTTTCTTAAGAGGTATTCAAAGAGTTTCTTAACATAGCTTCCACTTAGCATGACATAAAGCTGCCCTGTGCTAAGAATCCATTTCCGTGCATGTGACTTTCAGTATTTAGACCTCCTTCCTAAACAACATAGATTATAACTGAAGTCAGATCTAGTTTAGGTCAATCCTTCTCTAAATGAATATTTTTTATTGTGGCTAATTATCAGGTAGAAAGTTGAAAAGCTCATTTTGAAAGAATAAATTATACACCAAAGAGCCTTAAATTTAAAACTTAGCAGAAGGTGTTCAATGATAAGACACTGTCTTAAGACTATAACTCTAGAAGGAATCTCAGTTTTTCCTTGACTTAAACACAGAGCACTTTTCTCTCAGCCATCAGTAACCAAAGCCATTATTTTAAAAACAACATTCATGAAATAAATAGATGAAAGGAGAATAGTTCCTTTCTGCCCTTTTACCTCCACCACCTCACTGTTTTTCCCCCTAAAAATCAATCAACTTTCTACTTAGTAGTAAACACTTAGAGTCGTGCACCTCAGAACAACTTTTCAGTCAACAGTGGACAGCGTATAGGACAACGGTGAGCCCATAACATTATAATGGAGCTGAAAATTTTCTACCACCTACTATCTAGTGACATTGTAGCTGGGAAAGTCATAGTCTTGTAATGTAGTAGCCATTGGAAGGTCACAGCCATTGCAACGCATTACTCACAGCTATTAATATAGACTAAGGATATAAAGAAATAAATATTTTTGTACAGCTGTACACTCTGTTTTAAGCTAAGTGTTATTACAAAATAGTTTTAAAAACTAGAGTTTATTAGGTAAAAAGGGACAGTAAGCTAAGATTAATTTATTACTAAAGGGAGAAAATTTTTTTATAAATTTAGTGTAGCTTAAATGTACAGTGTTTATAAAGTCTGCAGCAGTGTACAGTAATGTCCCAGCCCTTCACATTCACCTGGCTCACTCAGAGCAACTTTCAGTCCTGCAAGCTCCATTCATGGTAGGCGTGTTATACAAGTGTATGATTTTTTACCTTTTATATTGTATTTTTATTGTACCTCTTCTATATTTAGATAGGTTTAGATCCACAAATACCATTGTGTTACAAATACCCACAGTATTCAGCATAGTAACATGCTATACAGGCTTATAGCCTAACAGCTGTAGGCTACACCATACAGCCTAGGTGTGTAGCAGGCTGTACCATCTAGGTCTGTGTAATGCACTGTGCTGTTCACACAGTGATGAAATTGCCAAACCAAGCATTTCTCAGAACGTATACCCGTTGTTAAACAATGCATGATTGTATACTTTTCCACAAAGCTCTGCTATTGTTCTACAAATATTTTTTGTGTTTGTTCAGGTAAATACCAAAAAATTTTTGTTTTCTTAAAGTATGCATGAATCAATAAACATTTGTTTTATTTGCAGTCAGCAACAATAATAATAATGTCATAAGTAAAGTTTGCAATTTTAGCCACCTGGTTGCGGCCGACAGCAACTGCTAGGTTTAGTTTTTTAGAAAATTTTGGGCTACTTTCTAAGATAGTGTCTCATTGGGTTTCCTGGAAACATACTCTGAAACCAAATGTTGCATGCAGAAGACTTATTGGGGAGACCTATTCAGGAAATAGACCTACAAAGAAGAGAAGAAAATAGAATTGGGCAGAGGAAGAAGCCAGGCCATATGCATTTACAACTGAGACTTTAGGTAATGCAACAGCAAGCTCTGGAACTAAGATGGCCTTTCAGAGTTGTCTTGAACTGAGGCAATTCAGCTGTGCCTTTGTACACCCACATCAGCCAGGCATTGGCTACAGGCCTCTCCATCGGGGAAGGTACAGCATGTGGCAAGGCCATTCTCTGTGGCTGAGGAAAATGCCCATGAGAGACACAGCTGCAAGCCATTAGTTGATATTCCCAGCAGTTGGTGTTGGATAAGCCAATGGGCTGAGGATCTGAGTCGAGCACCATAGAATCCACTAAAGCCCATACTCTGAAAGTGCTACCTACTTGTTTCTTACAGTGTCGCTTCTCCAGGAGTTTGGTTGGGAAACCTCATGTTTTCTGGATGACTTAGGCAGGTTAGTGTGATGAAGAACAGCTCCTGCTGCTGCAATTGATCTTAGAGCCATAACGGATGCTCATTGTCTCCTCCACCATCCACCCTCATTAAGCACCTCTGTTGATCTAGGCAGCTTGCCTAGTGGGGTAATCCAGACCCTCCACTCTGAGGAATCTGAGCCTCTGGTTACCATTGCCCTCCGCAGGTGGTGGCTGTTGATGGTGCCCACTTACTCTTAACAAGATGGCATGAGAAAACCAACAGAGGCTCCAGTGGGTCACTGCGGTGGCAACACATATTCTTCCTGTCCCTGCTTTGGAGCAGTTGCTCTGCCTCCTCCTGATGACTGGGGGCACTTACTAGACCCAGAACAGTGATTCCTCTTTGTGCCTGCTAATCTCTTGGCACATGGAGCCCAAAGTGACAATGTGAAAAGCTGAAGCTTTTCTCTCATTATGTCCTCTGAAACAGGGCCTCCAGACCCACAATGCCCAAAGCAGAGATGAGAAGTACAGATTTCTCAAATGAGTCACTGTAAGTGGTGATATAAAGGGACTGTCCTATTCCATTCTTCAGTCCCCAAACTCTCGTATTTTACCTGTTAGGGATAAATAAATATCATGTAGTGTTTGTTGCTCAGGATTTATACAGCATCTTGGGTGATGCTGCTAACCGCACAGGGTATCATCCTCAAAATGGAGGCTCAGATGCATTTTTATGAGGCTGTTTCATCACTGTATCAGGATGATGGTTTCTAGTGGAATACAGTATAAGACCAATGGACCCCATGGCCATGTGCCACTGCTACATCCTTTTGCTTTAAAGTGGGTCCCTAGGTGGGGCTGAATGAACCCAGCTCATGAAGAGCAGCACTAGTCAAATGGCTACTTGGTGTCTCATAGTCATATATTGTGTCCCTACCATTGCCCAATAGCCCACTGAGTGGTTTATGAATGGCTTATATTTCCTTGCAGCAGAGGACACAGCCTTATGCCAGAACCCCAGATGTCTACATTATGATTTCCTTTTGGGACTTGCCATGAACTACAAATGGATGTCTTTTCCCACCACAAATACCTCTAGTACATGTATTGTGACTGAGGGCAATATTGCCCACAAGAGGGCAAAAATTGACTCTTGGGTAGAAGAAAACTCTTAGCTACTACAATGGTTTGTGGTTCTCCAAAGCTCAACTCTACCTGACAAAAACTGTATTCCTTAATATGTCATTTCTCTTATTGGATTTTCTTGGGCATGGGCAGCATTGACATTAATTTCATGGAAAATACACAAAAAGCATATTAGATGAGTGCTACAAGACTATGGTGAATCATGACTGTGATTGACGTATTTTCTCTCAATGGATTTCTCTATCTTGAAGTCTATGGCAAGAGTGGACTGTGTATACAGATTGGCTACCACTGACTACCTTGTGGATGTTGCCTGCTTGATCCTCAGTGCTTATGTGTGTGACATGGATGTTGAGAAATAAGGAAAAATTGTTTGTCTTTTATTATTTCATTCTACATCTACAAAAATCCTACCAAAGTGCTTCAACCCACCATTAATTATGTCAAGTACTAAAAAGAAAAGATGTCAACAATATCTTACTGAATATCGGCCTATGGTTTTACTGAAAGCCAGTCAACTCAAGACAGTCTATGTGTCATGTCCTGCGATAGTTCTTTTCCAGCTTTGAAACCATTTCAGCTTAATGAAACCATTAAGAATTTTGGATCACTTGAAAAGAAAACATGCCGATAAAGTAGGTAAATGTACAGAATATTTCAAAACTTTAAAACGGAGTTTTGTGTTGTATATAACACTGCTCCTTCCTTAGTTAAGAAGAACACACAAACAAATGACAATGGAATGATTAGGTCTTATAAAATAGCAAAAATCATTGTAAAACTTGGCCATGATCATACAGTTGCTGAGACTGTCATATGAACGTAGAGGCTTCAATTTGAATAGTGATGCAGTAAGATCCGGTATTTTAAGAAAACTGCCATTGCACAACGATTCAATTCAAAGAAGTATCTATGAGTTGTCAGTTAACATTGCAGAGCAGTTAACTGGTACACTAAAAGGAAGCAAAATTTCTATTCAGGTTGATGAAACATAGTTACTGACATTAAGGGCCTTCTAATGGCAACTATTGTTATGTTTATTATTATAATTGCAAGAGATGTTTGCAGATTCTTCAGGAATTGACTAGATTAGAGCATCTATTTTTGCTGCTGTAAAATTTTGGTTTGATGGAACACAAATACCACTGGCGAATTAGGATGCCCTGTGCCTCTGATAGAGCCAATTGCGTGGGTGGAAGACATAAAGATTTCTATAGCCCACCCAAAGGCAGTATGTCCTAAAGTTCTTGCAATAAACTGTATTGTGCATTGACATCACCTGGTTGCAAAAAATGTTAGTGCAGTTCTTTGTCTCACAATTATAATTAGAACCATGAATAAAACAAAGTCACATAGTAAATATGACTACCTTTTCATAAAATTTAACATTGATAAGGAACAGTATGTGAGGCTTTGTCTACAAACAGAAGTTAGATAGCTCATAAATGAAATGGTCTAACCAGATTTGTAAACCTTTTTGATATGATAATTCATTTTCCAGAAAGCAAAAGAGATAGATTTAGCAAAGGGAATCAGCAAACACAAGAAAAAAAGAGCTTACACACTATGGTTTGAATTTTTCAGACTTAATGAATTATCATTTCAACTTCAAGTGAAATTATGGTAAGTATGCAAATTTAGCAACCTTCACTGAAAAACTGAAAATATTTTAAATCAACTTAATGAGAAAATGATTTCATAGCATGCAGGAGTTAACTGAAATCAATGGATTACTCATCGGAATAAGCTTAAGAATTTTTCAGATAGTTTAAGAAGTCAAACTTCTAACCGGAAAACAAGCAAGAACAGCATGGCTTAAGAGACAAAATCCAGGGGAAAAATTTATTGTCTCATAATCCTGCATGACATGTTGTTAGTAGAAGTTCCCACATGTTTAGGTAGGAATTCCAATTCCCCAAATTATTTCTGAGCATCCCAGAGGAGTATCTCATATAATTAACTAATTAGTCCAGGTCATCACTTTCCTTACTGTGGCTGGCCTCTGCCATGCCCGGGCTCTGCTGTGGTTCAACACCAGCTGGAGATCTGCTTAAATGCCCTTGCTTGCCTCTGCCACGTTCATGTTCTATACCAGGTTCAGATCCTTGCCAACCACTCTAGCTACCAGTGCTTTCAACCCTTGCTGGGTGTAGTAATACAACAGCAGTGAGCTTCCAAGTGAGAAGGGAAACAGTTTTCTCCCCAGTATTGCACTGTTAGAGGGTTTCCCAGGAACATTTTTAAACTCTAATGTGTTTAAAAAAAAAGAAAAATGTAAAACTGCTCTCTTCAATCCCTTAGCTTATGTTGGTAAATCCAGTCCACACCAGGCATTCTCCCTGTAGGATAATTGCCTTTGAGATTCAGCTGTCATTTTATTGTAATTTGCTCCAGTTGAGTTCTTCACAATCCATAGGTGCTTATATATGCTGAAATCCAGTAATTGACGCTATCCTAATTATTTTCCCAAAAGGCTATCAGCATCTGTAGAAATTAAATCAAATGGAAAAGATGCAAACAGATGCAAGTAGAAAGGAAGTTGCCTATCTCTGCCTATAACTGTATTAGAATCTCAGTTTTGGCCAACCTAAAATGCATGCCCTATTACACTCTCAAAAACAAAAGAAAAAGATTTTGCTGGGCAACTTAAAAAAAAAAAAAAGATTTTGCTGGGCACCTTGTTTCATATATATATATGAAAAAAACTGAAACTAGCATTTTGGAAATTTAGATTCTAGTCGTATCTGTTACCAGTTTTCTGTGTGAGCTCATGCTACGAACCTATTTCTTAGGTTGTGCACTGTATTAAAAAGTTTACAAGGTGGCTTTGAATATCAAATGGGTGATAGATGTGCTAAATGTACTGTTCATATGTGAAGGATTCTTATTTTTATAATTAATTAAAATTTTGGTCTTTGACTATAATTGTCCATCTACTAAGTTATGACATTCATTCTGTTTCCCTGTCTTATTCCTTTTAAAAGCTGTGTGAGATAAATTATTTTAGAGGTTTGTCATACAATTTTAGAGCTGGAAGGGACTTTGGAGTTGATACAGGTCAAATCCCTCATTTTTAAGATGAGATAACCTCCCCTGAGGAAGGGGAGGTTATCTAGATTGTGGACGGTATAAAAGGTCATGAACCCAAAATTCTGATCCATGCATAGTATTCATTTCACCACATCATGGATGAGTGCTCTTGAGGATGTTATATCTTCCTTTTCAGCGATTATTCAACACGAACAGTTGTTCACCATGCTTATTCACTGGGCCTCCAAGTAAGCTGTATGATATTTATTCACACCATTCCTTATTTCCAGAGCTTTTACACACTAATGCCCACGGACCCAGTTTTTAGGAGACCAACAAAACTGTATTTATTGAGTTGTTTTTCTGTGCTCGGCATTCACTGTTCAAGGCACTGAAAATACAGCATTTAACAAGACAGACAAATTACTGCCATAATAGAATTTATATTCAACTTAAATATTAGGCATAAAAGCACTATATATGTTTTAAAAGAAAAGTAACCTGTTCTCTCAAGTTTATAGGACACACATCTATTGCTCTCCTTGGCTGTGCATTTCTTTAGGTGGAAGACTCCATTAGAACATTTCTTCTCCACATTGGACCAATATTCATGTTTCAGTCTTCCTAGAGGTAGTTTCCATGGCCTTAGGCTATTTAAGAATATATTTGTGGAAGCCCACATGCCATGTGAGAACCACCTCTGTCTCATATATCTGCCTTATATTCAATGACACACGTAGTTTGCTAATGCCCTTGGTTGAGGAAGGAGCAAATGCCAGCTCTTAACATCTGTGTCTTGCCATTTCATTTTCTCTCCACATTTTGGAGCAGAGCGAATTCATTCATCTATTCTATCCTGACCTGTTTATGCCAGCCGGCAATCAGCTGCTATACATATTCTTCTAGTTAAAGTAGTGAGAACAGGGTGTGTAAAGCTCTGAAAATGGAGCTGGGATCCAGGAGCCAATAGAGCCAAGATGAACAACCAAAGGTTAGGGTATAAACAACTTAGGTAGTTGAAATGTAGCCTGGTGGGGATGATACCAAAGAAAGGGTCAGAAATTAAAAGAGTGGCACAATGCCTTTTTATGGACAGTGTCATTTCTAATCAATTTTATTGAGTTATAATTTACATACAATGAAATGAACCCATTTTATGTGAGTTCAATGTGTTTTGAAAGATGGATGTATGTGTGTATCTATCATCATGCCAACATGACAGTGTTTTGGGATGGACTCCTTTTTTCCCACCACATCATTTCAGTTATTTCCTTCTGCAGATCCTAGGATAGCCAAGCTCTGGAATTTGTCTTTGTTCCAACAGGAAGTAACAGTGCAGTACAAGTAGCAACAAGACCTTGAGATAAACTCTTGTCCCTGAACCTAATTGCCACAGATCTTGCCAACAGGATCAGCAAAGTGCTTGGAAATGTCCATGCAGCAAGGATCATAGATGTTCTGCTGTCTAGCCACATGGGGAGTGTAGTGGGAACAGTCAGTTCATGGATCCAGACACTTACCTTTCCAAATACAAAAACTTTTCACAACTCACTGAATTGTCTTTCTTTTTTCCCTTACAATCCCAGAAGACTGGACAAGAAGTGGGGAGTGGAGGTGAGGGTCAAGACTAGAAGGTGTTGGTTGAAGTAATGATACACAACGTCTGTGATTCCCAAGATTCACCCCAAATCTTGGCACATAGTTCATGCTTAAAATCATGAGCCCTGATAATAAGATAATGCTGTGAAACTTTAGCTTGCTTGGTATTGCCATGTAATTTACATTCATACAGGAGAGAAGCTGTCTTTGAAGTCTGTGTATAAAATTAATCAACTTCTTGTGACTGCCTCTGGTTCTTTATAAGCAAGTTCTGACACTTAACCAAAGGAGCCTTTATAAGGTTTCCAATTTAAGAGCCAAACAGGCTAATGTTTCTGCATTACCCACAAAAAAATCAAAGTGAAAACATCATCCACCCAAAATTTGGAAAATATGAGCTCTTAGTGTCTTAGTACACATGGAAAGAAAAGCAAGCTAGGATAAATATTAAGCAGTGTAAGGTCCTTCTTTTCTTTCTGCTTTAATTTTTCTATCACCGTTTTTCATTTAAAAATAGTTATTTTTACATCGCTGGATAAAAAAGATACAACCTGTATTGGACATTAACATTTAGAGGAAAAAATACCTTTTAAATGCCAGGTTCACAGGAATTTTTAATGTCCCGGTAGTGTTTTTTTCCTGATAGAAACCACAGTTGTTTTGGAGAGAATTACTAGGTCACACAAACAGTTTATAAAAGTAAGCACTTCTGTCCTAAGATTTATTTTGAGATTCTCTCACCTACCCTCCATCATCTGACTGTCTACATTATTATATGGAAAAAAAAGTTTAGCTTGTATCATTGAAACAAAGTTGGATGGAGATGCACAGAAATTCTGAAAAAGGAAAGGCTTATCTTTTAGGAGGGTTTTGGCAGAACTTCAGCAGACTATAAAAAACTTGAAGATGTTTCTTCTCCACAGATATGTGAGCAAATCTGAATTTTAGCCCTAAATAAAAAATATTTATATATTAATAATATTAATTTCTATCACAACTATAAATGCTCAAAATCTAGCAAGTGAATTCTTTAAACTCCTAGTATAGAATTCTTAGATTCATAGTGTACTTTTTGCTCTTCACATAAAAATCAGGTGAAGCTAAGCTGGTTTGAATTGGATTTTGAAATGGCTAGTTACTGGGGGTGCCAAAAAAACGTATACACATAGACACTTTGGTCAACATTGCTCAAGCAATAGTTTGCCATAATCAGAAGTGTCTGGATGCTGATGGTAACCAGTTTGAGCACCTCTTGTAATTGCAGAAGTCAAATGTGACTTGTATTCATCTTTTGTTATCGGTATATATTATTACAATTTTAATAGTTTTTTCCTTTCCTAAAATGTGTATACATTTTTTTGGCACCCTCTGTCTTTACAACAAAGAGGTTTCATGTCCTTGCAGCTAAAAAATAAAGATGTATGTTATGCAAAATTAAAGTATTTGTTCTAGAGAGAGGAAGGACAAAGGAAAGAAAAATATTGTTTAACTGGTTAGCAGAATGAATATACCACATTTCCCTGAAAATAAGACCTAGCCGGACCATCACCTCTAATGCATCTTTAGGAGCAAAAATTAATATAAGACCCCGTCTTATTTTACTATAATATAAGACTGGGTCTAATATAATATAATATAATATAATATAATATAATATAATGCTGGGTCTTATATCATATCATATTATATCATATAATATAATATTGGGTCTTATATTAATTTTTGCTCCAAAAGACGTACTAGAGCTGATGGTCCAGCTAGGTCTTATTTTCGGGGAAACACAGTAGGTAGAAGGCAGTTTTCTCTATTTGTAATTCATTTATAGTTAATAGTTTTCACAAACAGGTAAGAAAATTAACATGGTAGGTTTTTCCCAAAGCAAACTATAATGTAAAAGTTTGTCTTTTTAGATGTTAAATGTCTCTTTGCTAACCTGCCTAGAGTAACCTAATTTTACTTGTAGTCAAATTTAAAAGATCATTTTTCATATATATTAATGTTATATTAGTTTTATCTTAAAGTTTCTTTTCATTTTGAACTCTACTTCATTGTACATCTGCTTATTATAAGTATTGAAAATATTAGATATATCTGAATTGATAAGAGGTAATCTCCAAATAATATTGTTACATTAAATAAATTCAACAGGTAGACAAGTAAAGTGTATACTAGTCTATCATTTGTACAAAAAGGAAAGAATACAAAATAGATCTTTTGGTATACTAATTGAATATCCCTGGACAGACATACAAATAATTGGTAGCAGAGGGTCCCTCTACAGAGAAGGAAAAGGCAAGGGAAGTCAGAGAACTTTTTGATTTGCTCATTTGCTGTATTTGAAATTTTTCCAGCCAAATGCACAACATACCCAGCAACACACACATATAGTTATATTACTCAACTTTTCCTCATTCTAACATTGACACTCTAGGAAGATGAACTATGCTTTTGTCCTCACCACACACATCTTCCATAGTTTTGAGCATTTCCTGACACACAGTTACCGCAGTTTGAGTCAACATAAAGGAGTGGCATGGTCTATAATCTTGGTTCCCCCGATTCTTAGTTTTATGACTTTGTATTTTTACCTTTTTGACCGTTCACTTACTGTTTCATAATATGATCACAATTCCTACCTCACTGGGCTGTCACAGTGCTTAAAAGAAAGAGCATATCTAAAAATGCTTAGCATAGTGCTTAGAATATGGCCAGTGCTCAAGAGATGGTGGATTTTATATGCTGGGTACCATCCTAGATTCTGGGGCTGCCAAGATAAAGTGTTCCTGTACATAAGGAGCTCACACTCTACAATGGCACACAAACCTACAGATTAAACAAAAAGTAAATGTCTGGCCCATAACAGAATGGACACTATACATGTTGAATTAATGATGATACAATGATATGATTTAAGTACCATGTTTCCCCGAAAATAAGACCGGGTCTTACATTAATTTTCACTCCAAAAGATGCATTAGGGCTTATGTTCAGGGGATGTCATCCTGAAAATTCATGCTAGTGCTTATTTTCCGATTAGGTCTTATTTTCGGGGAAACACAGCATGTTAACCTATCGGTGTGGTCTGAGTTGGGGGACAGGAGGTGGGCAAGGCAGATTCTTAATAAACATCTTTCTTTGGTTTATTAATGTACAACTTACAGGTGAAAAAAGATGTTGAAATCCTGTGCTTGGAACAGGAAGTAGTATTACCATTAATTTTCAAAGGTAAAACTATTTTCTTTTTTTTATGTCTTTTCTTTCTAGAAATAGAAAATCTTAAGGATCTGTGGCTTTTCAGAATCCTCCAACTAACTTTGATGTTAGAAAAATATCCAAATATCACTTTTCTTTTTAGTCAAAAAGATGTTTCATCAAGGTTCATTCCTACATATTTAAACCTATGCTTTATTCAGGAAGATATGAAAACTTGACTTTGGAATGATGTTCTGTTTTTTCCTCTTATAATTAATAGATTTGATTTCTTAGAGTAGTTTTAAGCTTACAGAAAAATTAAACAGAAAATACAAAGAGTTCCCATTTTCTCCCTCTTCCCCTACCCACAAACTCACAGTTTCTGTAATTATTGACATCTTGTATTGGTTTGGTACATTTGTTGCAACTGATGAACCAATACTGGTACATTATTATTTAATAAAATCCATAGGTTACATTAGGGTTCATACTTTGTAAAGTTCTATGAATATTGCTTAATGCATGTCATGTACCCACCAGTAGAGTATGTAGCATACAGAATAATTTCACTGCTCTAAAAATCTCCTGTGCTCCACCTACACATGCCTCCCCTCCCCCCAATCCCTGGCAACCTCTGATCTTTTTACCGTCTCCATGGTTTTGCCTTTTCCAGGATGTCATATAGTTAGAATCACAGAGTATGAACCCTTTCAGATTGTTTTTTTTCCCACTTAGCAATATGCATTTAATGTCTTCTTTAAATATGCATTTAATGTTGTGTAGTAGCTTGATAGCTCATTTATTTTTAGCACTGAATAATATTCCATTGTCTGGATATACCATAGTCGTTTATCAATTTACTCATTGGTGAGTCTTAGTTGCTTCCAATTTTTGGCAATTATGAATAAAGTTTCTGTAACTATTCTGTAAATAAATGTGCAGATTTTAGTGTGAACATGTTTTCAACTCATCTGGGTAAGTACCTAAGAGCGTGACTGCTGGATTGCACAGTAAAACCGTGTTTAGCTTTGTAAGAATCTGATAAGCTATCTTCAGACACAGCTGTATCAGTCTGCATTCCTACCAGCAATGAATAAGTGTTCCTATTGCTCTGTTTCCTTGTCAGCATGTGATGTAGTCAGTGTTTTGGATTTTAGCCATTTTAAGTGTACAACGGTATCTCATTGTTATTTAAATTTGCATTTCCCTAAAACATATTACATTGAGCATATTTTCATATGCTTGTTTGCCATCTGTATGTTTTCTTAGGTGAGTTGTGTGTTCAGATCTTTTGCCCACTTTTTAATTGGGTTGTCTATTTTCTTACCATAAAGTTTTAAGAGTTCTTGTATGTGGTTGGATACAAGTCCTCTATCAGATATGTGTTCTACAAACATTTTCTCCCAGTATATGGCTTATTATTTTCATTCTCCTGGCAGTGTCTTTTACAGAGTAGAAGTTTTTAACTCAATGCAGTCAAATTTAGCTATTTTTTTCATTCATGGATCATGCTTTTGAAGCCACAGTCACCTATTAATAGACTTTTCTCCTACGTTATCATCAAGAAATTGCACAGTTTTGCAGTTTACATTTAGGTTTAGGATCCATTTTTGAGTTTTTGTGAAAGGTGTAACAACATCAGAGTCTACATTCATTTTTTAAATGTGGATGTTCAGTTATTTCAGCACCATTTGTTGAAATGACTGTTCTTTAAATTGCCTTTGCTCCTTTGTCAAAGATCATTTGGCTCTTTTTGCGTGGGTTTATTTCTGAGCTCTCTATTCTGTTCCATTGTTGTATTAGTCTATTCTTTTGGCAATACCACACTGTCTTGATTACTGTAGCTCTATGGTAAATCTTGAAGTTAGGTAGTGTCAGTCCTCCTTTGTTCTTCTTTAACATTGTTAGCTATTCTGATCTTTTGCCTTTCCATACGAACTTTAAAATCAGTTTGCTGATATCACAAAGTAACTTGCTGGGGATTTGGATTGCGTTGAGTCTATAGATCAATTGGGGTAAAGACTGACATCTTAACAACATTAAGTTTTCCTATCCATGGACATAAAATATCTCTCCATTTATTTAGATCTTTGATTTCCTTTCTTAGAGTTTTATTGCTTATCTCTTATAGGTCTTGTACATATTAAGTTAGATGTATACCTATTTCTTTTTTGGGGGTGCTACTATAAACAATGTTGTATTCCACCCCCAGCTCTATTGAGATATAATTGACATATAACATTGTGTAAGCTTAAGGTGTACAAATGTAATGATTTGATATACATATATATTGCAAAATGCTTACCACAATAAGATTAGTTAACACATTCTTTATCTCACATAATTACCATTTTGTTATTGTTCTTGTTATGGTAAGAATATTAACGCTCTACTCTCAGAGCAACTTTCAAGAATACAATACAGGATTGTTAACTATAGTCAGTGGTGTTGTGTTTTTAATTCAAATTCCAATTGCTCATTTCCGTATTTAGGAAAGCAATTGTCTTTTGTGTATTAATCTTATATCCTGTAATCTTGCTATAATTGTTTATTCATTCCAGTTTTCCTGATTGTTTTGTCTATTCTTTGTAATTCTATCTGTTGCCTTTGTACTTAATTTCTTGTCTTCCACTGTTTTCCTGCCTGCTTTGGTTTTAAAAAGAAGCATTCTGTATTCTATATGATTACATTTTCTCTCCTTTCTTAACATATCAATTATACCTTAAAAATGTTTAGTGGTTGAACTAGTGTTTGCAATATATATTTATGACCAATCCAAAACCACTTTCAAATACATTATACTGCTTCACCAGTAATGTAAATATCTTCGAAGAGCGTTTCCTCAATTTCTCCCTCCTGTCATCCCTTTTAACATTGCTGTCATTCAGTTCAGTTATCCATAAATTATGACCATTGAATATACTTTTACTATTATTTTTCTGAACAAACTGTTATGTGCTAGATCAACTAAGAAAAAGAAAATTTAAATTTGTTTTACCTTAATTTATTCTTCTACAACATTTTTATTATATAGATTTGAGTTTCTAACCTCTATTATAGCATTTCCTCTCTCTGAACATTTTAACATTTCTTGCAATGCAGGTCTACTGGCAACAAATTTCCTCAATTTCATTTCTCCCTCAATTTTAAGGCATAATTTTGCTAGGTACAGATTTTCAGGTTGGTGGTTTTTTTGTTTTTGTTTTCCTTCCAACACTTTAAATATTTTACTCCAATCTCTTCTTGCTTGCATGGTCTCTGAAGAGAACTCCAATGTAATTCTTATCCTTCCTCCATAGGTAAGGTATTTTCACTACCACCACCTCCACTCCCCTGGCTTCCCTCAAGCTTTTATCTTTGTCTTTGACTTTCTGCAGTTTAAATATGATGTACCCAGTGTTATCAACCAAAGTCCACGTGCCCAGTGCTTCAAAAAGCCCAAACTCAAAATGTCAGAGTTTGGAGTAAAGAAAGATTTGATTGAGAAGGTGCCAACCAAGAAGATGGGAGAACTAATGGTGCCTCAAATCCATCTTGCTTGCTGGACTACATTAAAGGTTTTTAAGGGGCTAGGGAGAATTATGAGGAATTGCTGGTGGAGCAAGTTTTAACTGCAGGAACTTGGAAGTTGGCCATTTACAGTAAAGGGGCATCAACACCAGATCTTCCTGGACAATGGACCCTTGGCTTCTGAAAGGGTTCTGGTATTCAAGTTCCAGTTATGTCCTGGTCCTTTGGTTCCATGTGTGTGCATGTGACAGGTGGCAGGGGTGGGGGTGGCAAGACTGGTTCTGGGTGTAGCTGGAGGTTGAATTTATTCCTCTATACATGCACCGGCTGCATGATTTGTGGTCTTGGTCTGTTGTCTCTGAAAAGCAACTCAGTGTCTAGTTAAACAGAATAGGACAATTTTGAGCTGGTCCTGCTTTTACATTAGGAGTCATTTTTGGCATTTATCTTGCTTGGTATCTCTGAGCTTCCTGGATCTGTTGTTTGGTGTCTGTTATTAACTTTGGAAAACTCTCAGCTATTATTTCTTCAACTATTTCTTATGTTTCTTATGTTTCTCTCTCTCTCTCTCTCTCTCTCTCTCTCTCTCTCTCTCTCTCTCCCCCCCCCCCCCCTTTTTGGTTTTCCCACTACAGTTAGGCTACATCTTTTGTAATTGTTCCACAGTTCTTGGATATTCTGTTGCATCTTTTTTATTAATTTTTTTCTTTGCATTTCAGTTTTGGAAGTTTGTATTGACACATCTTCAAGATCATTTATTCTTTCCTTAGCTGTGTCCTGTCTACTGATGAGCCCATCAAAGGCATTCTACATTTTTGTCACATTGTTTTTCATTTCTAGCATTTTCTTTTAATTCTTCCTTAGAGTTTTCATATGTCTGCTTACATTACCCATCTGTTCTTACATGTTGTTCACTTTTTGCATTAGAGTCGTTAGCATATCAATCATTGTTATTTTAAATTCCTGGTCTGGTAATTCCAAAATCTCTGCCATATTAAGTCTGGTTCTGAGGCTTGGTTTATCTTTTCAAATGGTTATATTTTGCTTCTTAGCATGTCTTGTAATTTTCTTTTCTTTCTTTTTTTTTTTTTTTGTTCTTGTTGAAAGCCAGACATATTGTATTAGGGAAAAGGAACGTAAGTAAATAGGCCTTTACTATGAAGTTTTATGTTTATCTGGCTAAGAATTAATCTGTGTTATTATTTGCTGTAGCTGTGGTGTCTGAGGCTAAAATTTACTCTAGTGTCATGTTTTTGTTTCTCTTGTTGTCTTTGAATGTTCCTAGTGACTCTTTAAATGGGGTCTAAGACTTGCAGTTCTTTTTGCTATAGTCCTGTTATTACACAGGAACCCTACTGTTGTGGTGTTATGGTGAGGTGAGGGAGAAGGGAAAGCATTCTATAGTCCTATGATTAGGTTTTAGTCTTTTAGTGAGCCTGAGTATGTGCCTTCTCCCATGTTGAAGGCTAGAGAGGGCTGGAGTTGGGTCTTTCCCTTCCCCAAGGTTTGTTAGGCTCTGGTAAAATAGTTTTCCTTGAGGGCTGACTGTATGAAGAACAGAGAACTCTGGGACTATTTTAAAAAGGTTAGTTCCCCGCCACCCCCGACTCCAAAAAAAAGCAAGAGGTTTTTCACAGTGTGAATCTGTTAGGGCTCCTAAAGGTAAAACTCAGGAAAGTTGTGAGGCCCCTCTGAGGCTGAGCCCCCTTGGAGGTTTTCAGCTCTCAAGCTGGTCTACACAGAGCCTCCAGCAATTCCTCAATTACAGTGTAAAGTGTTTCTACTGATATTGGCTCCAACTGTGATGCTGGCTTCAGGTGCTGACTTCTGCTCCTGGTAAACTGTGATCCTCTGATAAGCTGGTATTCTCTATAACCATTGGTTTCTCCAGTTTTCACAGCAGCAGTTCCCTGAAACCACAATTCTCTGATGGATCTAAGAAGAGTTGTTGCTTTTCAGTTTGTTCAGCTTTTTTTCTTATTGTGAAAATGGGAGCTTCCAATCTCTTTCATGTTGGACCAGAAACTGAAAATCCCTTGACATTCCTTTGTAAATTTATGCTTAAAATGTCTATCATAATTAAAATGTGCTAGTGTTAAATTTTCGGTCTATTCTTATTCTCAATAAACTCAGACAAATATATGTTTATTTTCTGTTGTCATCCTTGAAAGAAAAAAAGGAATTTTTAATGTTTATTAACTTCTAAGCACTTTCCATCCAAATGATACACTTTTTGTTATTGTTCTTGTAATAGAATAGGTTAGGGGTGGGGTGGGGGGTGGAAACTGAGGGTAATAAGCCAAGAATCACTTATTGACCACTAACTAAGTCTAATGACATAGTTTGATACATTCTAAATTATCTGAATCTGATATGTTTCACTCTTTAAAAGGCTCAATGCTCTATATTATTTAGTAGTAATCCAAATTTCAAGTTTAACTTGTCTCCTCATGAATCACTGCCCAACTTCCTACTAAATATGGGTCAAGGGTCAACCCATATTTAGTCATTTGAAAGTAATCTTTCAGTCTACCTAGAAAGTTCTGCAAAGTAATTTGGAATAAAATTTGTAATAAGTAACTACTTAGTTCTGCAAAGTAATTTGGAATAAAATTTGAACACTTACAAACATTAGAAAGTGATTGAATAAAGCCATTCATTAAGGTTTATTTTCCATTGTAACAGCCTAAGTGCATTTATTAATAGATGGTTTTAAAGAAGATGATGGGATAAAATTTTATCCCACAGAAAAGTTTGCCTTTTATTTAACATTTTGTAATTTAACAGGATTGATTAAATTAGAGAATACTATTTGGCTCCTCTGTAATTATGTGAAAACAAATTAGTTAAATATTACTGTTTTCCACGTTCATATAGGTATGTGTATATATGAAGGTGTGATAATTAAGTTCGCGAACGCATCCTAGAAAAAGTGCTACATACCTCATTGCTGAATATCACTATTGTTACCTTCGAAGTACTCCCCTTGAGAAGCTATGCACTGATGCCAGCACCTAGTCCACACTTCAAAGCAATTTTGGAACTCTTTTTCTGGAAGGGCCATCAGAGCTGTTGTCATATTACCTTTGATGTCCTGAATGTCATCAAAATGTCTTCCTTTCAGTATTTCCTTTATCTTTGGGGAAAGAAAGAAGTCATTGGGGGCCAGATCAGGCAAGCAAGGAGCGTGTTCCAATAGTTGTTTGTTTACTGGCTAAAAACTCTCTCACAGGCAGTGCCATGTGAGCTGGTACATAGTCATGATGCAAGAGCCATGAATTATTGGTGAAAAGTTCATGTCATTTAACTTTTTCACACAGCCTTTTCAGCACTTCCAAAATAGTAAACTTGGTTAACTGTTTGTCCAGTTGGTACAAATTCATAATGAATAATCCCTCTGATATCAAAAAAGGTTAGCAATGTCATTGCAACAAGTTCGTGAACTTAATTGTCAGAACTCCTAGATCTTTTTAAAAAACAAGTAACATTAAGATCTTGAACCATTATCTTTGTGGGTCTACCGACCAGTTAAAGAGGTGCTATGTGAATTGATAGCTGTCTTATCGGAATTTAATGCTGCTATATAGACCATTGTTTTTACACAGCAATATAATTGAAATCCACTAAATGTCCACATTAATTAACTAATAAACCAAAGCTAGATTGCAACAATATAACTAAAAAGGCAAAGGTGAGAAATAATCTAAAGTGGATATATATATGCAGTACTTCTTTACTGATTCAAAATACATTTTTTACATTTAAAGACTGACAGTCTTGAAATGTATGCTTCCAAAGCCAAAAAGTGATTAAATCTTATTCAGTAGCTTGCAAAGTTATGTTAGCAAACAGGTAATACTGGCGGCCACCATATCCAGTTAACTCGGGTTCAGAGGTCCCCTACCCAGGTCTGGGTGGGGATCTAGAGAATACTTCCTTTTTCCAGTTCACACAGTGAACTCAATTCCGGGTGATAAGTCTCAAATTAAGGGTCGTCTTCCTTTTTTTCGAATCCACGTAAGATTTTTTTTTTTGGGGGGGGCTCTTTTAAAAGCAAAAAAAGGAAAAGTCTACCTAAAGCCATTTTTCTTGCTCCCTGAAATTCAGCTTGATGCTCTTTTATTAAAGCCACTTATACCTACTTGAATAAGATTAATATAATTTCAAACTTTAAGATTTGACTACTTCCTTTGAGAGGTTTACAGCAAGAGCGGTTTGTTTTTTATTTGCGTTTACTTAGTAATCAAACTCCATCACAGGGAAACAGTGGACAAGGCGAGTACCTTTGTGTTTTCTACGGCAAAGAGTGCGGTCGGTGACACGGTCTGTGGTTAGGTAACCTGACAAGAAAGACCCCATTGTAATACATCTGAGCAAAGGGACCGAAAGGTTTGCAGCCACGACGTGAAAAGTCTGCTTTTTTGAACTGGGACTCAGTAGAGCTGGCGGCAACCCTGCACAGCACAACCGCGGAGAAAGAGAGCGGGAGACCTGCAGCAACGAGCAGGAAATACGATGCAGGCTTGGGACCCACAAACCGAAATTTCTTCTCAGCAGCGCCTCCCAAAGCCAGCCCCTGCCTTCCCTAGGAGAAGGCGCCAGGTCCCCGAACTCAGGGCTGGCCGCACCCCAGCGCTTTTCTTTTTCCTCCGCAGCTGCACACAGACGAGCACGTGAGCGCGGCAGCGCGTCTCAGCTGTGCCTCAGCTGACCGTCTCCTGATTGGCTGAGACAGACGTGGGCCGGGGTGGGGACTGGTCGCCTGCGTCGCTCGCCATTGGCTTTCAGGGAACCCGCCTCCCCCTCAGGTGAGGCGGGCTTGCGGGAGCGCGCCGCCGACACTTCTTCCCGCCCCCCCGCGCGCCCCCGCGCGCGCCTCCGCCCTTGCCCGCCCCCTGTCGCTGCCTCAGCTCCTCCGAGCACAGAGCCGACTCGTCTGAGGGGACGCGAGGATTGCCCTCGCCGCCGCTTCGGACAGTGATTCGGACCAGGCCCTGACTAGCAGCCCGAGGGGAGGCTCTTCTGAGCCGAGCCTGGAGTGCGGCGATTGCCGCCTGCTCCTCCTGCCTCTGGTCTCACGAGGGGTTTCCCGCCTCGCACCTCTGGACGTGCCTCTCCTTCTCTCCCCGCGTGTGGAGGGAGCCAGCGCTTAGGCCGGAGCGAGCCTGGGGGCCGCCGGCCGTGAAGGCATCGCGGGGACCGATTCGCCATGGAGGGCGCCGGCGGCGCGAACGACAAGAAAAAGTAAGCCCATGTCCTCCGCGGGCCGCGTTCTCCGTGGCTTCCCTGCCCGCCCTCCGCTCCGAGCCCGCGGGCCGGCCTCGTCGTTCTGGGGGGGCCGTCTTTTTGTTTCTGCCTCTTCTCTCCTCCCCTCTTTTTCCTCCAACCTCGCGGGCCGGGCTCCCCCTCTGTCCGCGTCGCCATCTTGTCGTGGGGGGCGGGAGACGCATTGAAAGTGCTTTCAGGGGCCGGGGGCTGGGCCCTGCTCGCCCTCCCTTGCAGGCCGCCGGGGCCTCGCACCGCCTTCCTATCTGCGTCAAAAAGCCCGCTTGCCCTGTGTCCCCATTCGGGTGGACTTCCCCTAGCCAGAAAACCCCGGGAGAGAAATGAACCGTAGCTCGGTCGCCGCCGTTTGTACCCGAGCTTCCGCTCCTTCCCGCCCCCATCTCCTCTCCCGTTCCATTGAAAACTCGGCCCCGGGGCGGACCCTGCACGCGGGTCCTGGCTTCCCAATGGGCTCGGGGCCCCGGGTTCCCGACCGTGGCTCGCGTGGTCGAAAGCGATACTGCCCTGCGGTTGTCCAGCCGTGGCGGGTGTCTCTGCCTTTGTGCATTAGGGGTTTGTCGCGGTGGCCTGAAGATGCTAACTTTTTAGTTTGCACGTGCAGGTTTTGTTTTGTATTTTAATCGCCTTGAAAAACTTCCCTAGTCTGAGGGTGGAGTAACGGGAATTTAGAGAAAGAGCAACATTTTAAAGAGAGCATCAGAATTGGATACTTGTATTTATATCACCTGTCAAGGATCCCAGACATTACAAATGAATATATGCCTCATTCATTCTTGAAAGTATTTTAGTGAAAATGTAGCGCTTGGCTAAATTTAGGCAAACATTTTTAATGAGATTGGGAAAAAAGGTATGTGATCAGAGCAAATGAAATACATAACTAAAAAGTTGCAAAAATTTTTAGAACTGTCGCCTTTTCCTGAAATTGAAGTATATTAAAGGAAAATCTTCAAAGTACATCTGAAGTAAATAATCATTGTTAGAATTTAATGCAAGTTTTTAGAATACCTTGAAGTTTGAGTCTAAGTGGTATATTACAGTATTAATTGTTAGTTGAAACAGTGGGATTCAATGACCCTTCCCCCCCACACACACTTTGGTCCACTGGTATTTTAACCTTTGAAAAAATCATTTTAAGGAATTGAAGATTTATAATAAAGAGTTGTGGTTAGTAGACTGGCTTTACTGTTAAGTCCTTCCACTCTTCTGGCAGAGATTAACTTCCCTAATCAGTGTCAGCAGAAGATAAATTTGTTTATGTTCTTGCTGTTTTGTAGATGCCTTTTTGGTCCTTATTCAATGGAATGATATATTCTCAGTTTGTGACACCAGAGAAAGCACTTAAAAAATTCAAAAAGTGACTAAACAAGCCTATACTTAAATTCTAAGCGTTCCCAAGAATAAATTACAATTAATTTTGCAGAAGTGATTACAGTGCTTTTGATGAAAAGATTTGGTCTCTGTATTGTAAACCTAAGGCACATTACCTCTGTGTAGTGCCAGTTTTCTGTTATGATATGCTGAATCACACTTAATACTGTGCACTAAGTTATTCACCAATCACTTCCTTTTTATATACAATACTGTACTCATTTCTCCTTTCCAATTCATGAGTTAAGAATATCATAAGCAGTTTTAATACAAATTAATTAGCTACTATGCATCACCGACAATTCTAAACTAGTTTTTGGATTTTTTCCCTCAGTCCCATGTGTTATTTTCAAAATTTTCTCTTGAAAATTTAGCAAATTTGGATCAGATGGATTCATATTTCTTAATATGGAGGTTTTTAAACCTGAAAGTTATGTTAAACAATAAATGGTAGCTACTCAACAATTTTAGGTACTGTTTGTTAAAGGTGTCTGGTTTTTGCCGTTTTTAAACGAATTTAAAAACCTTTTGAAAAGATAACTGAAAGATGGAGGGGCAAGGATTTTATTACAATTTTTTCATTTTAAATGAGCCTCCAGAGTCCAGGTGGGGGAGACAAATTTGTCTTTCTTTAAAGAAGGTCTAGGAAACTCATAGCTGCAAGATTGGAAGAAATCAGAACAGAGGATGGGTATGGTTATAATAGATTTCACATAGAGCCTTTGATGTTGATTCCTTAGGGGTAGCGGCTGGCTTTATTTAGTAGCACATTGATACAGAATTTTAGATTTCAAAGGAATGTCAAGAGGTTCATCGTTCAGTTTCAGGTTTCAGGCCAGACTTTTAAAACCATATAGTTATTGGATCATTAAAGTAAAATCTCTGAGAATGAAGTCCTTAACTACCTTCTTTAATTTAGGTCATTTAAAGTCTAGAAGCTCTCTCATTTGTTAGTAACTTTTTTCTTGTTACAATTTTACTTTGATTTTCCACTTGTTGGAAGAAGAGTATGCCTGGTGGTTGAGCCAGACACCTCACCTCTAAGTTAGAATCCAGCCTTTTCACATTGTTAGCTTTGTGAACTTGGGCAAATTACCGAATGCTTCTGCGCCTATGTGTCCTGCTTTTGAAATGATGATAATAATAGCAGCCATATTAGTAGTTATTGTGAAGATTAAATAAGATTATGCCCAGTGCCTGATTTAGAAGTCTTGGTAACACTGTGTACTTGAAAATAGTTCTAGTTTAAACTTCCACACACTTAAAAACTTTTTGCATGTCCTTCCAAATACTTCTTTGTTTTAGTTCCTCTTCTCCCCACGTCATACATCTTTTCTGTACCTCCTAAAAATGTAAAAAGTAACATTGGATCAGAGTTTTAAAAGGGGTTCTTTCTGGTTAAAATAGTACATCCCTGGGTTATGTTGGCATCTAGCATCAATTCTTGAGCATCTTAATCTACTGTCTACTTCAGGCCTCCTTCTTCACAATTCCTTACTCCTTGGTTTCCTCCCCAAATAGGTTACTTTGAATTTACTCTGGACTGTAGAGACTAGAATCATAAACACATATACTAGTTATATAGTTCATTTCAGCAAGATACGTGCAAAGCACTGCAGCCTTAGGATTGGCATAATTTAAAACATTTTTTGTCTTGACGCCATAGTTTATACAATTTTATAAATACAGAGGGTGCCCCCCAAAAGTATACAGTTTAAGCAAGGAAAACTGTATTAAAATTGTAATACACAATGCATACCGATTAACAAAAGATAAATACAAGTCACGATTGACTTCTGCAATTATAAGAAATGCTCAAAGTGGTTACCATCAGCGTCCAGACACTTCTGATTATGGCGAACTACTGCTTGAGCAACATTGACCAAAGTGTCCACTTGTATACATTTTTTTGGCACCCCTGGTATTAATCTTTGCTAAACATGACCAGTTGATAAAGTATTCCCAGTAAAACCTATGAACCTACCTGGTGGAAGAACTGTCCTTAGCTTGTGAATTTCTCCAAAGTTAAGACCGTTGGTTTCCATTTCAAGGCAAGGCTTCAAACCTGTATTGTTAGTCTAATTTTGTGGCTCAATTTGTATGAAATCTATATTAGTGCACTCTTCCACATGTATATGTTTACTGAAGAATCATTTTTTAGACTGATAAAGTGTGGTAGTTCATTCCTGTGGTCCACTGTAAAGCATTTTGTGTAGTTTGGAGAATGTCCATCTTTCTACATGTTGACTTTCATTGTCTTTGCAGTGCTAATGGTGTTTAGGCTCAAGGTTAAGATTTTATGGTTATACTTTTTTGTTGTGTGTTAAGAATGGATGTAGGAAGCTGAGAGGATTAGTCTCTAGACTGATTTTTTTTCCCTGAAGAGCTTGTAATAATTTATTGTTCGGTGGTGAAATTAAAAGTTTATGCAAAGATGTTCAAGATTTGGGTTAGATTACTATGCTTGTTCATAGATGTGTCCTCTTAAAATTCAATTTTTAAAAATTTAGATACTTCTGAAAAAGAAGGTTAAAATCTTATCTAAGATTGTTAACATATGTCTGTTTCTTAACTAGGAGAAAATAATCTAAATTAAGTGTGTTGTGAGATTAGTTTTCTATTAAGAAGAAGATTTTAATTCATCAAAAGAACATTATCTTTTTTCTTTTTTTAATGTTGGGACTAATTATCCAGTTGATGGATTTTACATAGCTTTCTGCTACTTGTGTATGTGTTGTATGTTTTCTGCTTTGAGGGTTAGAAAAAGAATTTGAAACTAGGAGAAGCCAATCTTCTTGTTCCTCAGTATTTTTGGTAAAGTATGATGAGAATTTTCAAATTAGCTATAGGTGTTGGAATTTAAAAAATAATTGTATCCCTTTCTGTCTCTTGAAGTGTGCAAAATTAACTATTTTGTATGTGTATTGAGTTTTATATTAAAATTTGTGTCTTCTGCAATAAAAATTAATAAACTCATATCTATTTGCCAGACATGACCCTTTTAGAAAAATAATACATAAAATCTAAATTTAATTGTGGTAAAAAAAACACCCATAAAATTTCCCACTTTAACCATTGTTTAGTGTATAGTTCAACAGTGTTAAGTATATTGACATTGATGTGTAACCAACCTTCAGAACTTTCTTATCTTGTAAAACTGAAACTATAACCATTGAACAACTACTCTCCATTTTCCCCTCCTCCTACTCCCTGGCACCCATCATTCTGCTTTTTGTTCCTGTGAATTTGACTACTAAATACCTCCTATAGGTAGAATCATACAGTTTTTGTGACTGGTTTTTTTCGCTTAGCACAATGTCCTCAGGGTTCACCTATATTGTGGCATGTGTGAGAATTTTCTTCCTTTTTAAGACTGAATAATAATTCAGTTATATACCACATTTTGTTTATCCATTCATCTTTCCATGGACACCTGTTGGCTAGTGTGAATAGCGCTGCTATGAACACTGGTTTGTAAATACCTCTTCAAGATCTTGATTTCAGTTATTTTAGCTATATTCCCCAGAAGTGGGATTGCTGGATTATATGGTAGATAACTCTATTTTTATTTATTTATTTTTTAAGGTTTTATTGGGGAAGGGGAACAGGACTTTATTGGGAAACAGTGTGTACTTCCAGGACTTTTTCCAAGTCAAATTGTTGTCCTTTCAATCTTAGTTGTGGAGGGTGCAGCTCAGCTCCAGGTCCGGTTGCAGTTGCTAGTTGCAGGGGGCGCAGCCCACCATCCCCTGCGGGACTCGAGGACTTGAACTGACAACCTTATGGTTGAGAGCCCACTGGCCCATGTGGGAATCGAACCAGCAGCCTTCGGAGTTAGGAGCATGTAGCTCTAACTGTCTGAGCCACCGGGCTGGCCCAATTTTTAAGTTTTTAAGGAATCGCCATACTGTTTTCCTTAGTGGCGACACCATTTTACTTGTTCCCCAACAGTGCTCAAGTGTTCCTATTTCTCTACTTCCTCCTCAACACTTTTTTTCCAGGGTTTTTTGATAGTAGTCATCCTAGTGGATGTGTTGATGTGATTATGTTTTTAAGGGTTTGTTTGTGTGTAATTAACCAAGTTAAAGCTAACCATAGAGAACAATTGCTAGTGGAAGCTCTATCAGAAATGAAGTTAAGTACCTCTTAAATAAGGATTGTTTTCCTAGTGGCTTAGAAAGATTTGGTTTGCCAGTACATTTTCAGAAAAGTACTTATTGTTTAAAATGTTCTGTACTTATTGTCAATAAAATCCCATTTAATTAGTAACTTTGTTTTAAAAGATTTAAAACAATTGAAATGACCTATTTTTATAAGAAAACCTTTTAGTTGTTCTGGTGATCTCAACGGTCGTTTAATGAGTGTCTTCATTTTAAAATTTCACTTTGTTGTAATTATTAAACATAAAAATTATTCGAAGTATGATTTTCAAAATGTATTGTTTTATAAACGGGACAAAAATCTAATGATGGAACAAACTGCAGTTCTTCAATTGTTTTGAAAGTCACAATATGTTTAGACAACTTAAAAGTGTTTACTAGTTATTGTTGCAGTTTTTGCTTAGTAGTGACAACTCTCTCCCCTTTTCCTGCTAGCTTGTGAGGCTGTTTTTCAACTGAAAAATACTATGGTAAAATAAATGTAAGGTTTAAAGGCAGAAAGTTTAAGTCTTTAAGAATTGGGATTTACATTTGTTCTTATAGCTCTTTTCTTGTAAATTCTGATGTTAAGTAAATTTCTTTAAAGTGACCCTCCCCCATTTTTCAGTTATAAAATTGAAACATGTTTCAATGGGCAAGATCACAAATAGACTGAATTTGAAACTTGTATAAAAGAGAATACTGACACACAATGAGCTCTTAAGTATTTGAACAAACGAAGCAATGAAAGAATAATTGAATGAACAAAGAGAAAGCAGAGAAAGATTTTAAGATTTTAAAAGGTTTTTTGAAAGTCATTATTGTCCCCTTTTCTATGTCTCATTTTTCATAGGAATTTTTCTTACGCTTGGGAATCCCTTGGCTACTTTAGAACTTTCTTGAGTCTTGAATTTTAATTTTTTGTCATTTAAAAAATATGTATAATGTTTATTAGAACCAGGCTAGTAAACATGTTTTGTTAGCAAATACAGCTGTGTAACATGTACTTGGCCTTGAAAGTAACTCAGTACCCTACTTTAAGGTAAGTTAAAAATTAGTGCCTGCCAATTTTATATATTGAGAACACTGAGTAGAAAAGTTGACTAAAGAGGCATATGTATATGGCTGCAGAAAATCAGCTAGGTAAATGTGTGGAAAGTATCTTTTCCCTTATTTAATTTTTAGCAAACATTTCTTAAGTCTACTCTAAACTTCCAAAAAGTTACCAGTTTGTACTCTAGCAGTATATGAGAAAGCCATTTTCTTGTACTTTATCATCAGTAAAGTTTGTTTTTCATTTGAAACGCTGGCAGTTTGCTAAGTGTATTAGGATTCTTTTTTATTTCAAGTGATGAAACACAACTCAAACTAGTTAAAGGGGGAAATGAGGCAGTTATTGGCTCACGCACCCTAGTTTTGGTTTAAGGGGCAATTAGATCCAGTCTCAAGTGATATCCTCAGAGTATAATCCCTGACTTTCTTTTGAATGTTGCTTGTTTTATATGCCTTTGCTCTATTTGCGTGTTGTCCCCATTCTGCCACTAACAGCCAATCTATATGGTATGAAAGATGGCCACTAACATTCCCATGCCTGCATCCATAGTTTGTGATAAAAAAAAATAAAAAGAAACTTCCTCTCTTCTAGCATCCATGCATCAGTTTCCTGGATGAATGCCAGTTTGCTCTGCTTGGACTATTCATTTTTAACTATGTCAGTGGGGTTGATTCGCTGATTAAATGAGTCAAATGTCTTATTGTAGAATATTTGATTAACTTGATGTAGATGACTAATTATCTCCTTATACAGTACTCTTGAACAGTGCTGGTACTGTAATGAATGGACTATAGGTTTTTGTTGCAAATCACCTGAATTCATAGTCTACAGTGTTTTCTACCAAGCATAGTCATTCTGCAATTGTTCTTGCTCTGCCTTTTGGGAAGCTTGGAGTCTCTTCTATTATGGGTTAGAGTTTTCATTTAATTTCCTTAAGAAAGAGGTAGTAATAACTAATAGCTAAGAGTTTAGGCTCTAGAGATTGGCTGCTTGCTTTGCCATTTACTGACTGTGATTGCACAAGTTGCCTACCTCTTTTTAGCTCTCACTTTCTTCTTCTGTAAATGATAAGAATAATTGCCTTATATGATTGTTGTGAAGATAAAAGTGATATTAACCCATGTGAAATACTCAGAACAATTATTTTCACAAAGTAAGGACTTAATGAACTAGAAACTTATTATATTCACATTATTGTAATATTTATTACGTTGTGTTCAGAAGAGTTTCACTCCCTTGAAGTCTCAAGATATTGTTTAGAATCATTCGAGCCTTCTTTGGTACATTCTGACAAAGGCTGATGTCCAAACTGTCAGTGAACTTATAATAGAAATACAATAGTGAGTGCTGTTTTTCCTCTACATTGGTATCCCCCCCATGAATAGCTGGCCTTTGCATATTAAATAAAGAAATTTTTTTGTGCAGACATGTTCTAAAATAACCATTTCCATATTGATAATAGTAACAAGAAATATATTCTCAAGGGTATTTATGTGGCTGTTAAAGGTTGGCAAATTAAGAAATCCTACTTTTCCATGCTCTTTTGGTATCAGTAATTCAGTAAACGTATCTTAACCTGTTGGTAGAGGAGAATTGGAAATTGCCTACCTTTACAGATAACATAGCTAAAATGTGTAAGTGGGTAATATACAAACCAGTAGTCAAAGCCTTCACTGTGAATGCAGGAATGGGCATTTTCTTGGATAATGTGAACAAGTTGATTTATTTCAGTGGTCTAAAAATTTTTTTCAATCCTAAACCACTACTGTAGCACCTAACCACTCTGGCCTATAAGAGATTATTGTGCACTCATTTATTCAGCAGATATTTCTACATCCAATTTTTCAAGCAAAATTCAATTGTTGATGGCTTGGGTCACAGTTGAGTATTCAATTTTTGGTGTTAATCGATTCACCCATAACATTCCATTGTTTATTTTTTAGTATAGTGTGGTTTCAAGTTTGAGGTTCTTTCAAAGTTTTAACATTAGGATTTAAGTTTTGTTACTTTAATATAAACCATCACAGGAGCATCTTTAGTACAGGCTGGTACTCAGGGACAGTGATTCTCAGCCCGTTGATGTTTATGGTATTCAGAAAGAAATTAAAGGGTGATTTTTTTTAAATTGTTTCGGAGACTTGAAAAAAATCCATCCCACGGTTATCACGTTTTTCATTTGATAATCTTTGAAGCCTAATCATGATCTTACGTGTTTGAGGCAAAGTTATTGGTTTTTATTAAGCACACACTTTATTATTGGCTTGTCCTTGAGTTTTACCTTTAGCTTCTTGTTTCCAGCGATTGTACCTTACGTAGTATTGCCCAACCCACTCAGTTCATTGTTCTGTTTGACAAACATAGTTGTCACAGCATGCACGTGTAGTTGCAACTAAAAATAAGCTTTTCGTATTCAAAATTTACTGGCTAACGTATTAAATCTCTGCTTTAAGACCTGCTAATGGTTCTCACACTTGTGTGGCTTAAGAATCACCTGGGTGTTTGGTTAACATAAGGATTACCAGAGATCCCCAGAAACTCCAGAGATTCTGACTTGGTCATTTTCAGATGGGACTCAGGAATCTGTAAATTTTACAAGCACCCATAGATGAAACACAAACCTTAAACAGCTGAGTGCTCATCATAATCGTCTGTGAAACTCTTTTTTTAAAGAAACATTATAACCTTGCAATTTGCATTTCCAGGGCTGGGATCTAGGCGTGTATATGGGGGTGGGGTGGGGGGGTGGGGAGGGAATTCCATTGGTGACTGGTGTTTACCATATAGTTGTGGTGTCAACTATTGACTACTCTAGTCTAAATCCTTAGTGTGTTTTATATTTGCTGAGTTCTAAGTATGTGGTAATATAAATGTCTTAGAGGTTGGATGTATTTCCTGTATTTGTAAAGCATTTGGGCAGATTTTTAAAAAGACAAGTATTTAATAAATCGTTTTTGAGTGTTGATGAACAATCTTTTGCTTCTCTGGGCATTTTTGAAGGACACATAAAGAAGTATTTTCTTAGAGAGGTTCAAAGTGTTCTTTAGACCAGTGTCATTGAATGGGAAACTGTGGGGTTAAAGCCCAGTCAGTAATCTGTGTTTTAAGAATCCCTCCAGGTGATTGTATTTTTCTGGTTTTTATCTGTACATTTATAAATTATGTCTACATGTGTATATGCATACATACACATTTATGTATGTATATACATGCATTACATACACATAAATGGATTTATTCTCAAATTTGACTGTATAACCTACTCTTCACATAATACTGTAATGTAACATCTCCTATAAGCACAGATTAATTTTTGTAGACTTTGCTTTGTCTCCTGAAATTTTATGTTACTTGGTTTTATGGAAAGATTATTCATGTGCCAATGTTTCGTCAGTTAGGTATTGACCCTTGGTAACTACTACTGATTAAGGCAAGAAATGTAAAGATGTGTTTGTCCTAGAATGTAGCTCCATGAGGGTAGGAACTTGATTTGTTTGGTTTATTGCACAGTGCCTCATGCTGAGAACATAGGAGATGGTCATAGGAGATGATCAAGAAGTATTTGTTGAATAAATAAATGACATTCTCTAACATGAGTATACTAAAGTTTCATATTTAAACTTATCGATAATGATTAGAACTCAAGATATTTTTCTAGAGAAAATAATTACAAATAATAGATAGGTAGCTGTCCTGACAATGTAATTTATATTTAACATGAAGTGTCATATTTTTGCTGTTCTTTCCATTAAGTAGGTTTTTTTTTTAAACTATCTGTTTGAAGTATTCTG
This sequence comes from Rhinolophus sinicus, assembly GCF_036562045.2. Taxonomy (NCBI): domain Eukaryota; kingdom Metazoa; phylum Chordata; class Mammalia; order Chiroptera; family Rhinolophidae; genus Rhinolophus; species Rhinolophus sinicus. Next base: position 33,562,919 of record NC_133753.1, on the reverse strand, counting down.
GTTTTGCAGCAGCTATCAGATGGAAAATAGAACGACAAATCCTAATAATAATAAAATGCTTCTAACAATAAATAATAAAAATGCTTATCTAAGAGTAACCCCCCCTCGGGGGGGAGCTACTAGGATTAGAAATCAACTTAATGAAAACTTTCATGTCTTAATGATAAAAACAAAATGAGTCAGTTCTCATGTTTCCAGCTGAAGACATATTTATAAAGGTGGTAAAGGTGTTGGTTGTAAATTGGTTAACAACATTAACTATAGCTCGTATTTTTCCTGACCACATTAGTTTAGGACAAAACAGTAAAAGAGATTATATGATAGATTGCAGTGATAAGGGAAATACGTTTAAACCTTGAGCCTCTTTTCAGCAAATTGGTAATTTTACGTTCTCCACTCTATCCCTGTGCCTCTAAATCTTTCAATAACTTTTTTTTCACTTTCACTTACTTCTTTGTTACTTATATTTGAAAGTGCTTATCCAGATAATCACAGTAAATCCAAATAGTATGCCTTGTTTGTAGTACTGACATTGTTATGCTGTTTAATTATGATTGTAATCTATAGTATCACAAGAGCACTGATGTAGCACATTCAGGGATCCCAAAAAGAATGTTGAAAGGACAGTCAACCTTCAAAGGGCTGAAGTCAAGGTCAAATAGCAGATTTGGGCCAAATACTAACACCAAGTAGAATTTACATCCCTTCTAAGAACCCAGAGATTAATGAAACAGTTTCCTGCCTCCAAGAAGCTTTAAGTATCATAGAGAAGATAAAACATAGCAAAGTATTACCAGTCGTCAGATCTGGAGAAAAAGAGCAATTTGTTTGGGAAGACAAAACAGACACAAAGTTGAAGCTTGGAAGTGTCTCCCATAAATTTACCAGGTTACATATTCAGAAGGTTACACCAGGCAGCGAGAGTGGAGTGAGTGAGCCAGAAGGAATGAAATATTATCCTTTGATTAACTGCACTGTGGCTGAACATTGTGGGAAATGGTGAGGATGAAGAGATGAGCAGGGAACTAGGTGAGGGCGGGTTTCCTTTGAAAATAATTATACTTTGTCCTGTGTACATTTGATGGGGTTGTAAGCAGAACCTAATGATCAGATTCTTATTTTGAAAGGATCATTATGTTAGTAATTTGAGGGAGAAATTAAAAGAGAAGTGAGAGACTAGTTCAGTCTGTGGTTCCCATATCTCACTGTGTATCATATGCATCTTGGGAGTTTTGAAAAACCCAGATTTTGGGGCCGTGTTTCAGATCTACTGAATCAGAATTTACAAAGGAGGCGCCCAGAAGTTTGAAATGTTGAATGTCCACAGGTAATTATGGTGCAACTAGACTGATATTTGTGAATGTAGCTTTAGGTAACTATTTCAGTAGACTAAGTGGGAGGCTTTCTAAGCTCCATGAGAGCTGTTTTGCTTATCAGTATATTCTTAGTACCTAGCACAGTCCATGGTACTTGATTGATAGATGCTCAATATATATTTACCGAATGAATATTTCTTGAATGAAGAAGGTTATTCCGAGGTTTAGGAGGGCCACTTCCCATCTTGTGTTGTGGTTTTTTTCTAGAGTTGTTATGATCATTAAATGAGCTAATACATGACAGCACTTAGCACAGTACCTGGCACATGGTAAGTGCTCAATAAATGTTAGAAGGAAATAGTCTCTTCATTTTTTCTCTCATGGTACTTTGTGTAGTTAAGTTTCTTGGCTATGGCTTATGCCTAGCCAGATCTCCTTAAGTGAGTATGCAGCTTGCATTTACTTTGGGTGTCCAGATTTGAGCAAATAAAATGCCAACAATAGTGACTAAGATGTTCAAATAGTTTCTCATACAAATTAAACATAAAGTTTAGTGGGAGTACATGAGGGACATTGAATTACTGTCCCCTGATTCTCTCCCCTTTGTGGTTGCCAGTAGCTTTGCTTTGAAGAACTGGTGGACAGTGGGACAGAGAGCATTGCCATTGTAGGTGCTTTTCAATTAGGATTTTGGATTTACTGGCTGACTCCAGGAAAGAACCTGGCCACGAGTCTCTCCAAATAGCTTAGGGTCAAATCCTAAATTTAAAGCCAACCCCTATACCTCTGTGTCTTTGGAGATGTGAAGTAAACACATTTTGAACTTTATAATAATGGCCTGGACTTATGAATACTTACTTTGGTAATTAGAATGAGTTTCTGAGAGGCAGCATAGTCTTGTTAATAGCATGATTTATGGAGCCAGACTGCTTTAGTTTGAATATAGGCTCTACAATTTATTAACTGTGTAATCTTGGGTAAGCTGTTTAACCAGGTTCCTTATCTGTAATGTGGTTATGATAATAAAGATTGAAAAAGTTACTGGATGAGAAATGTTTAGAATACCACTGTGTATATGCTAAGTACCATGTATAGATATTTGGATTTAAAGCTGCAGGCCAAAATGCCAACTAAGGATCGTGAAAGTTTCCTTGGAATTTCTTCTGGCCTGAGACTTTAAGAAGTGCAGGGCAATTTAAGCAGCGGGATACAATTTTTACCTGTCAGCTTGGCAAAAATTTAAAAGCTATAAAAGATCCATAATATATATTGCTGCAGAGTGCATGGGGAAATGGATACATTCATGGATTGGCCCAGACAAAAATGGGTACAGACCTTTTTGGAAAGGAAAATTTAAATGTCATATGGTTTATTTAGATCACAGAATTTTGCTTTACAGTGTCTATCCTGTAGAAATACTGACACAAGAAGTGCAAACCAACAACTTGTACCTTCTTGGGCCAGAAAGAGTTAAAATCACCAATAGAGTTGAGAGATTATTATTAATTTTTTTTAAGATTTTTTGTTGGGGAAGGGGGACAGGACTCCATTAGGGTACTTCCAGGGACCCTTTCCAAGTCAAGTTGTTTTCCTTTCAATCTTAGTTGTGGAGGGCGCAGCTCAGCTCCAGGTCCAGCTGCTGTTGTTAGTTGCAGGGGGGCGCAGCCCACCATCCCTTGCGGGAGTCGAACCAGCAATCTATGGTTGAGAGCCCGCATTCCAACTGAGCCATCTGGCCACCCGAGAGCTCTGCGGCAGCTCATTGACTTCATTCTAGTTGCAGAGGGCACAGCTCGCTGGCCCATGTGGGAATCGAACCCTCAGCCCCATTGCCCAGAGTTCACGCTCCAACCAACTGAGCCACCCGTCTTCCCCGAGAAATTTTTAAAATTTATGTTTTAACTTCATTAGAAATAAGTCTAATCACCTGTTAACATTTTGAATGATTCTGATCTAAAGTCAATTCTTAAAGTAATGTATACTTATAGTCAGGAACACTGACAGGCTTTTCTTGTGCAATTAGTAGACAACACAGATAGATGACTTAAAATTTCTGCACTCCTTTGTGTTCTTGTTAATCTAAAGAATAACAGGCATTCTCTGTAAAATGGCTATTGCTTATTCATGAACTTTGTCCACCAGACGCTTAATAAGAAAGTAGTTCAAAATTATGTTCCTAATTATATTTCTTATAAAAAATAATTTCAAGATATAATTATTAACTTCTTGTCCAGTACTGTATGTTAGGTGATAATAAAATAATAAGTGTGTGGAAACTATTTTCACAAAGATTGAGCTGTTTTGCTTGTTTACTCAAATGTTAGTTCTAGAACAGTCATGGAATTGGGTAAGCAAACTAGTCAAAAGATGGAATTTTTACTGTACTCTTAACTGATTTCCAGTGTGACTTGACTGGCAGTCTGTGAAATAGCACCTTATGCAGATAGATCAGTAGCAGAATTTTACTTGATCAGTACTTAATAAAAACAACATAAATGCAATTGATAATTTTGAGTAATATAGTGACCTTATTTTCATGCTGAAAAATCTGCCAGTTTCCTTCTGGTCTATTATGCAGTCTAAGTAGTAAGTAAACAAATAGCACAGGATTCATCTTTGTGGGACCTAGATCACATGGTCAAACAAATAATTCTTGGTCAGTACTGTAATTCAGTTAGGTATGACCTTATGAAAAGAGCCTTCCTGTGAGTAGACAAGAAGCTGGGTAACTCAGATGCTGAAACTCATAAGAACATTTGGAAGCTTTAGCTTTAAACTTAGAAATGTTTGAAGAGCTCCCATGTAATAGTCACATGTGAAGAACATCAGATAAATTTCTTTGAATTTTTATTATAGGTCTCCTAATTGCTTTATGCCTAGATTGATTAGGTAATAGAGGACATGCTGATTTTCATCACCTTCACCTAAATTAGGTCTGTCAACTCTTGAAGTATCATTGTTTTATTGAGGCTTGTTTTTCTTCCAAAATTATGGCTTGTGTTCAAATTCTTATTCTTACAGTCTTCACTAGCTTAAATATATTGTCCTTTAAGTATTTTATCTATCCAAGCTCATATTTCTAATGGATTTGTCTTATAAATTTAGTTGCCACATCTTACACAATCATTATCTTCAAAGTTCTGGACAATACAAGTATTTCTAAATGTTTGGAGATAATCCATTACTATGGTTAGTTTGATCAGATATCCTTTATCGTACAGATAATAAAAGGATTAAACTTCACCATGTGTTTTGTTTGGGTAGTCATTTTTTGGTAGCTTAGATTTGGTTGAGTAATTAAGAGAAAGAGGGATGGTAAGTCTGATGAAAGTTGCTGATAAAATTCTGACCATTTGGACTAATTGTGGCATTTGAATTAATGTTTAGGTTTATGAACATGAGATCATTGATGATAACTCTTTTTGATGGTTTTACTCGAACTGGATAGGAATCTGTTTCCCACTGCCATGGCTGCCTCTCACTTACCAACTCAAGAGGGGAAAGAAGTGAAGGAACAAGTATCCAAGAAGCCAGGGTCAATGGGACCACAGTGGATTTCTCCCTCCACTCCCCAAGTATATGTATGAAGTAGATTTTGCAGAACTCTTATTATTGTACTATCTTTAAGTTCAAATTTAAAACCTACTTCAAATGATTGAGAGCAATGCTGCAGTTTTGATGCACATAAAAAAATGAAGTTGCAGACTGTTGACATTGTTGCATTTTCATGGTAGCCCTCAACTACTAATTTGTTTTTGTGTGTTTTTTTCCCAGTTGTACAGCATTGAGAAAATACTGATTTACATAGATAAGTAGTTACAAGTAGTAATAGTTTTTAATAGGTTACTTTAAATCTCAAGATACTCAAGTTAAATTGATCTAAATGCTTCAATTGAAATTTTTGTATCAAAGTTCCATTATTAACAACAGCAAATGTTGATATTCCTTATTAAAGTATAAAAGTCAGGTAAGCACACACACTTGAGTAAGTGCGAAGAACTACATTATCACTGTTGTCACAGTACAGCTGCCAGGTATTCACTTGTTATTACACAACGTAACAGGAGCATGCGCTGAGAATCCTGCCTGTTTCTTGAGAATGTTGCTTCTGTGATTGAACCTTGCAGCTTTGCGAGTCATTTGGAGGGAGGAAAGATTTGAGGTGGAGACAGCAATGTACTTCATTCATAGAATTAAGTGAAACAATGCTAGCAAAGTCCTTAGCATACTGCTAAGTGCTCAATAGATAAATGGTAACAGCTATTTCAACATGTAATAAATAATTGACTTAGCAGGATTAGGTTGAGGGTCATAGGAGAGCAGCTGGGTCATAGGAAGCAGCATTCTCCATTAAGACAAAACATTGTGGAAGAGCAAAGACTTTGGAATAAAAACACACCCGGGTTCAAATCCCATCTGCTACACAATGGCTGTTTTTAACCTACTGAATCTCCATTTCCTCATCTGTAAGACAGGGATGATATTTAACATATTTATAGGTTATTATGAGAGAACCAGGCACCTAGTACAGTGTAGTGTTTGGCACATAGGTAGTAGGTTTTAGTAAGTATTAAAGGAGAAGCGAAGGAAGGACAGAACCAGGTTCAGCCTTGTTTGCCTTCAGCTGGGTCAGGAGGAATACATGGTTCTATACAGTTAAGCAAAGGAAGACAGCTCTGCTTGGTATGACTTAGGAAAATCTTTCTGACTTTATTCTTAGAAGAGCTCCCTAAAATACGTCATTGTATTGACATCTTTATTAATCTTTGCTAACCCATTTGTTTAAATTCTTAGTTTTGTGCCACTTCTTTGTTATTCTTCCATACCCCACATTTATTTGGTACCTGTTGTGATAGTGATAGATAAGGGGCCCCTAAGAGAGTAAGCAACCTGAAAACAGTAGCTCATTATAGCTGCTAATATAAATTCCTATGGCTTACAGTCAATATAGTTCCTCCGGTAAGGTGGGGGGCAGGAAAGTACTAGTGTCAAAACAAAAGTTTGTAGCTGTTATTGTCCTACCTGCTTAAAAGTACCTGTTTCCAAGTTACTATGTACAACTTTCATTTTTCTAGACTTAATCATGATTTCTCTATGTTGAGATGACTTTTGAATGGCTATGAAAGTACAGCCTTAGATATACAGGCTACTTTTCAGATTTTGGCTAAAACAAAAACATCATCTCCAATTTGACATGTCAGGGAGAAAACACCTGCTTCAGACAGGTTTAAAGCTTCATCTTGTGTAACTGTCTTTAATAAAAATACATTCATATTGTAGTCAAATCTCTAGTTACATGGCATCTTCTAATCCTTCTGTGGTAAGCAAAATGTAAAATTAGTTTTATTCAAACAAAGTAAAACTAATTTACGAATTTTCTGTCCCATCCCCCCCCTTTTTTGTTAAATAGGATAAGTTCTGAACGTCGAAAAGAAAAGTCTAGAGATGCAGCCAGATCTCGGCGAAGTAAAGAGTCTGAAGTTTTTTATGAGCTTGCTCATCAATTGCCACTTCCCCATCATGTGAGTTCGCATCTTGATAAAGCTTCTGTTATGAGGCTTACCATCAGCTATTTGCGTGTGAGGAAACTTCTGGATGCTGGTGAGTTGTTTTACCAGGGCAAAATAGGCCTAAAAATTAGAAACTAGAAGTACTTAGAAATTATATTTAGAGGATGGTCATATCTTAATTCTTCCTTAATAAGACAGTTTTGATTACCTGCTTTTAAAGCTTCAATCAGGAATATAGACACTGGCCTTTCCCCCCTCTTTTTCTCTTGCCTCACTTACCTACCTGTCTAGCTACCTACCTGTCTTTTAATAACATGGCCCTTCTTTCTCTTTTCAATGGTTTGCCTTGCTACATTACTTTAATTGTTAAAAGTAACTGGCAAATCTAATTTTAGTCTTCCTGTGTTAAAAGGGGAGTACTGGGGTAAAATTAAATATACAGAAAATGTTTTTTTTCGTATATATTAAATAAAGTGTATGGGAAAACTATAAAAAAATATTGTTGCCATTTAAATATAACTTTTTAACTAATTATTTTCCTGTTTGTGTGACCTTTTTAGGTGATTTGGATATTGAAGATGAAATGAAGGCACAGATGAATTGCTTTTATTTGAAGGCCCTGGATGGTTTTGTTATGGTTCTCACAGATGATGGTGACATGATTTACATTTCTGATAATGTAAACAAATACATGGGATTAACTCAGGTAAAATACCCAAATATTAAGTCTTTCTGTATGTTTTTATGATTTTATAATACAGATCTAATTTTTAAAAATCTATTTACAGTTTGAACTAACTGGACACAGTGTGTTTGACTTTACTCATCCATGTGACCATGAGGAAATGAGAGAAATGCTTACACACAGAAATGGTGAGAAGAAAAGTCTATTGTTTGATTTAATGTGACGTGGTTTTACCTAATTAGATTATGTTACTAATTTTTAAAAAATTTTCCTGTTTTACTTATCTAAGGCAAAACATCATTCCATGTTTAATAAAATGTTGGCCTTTGTTAAATCCGTGTTATTCTTTAGGAATTTCATTAAAATAGATTTTAAAAATTTTGTAAAGCTTCGTTAATTCCATACTTACATAGGTATAAGAATAGATAAAATAAAATGGAAAAATAAATAAAAATCAGGACCAAGGAAGTTACAAATTAAAATATAACTTTAAGGAAAGGGGAAATCATTAATACAAATGGCAGATAATAGGATTTTAGATAGTAGTTATTAAAGTTGAGGTGCCAGTTTGGGTTCAAGCTTTCTAAAGGCCCAAGAAAAAGGAAAGAAAGTTCACCAGGTTTTAAAGAGCAAAGTTATTGCTTATTTGTTGCCCTCTTCCGATGTTCCCAACAATTTGAGAGATAGTAATTAGATTACAAAGTACTACATTATGGATGCCCCATATTAGTAACAACAAAAAATACCTGTTAAGACTTTTAACTCTGAGAAATGAATTGATAAAAATAATCAAATGTTCCAAGATGTTGGGAAAATACCTCTTAAATTACAAAAACTTAAGTAAATAAAGTCCTTTCATATCTGTGCCCTCTTAAACAGAAAATGCTGATCATAATTTAACATTTATTTAATAACTGGAAGTTAACCACAATGAAAATTTGTCACTGTGCTCTGAGTTCTTTGCAGCTCTCCAGTTTAAGTGTGTAAGTTTGTTGGCTTCTGTATTAAACAACCTCAAGTTTATAGTACTTTTGAATAGTCTTTTCATGGTTTCTTTTTCATCTCATCTCATTTATGATAATAGTTAACCTCTACTGAGAGATCACTGTGTGCCAGGACATGGATCTCTGCATTTCTGTGCCTTATCGCCTTTATTCCTCACAACCCTGTGAAGTTACTGTTATTATTTGTCTTGCTGAGGAAACTGAGGCACACAGTTGTTGAGTGGCTTGCCCAGGATTACTAGGTTAGTAAATGGCAGAGCCTGGGTAAAACTCAGGTGGACTGGCTCTAGAGTCCACACGGAACACTTTAGAATTCTTTTGATGTTCACCCACTCTCACTACATTTTACTGCCATTTTTCACCTTGTCAGTAGGAGCACTCCTGTTTTTTAATTTCATACTGTGAACTTCGAAAGCAAATGCATGCTTTTTAGAATTCTGTGTAAAGGAGTAAATACATTCTGAGCAAGGACCTAAGTGGGTTGTCAGTGAGTTTAATATATGAGTTCTGGTGTTTAGATTTGGAGATTTGTATTGGCTGCTCAGTGCTTCCCTTAGGCTAGACTATAAATGGATGGATATTAGGATGTCTTGTTTTGATTTGGTAATGATGTTAATGCATTATTCTAAATCGGATATAGTCTACTTAATATAGTTTAAATGTATGTTTTTAACCCAGTGTTTGTTTGTTTTTTAAGAACATGAACATTTTTTGAAATCATTCCTAATGCAGTTAATTCATTTGTAATGTTTTGTTGGGAAACAAAAATGCAGATTTTTACTTTTAGAAAAGAGGGGCTGCTACAGCGCATCACATTTTAATGATACTTTAAGAGCCAGTGGTGTGTGCACACAATATAGTCCTATTATTCTTTCATTTAAATTCTAAAAAGGTGATTTAGATGTTGTTATTAGGTTGGTACAATAGTAATTGCGGTTTTTGCAACTATTTTTAACCTTTTAAACTGCAATTACTTTTGTACCAATCTAATAAATTATAAAATATGATTTATTTTTAGAAGGCTGAAAATTGATTTTTTTAAAAAAAATGTATTTTTTCCATTAGGAAAATGCTAATACTTTTCAATTACCTTGGTTTTAAAATTCTCTTCATGTCCCAATTCAAAGGCTTTGGGTTTCCAAAGATTAGTCCAGTTCAAGCTTAGATTATGAAGGACTGAAAATACCACAAAGATTTTACATGTTGGACCTCTACTGCTGCCGCCGCCGCCACCACCCCCACCACCACCACCACCACCACCACCACACACACACACACACACACACACACACACACACCTACCTGTATACCATCACCAAGACGAGTGTAGTTCTGTGGCATCTTTTTAAAATCCACTCTCAAACGCTTCTAAAGAGGGCAAATTCATCCTTATTTAAGTAAAGCCAAATGACTTGTATTAGTACCAAGACTGCCCCAACTTGCCTAGTTCCATTAGTAAAAGTGTGAACTATAACTGCTTCAAGAGTCCAGCATTTCTAGCTAATCTGGCCTCATTTAAAGTTGTTTCTTTTCTGCTTGACACTTTTTTTTCAATACACTAGCCTTAAAAAGCTTTAAATCTTTTCAAAAATTTTCTCATTTCCATTAGTTTTCAAGTTTTTATAGATTCTACCTCTTCATTTGTCTTCTGTCACCCTTCTTTTCACTTCTACTTTTCAGCCCCTCATTACCATCATGTATTCTAAATTTTACACATCCTGTGTATTGCTGCTCAATTAATACTCCTTAACTTCCTGATTGTACTTCCCACATCAGAATTTTTTAGATGTTCCATGTTGTATATTTAAGCCTGACCTCCTCTAGTTGTCGCATTACTCTCCTTCATGTATTTTATCTTGTGGCCACACTGCACTATCTAGTACTGTTCCCCAAACGTGCTATTTTCCCACCTCTGCTTTTTATTCTCTTCCTTCTGCCTGGAATACCCTTCTAATTAATTTCTACTTATTGAAATTCTAATGTCTCTTTTTCTAAGAACTTCTTGATTTCCCCTTCACTAGAAGTTATCCTCTAAGCTCTCTTCTATCCCTCTTTAAAGTGTTGTAAGTCTTGGGCACTTACTTTGCATTGTATTGTTGTTCTTGGCCTTACTACATCTATTAAATTTTTAACTTCTCAAGACAGGCAGTGTGTCTTATTTATCTTTGTATTGCTTGCAATATCTAGTCCAGTTCCTGAATAATGAATACTTTTGTATTTGTTTTACATCAGACCGATCAATGAAGATAAGAAATCTAGTTGCTATTTTTTTTTAAATTTTATTTATTTATTTATTTTATTTATTTATTATTAGTTTCAGGTGTACAAAACAACATGATTAGACATACACCCCTCACAAAGTGATAACCCCACCAAGTCTACTACCCATCTGACATCATACATAGCTATGACAGTACTATTGACTATATTCCCTATGCTGTATATTTCATCCCATGTCTATATATATGTGTTTGTGTGTATACATATATATATTTAATTATAGCTGACATTTAATATTAGTTTCAGGTGTACAGTGCAGTGGTTAGGCATTTATATCATCTTTGAAGTGATCCCCCTGGTAAGTCCAGTACCCATCGATACCCTACATAGTCTTTACAACATTATTGATTACATGCCCCATACTGTATTTCATATCTCCATGACTATTTTGTGACTGCCAATTTGTACTTCCTAATCCCTTCACCTTTCTCACCCATCCCCTCAAACCCCCAAGTTGCCATTTTCTTAGCCACCTTAGGATAATCTTATTTTTTAGTTATATGTGGTTTGGAATGGGAATAAACAGACTTGAATTTATTTAATTCTAACTTTGCTTTGAAGAGTCATTTAATATGTTTTTCCCTAAATAAAGCAGAAATAATTTGCTCAGCTTATAGGAAGATCTAAGCAAAAATCAGATATATAAAAATGTTATTTGCTATTAAAAAGAAATGTGCTAATTTCAAAGTTCTATAAATAATGGAGTGCTTATTATAAATTGAGCTAACATATATAAAGGTTTGGCAGAGTTTGCTGAAGTTCGTTTGGATGTGCTTATACACTGATGGCACAGTTAGTTGTAGGATAAATTCATACCATATTTATATTTCTTTGCAATTTGACTAACTTTACTGGCTTGAATGTGAAATGATTAACTGTTACCCAAATACAGAGTCTCATTTAACCAACTCAGGTCATCCCTGCTGCTGTGAACCTGTTACTGACTGGAGTGTGTTAGATTGCTGGATGTGTTGGTGTGGGCAAAGCGAGTGTGAATCTCTTTGTGTGCTGAGATGGATAATTGAACAGCCCCTAGGTTCTGGGTACTATGCTACTCTTACTGTAACAAAGTTGCATATTTAATTATGTTTTTCAAACTTAATTTCATGCTTTCCCTAGGCCTTGTGAAAAAGGGTAAAGAGCAAAATACACAGCGAAGCTTTTTTCTCAGAATGAAGTGTACCCTAACTAGCCGGGGGAGAACTATGAACATAAAGTCTGCAACATGGAAGGTAAGTAAAAATGATTTGTGAGTGGTGATGCGTTTGATTTATAGATAACTTCATACATCTTGACATTGGTAGTATTAAGATAGCACTAGATTTGTGAGGAAAAACTTAGAGTTGTTCCTTGGCATTTGCAGATTTAACATCCAAAACTGTAATTACTTGCCAGTTTGAGGCATGAACTTAAATCATGTGAATTGTGACACTGGTGTACCACGATAACTTAATCAGTTGGCTTTGCCAACCATCCAGTGTTTGAATCTTGATAGAGGTTACTTTTCTGTTCATTGTTGTATAATTTATTTGTTCAGTGTTAAAACAGATATCAAAGCAAGAATAACCATCAAACAGCTGTGATGACCAAATGAATGAAAAAGCCCAGATTTGTATGGAGATTTTTTAAAAGAGTAATTTATCGTGCCTGACGAGTAGGTCATGGGTGGTGGTGTAAGGAAAACATTTACTGAATTTCAGAAAGAAAGTTAATTTAAAGACTGTAAATTTGATCAAAGCTTACTATTTTACCATGTCAGACTCCAGTATTTACCTCTACATTTTCTTTTTTTCTGGCGTTGTATATTTAAAAAAAAAAAAAAATCTAGTTTGTTTTCTTCATACACAGGTACTTCACTGCACAGGACATATTCATGTGTACGATACCAACAGTAACCAATCTCAGTGTGGGTATAAGAAACCACCGATGACGTGCTTGGTGCTGATTTGTGAACCCATTCCTCATCCATCAAATATTGAAATTCCATTAGACAGCAAGACTTTTCTCAGTCGTCACAGTCTGGATATGAAATTTTCTTATTGTGATGAAAGGTAAATGTGATATAAAATATAACTTGAAATTTTTAATTAGTCCACAATTCATTTTTTTACTGTTCACTGTAGTAAAGACTATGTATGTTTCCTTCCACTAAACTGAATACCATGATACATCCTAGAACTCCATAATACTAGATTATCTTTGTAGATTAGTTCAGCTACATTGAGCACACACTATGTACTATGAGTACTTACTCTATCAGGTGTTATTCCGAAATTAAGATGAGGTCTTTTTTCTTTAGTGACTCTAAAGAGAAAACAAATATATTTCAAAGACATATGCATACACCACATAACATGAGGGAGGATAGTTTACTTTTGCTTATGGAATAGAAAGAAAAGTCTTTGGTCATCTAACCCTGTGTATTTTCCCGGAGCAGTTTTATCCCTGCCTGTGGTTTCTATGGCCATTTCCCAAATTTATATTCCTATTTCTATTTCATTGTCAATTTGATACTTTTATCTGGATAGATACTCTTCTGTATTGTAAACTAAATATTTCTGTAACTGAAGTGCACCATTACTTGCCCAAAACAGTAACAACTTCAAAAACTGGTTTTCCTCCAGATAATGCCTATCTTGGTTAAATATACCACTGTAGACACATGACTGCAGAAAAAATGTCAAAGTCATCCTTAACTTTCCTTTTACCCTCATTATCTACACTTAATTGGTTTCTAAATTTCACAGATTTACTAGGTACTTGTAGCTCTTGCTCCAGTCCCTCCTTTCCATCCTTGCTCTCATTGAATTCCTCAGCTCACTATTACCTTTGGCTTAGCTTGGCCTGTTGCCATAGTCTCTTAAACTGTCTCTGCCCCCAGACTTGTGGGGGCAGAGACAGTTTTAGAAACCTGGATGAGATATAAAACGTGGATTTCCTAATGTGATCATCAGATCATGTCATTGTCCTATTGAAAATGCCTCAAATGCTTGCTTCTTCACACAAAAAAGCTTTCGTTTATAAAAATACTAGAGCGCAGGAGATTTTTATTTATCAAAAGACAATACGTATTTTGAAAAGCTGAAAAAAAATAGACATACACAATAAAAATCTAAATTTCTTAGCATGGCAAGCAAAGATATTTATGATCTGGCCTCTGCCCACTTCTCCAGATTAATTAGGGAACCCCTTCTGATGTGTCTCCTAACACACTATAGCCAGAGAGCTCCACATGCCATTTTATTGTCTTAGTGCCTTTGCACATACTTATTTTCTTCAACTCTTAACTCATACTTACCTTCTAAGAGCCACCTATGCATCTGCTCCTTTGTGGGATTTTCCTTGTTTCTTCAAGAAATTAAACTGTTCCTTGTACCTACGTCTGTTACAGCATTTATTCTACTTTTGTAATTATTTACCTGCTTGTCCTATTGTTTTACTGTAAGGCTGTATAACGGTAGCTAAAGACATGGTTTCTGTAGCCAGACTTTAGATCCTGACTGCTGCCTATATTGAAATGACCTTGGACACATTAGTTCTTTTTGAGTATCAGTTTCTTCATCTTTAGTAACACCTGCTTTAGTTGGGTCATCTTGAAGATTGTATGAGAAAACCAGTTTTAAGCACTTGGCCCTTATGTAGATAAGAAACCCCCACCCCACTCAACAAGGCAATGTGACCAAGTGCTGGCTTTGGAATCACATAATCCTGGATTCAGTCCTGCCCTGCAGCTCTGGTACTTACAGCATGGCCTTAGTCTTAGAACTCAACTGTTCTAAATCTCATCCTCCTTATCTAAAATAAGGATCATACTTCAAAAGGCTGTTGTAAGGATTAAAAGAGTTTGTTGAGTGCCTAATATGCTTAATGAATGCTGGTTACCTCTGATGTCAGCTTTAAGAAAAATGAAGGTAAAATAGCTAAAAAATATTTTATGATGTTTACTGTTTACTGCCAGTATTCATGTGAGTGTATGATAGAACAGAAACGCTCATTCTTTTTAGAGGAGTTTTTTGTTTATTTTTTTGACTTAGTAACAAAGTGTAGGGAAAGATGGGGGGGTGGGAGTAATGGAGCTAGAAAGAGAGGGAGTGACATTCCCCTTCTGGTTATATCAGAAAATTAGCAGAAAGATCATGACAGAGGAGTAAAGCGAGCCAACTTAGACATAGTCAAGTAAGGTTTTGACTTTGACCAGGAAATTGTTAGTTTTCTGGTTAGAGTTCTTTCCAGGAACTTCTTTACATCTATAACCCCTAAGAAGAAAGACATAGACAAAAGTTTGCCGAATTTTAAGAAAATCTAAGGTATGAAACTTATAACATCCAGAATATCCCACAAGCAGCTGTTATTTACTATACCAATTTCCATTTATAATCATTCAGGACATTTATTTGAGTACCTACTATGTGCATGGCACTATAACTGGTACTAAAGTAGAAATGAAGATTAATAGTTCCTGCCCTCAAGACAGTAAAATGAATGGATGGTGTACTGTATAGTTGCTTTAGACCACAGGTTTCCCAATCTGTTAAAAATACTTTTTGATTAAATTTTCTGGATCACTTTTCCTCTTTGGTACAGAATAAAAGCTGTGTAATTCTCTAAAATTAAATTAAGTTTGCCTTTCTTCCTCAAATATGAATAAAATTGACCTTCCTGGAAAATATTTGCTATTTATGTTGTGACTTTTTTTTTTTTTAACTTTTATTTATTTTAAGTGTGTTTTTCCAGGACCCATCACCTCCAAGTCAAGTAGTTGTTTCAATCTAGTTGTGGTGGGTGCAGCTCACACTGGCCCATATGGGGATCGAAACGGCAACCCTGGTGTTACAAGCATCGTGCTCTAACCAACTGAGCTCACAGTCCGCCCCTATGTTATGACATTCTGCATCCCTTAGTGGTAGATGTAACTCAGATTGAGAAGCAAAGATTGACATCTCAACAAATCAGAGCTTTTCAACATGCTATACAAGGCCCTCGTTAGTCTGATCTTCCTGCCTACTTTCCCAGCCTTGTATCTTTCCACTAGCCCCCACTAACCACATCAGAGTCTTTGTTGCCTGTACAGTGTCAAGCAGTTTGTCATCTCTGTCTATGCTTGTGGTAGACCTTCTTCCTGAAATGGCTTGCTCTCTCTTCAACTCTCTTCTATACTTCAACGCATAAATCTCTTATAGGAAGCTGTCCATTACCCCATCATTCCTTTCTCCTGGGTAGGGTTGTTTCCTACAATTCCTGCAACAGATTCTCATCACTGCACTTAACCACGTTATTCCATAAGTAGTGTAGTGTACCAGGAGATCAGCCACAATGATGAGTTTTGTCTTTCCATTGTCACACCTAGAACAGTGCCAGGTGTATAAAAGATCAAATAATGAAAAAAATAATTCCATGGGAATATTCTTTAAACATAACCTACATAAGACCAATTAAAATTATTTTTAAAGCGTAATTTAAAGAGAGGTCTGGCTTTTTACAACACGTTGTTTGCTTTGAAATGCTGCCACCTAGTGTAGATGTGTTTAGGGATATCCCTTTGTAAAGAATTCTAGATTTTGGCTTGGCTTGGTTTAATTTTTGATTTTTTACAAATCTGCTTTCTGTTTATTTCTTTTGGAATAAACTATGACAGATCTTGCTTTAAAGTGTGACAACACAAACAGTATTATTTTTATACATTTGTTAGAAGAGGGATATCTTCCCTGTGTGCTTTCTGTAGTTAATTAGGGTTTGTTGTTTTTTTTGGACACAGTATATTATATAACTTTTGCTTGAACCTCAGAAAGTCCTTTGGAATCCAAAGTCTGAGAAATTGAAAAGCTTAATTCATGTCTTACTCCCAGAAAAGAACATTTTTCTTTTAAGTAGTGCTAAGAAGACAGCTTTCTCTATCTCATGAAATGGGTTCAATTTCAGACTGTGGTTACAGAGAGGAGTAAGATTTAGTCTCTGTCTAAAGGAAATTCCAGGAAACCAGAAGGGGTAACTGGATTACTTTCTAGTCCATTTTCAATTTGATATCATTGTTTCATCTGAAATTAATTCCTATAATTTTATGTAATTAATTTCAAAAACAAAGTATAAGAGCACCTTCCAAAACCAACATAATAGGTATTCCTTTATTCCCATTTAATGTGGATACTCTGGTTAATGAAACTAAAATTTTGTAGTGGATATTGATTCCCAAAGTGAAGCTTTGTCTAAGGGAACTGGCATAGAAAGAATCTGGTTTTGTGTACACACACACACACACACACACACACAGAATCTGGTTTTATGTACAATAATGTGGATTTCATCTATATTTTAAAATAAATGCCAGTGACTAGCTTTATAACTTTTATCATTCAATTTAGCATTAATTATATCTATTAATACCCTGTCTTATTACCAAAAGTATGTACAATAAACTGATAAAAATAGGTTACAAGTTTGGGTGAAGGGGATAAAAGAGTTAAATAACAGGATAAATCCAGAGGAAATGGATGGTGCTGCATTTAGTAATTGCAGAATTACTAAGGGTGAGATATAAATTTATTCTCAGCAAAGAAAAATGATCTTTAGTTTTAAAAATTCACTTGTCGAAGATTAATGCGTGTAAGTTATTCTGGAGAAGCTAAATCTTCAATTATCAATTAGTTTCTTTTTCTTCTTCGTACTTACATTTTTTTTGTTTAACAGAATTACTGAATTGATGGGATATGAGCCAGAAGAACTTTTGGGCCGCTCTATTTATGAATATTATCATGCTTTGGACTCTGATCATCTGACCAAAACTCATCATGATAGTAAGTACAATGGAGGAACTCATAGATATTCTGTTTAACTCTTGCAGTCTCTTGCAGCAGTACGACTGTTTGGTCGTACATGTAACTTTTTGGTTAATATTAACCAGTCTTTCCCAAACTAAATAATAAAACTTTTCGTAAGAGATTTTGATCATTAAATCTATGTTTTGTATTTCTTACAACCAATACCAGTTAAAGCAGAATCATTTAATATCTAAAAATTCCCTGGCATTTTGAATACAAAAACTCAAAAATATAGATTACTATAGTATCATTTTCAGAATTCATACCTAAGTATTCAGTGGTTGGCACATAGAAGGTACTCAGAAAGTAATTATTCAGTGAAGTGAATTGTTTAGCAAAGTGTAGGTGATCAACATGCACTAGTAATAATAAGTACCCTTGACATAAGATATGTTTCTCTGTTTTACTCAAATGTTATTTGAAGGTCCCCTGGTAAGTAAACCTTTGGAATTTTTCACTTGCCTGTTTAGTCTGTACCTAAACATGACCTCCCAATGTGATTGGGGGTGCTTGAATGTCACTGAGTTTAGTCTTGAACTACAGAATAGGCTCAAGTCCATAATCAGGGCCCCAATACTCATGATATCATCATGACTATTTAGTACTTTCTCCCAAATCAATAATTAAGATTGCCTAAATTGCCAGAAGACTTCAGAACGGTATCAGTTGAGATTCAAATACGCTAGCACAGCTATTTGAAGCATCTTTGGTTTTCTGGAAACTACAGCAGGAATTTAAGGAAATGATAGCAGTCTTCTTTCTTGAATGTTCTTTCTTGATTTTTCATTCTCTAGTCTTTCTGCTTCCAACATGTAAGTCATTAAAGGAATTTTACTCACTGCTGTCCCTCATTTCTGGCTTTCATTTTATTTAAAGTGAAGATTAGTGGCAGGAAAGGAGTTTATTTTGGGGGTTAGAAGAATGAAATGGGTACATTTTCAGCTATGCTGGGGCTTTTCCTCTTTGAATTTAAACAGTTACAACTGATTCCATTAAAGTAATTGTTTCTAAAACAATGATCAACATTCAGCATCCATTCATTTGATTGACAATTGAGTTATTTTCTCTGCATGACTCTTTCTATTTTACTCCTAGTGTTTACTAAAGGACAAGTCACCACAGGGCAGTACAGGATGCTTGCCAAAAGAGGTGGATACGTCTGGGTTGAAACTCAAGCGACTGTCATATATAACACTAAGAATTCTCAACCACAGTGCATTGTATGTGTAAATTACGTTGTGAGGTAAGCTTGGAAAAAATATTTTGGGGGACAACTAATAAGTCTTTTTAGACACTCTGTTCCTTTATAGAAGAGTATAAACATTAACTGAATATTATTTTACTTTTACATTTCTACCTAAATACTCTAACTTGTATTTCCAGGCCAGCTGCTATTCTACAGTGATTCCACTAACTCCTATCAGCAGCTATCCATTCCCATCCTTTTCACTCCATTTTTTAAAAAAACCTTGGGAAAAAACCTACCAAATTTGGATTAGTTTGTTCTAGTCATACACAGTCAGTATATATTATCTCAAGGCAGTGATGTTATTTTTGTAGGAAGAATACTGACCTTGGAATAGTTAGGTTTGTGTCATAGCTCTGTCATTTCTCCATAACATTAGGGAAGTCTCATTTTTCTGAATTTCATCCATACAGGAACGATGAGGATTAAATGAAATTCTATGTGAAATTACTATAAAAGGCTGTATAATGGGATGCATGGTTCTTGTATATTATTTAACTCTTAGTTGGTGGGCTTGTGAATATTATGGATATCATAAACTAATCTTTCATTTGATCAATTTCAGTAGGTGACTGCCCCCTTCTAGTCCATCTTCCACATTACCACCAGGCTGATTTTTCTTGCATGGATATCTGCTTATCCCATTTTCCTTAGAATTATTTTAAAGATCCCTTTATCACCCCCAGGATAAACCCTTACCTACTTGCATAGCATCATTTCTTGTTATTATCTTCTATACTCCCGTGCTTTCATAGATGTACCCCTCTTTCTAAAATCTGTTTTTATTTTCGCCAATTCTGACACCGTCTTTTAATGTTTTAATATTAGTGCCATAGAGTTCTTTTGTGACTTTCCCATTACATAAGAATCAGTTACTTGCAGTGTTCTTTTTCCCCTTCAGTCTACCTAACAAATACTAACTACTTGAGCCCAAGTTTGTTCTCCATTTTAGCAATTATTACTTTGTATTTTCATTGTTTGCACATTTACTTTCACACTGGGTACATAAACTTGTTGAGGGCAAGGGTTAGATACTTTAGTTTTTGTATCTTCAGTTCATTTCACATAATAAACACTTAATTGTTGATTAAAGGAGCAATAAAATTAACATATAATCTAAACATGAATATGGAGCTATTTATCATCCCTCTTTAATTCTTTTCCCATAGGTGTTATCACCATATTTTCCTACGACCAAAGAAAATACGGCACAACTCTTGCAAAGACCTTGGTCATTTATCTATATATCTTTATATTCAGGACCATCCTTAGGTCACACGTCATATATTAGTGCCAAAGAGTTCTTCAGTGCTAGTATCAGTATGTGTGACAACAAAAATTGGGAAGATCTGTTTGTCATACTTAACCATTGATTCCTTTGTCACCACCACTCTTCCCAAAGGGATAGCTCAAGTTTCTTAATTGAAATTAGTCAAATATTTGAATTATCTTATACTGTGAATTTTAATAGGTCTTTATTGGTATTTTTAACCCTGAATGAATGTGACCAAGTATGTATGAGAAATTAGGTCAAAGCATCTTAAAATGTTCCTTTTCATGAACTAGTTTTTTTTTTTTTTTTAAGAGACAAGGTCATTTCGGGGTCCCTCCCCCACACTCCCATTGTGTCAGGTGCTCATTTAAGAATTACTCATCTCTTTCTTTTGACAGTGGTATTATTCAGCACGACTTGATTTTCTCCCTTCAACAAACGGAATGTGTCCTCAAACCAGTTGAATCTTCAGATATGAAAATGACTCAGCTCTTCACCAAAGTTGAATCAGAAGATACAAGTAGCCTCTTTGATAAACTTAAGAAGGAACCTGATGCTTTAACTTTGCTGGCCCCAGCTGCTGGAGACACAATCATATCTTTAGATTTTGGCAGCAATGGTGGGTCTTTAGTTATTTTGTTAATTGCCTAAACTGTGTCTGCTGATGCAAGCCTATTTTAACTGAACTTTAGGTTGACAGTTTTTGTTGGTAATCACTTGGATATTGGTCTTAATATATTTTGCTTATCATAGTCTTCTTGAAGGTATTTGCTTAAATATTTTTGCCCCTGTAATTTCTCAGCATTCCTGCTTTTGTAATATTGTTGGAAATTGTACTTCAGGTATTTCTTCTTCCCACTTTAATTTTTCTCAGCTACTCTGATATTTGTATATCCTACTGTCAGATTTTCTCCACTGTTTAGCAGAGTTGTATTGCAATAGGTATAGTTGATTAAACGATAAATAAGTAGTCATTACCATACATAATAAACATTGAAAATAAAAACTGTAGTTTCAGTTTAAATTACAGTATAAGCTGAATTTAGGATAAATTTTAATGAATAAAAGGTATGAAAAGGTTGGAATTACAGGGTTTTTTCCTGCTGTATAGATTAAGAGTTGTCAGTAGTGTGTTGGAAAGATAACTCAGACTGATGGTTATACCGTAACATCTGTAAACTTTCTGATTAAGGAAAATTTGGTAACATTTTTATTGTTTGAGTGAACTAGATAAACTTTTGGTAAAAGGGGACATATTTCTGTAGACGTTAAAATGTAGATATTCTTTAAATTCACTAATTTTTTTTTCCCTGCAGACACAGAAACTGATGACCAACAACTTGAGGAAGTTCCGTTGTATAATGATGTAATGCTCCCCTCATCCAGTGAAAAATTGCAGAATATAAATTTGGCAATGTCTCCATTACCTGCCTCTGAAACTCCAAAGCCACTTCGAAGTAGTGCTGACCCTGCACTCAACCAGGAAGTTGCATTAAAATTAGAACCGCATCCAGAGTCACTGGAACTTTCTTTTACCATGCCGCAGATTCAAGATCAGCCCGCTAGTCCTTCTGATGGAAGCACTAGACAAAGTTCACCCGAGGTAGGTGTCATGATATAATAAGAAAAAAATAACTTTCAGATTTTAATGTTCAGAAATACAGTCGTAAATTCGATTCAAACTTTAATTTGAACCACCAGTCACAGTTTTGCTTGTATGAATTTTAGCACTTTAAAAATTACTGAAAAAGCTGTTAAGAGCTTAACTTGGGCCTCAGTGCATGTTTTAGTCAAAGATAGGAACATGGGAAGGAACTGTCTTAACATAAATCAAAAGGTAAAACTTAGTTGCTCTTCTATATATTTATATCAGTAAGACAAAGCCTTGAATTTAAACATCCACAGAGAACAAAATTGTGTATGCCTACGATAGCTCTAGTCCGTACATATTACCCTTTGAGTTGGAGAATTGCCCAGTGGCAAAAGACTTATAAGCAAGGCTTAAAGGACCCTAAGCTCTGCCCAATTTAGTCCAGTTTCCATCACTGTTTTGAAATTCTGGATAAGTGTAACATGAAAGTACCAAGTCTTACACAGAATACTTAGTAACTTTTTTATGCAAGTTCTGTCTTCATATTAGTTTTGCTATCAAATCAATAAAAATCGTCTTTAAGGGCTACGCTGGGCCAAGACCAAAGATGTCGTAAGACCAAAGGCTCTATTTCTAAATCTAGAGAGTCTTGAATTTCAGAGCTTCTTAATGTTAAAACTATGCTCAGGAGTTGGGCAACTGAGAGATGAATATTATAACTTGATAAATGAGGCACACATAGGTCTTAATTAGGTAAAATTAAATAGGTAAATAATTTTACATTAAATATTTATTGATCCAAGCTGGCAAGATGAGAGGAGGAGATTTGACATCTTATAGCCTTCTAGAGAATAATGCACCATATGCTCTGGTTGCTCAGTTTGCCTAGCACAAAAATGTTTGATTCATTTTGTTTTTAATCTAACAAAAATAAATCTAACAAATGTTACAATAGTGGAAGCACAAGTTTATGCTTAGAACACATAGCTATAATTTTCTTAGAATTCTTGTTCCAAACTAATAATAGTATAGTCATTAAGGTGAATACAACTAATAGAACTTAAGTCTCCACCCCAACCCCCAGAGCAGCTGTGAGATTGTTAGATGTTATCACCACAGGGAAGTGACCCTCGGTTCAAGGTAGGTTCCAGTGAGTATACCATCTAGTTGACCAATAGGGTACCGTGCGGAATTGAATTATTAGATGAGTTTTATTCTTTAGAATAAGCACATAATCCATCTTTAAATTTTATAAATGACGTTATATTACATATAGTCAGACATGTGTTTACAGTAGTCCCCCCTTACCCATGGGGGACACATTCCAAGACCTCCAGTGGATGCCTGAAGCCGCGGATAGTACTGAACCCTAATTAGCTTCACCTCTGCAAAAAATGTGGCAGCAGCTTCATCAGTAGATGCAGGCTCTCCAGTAATTTTTATATTTTTCAGTCCAAATCTATTCCTGAATCTGTGTTACCATCCCTTACTAATGGCTTGGTGTCACTTGTTTCAGGGGATCCTTACTGGAGTCTTCATACAGGGCTCAATGCCTTTTAGCACAACACGTTTCCATCAATCAGAACATGTTTTCTGTTCATGTCTTCCACCCACAAATTTAATGCCATTTTCTTCTTAACTAAGCACTTATCATGCACTGTGCCTGTAACTTTTGCAGTTTAAGATGTGACAGCAAAACTAGTACGGATTTTTTTCCTTCACAGTTTCATTGATAGAAGATTTATTTTTATTGTGGATCTGAGCAACTTCAGCATACGGGATTTTCTCCCCCTATTTAGTCAAGAACTTTCACATTTTCACTCAAAAGAAGCACTTTGCGCCTTTCTTTGGCATATCTAAATTGCCAGCATCACTACTCTTGCGCTTTGGAGCCATTATTAAGTAAAATAAGGGTTACCTGAACACAAGCATTATGACAACTGATCTGATAACTAAGTGAGGAATGGTTGGGTAGCATGAATATGCTGGACAAAGGGTGATTCATGTCCAGGGCGGGACATAGTGGGACGGTGTGATATTTCATCATACTCAGAACAATGTGAAATTTAAAACTTACGAGTTGTTTACTTCTGGAATTTCCTATTTAGTATTTTTGGACCTTGGTTGACTGTGGGTAACTGAAACCACAGAAAGTGAAGCTGCAGATAAGGGGGGGACTACAGCATTGGCAAAATTAGTTAAAATGCTAATTCAAAAATTTAACTTCTTGGTAGTTAGATAAAATTTGATAGAACAGATGGACTTTGTTGCATATCCTCTGAATTCTGGTTTGAGAATTCTAACAACGAGCAAAAAATATGCAGTCTTCTTTATTAGGGAAAGTTAACATATTTAATTCTTTGTACAGCCTACCAGTCCCAGTGAATATTGTTTTGATGTGGATAGTGACATGGTCAATGAATTCAAGTTGGAATTGGTAGAGAAACTTTTTGCTGAAGATACGGAAGCAAAGAATCCATTTTCCACTCAGGTATACAGACTTGTTTTTATTAAACTATTTTTATTAAACTATTAACTTTTAGTCTGAAGTGACTTTGAGTTTAACTTTTTTTTAAATAAGGTGTGGCCATTGTAAAAACTCACGTAGTTGTTGTTTTACAGGACACTGATTTAGACCTGGAGATGTTAGCTCCTTATATCCCTATGGATGATGACTTCCAGTTACGTTCCTTCGATCAATTATCACCATTGGAAAGCAGTTCTACAAGCCCTCAAAGTGAGAGCACAATTACAGTATTCCAGCCGACTCAAATGCCAGAACCAGCTATTACCACCACCACCACTGCCACTGCCACCACTGATGAATTAAAAACATTGACAAAAGATGGTATGGAAGACATTAAAATATTGATTGCATCTCCATCTCCTACCCACGTACCTAAAGAAACTGCTAGTACCACAACATCACCATATAGTGATACTCGAAGTCAGACAGCGTCACCAAAAAGAGCAGGACAAGGAGTTATAGAACAGACAGAAAAATCTCATCCAAGAAGCCCTAACGTGGTATCTATCACTTTGAGTCAAAGGTATTTATATGTAACATTAAAGTTATAGTTTTTTTTTTTTTTTTTTAGAAAATGTGTATGATGGTAAATTATTTCTAAACATAGCAAACTTTCTGATGTATACGCTTTAAGGTACAGAAAATTGATATACAAATTATGAACTTAAAACATGCACTCCTAAACTTGTTTCTAAATTTATGTATTCTAAAATAATCATATCACCTATCTGAAAGTAGGAGGTAGGCGGGTCTCCTTTAAAATCCAGCCAATACGTCCTATAAATATACAAAAATTGACCCAGTTTCCTGCAGTTGTTTAAACCAGACTAATTATTCTCACTGCTTCCGTCTTATGGAGCTCTTTTTAAGCTTACCTGGCAAAAAGCCCTTCCGACTTAAGGTTATTTCCAATTCCCCTTCCAAATTGAGCCTGAAGGTCTTCAGTCCTCGGTACTCAATATAGATATTTTAAGACTTTTTAAATTTTATGTATAGTGCTTGTGGCTCTTTTCTCCTGCCCTGCATCACTACTTTGAGCTAGAGCGCTGGGAGAGGCTTTTCCTAGGGCTGGGAAAAGATCCTAGGGCTTGAGATGAACAAAGAATCATTTTACATAACGTTATAAATGACTATGTCACCAGCTGACTGTAGCTGGAGTTCCTCTAGGGCAATGACAGTGTCTTGGACATTGTAGTGGTATTAGTACTTAACTCAGTATCTAATGTGGAGCTGCTCAATAAGATGGACAGATGAATGAATATGTTAATATAAATGGTGATGACCTCTAATTTATAGTTTACTATTTGCTACAGAGGACTATAGGATATTCAGTTTTCTGAACAATTGTGTACTTGTCAAAACCAAAGTCTACCATCTAGTCACTTTAGCAGTTTTTTTACATTAGTCCCAGTATAGTATGTACTACATACTTTAAGAGATGAACTTTATGACCTATATGGAGGCTTTTTCTTTACTATCTCTCTAGGTAATTATTTGTAAAATCAAAGTGCTGTACTACAGTGCTGTACCAGACAACTTACAGCTTTAGAGCAAAGATTAAAGATAACCATTAAAAATGCTGTCACTGAGATGATATTTATAGGATGCACTGAGTTACATTTCATACAGATAATATAGCTATATAAGGATTTTAAAACCTGTCTATATAGTGGAGGCTTTACAGAGTTTTTAAAAACAAAACTGCGCATAGGAGAGCAGTTAGAATGATACCCATATGGCATTCTCAACTATATGGACCAGAGCAAGGAGCCATTATCCTTATGTATGGATGGGGCAGTTGTTGAAAAAACAAAATAGCTGTAACAAAAATTGATGTATTTGACACATAAAAGTTCTTTACTATTTAATATTAATTTTAAACGCAGGTAGTTCAGGTTTGATAATGAGATCAATACTGAAGACCAAGTGGCTTAGTAGGAGGGGCATTGGGAGGGGCGTGGGTATAAGGAGATCTAGAATGTACTTCCATATCTGCAGCTAATTATAATAGCAGTGGGACTTTGAGATAGATACCTAAGAGGCCTCAGGTTTCTCCTTTATAAAATGGGTATTGTATACCTATGTTACTATCTTGGGGATTGGCATGAGGCTGAAATAAACTAACGAACATGAAATGTTTACCAACTGAAAATGTTATACAAATATGAAATTATCTTGTATTACAGTAGTCCCAAGAATATCTGTATTATATTAGGTGGACTGAAAGGCCAATATTTAACAGGTTTTGACTTACAAAACTAGTAAGTTTAGTTCAGTTCTGTTTTATAAATAGGGAAATGCAAGTTTTAGGATACTTTGTTTTAAAACTTGATCTTTGGCTTTTAAGTTGATAAACTTTAGTAATAAGGAAAGTTCTCTTATATATAACATTACATTTTTAAATATTGGAAAATAGGCGTTATATATTTTGTTGAAAAAAAGCTAGTTTGATATTTTTTTAAAAATAGTAAGACAGTCATATTTTTATTTAAAATTTTTTTCAGAACTACTGTTCCTGAGGAAGAACTAAATCCAAAGATACTAGCTTTGCAGAATGCTCAGAGAAAGCGAAAAATAGAACATGATGGTTCACTTTTTCAAGCAGTTGGAATTGTAAGTGTGAAAATGTTTGCTTTTCTATTCTAGCCTACAGTCTATTTCTAAGTCTTACAAACATAAGTAATTCCTTGTTTCTCCCAAAAACTCAAGTTCTGTTTTCAGAAGTTATACATTGTTTTTCTTTCGCCTTATACAGTTTCTTATAAACAAACTTTTTTTTTTTTTTGAGAATTCTTATAAGAATTTATTTGAGCCAAACTGACGATGTTTACCGGGGAAAGGGATCTCAAATGCTCTCAAAAACATAAATATTTAATGAATATGTTCTCGGTGTAAAAATTTCAAATCATGCAGATGTAGTCTGAGTAAAAAGTAACGTTCTCCCCTCATTCCACCCCAACATCACCACCAGTTTCATTCTCTTCCCCTTTTAAAATAATTGTTTTATTTTTCAATTATAGTTGACATACAATATTATATTAGTTTCAGGTATACAGCGTAGTGATTAGACATTCATGTAACTTACAAAGTGATCACCCTGATAAATCTAGTACCCATCTGACAGCATAGTTATTAAAATTACTGACTTTATTCCTTATATATGGGGATGTATACCCTACATCCCCATAACTATTTTCTAACTACCAATTTGTACTTCATCATCCTTTCCCTTTTTTACCCACCTCCCCAACCCCGCCCTCCAATCTGGCAACCATCAAAATGTTCTCTGTATCTATGAGTTTGTTTCTATTTGTTTATTCTGTTCTTTACATTCCACATATAATGAGATCATGGCATCTGTTTTTATCTGTGTGACTTACTCCACTCAGCACAGTACCCTCTAGGTCCTTCCATGATGTTGCAGGTGGCAAGATTTCATTCTCTTTTATGGCTGAGTACCCCATCTTTTTTTTTTTCATTTCCATTTTCATGAAATATCTTTTTCCATCCCTTTGCTTTCAGTCTGTGCGTCTTTCGATCTGAAATGAATTTCTTGTAGGTTCATTCTCTTCCTTTTAAGTTGCTCCCCACAACAGTTATGTTAAGTCAATGTTGGTATAATCCATACTGATATTTTCAGACCAGCAAGACTAACTGGAAAGCATTTACAGAGCCATAATGTGTGGCAAATGTCTTTATCATAGTATTAAGATAAAGAATTAAAAAAAAAATTGGGGGCAGTATTTGATTTAAGAAACCTGCCTACATGTTATTAAACTTACACTGATATCAAAGTTTTTGATTAAACAAAACTGAACATAGTAAAACAAATAACTTTACTCTTTTTAGGGAACATTATTACAGCAGCCAGATGATCGTGCAACTACTACATCACTTTCTTGGAAACGCGTAAAAGGATGCAAATCTAGTGAACAGAATGGAATGGAGCAAAAGACAATTATTTTAATACCCTCTGGTTAGTTTATTCTTTTTGCCCTTGAATATCACAAAGAGAATTATATGACTTTTTATTTATGTGCTTTACTCCAAGTGAGAGTGCTTTTCATTCCTTAGAAGGATTAAAAAGATAGCATTTCATCTAATGGCTGTAACACAGGAAAGCTATTTTAAGATGGAACTTTAATTTTTTAGTAATTGTTTTTGATATGTCTATATGCTATTGATATTGAATAGAAGCTGATACCTGTAAATTTCTATGCAATTTTCTAAATTGATTTATCACACATTTGTTATCTTGTATCCTGCAAACATTTCTGACATAGCACAAGTAACACTTGATTGCACCTAACTAGTTTACATAGCCATGTTTACCCCATAGACTAAAAATCATTCTGGAGCTTGTTTGCATTATTTTCCCAATACCTAGCACATAGTGGGTGTTTAACAATATTCATTTACTAGATGAATGAATACTTAGGTATCTCTTTGTTTTTCAGATTTAGCATGTAGACTGCTGGGGCAATCAATGGATGAGAGTGGATTACCACAGCTGACCAGTTATGATTGTGAAGTTAATGCGCCTATACAAGGCAGCAGAAACCTACTGCAGGGTGAAGAATTACTCAGAGCTTTGGATCAAGTTAACTGAGCTTTTTCATGATCTCATTCCTTTTTTTGGACACTGGTGGCTCATTACCTAAAGCAGTCTATTTATATTTTCTATATCTATCTAATTTTAGAAGCCTGGCTACAATACTGCACAAACTCCATTCAATTTTGATCCCCTTTTTACTTAATTTACATTCATGCTCTTTTTTAGTATGTTCCTTAATGCCAGATCACAGACAGCACATTTTCACAGTTCTTTGATATTTAAACCATTGCATTGCAGTAGCATCATTTTTAAAATGCACCTTTTTATTTATTTATTTTGGGCTAGGGGATTTGTCCCTTATCGAATTATTTTTAATAAGATGCCAATACAATTTTTTTAAGAAGGCAGTAACCTTTCATCATGATAAGTTTGAAAAATTTTTACTCAGTTTTTTCACATTTTACATAAACAATGATTTGCCGGCAGTACGTGGTAGCCACAATTGCACAATATATTTTCTTAACAAATACCAGCAGTTACTCATGCAATATATTCTGCATTTATAAAACTAGTTTTTAAGAAGAAATTTTTTTTGGCCTATGAAATTGTTAAACCTGGAACATGACATTGTTAATCATATAATAATGATTCTTAAATGCTTGTATGGTTTATTATTTAAATGGTAAAGCCATTTACACGATATAGAAAGATATGCATATATCTGGAAGGTATGTGGCATTTATTTGGATAAAATTCTCAATTCAGAGAAATGATCTTGATGTTTCTGTAGTCATTTTGCCAGCTCAAAAGAAAAGCAGTACCCTATCTGTAGTTGTGGAAGTTTATGCTAATATTGTGTAATTGATATTAAACCTAAATGTTCTGCCCACCCTGTTGGTGTAAAGATGTTTTGAGCAGATTGTGAACAACAACAACAAAAATCATGCTTTGTTAGCAAAATTGCCTAGTATGTTAATTTGCTCAAAATTTGATGTTTGGTTTTATGCACTTTGTCGCGATTAACACCCTTCTGTTTTCATATAGATTTCAATAATTGAGTAATTTTAGAAGTATTATTTTAGAAATATATAGTCACAGTAAACATCTTGTTTTTCTATGTGCATTGTACAAATTTTTCATTCCTTTTGCTTTTTGTGGTTGGATCTAACACTAACTGTATTGTTTTGTTACTTCAAATAAACATCTTCTGTGGACCAGGCCCCCTTGATCAGCTTTTATGTTAATATTTGCTTCACCACCTCCCAACTCCTAAAATTGTTTACGAACAATTTAAGAATTTTATGAAAATTACATTGGCATTGATTATTTCTCCATTTCTCTTACTGCTATCTTACTGCTATGCATTAATGTATAGGGACAGTAGTGTGTCCCTAAATGTCATGTTAACAAACCATAATATTCCACTGTAAAGAGTATGCTTTTAGAAAAGAAACTTGTTTATAAATTTAGGAACCTATTAAAACAATTTTAAGGGTTTTAATATGAATGGGATGAGTGAAGCAAATCCTGAACATTATAGTCACATAATGTTATAAGGGCTAGAAGGTCCTGTAAAGATTTCTAATCTATTCCCATTCACAGATGAAGGAATTTAGACCTCAAATAATAAACAGTTGGTCGTTTACCAGAGGTTTAAACTTAGGTCTTCTGACTCTAATATCAAACTGAGAACTAACCTTGCTTTGTTTTAGTTTTAATGATACCATATATTTAAAATGTTTTAAATAGCTTTATTTTCTCCTGTATATTTTTATAAAATTGCTGTATTTCTTTTCTAATTATAAAAGTAATACATTCTCATTTTTTAAAAAGACAGCACAAAAAGATATAAAAGAGAAACAGAAAATCACTGAATCCCTGTACCTAGAGGTAACCACAAATTGGTTTTATGGACAAATGATATAGGTAGTGCCAGAGTCTTACGTCCTGTAGCCTGAGGTTACAGGAACAAAATATCCTGAACAAAATAAACTGAGCCATGGATCTTGGGTACCGTGTTTCACCGAAAATAAGCCCTAGTCGGAAAATCAGCTCTAATGTGTCTTTTGGAGCAAAACTTAATATACGACCCAGTCTTACATAAGGTCTGGTCTTAATAGTAAAATAAGACCGAGTCGTATATTAATTTTTGCTCTAAAAGATGCATTAAAGCTGATTGTCCAGCTAGGTCTTATTTTCGGGGAAACAGGGTAGCTATTTTTATCTTAGTATGAAGAAAATGTGATTATAGTTATATGAAAATTTAAAAGTTTACAATACTAAGACTCAACCTATAAGATTTCGGGGGCACATGTATATTTCACTGTAAATACTACAATCTGAAATGCTGTGCATTTAATTACAGATTCTACTAGAGATGGTATTTTAGAATAAAGTAGTTGCCTAATATTCTGAAATACCAAATATCCTGCTTGTTCTGATAGCAAGTTAGCTTCAAACATTAGTAAATGGTCAGATTATGTAATGATTTGGAGTCTGAGGAAATGACCTGTGAGGAAGAGAAAGACACTTGAAAGGACAGTAGAGGTGGAAGAAAACAAGTATCCACCTCTGGGTCATTCAAAAAACAAACCCCTGGAGTGCTTGAAGCTATTATGAAAAAGCAGAACCAGCCCCTCCATCCCAGCACTGTGCTCTCTCACACCATCACAGACTTCTAAAATAATGCCTTACCTTATCCAAGAAGTATAACAACTGTACTTCTATAGTAGCTCTTCCCCCTTATTGTCCCTTTCTCCTTATGCATGCCTACTTCCCCTTCTCTGGTGCTGCTGTGAATGAATGACCATAGTATTATTTTCACACTTGAACAAAGGATGTCAAAGGAAGTTAGTTGGTGTATTTTTGTTCATTGGTTCTAAGCCTCACTATTAACCTTGGAACTAGAAATAGTTCCCCAGAGAACCTACTGCTGCTGGGTGCAGTGACACATAGGAGTTAAAATGAAGCTAACATCTCTTCAGTACTGTACGCTAGACTTGGTACTAAGCATTTTGCACGTTATCTCAATCTTCACAAAAGGCCTATGAATTCGTACTGGTCTCTCGTTTTGTAGATGAGAAATTAGTCTTGGAGAGGTGGCCGAAAGTTCAGAGCATTTGAACTGGCCATCAGTGATTCCATAGCCCCTGGTGTACTAACCACTTCAGTGCCAGCCAGTCCACAACGTGTCGTGTTTCCCCGAAAATAAGACCTAGCCCGACAATCAGCTCTAAGGCATAGGTCTTATATTAATTTTTGCTCCAAAAGACATCTTAGAGCTGATTGTCGGGCTAGGTCTTATTTTCGGGGAAACGGGGTACCCTTTTCTTCATTAACTGTTTAAGTAACAAACAGGAGAAAGCAAAGGGGGTGTAGGGAACTGAGGGTAGGTGTCTCCTGAAGGTAATGAAATACAAGACACTGAGGAGATGTCCTAAGACAGGAATGGCAAATCTGTTTTGAAGTGCTATTGAGCTGGGTTTTAGTTTGAACTAGACGTTCAGGTGTCTGGTTATGGAGACATTAACTCAGGTAAATGAGGTGGTGTATGAAAAGCACAGTGATAAACTATAAAAAGCTATACAAATGGATGGTGGTGTTCTCCCAGAGCTGTTTGACTTAATGGCACACTACATATGTTTAAGTTTGTATAACCTCACAATTATCATTGCAAATCTTGATTTCCCCCTACAACCTCTAAAACACAGAAAAGATGAACTTAAAGTTACTGGCTTTGCAGAAACTTAAACATTCTGTAAGTTCAAATTTCTAATGTAGCAACGTCAAAAACAAGTTGCAAAGAATACGGAATCTTTAACAATAGAGTTTAGTTAAATAAAAGCTGTGCAAACTTGTTGCTAGTTGGAAAGAACAAAAATGTAAAGAAAAAATATTATACTCGGGTGTTTTTTTAAGTCTGCCACTAACCACTTTGCTCATATTTCATCCCTTTAAATAGCACTGAACCTGCTGGCCCAGGTGATTTTACAGAGAATTAGTTCACTCTTAGAATTTGATACGAAATAGTCTGCCTATAAGATAAAAGCTACCCCTTACTGTAACTCCTCCTTTGAACGCCTTCTGGAGCTTTGTTGTGTTCACACCTTTCAGAGGTTTGGGCATAATTTTTCTTACCTGTAGTGGACGGTTTTACCCAAGACGCTGCTCAGACACCCGATCTCCTTGTATTATATTATTTCCTTTATTCCCTTGTCTTGGTTCCATTCCGGGACGGAGAGGAAAGGCAGCTGCCTGAGAGCAGCAGTGATCAGACCCTCAGCGGGGAAAAATACCAAGGATGCGGAAGAGACCCGGCACCCCTTTAGTCCCTGGTGCCGCTGGTACTACATTATGAGGCCGTGAATCTCCAGCCGCGCGGAGAAACTCCCCCAAACCCCACCCGCTGCGTTTCAGGCCCCTCCCGGGTACGTGCTCGGCCGCAGCGCCGCAGCCCCGCCCCGGCCCTCGGCTCCGCGCTCTCGCAGCCGCTCCAGGCTCCCGTGTACGTGTGAGAGCGCATGTTGGAGGCCGGTCTCTCCTGGCCTTTGGCGGGGCCGGGTTGGTGCTCGAGAGGTTAACGCTGCCGTTTGTCTTAAGTGACTTGTCCAGTTCTGCCGCCTGGCCCTTTCCCAAACTAGTTTTTGGTTGGGAGGTGGGGTGGGGACCGGTGAGGGAATGAGATGATATGTTGCTGTCGAACTGTCTCCGGAATTCCCAGTCTAATGCTTTGGGGTGTGCAGCTGTGCTGTGTACAATAGATAAATATCTGAGGTCTTCTATCAGTTGGACCTTGGTTAACGGTATAACGGTTTTTTAAAAATTGGTCATCTAATCTGATCAGAAATAGCAGAGTTGTTTGGTTATTTAAGTATACTCCCCTAAAGGCACTCAAAGATTTATTTTATTTTAAATAAAGCACTTTGAAATGTCCCAGATTAAGTAAATCGAAATTTTAGCTGCTCCAGGTGTTTTTGTTTTGTATTGTATTTCCTTGTGTTTTTTTAATTTGTTGTGTGCCTGCACCTTATTGAGGGCAAGTTTTGAGAGTCCTTTGGGAGAAGGTAATCTTGATGGACAGAAGGGAGGTGAGTTTATGGAATAATGGAAAAACTTGGGGCCCTAAATTTAATCTGCTGTAATTAGTATGTTATGATTGCCCAATTTTATAAAGTGCAAAGGCAGGTTTTATATAGAAAAAATAACCTCACCTCTGCATATCCACAGCCAACTCCATTTTACATTTTATTTTCAATTTTTTTCTTCATGAAAATTTATTGTTTATGGTTTTTCAAATAGAATTTCCTAGAACGTAATGGTCTATTTTTTAAAAACTGGTCAAGGTGTTTTAAATACTTTTTTATTGATAAAAACTGGTAGCCTCAGTCATCTTATGTTTAATCAAAGAGGTGCCATTTAAGGCAAGTGCTACAACTCTTTTGGTCTTATGGATGCTTAATAAATCATTACCAACTGATGATTCTCCACAGAGAAGAACAGGGTAGGGTGTGTGTGGGGGGGCAGGGGGCGATGTTTATCACAAAGGGTAATGCATCTTAAAGCATTGAGAAACATACATAACCTGACAAGTAAACTGGACAGTTAAATTGAATCCGTCTTTTAGAGATCTTTGAAATAGTAAAACATTAAGAAATTCTATTTTATGTGGAGGTCCTTTCTAAATATTTCCAGGTAATATTTGGTCTTGGAAACGGATTTTTTTTTTTAATGGTTCTACAAACAACTGCTATGACAAACACTTTAACAGGAGCACTGAACAAACTGTGGGGTAAGCCATTATAAACTGTTGCCTCACTCTGCAGTCTGGTAGAATATCTAAAGCAAAAACCTAACCAAAGTGAGCTACTAACACTGCAAATCAGAAAGGAGCCAGCACAGCTTTGCCTCTTCCTGGGCAAATTCAACTGCAAATATTTGCCACCTTGTCAACTTCCATGTCACTTCACCTTTAAATTGCTTACTTTACTGCTCTTTTTTTTTTTTTTAACCTTCTATGATCATTTATCCATGCCTTTTCTCTCCTACTAAGCTCTTCAGAGCATGGCTCCATCTGATTTCACCTTTGATTGTTCCTAAAACCTTCCACACTGTTTTTGCAAGGACAACTCACATGATTGAAGATGGGAAAGGAAGTCATGTGACATGGGGACCACAGAAGAATTATGATCAGAGTTGGAGAATAGGGAAAATAGGCTGACCATGTTAAACAAAAACCTTCGCAGCCAGAAACTTGCGAAAGAATGGGTTTATTGAGCCATAAGCCAGCCAGAAAAAGGACCAGGTCCTGGGACATAACAGTCTACACCATCAGCAGCAGGGCTGGATGGAAAAGAAACACATGGCAACTGTCCTGGGACTGATGGGGCTCTTTTATACAATGACTTTGGGGAAGGAAGATGGAAGCTGTTTTGAAGGAATTTACATTGGGGGATGGGGGGGGGCAGGAAAGGTGGACAGTTCTAGGTTAGGTGCATAGTCCATAAGCCAGAAATATGTACTACTTCTTGATTGATTGTGGACAACAGCCCGAAAATTAATGTATAAAGTGGGATGTGGTAGTGTCTGGTGATCGACTATTTGTTGTTGTCTTTTAAGATAGCTGCCTGGAAGTTGATTGAAGGTTTCAACAAACATTTAGGAATGTGAATAGTCTTTTGTTAGTTTTGGCCCCTAACTATTAACTAGGAGTCTGCCACTCTCCAGCCTGCTGTAATTTAATTTAGGACATCTCAGAATTTACCTCTTGTCAAGCATTTTCTAGCTCTTGCAGTGAAATCCATTCATTCAATGAACAATTACTGAGGGTTGAGTGAGTCCAAGATGTTTACTATGTTTTGAATGGTTGTATTCCCTCAAATTCATATGTTGAAACCTAACCTCCAAGATGATAGTAGTAGGAGGTGGCGCCTTTGGGATGTGATTAAATCATGAGAATGGAGCCCTCGTGAATGGTATTCATACCGTTATAAAAGAGGCTCTAGAAAGCTCCATTGCCGCTTTGGCCATGTAAGGATACAGCAAGAAGTCAGCAATCTGCAACCTGGAAGAGAGCTCTCACTAGAACCTGACCCTGCTGACACTCTGGTCTCGGATTTCTAGCCTCCAGAACTGGGAGGAATAAATTCTTGTTTTTTATGAGCTACCCAGTTTATGATATTTTGTTACAGCAGCTTGAACAGACTAAGACAGTGTCATTCTAAGACTCTCGTGGGTGATATAAATACTCCAGAATATGGTGCCTGCCATTGAGAGTGTAGTTAATTCCCATTCTGTGAGGTACTCACACATTCATTGTGCAGACAACTGAAGTCTAAATAGAATTTTTATTGGCCACCTAAGGTGTTCTAAATCACCATTACCTTTCCTTTTCATGAAAGTCTCTATCTTGATAATCTATATCCAGACCAGACTACTCTCCATAGGCATCTCATATTTGGCTTCTCAAAAACTAGCTCCTCATGTGTCCTCCAAATGGCTCCTCCTCCTCACTGAATGGCACTACCCCGTCCAAAACCAGAGCCTTAGAGGTCGCTTGTCACTGACACCCTTATAGGCCACATCCAGTCTGACTCAGTCCTTTTCTTTCCCTAGTTTCAATATGGAAACTTTTGAACATTTACAAAAGTAAAGGGAACAGTGTAATGATGCCAAAGTGTCTGCAGTTTGGGTTCCCTGGGAAGTAGGCTCTGAGATGGAGATTGCAGGTCTTTTATTTATGCAGGGGGAACAGCACATGTGGAAGGGAAAGCAGAAATGGGTAGAGGAAGAAACTGAACTGAGATGCAGTCCCAACAACCTCCCTCAGCAGCCATGTGGGGACCTCTGCACTAGGATAGCCCTTCAGGGTTGTCCCAAGTTACAGGGAGGGCTGGGCCTTTACACACCTACACTGATCAGTCATTGGATGTGGGCTGCCCCTCAAAAAAGACACGACCTTAAGTGAGGAGCATCTTTTGCTGCAGACCCAGCAGCCAGGAGAGTCATTCCTGAGACATCTGGATGTCTCATCACAGCATCAACCACAATACCAGCTTCAACAATCACCCACTCATGGCTTTTTTCATCTATACCTTTACACATCCTTCCCCTCCCAAAATTATTGTGAAAAAATTTCAGACATCACATAATTTATTCTGTAAATAATTCAGTACTTCTAAATATTATATTTCACATAAGCACAGTACTATTATCACACCTAACTATTTAATAACAATGCTTTAGTATCATCAAAGCCAGTGACACACAGTTCTTTTGTTTTTGTTTCTAGATATTCTTGAATCACCCCCTTCTATACGTGTCCATTAGTACTGCCTCATGAGTTCTTGTCTGAATTTCCTCTCCTCTTAATCTGCCCCATCCCTGCCACACTGCACTGTTGCCAAACTGAGCTTTCTAAAACGAAACTGATTGTTATTTCTGTATTTAAAATTCCCTCAACAGGAATAGTACAGTATCCTCTGAGGGGTTGTACAAAATGGAAGGAGTTTATAGGCAGAGAGAGGGTGGCACTAAAGTTAATAGTAGATTGTTTCAGGCAAGGAAACCTTTCCTTAGGGGCAGGCATGGGCTCTTATCAGCCTGATTACCTCACTAGTGTGGAGCAGCAAATTCCAGACTGATAGGTTTAAAATTCCACTCCTGGGAGAAGCTGAATCTGTAATTAGTTTAGGTATTAAATCTAGGTTTGGTATCATGGGCTTTTTGCACAAGTGACACCGTTTTGGGCCTGTGGTTTTTCTTTTTAACAATGTGAAACAGTAATTGTCCTTGGGAAATGGAGTGTCAAAGGACTTTTACTTCCTACATAATACATTTCTGTATCTTTGTAATATTTAATAGGGACTATGATTACTTTTGTTAATAGAAAAAAATTAAATTAGTAGCTATTGATTGTCTTCAGATGAGAGTTCAAATGCTTTTATACATGGTGTGAAGTCCAAAATTGTGGGGCTGGAGAGACACACACACACACTGACAGAAATCAGACCTCTGGACCGGAGAACAGACCGTTTATTACTCACAGAGAATACTAACGCTGAGTCCCCATGACCCAGTTCCCCATGGGCTACACAGTGAGGGCCAGATATTCACCTGTATGTGCAGCAGAGTTTGTACCACAAGAGAGGAAACCCCAAATTATGAGACTGGAGCTTATATATAGTAGCTGGCATGTCTGTCTATCCTCCCCTACAGAACTTTGTTGATGATGCTAGAACATTGCTGTGGAACACAAACAAATCTCTGGGGGCGGGGGAGGTAGAAGGGAAGGTCTTCATCTTTCCTTTACCTACCTGTAAGCAAATGGCTCCAGGGGAGGTAAGTCTCTAAATCTCTTCAGAGTGTTCTATCTTTAAGACTTATATTCAGGCATCCTTTGCTCAGCAGGCTCAGAACGTGAAGGAACACTGAGAAATCCAGGGAGAAAATCTCCCAGCACAAAGCAGGCTGGGCCTTGGGATCTCCGGTGTATTTTTCCAAGTATTACAACTTCTTCCCCTTGCATCCTGTGCTCCAGTGATGTAACCACCTAACTTGCTCTCTTACCTCTTTGTGCCTTTGCACGTATTTTTTTCTGTGTCTGCAGCCCTCTTCCTATTTCATCTTCATCTTAAGTCTTTCCTCATTTTTCACAACTCCCTGCTTTAGAAAGCTTTTCCTCTCAGAAACTGAGTTTCTCCTAGGTGTTCCGATATTACATTGCGCTTACTTCTTTCATAGTATCTGTCACAATAAAATTATAATTATCGACTTGAGGTGAGTTGTTCTGCATTCGATGGCAAGCAACTTGAGGATGGACAGGAATTATGCCTTTAAGTGCATCCCCAGGAAAATGACAGTATGAGGAGCTCCATGGATCTATTCCCCAGCAAAACACCTCTAACTGGTGAAAATTTTTTTTAAAAAAACCATTTAAAGTTCCTTGAAATTTTCTGTAGGGAATACAGTATAGAGAGAAACTTCTATTCAAGAAAATCTAGTAAATCTTGGTAAGAACAGCAAGAGTCAGTGACACTTGAGCCATGCCCTGCTGCCACCCGCCACCCTGCTCAGGAGACAAAAGCTCCACTCTGGGTGCATGTGGCCAAGAAGATGGGGCTCCCTCTTCCCCAGATTGTCACTGCAGACTCAGATGGTCCATTTGACTGTGCACATCCAAGCCAAACAAGACACAAACAGGAAATTGCAGCAAAGAAAGTGAAGGTTTATCTAAGGAATTGGTGCCAAGCCAGGAGACATAAGTGAGCTCGTGCTCTCAAACCCCTGGCTTCCCAATGGCCTCTAGTGGCTGGGTTATTATAAGGGAGAACTCTTTAATCATGGTGACTATGGGAGTTGGGGCTGGTGACTCTACTGATTGGTTAGGGCTAAGGCAGGGAGCAGCTGATCATGGCATCAGATCCTGCTGTCAGTTATGGCATCACTCTGTCCAGTTCCCAGGGGATGCGGTCCGTGGGGCCATTCCACTTGCATGAGTCTGGAGCTGAAACATAACTGAGGCCAAGGTGTTATCTTTATTTGATTAAAACCTTATTCTAGTTCGAGGTTTGGTTATTGTATCTGTTCATGGTTGATAGACCTGAAGCTTTATTCTTAAATGCATTTGACATTGACCGGAGCCTAATGTCCTAATGTCCTAAGGGCTTAATGAGTGGAGATACAGTATATGAACAGGTAGGAGGATCTGGGGAAAGAATGCAGGTGAGTCATAGTTCTGTCAGGCTAAACAAAGCTGGCTTGGATTAAAGCAGAATGCATGCTGAAGAGATGAAGTTCACGTGCAGATACAAGATCTAAATAAAGGGCTATGTTATCTCCCTGGGAGTGCCAGAAGGCCAGCATTCTCATCCTTCTTAGCTTCATGTTGCAAAGGTTAAACTCCAGGTGAGTATGGCCTGGAGATTGCAGAGATTGGGAACTCCTTTCTTCCTTTCAGACTCTATTCATAGGATGGAGGCTCTATCATAGGAGCAGCAGGCCAAGAGTGATGGGACCCCAATTGCCCTCCCCCAGCTCACACGTAACATGGGACCCCAGTTGCTCTCCCCCAGCTCACACATAATGTGGGAGTTCTATGCCAGGAGAAGACAGCCTGAGAAAAACAGAAGCTACTGCCCCCTTGCAGAGCCCTGCCGGTAAAGCAGAGGTATCACTGTGAAAAAAGTGGGCCACTGTCCTCATCTCCAGCTCTGGAGCAGTGGCTCAGAGATTTTTCCCAGAGGGACAGGAAGTCCATTAGAACAGAGAATTCTGAAGCTCTGTTCAAACTTTATTCAAATGTAAAGGTCCTCTTGAAAACAATGAATATTTTTGTGGTAAGTAATTAAAAGGAAGCTGGCAGGTCCATGACAGCAACAAGCTAAATTATAAAGCAGCCTGCTAGTTTGCCAGAGAGCCAGGGAGAGACAACTAAGAGAGCCCTCTTGGGATCAGAAAAACCTCAAGCATGGGCTCAAAGACTGTTCTCTGCAAAGGATCTTCAGTGTAATTAGATTAGATTGTGGGGCAATTCATGCCCCAGTACGTTGTCAAAGCAATGGAGCAATCAGCTAGCAATAGTGGACCCTAATAGCTGGGTGTGATACCAACAGAGGTAGATAGCTTAACAGAGAGATCAGGGAAAGAGACAGCCCAAGAGAGCTCTGCTAAAGCCCATGTGACTTTGTCATCCCATGGTGACTGTGTGCATAGCAGGGCTGTGCCTTCTGAGAGCTATTTAACAGGCTGCACACTCTGGGGGAAATGGACTTCACTAAAATAGTCCAGCCAGGTCACTAAACAAATAAGTAACAAAGCAACAAGCTTCAGGGGAAAGGGGGAGCAATCAGTATTCAGAAGCGCTACAATAAATGATCTTGAAATAGTTTTTAACAAAAAACTATGAGTCGAGAAGAAACAGGAAAGTCTGATCCATGCACAGGAAAAGGCAGGCAACAGAAATTACATATCAGAAGGTCCAGATGGCAGATTTAACAGAAAAAGGCTTAAAGTAGCCATTGAAAATCTGTTCAAAGAACCAAAGGAAACCATGCTTAAAGATGTAAAGGACTGTATGATGACAACGGCTGATTAAATACAGAATGCAAATGGATAGAAATTATTACTAAAAAGCCAGATGGGAATTCTAGAATTGAAAAGTAAAATAACTGAAATGAAAACTCTAGATTTTCATTGAGCACCTACTGTGTACCAAGCACTTTTAGGTACTGGTGGTAGAGTAGCGAACAAACACATACCTGTGCTCCTATGTTTATATTTCACATGGTATCGGAGGTCTTAGTCAAGGAAATAAGAGGACAACAAAAAAGAAATGATTATAAAGGAAAAAGTAAACTACCATTATTCTCAGCTGCTCACATCATCTATGTATAAAACCTATAAGAATCTATAGGAAGAAACTTTAATAAGAATTTAACAAGGGGACTGGATATTAGATCAATATATAAAATTGAAATCAATATATATAAATGAAATTAATTTCATTTATATATATTGAATAAGTACACTAGCCAAAGAATACAGGACTAGATCCAACAAAAGACATGTAAACAGTTATTGGAGAAAATTACGAGTATAAAACTTTGTTGATGTTGCTAAAGATGACCTAAAAGTATGGATAGGAAGACTAATACAAAAAAGATGTTATTCCTTCACAAATTGTCTTCTAAATTTAATGCAATCAAAATCCAAGTGACATTATTAAAGAAATTTGGCAAGTTGTTGAATTTAAAATTTCTATGAAAAAGCAAAAGTCCAAGTATTGTCAAGATACTTCTGAAGAAAAGTAAGATGAAAGAACTTTCCTTCCTAGAATAGACTTTTTTTTCTTTTTAAAGCGGTAGTCTTTAGGATATGGTATTAGTGTAGCAAAATCTAAATTGACCCTGGGAAGTAGATAGATGTCTGTAACCCCAGATGAAGACTGAAGCTGGAGTGGGTACTGGAGGCCTCTTCCTGTGCCAGGCGTAACCATTTCAAGTTTGGATTGTGAGGAGGTTTAGGGGATTCCAGGAGAGGGGCCTGGGTGCCCCAAGTGGTGGGTTAAAGGTAGTAAGGAGGCTTAGAGCAGTAAGATGAGGTCTGACAATTAAGTTTGTGAACTTGTTGCAACAATGTTGCTAACCTTTTTTGATATCAGAGGGATTATTCATTATGAATTTGTACCAGCTGGACAAACAGTTAACCAAGTTTACTCTTTGGAAGTGCTGAACAGGCTGCGTGAAAAAGTTAGACGATCTGAACTTTTCGCCAATTCATGGCTCTTGCATCACGACAATGCACCAGCTCACATGGCACTGTCTATAAGGGAGTTTGTAGCCAGTAAACAAAATAACTGTGTTGGAACACCCTCTCTACTTACTTGATCTGGCCCCCAATGACTTCTTTCTTTACCCGAAGATAAAGGAAGTATTGAAAGGAAGACATTTTGATGACATTCAGGACATTAAGTGTAATATGACGACAGCTCTGATGGCCATTTCAGAAAAAGAGTTCCAAAATTGCTTTGAAGGGTGGAATAGGCGCTGGCGTTGATGCCTAGCTTCCCAAGGGGAGTACTTTGAAGGCGACCATAGGATATTCAGCAATGAGGTATATAGCACTTTTTCTAGAATGAGTTCGTAAATTTAATTGTCATACCTCATATATACTAACAGTAATGGAAGTATTTTGTTATTTTAACAACAGGTACAGAGCTATATGCTTGTGTACTGGTTTCAATTAGCCCTGCACACTTG
Organism: Rhinolophus sinicus; assembly: GCF_036562045.2. Classification (NCBI taxonomy): domain Eukaryota; kingdom Metazoa; phylum Chordata; class Mammalia; order Chiroptera; family Rhinolophidae; genus Rhinolophus; species Rhinolophus sinicus. The sequence continues at coordinate 33,520,363 of NC_133753.1, read as the reverse complement.
ATATGTGACAAAGTGACTTTTTAGATCATTGGGAAAAGGAAGGATGGATTATTCAATCACAGATGCTGGAAAACCATACATATAGAAAATATATATGTATTATATATACATGTGTATACATATATATATACACACATATATATGGTTATACTTATGCAAAAAAGTGCAATTGGATCCTTAACTATACCATCCTTAGATATCATTTTTAGATGGATACAGTGGATTAAAAGTGAAAGACAACACTTTAAGACTATTGGAATAACATTGTGGCAGAAATGTTGGCAGTTCAACAAAGATTGTGCACCTTTTCTATAGATTGGAGTTGTTGCTGGGAAGTCCCCAGTTAGGGACTACATTTCCTAGGTTGCTTTGCTTCTACATGGGGCCATGTGACTGAGTTCTGGCCAATGGGATGTGGACTGAAATGGTACAGCAGGGGTTTTCAAACTTTCTATGGTAATGTACTATTTCTTCCCAATTTATTGTGGACCAATACTTTCGTAAACTAAAATAAAAATAAATTACCAGAAAATTGAAACTTAAAAATTCACACCAAATACAAGTCCATTTTTTAATTATTACATTCAACAGACAGAAAATTACTTTGTCAAATTGTTATTCAAAGTTTACAAACACTCACAATTTCCGTATAACACCCAGTAGGTAATAAACAGTTTGCAGATCAGCAGAAGTCAGTGGACCACCCTTTGAGTGCACACCATTTCCAGGCATGGCCCATAAGAATCCCTCTTGCAGTCTTTCATGTTCTTTTTCCTTGTCAGTCTACAGGTTAGATGTCTACAATCAGGATGGCTTTGAAAGCCAATGGCTGAAGAAGGCAAGGCTTCATCTGCCTGGAACTCCAAGTGACTTCTTGGAGTGGAACCCTTCCCACCCCATCTTGCCATTAATTGAACTTAATGTGAAAGGAAAAGAAAATTCATTTGTACTAAGACACTGAGTATTCAGGGTTTGTTAGTTATACCATTGGTATTAGCTTAACTAATAATGTAATACATAGGAACATATTTCTTGCCTTAAGATACAAAAGTCCTTATCAGAAATGATTTAAAAATTGACTACATTGAAAATAAGAATTTCTGTACATCAAAAACCACCTTAAAGATAGTAAATAAGAACAAGTCACAAATTGGGAAAAGATATTTGTAACATGTAAAACAAATATCAGTTTAGTATTCAGAGTATACAAAGTGATCTTACAAATCAATATGAAAAAGGCAAACAATCCAATTGAAAAATGGACAAAATATGTAAACAGGCATTTCACAGCAGAGGGAATATGAATAAGAAATTAGAATTTGAGAAGAGGCCCAATCATATTAATAATCAGAGAAATGCATATTTAGACCACAATACCAAGGTTCTGAGAGGAAGAGGCTGAATTGGGAACTCTTGTTCACTGATGGTGAAGTGTAAATCAGTTCAACCACTCTAGAAAAACAATTTGACATTATCTTTTAAAGTTTTATATTTACACCAATTATCATCCAACAATTCCACTTATAGGTATATGTATTCTAGACTGCTGTAGCATATATGTAGAATTGCCATATTTAGCAAACAAAAATAAAGGCTGCCCAATTAAACTCTATTTAAGATAAACAGTGAATAATTATTAAATTGGATCTGAAATTCAAATTTAATTGGGTCTCACATACTTTATCTGGGATCCTACAAATAAGAGGAAGCATGTATGGGCCTGCCCGATGGCTCAGGTGGTTAGAGCTCCATGCTCCTACCTCCGAAGGCTGTCAGTTCGATTCCCACATGTCTCAACCACAAGGCCGCCAGTTCAATCCCCTGAGTCCCGCAAGGGATGGTGGGCAGCGCCCCCTGCAACTAAGATTGAACATGGCACCTTGAGCTGAGCTGCGCCCTCCACAACTAAGACTGAAAGGACAACTTGAAGCTGAGCGGCACCCTCCACAACTAAGATTGAAAGGACAACAACTTGACTTGGAAAAAAAAGTCTTGGAAGTACACACTGTTCCCCAATAAAGTCCTGTTCCCCTTCCCTAATAATAATTTAAAAAATCTAAAAAAGAGGAGGCATGTACAAAAGTGTTCATAGCATTGTTTGTAATAGCAAAATCTGGTACCCACTTAAATTTGCATTGAGGAAATAATGGAAAAACTGTATATTTACACAATGGAATATTAGGCAGTAGTGAAAATGAATGAACTACATCTCTGAGTAAGAACATGAATGAATCTTAGAAACAAAATTTAAAAAGCAACTCAAAGAATATATATTGTAAATTGCAATACCATTTTTGGTAAAACTCAATACCAATCACAACTAAACAATACATTGTTTAGAGCTCCATACACATGTGATAAAGTGTATACAAGAGAATGGGGAACAAAATAAGTAAGGCAGTTGTTATTAAAGTAATGGTAGAGATAGGGAAATAGAAGAGGAATTCACAGATTAATGTGACAGTGTTGGTAATGGTGTGGTTCCTACACAGGCAGAACGTACACAGATGTTAGTTTTACTGCTATGCTTTTCTCAGACATGTTACAAAGTTATTCTGTGTACATATTACATAAACATTAAAAAAATAGATCAATGATCAGGAAAGTTAAGTGAGTTAAACTTGACTTCCTTTTATAGACAGAAAGCCCAATGCTTTTATATTAGGATACCTCTCTAAAAGAATAAAAATAGCGTGCCCTGCAATTAGAGAAAAGGTGAAAAGTACAAACTAATACACACTATCTTAGCGCCAGGGTAAGTAAACTAAGAGGTGGAGTGTACACAGAAAGCCAGTGCGGCCAATTAATCAGTATATATAAAGTATATACTTTCTGCTAAGCATTGTGCGAGACTGTAACGTAGCGGTGGTGGGTGGTAGTGGGATGTTGGCAAAACAGCTTTTCAAGGGTGGTTGCAGAAGACTGCTAGTGCTACAGAGAGAGCATAAGAGAATGAGTCCAGTCCATCTGCTAGTAAACTCTCTTTTTCAGATCTTCTTTCCACTAGGGGGTGGATTGAGGCTGGGAACTATTCTTTCCTAGCTCTAAAAGTTGACTTCTGTCACTGTAAGGTCTCTAAAGGGCACTGATATTAAGGGTAAAGCCAATTTACATAAGCTAGCCTAATGTAAACCTAAAATCCTTCTTGGGGTCACAGGACACTTGAGATATAAACCTCTTCAGTGAAATTAAAAAGGCTGATTTTAGTCCTTTAGGATTTAGGTGAAGGGGAGTAGAGCGGGTTTAAAAAAAAAAAAAAAAAAAAAAGTACGCGTTCACGCACGCGCAGTAAGCATCGCGACCACTATCTTGGGTCAGGCTGGAGGCGGAGCTAAAGCGGCCGGATGACACGCCGCGTAGCGCGTGTGCGTCACATTTTAGGAGGCGGGCACGTCCGGGGCCCGTTTCCTCGGCGACCGCCGGTGTCTGCGGGTTCGTGGTGTGTCCTGGCTTTGCAGACATGGGGACCCCTCCAGGCCTGCAGGCCGACTGCGAGGCGCTGCTCAGCCGCTTCCAGGAGAAGGACAGCGTGCGCTTCGAGGACTTCACGGAGGTGTGGCGGAGCATGAAGTTCGGGACCATCTTCTGGTGGGTGTAGTCCTCTGCTCGCCTCCCGGCGTCTGTTCAGACGCGGCGTAGGAAGTTGCACGCCCACCGGCCCCCGGCTTCATGGCCCCTGGGAAGAGCGGAGAAAAGCCGCAGTCTGAACGCGCTACCTCCGTCTTTTCTGGGCCTTCTCCTGTGCTCACTTTCCGGGGCGATTTCATTGGTTTCGGTTGCGTCCTCTTTCCGAATATGTATTTCTGCCTGGCGGCTCTTCTGAACGCTCCTCTCTATGTCCACTGCCCCATCCTGACCTAAGTCACCGTCGTTTGCCCTCCTCCATTCTGTTCTAGAACCCTATGTTTCAAAACAAAAGAAACACCTAAGCGAAGACAAAACTCGGCACAATTAAATTCATTTTACATACAACCAGAGTTATCTTTCTAAAGTGCATTTTGATCATGTCATTGCCCTGCTTACCGCGTTTCAGTGGTTTTCATTGCCTTTGGGATGCAGCTCAGATTCCCTGACATGGCTGGCAAGACCCTCCGTGACTGGCCTGTGCCCGTCTCTGCAGCTTCATCCACCAGTCCCCTCCGTACCCTCACTTTCTTGCTCCAGCGTCTGTCTGTGGCCCACTACCGGCGTTTCCTCAGCCTGGAGCTTTCCCCTAACTCCCTTTGCCTGACCATCTTATTCTGCACTCAGCTTTAGGCTCAGTGAAGCCTTCCTAGACTAAGCAGGTGTTCTGCTCGTTTTTCCTGCAGCATTCTGCTTATTTTATCTCTCGACTTACCACACTTTATTGTAAGTGTGTAGTTCAAAAGGCAGTGTAGTGGTTTAGAGCACAGATTATGGAGCCTAACTACCTGAATTTGAAGCAGAGTCCACTGACTTTTGGTAGAGTACTTGCTTGACCTTCCTTATCTGTAACACAGGGACAATGAAAATACCTCATAATGCAGTTCTGAGGATTAAATGAGCTAATATGTGTTAAGTGCACTGTAAGTGCTTAGTAAATGTTCATTGTTTTTAATTTTCCCTCTCCTGGACAGAGCTTTGTGAAGACAGTGGCTGGATGAATCTGGTAGCTATTAGCATAATACATGCAATATTGAAAGGCTAAATAATTGAATGAATGAGTTCTTGTGCTTAAAACTTTGTTTTGCTGAATAAAATGTAAAAGTTCTCTTTTTTACTCTCTTAATGAAATATAATTACCCACGTAGTTTGTGCATCACAGGGGATGCAAGATGGAGAGCTGTTTGTTACATACAGTTAATGAAGGGAGAGAAACTAATATCTTAATGTATTTAATCCATAGAACAACTCTGAAAAGCAGATATGATAGATGTTTTATTGATGAGGAAATTGAGGCTTAAGGAGGTAAAGTAATTTCTCCTTGATCACTCAGCTGGTAGGTGGTAGAACAGATACTGAAACCTATTTGTCTGTTTCTAAAACCCATGGTTTTTCATTGTATCCCTTTTGAGAAAAGTGACAGTTCAGGAAGATTTTGCTGAGGTTTTAGCTAATGAGGAAAAAAGTAGAGACCACTTGAAGAGTGGTGGTTTTTCTTTAGAAATTGTGTTGGTTGCCTATACTATGGTAGGCATTTTGTATTCTTTTACTAAATTTACTATTTGAAGAGCCCAGGCTTTGGGAGCATAGTGGAGCCTGCTTTCCTAGCCTGCTCCTTCTTTACTTTGGTGAGCTTTGCCCTGCAGAAATGGAAGGAGTGGGTGGGTTACACTGTACTGTGCTGTCTAACTTTTTAATCTAGGTGTCCCAAGGACAAATGAGGTTTAGTGTGAATCCCTGAGAGTATTGCAATAGGAAAATATCCATTATATGTTAAAATGCATGTAACTTTTGTATTTTATTCTGTAACATAACCATAGTTATTTTAACATACTAAATGTTTTACATTTTAAGTGGGAATAATTTGTAATCTTTCCCCTTTTGCTCCCCAACTCAGCAAGTCAAGTTGATGCTTTATGAAGATGCATCATGTTTACCTAGTGTATGCCCATGCCTCAGTGGAAGAAACACAGCAGAAAATTAGATCTTTGTGCTTGAATCATAAGGGATCAGATGTGGAATGCTCATCCAGTTTTTAGCAACAGCTAGAATATACCTCTTCTAAATTTGTTCATTGCTTATTAAATTCATAATATATTTTCTCTTTGTTTTCTAGTGGTAGAATGAGAAATTTAGAAAAGAACACATTTACAAAAGAAGCTTTAGCTTTGGCTTGGCGATACTTTTTACCTCCATACACCTTCCAGATCAGAGTTGGTGCTTTGTATCTGCTATATGGATTATATAACACCCAACTGTGTCAACCAAAACAAAAGGTAATATTTGGTGAGTTGTTTTCCCCCAACAGAAATATGAAACAGGTACAATATTTTTACAATAAACTGATTTAAATAGAAATGCCAGTGTTTCAAAATTGTAATACATTTGTGAAAGAAGGTTTACATTTAGTAATGTTTTTACCCGTTTTGTTTGCAGATTAGAGTTGCCCTGAAGGATTGGGATGAAGTTTTAAAATTTCAACAAGATTTGATAAATGCACAACATTTTGATGCAGCGTATATTTTTAGAAAGCTACGACTAGACAAAGCATTTCACTTTACAGCAATGCCCAAATTGGTATGTTACTAAAATAGATTGTTTTTTCAAAATGAGAAATTATGCTTCATTGTCCAAAAAGTACCTTAGTCTCCATAAAGTGGAAAGGATATTATGTAGTTTCCAATGCTTATAGAAAGGCTTCTTAAAATAGGAGAATATGCTTTCTGATTACTTTTTGTTGCAAACAAAAATTCAGCCTTTGCTTCTAGATGCATTGCATTTCTGGCTGCCATCTGTTAAGCAGATTGTTAGAAGAGGAAGTGGAATTCAGCATCTACGTTGGCTCATTCCTTTATTCACATATCAGAGCTGGTGAAACAGGACCAAGGAATTTATTTTTTTAGCTTAAGTAATAAAAATTTATTAAGAATTCCTGGGATGGTGGTTATCGCCTCCCAATCTCAAGGGAGGAGACAGCATTGTAGGAAATCACTGAGAAATCACTCCTGGCCAAGACTGGGAAGAAGAAAGTCATTCCCTTGAAAATGGGTCATTCTTCATTCATCTGAGAAGGGTTGGGAGGGCAGATGCAGAGGGGACCATCACATGATACTAGGGGTGGAGTGGAGAGGTGCTCCTCAAACACCAGGGAGAAACAGATCGACTTCTCTGGGGGTTAAATTCTTGGTTACCCAGCCCATTTCTTAGCCTTGATGAGGCTGTCTCTTCCCTGGGTGTAACTTTCATCCTGTAGGTTCAGCACAAGGTAGTCAGCAGTGAGACAGAAATAATTCTGTGATGTGGCAATCATCTTCGAGGTGTTCTGGGCTGTCCGGGTCCTTGCTCAGTGCTTCTCCAAGCACCTTGGTCGCTTCGGCCTCTTGCAGGGCCTCACCCTTGGCCTGCACGATCTGCTGCCAATCTGCTGCTGCTTTTCCTGCTCTGCTTTTTCCACCAAGAAATGGGCCCGCTGGGCCTCCTGCTGGGCCACTTGTTTGGCTTCTCCAGCAGCTGTATGCTCTGGGCTAAAGCTCAGCTCTGACTACGCCAGAGGACCAAGGAATTTTAATGTCAGTTGGTGAAAAGTTGAAACTTCCACTAATAAAATAGGATATGTCTTTGATCTTTTGACAGTTGAGACACTAGATTAAAAGAGCATTAGGTTCTGGTTCTGGCTCTGCCATCAGCTGGCAAATTAAGGAACTTCTTGACTCTCACCTGACTGTAAGCATGTGGCATGGCACACCTTCAAAGTTATTTCAGAAGTATTAACAGTCTTTGAAAAATGGATTATTTAATATATATTTAGCGCTGTTTTTGTTTCGTTAATGTTTACTGATAGACAATTTTTACTGCTCTCCCACTGTTTTCTGTACTTAATAAGATACTTTAAAAGATATTCATTATCATACAGCTGTCATACAGAATGAAGAAAAAAATTCAGCGAGCTGAAGTTACGGAAGAATTTAAGGACCCAAATGATCGTGTAATGAAGCTTATCACTTCTGATGTATTAGAGGTAAATTTGCATTTATTCTCTTGAAACTCTTTAAAAATTGTTTTATTGTAAACTATATATTGAGGTTATACCTTCACCTACTAGATTCTGAAAATTTTTCTAATGATTTTAAACAATTGTAGAATGCTTATTTTCTCTAAAGTATCAGAAATAATAATACATTCTAAATATATAAAAATATATGGAATAAATCTTGAAACACAGAAAGAAACAGAAAGATGTAGAAGACTGGAGTTGGACTCAGGATAATTAGATGGAAATATTGAAGCCACCATTTGTATTTGACTTTAGATAGATTATAAAACAAGAATTTGAAGTGACTTTATTTTTATTTTGTTTATTTTTACAATATGTATTCATTTCCTGAGTTCCTTTTTACAATGCTTATTTAAAATCCCACCACTGTAAAACAGGCTATTCTGATAAAACAAAAATTTGAAGTCAAGAATTATGCCTAAGAGGTACAGTCTTAAAACAGCTTTACCATCTAATGCATTTTGGTGTTTTATGTGACTTATACAGTATTGAGAAAAAATGTTTCACATGGATAAGGAGTGATACTCACTTAGAGAGTTTTACATGCATAGAGAAACATTTCCCTGAGGTTAAAATAAAACCCCACCACAGGACTACAGCCTTCTAATCAATGATACACTCTCATTTCAAAAGAATGGATATATATTACATGGAGAGAGAGAGAGAGAGGGCACTTGCATGAAGAAGTGAGTGTGAGCAGCATCTGGGGGGGGGTCTTGGTCATGTATTTTAATATCTTTGAGCCTTAGTTTCTCACTTCTTAATATTAGGATTATAATCTTTATTTCATCCAGTTGTGAGAATTGAAACCAAATTATACCTGAATAGTTCTGATAGTGGCATATGGCCCATGGTAGACTCTTCTTTTTTTTTTTTGTCAACCCTGTACAGTCTTTTCTTATGTGTATCAGGAGTGAAAGAGGGATCAGATCAAATGCCTTTATTTTTGAGCAAGAATTATTAATCTTTAATTATTAATCTGGGGTCCATAGATAACCTTGAGATGGTCCATATGTCCCCTCCCCCCCCAAATTGTATGATAAATTGAGTGTCTTACATACGGATGCTTGGTTAGGGTGAGGTACCATAACTGTCCTAAGGTTTTCAAAGGTTTTCATGTTCCAAAAAGGTAAGAATTACTGCTTTAGAAGGACATTGTTTACTAAATGTCTAAAGACACAGCATAGTGTGGGAGCTATATGGGATGTTTTGCATAGATTATTTTACTCCTCACAACATTCTTACAAAATAGGTGTTTTAGACATTTTTAAAATTATTTGTTAATTTTATAAAAAGTAGGTGTTTTTATCCCTGATTTAAAGTTGAGGACACTGAAGCACGCATATTAAGTTAGGAAGTGATGGAGCCAAGTTTTGTATGGCTGCAGTGCCCAGTTGTTGGCTTCAGTGCCCAGTTGTTGGACAGCAGAAGGTCTGGTCTGAGCTGGGCCTGGGCTTAGAAATACGTACATATATCATTCAGTAAACACCTGAGTGAAGGGTAACAAGAACTAGGATCTTTGGTCCCTAGCAGCTTGGCGAAAAAGAGGTGGGAGAGATTATATGTAGAAAAATAAATGTGATAAATGAACTTTGTATAATAGAAAGAATTTGTATTTTGTCTTCTTGGTAGTGGGGAGTTATGTAACAGTTTTAGAGATTGGAGAGACTTAAAGTATATATTTAGGCTTAGGGAAGGAGCCAGTCAGCAGGAGAGGTTGTGTAAAAGAGAAGGAACAAGATTCCTGCTATGGAGGAGTCAGGTGGATCTGTTAGTGGTTCCCTGGTGCAGAGATTAGCTTTGAGCAGGAGAAAGCACACTTCTTCCTTTGAAATGTGAGGGAAGGAGGTGAAAATGGATTCATATAATTGTGAAGAAGAGAAATAGAAAGAAAACGGACCTGGTAGCCTGAACTTGAAGAGAGGGCCATGGGAGTTCAAGGAACTGTGAATTGAGAAAGTCTAGAATAGCCATTGTGCAGAGTGAAAGATTTTGGGTATCAAAAAGGATTTACCAAGAAGTACTGATGTGAATCATAGAGAGAGAGAGGCAGAGGATGTTTTAGAACAGCAAGACATTGTTCTATCAATATTCTCCTAATGAAAAAAGATGATTTGAATCCAGTTGGTATAATTTTTGATTGTTGACTACAATGGTGTTAGAATGTTCATTTTTTTCCAATATGCTTTCAACATGCTTTTTTATTTTCAGTTCTTTTACTATTAGGTTGGTGCAAAAGTAATTGTGGTTTTTGCAGTTATTTTTAACCTTTTAAAGCACAATTACTTTCGCACCAACCTAATACAATATGTTGAATTAAAGGTTCCTCTGTTTTAAAAAAGCATGTGTATCAGCACACAGGTATGAAAGATTTTAGAGAACAGAACTGGGGTGATGCATAAAGGCCTGTTATTTTAGGGTGATAGGAGAAGAGGGTCAGAAGGGCCAGGCTATGAAATGTCTATTCCTGAAAGCTGCTCGGAATGAAATAGTTAGCATGATGTCATCCTGACTTTATCGCTGACCTTTGGCTTGCCACAGATCTGCTTTGAGAGCCTTTTTCCTCAATAGCTCTGTTGACTCTAGTCATCTATTCGGCATAGCCTTTGACCCAGTCTCACTGATAATCCTAAATTTAATACTTTTCTACTTTCCATCTGCTGCTTGTAAATGTTATTAAGTCTAAATGTTATTAATTCTAACTCTGCTGCTTAAATATGACCTTAAGCTAATTGTTTCATTTGTGTCTGTTTTTTCATTTATACAATTATAATAATGGCCATTATGTGTTGAGTTTTCAACATTTGCCAGGAACTATGTTAGATGTTTTATGTATGTTAGCTCACTAATCATCATAGTAACCTTGCAGAGGAGGTGGTATTTTCCCAGTTTTAAAAACAAGAAAACTGAGGCTCAGAGAAGTTAAGTAATTTGCATAGAGTAAGGTGCAGACACCAGATTTCAATATGCAAGTCTGTAGGGCTCCGAAGTCCAGACACTTTCCTTTATTCCTTAATCCTTTAGTTTCGTATAGTGTTTTACATTATATAGAACATTCACTGTGTAAGTTCACTTAGTACTATTACAGTGGCACTGGGTGGTACTACTTAATTTTGTGCAAATGTGGAACGGGATTCTCAGATTGAGGGATTTTCTCAAGCAAGTGATCTAGCAGGTGACAGAACTCATGCTCAAAACGAGGTCCAGCTGGTGGTCTTTCCCCTGTGTTGTATTGTACGTAGTGAAATACTGGGAGCACAGCATGTTGGAAACTAAAAAGTGAGGGGCTCCCTATGTTGGGACACTGTTCCCCTTCGAAGGTCCTGCATATGGGAGCACTCATCACTATGGAGCATTTTCCGAGTCCTTGAGCAAATGGGTTTGAATTCCATCAAAATCTACTCGAAATGAGTTGAGTAGCCTGACTGGGGATGACTGAGCTGTGGCAGTGGCCGTCTGTGAAGGAAGTGTGGGTCGTTCTCTGCTGGTCTTCGTGCCAAGTCCTAGTACTGGTTTTATCCGATTTCTTAAGTGGGCCTGCAGTGTACTTTCTTTCTCCTTACCCCACACAGACCTGCCCATTTGGCTGGAGGCTTGTGGGGGAGAAAGGTCTAATTAATAAATTATGTCTCAAATAGTGTCATAACTCCCCCTCTGTTTCTTTTATTCCTGAATCTTAACACTGAAGTAATGATAAAGCTTATGGGGACAGGCACACAGGTTTTGAGATGTATTGAAAGTCAGCACATCTCTGTGGAGGATTGGATAAGAGTCCTTATACAGGACTTACCAGCTGAGCATAAATAACTGTATAATAAATAGCCTTGATGTGACAATGTGAAATAAAAATGATCTTAGTTATCAGTAGTGATATTTAATGATCTGTTATATTACAAATAGTTTTTGTTACATCCTAAAATGCAGTCCTGTGTTAACTAATTCGTCTTTCCCCATACAGTGTATATTATTAGTTAATATTTGTTGAGTTGAATTCCATGAATCCATTCCCCTGGAAAGCAGCCTCTTCATTAACAAAGTTGTACTATTTTGTTTGCATGACTATGTTATTTTCGGTATACAGTGGCACGTTATCCTTATCAACTCAGTCACTTTGGAATGCCATTTTATTTTGTGTTGGTTTTGCCTTTAAATTTCTCCTCTAAAGTTGAAATAAAAGACTCATCTTTTCACTTTTAGGAAATGCTGAATGTTCATGATCATTATCAGAACATGAAACATATAATTTCAGTTGATAAGTCCAATCCAGACAAAGCCCTCAGCTTGATAAAGGATGATTTTTTTGACAATATTAAGAACATAGTTTTGGAGCACCAGCAGTGGCACAAAGACAGGAAGGTATGTGGCTGCTTGTTTGAGACATTACCTTTGTATTTGCGTTATGCACAGATGGCTAGACATGGGTGACAACCTTGACACCTGGCTTAGTGCAGCAGAGCGGCGATTGAGGGGGCTTCACTTTTCTCTGCCACTTATTAGCTGTGTGATGTTATTTAACCTTACAGACAGGTTTTATGTATAATTATGTATATAATTAAACAATTATAATTAATAACCATAATATTATACATAATTAAATAGTATACATGATATATGTACATATATAATTATAGAGGACTAAGTCATCTTGGTATACCCCTGATTTATTGCAATCTTTATGATTTAACATTTTCCAGAGGTTGCATACTGGCAGTCTTTGGGCCAAATCTTGCATATAGAAGTGTTTTGTTTGACACAGGATTGATTCTAACATTGTTTTAAAATTTTAAATTAATCACTAACTTTTAAATATGTGTAGACTTGTGAAATTCCAGACGTCTCACTTCTCTTAAAAATCAGGTTTGGTAGCACTGGTTCCACTTTGCTACGTGGCCCCAGATGGCTGGATGTGAGTGGTTGCTTCTGTCATTGTCACAGAGCACATGCTTCTCTGTTTACCACATGTTCTTGGTTTATCCATTTATAGATCTCATCAACACAAATCTTAGTTTTCTGATCCAAATACTGAGATTAGAGCTACCCATATTCCACATTAACCTTTTCAGCTGGAGAAACTTTTTGACTCTGGAAACCTAAAGGCCAGCCTTGCTAAATTTACCTTTGAAATCACTACTCCGTCTTATTTTAGTGAATACTTCTAAACGAAAAAAAAGTAAAAGTAGGCAATTTCTGATTACTTACTATGTGTGAAATAATGTGTTAGTGTTTTCCCAAGTGCTAGATAGGTGTTACTATCTTATGTATCGTTTTTCAGAAAGATTTGTTGCCACTTTTTGACTTTCCATTATATAAGGAAACTGGCTCCAACTTAATTTTAGAAAAAGATATACAAAGAGAGTGATGAGATGACATTCTTGGGAAGAAGGAAATACTTTGCTTTCTTTACCTGTGTTTATTTTAATGAGATAGCACATTTTAGAATGCATGAATACTTTAAGTGTCACAAATGGGTTACACAAATAATCAAGGCATTTAATGTAAAAATCTGTTATAGTACTCTATTTTAATAATGCTCTTCAATGAGCATTGAAGAAGGACTGCTCTGAAAACCTGAAGGAAATGAGAATAAACTAGTTTTCTTAACTACCACATAAAATGCATGTTACCCTTCATTAAGAGGATTTAGGCATTTTATTGATGAATTTAAGAATTATTCTGAAACCTGACCCATGACCTTAATGTCATGTGGTGAACCATGATGCAGTAACATGAAATGATCTTCCAGTTTTTCAGTAATTAAAAGTAAATGATTTTCATTGTTCTGAAATTGATTTGTAATTACTTCTTAGATAATTTGAATTGTTAATGTGTATACATAAATTTTTTTGCTCTTTTTAGAATCCATCCTTAAAATCAAAAGTTAAAGATGGAGAAGACAAGAGAGAAGGAAAGTCACAAGAATCAGAGGTCAGAAAAATTCACTATATGTTTGTTTACTGGGCAGGAATTTGATTAGCTTCTTTTTATTTTATGTGTGGCTGTGATTCTGTATACTAAGCATTATGCTCCTTGGTCAGTATTATAATAAATATCTTAGAAAATTCTGAAATGTGGGTTCTGTGAAGAGCTAGTCTGTTCTTTACTGGAAACCTTGTGAAAGACCACATCAGGTATAGATTGGGAGGGAGGATGTTGATGGTTTTTAGCAGGGGAAGGGAAGGATGATGGTGGAATGTGCCCTGAGTCCTTATAGGGGCAGAGCAAGGCTTTTGTAATATGCCTTTTCTCACTCCCTGTCAGCCTTTCAACCAGCGTGGAGCTCAAGCTACTCATTACTGCTTTCTGCCTCCAGAGTTTTCATCCATATCAGTGGATGAGATAAGGAGACATATTTGGGCATAGGCAGATGAGCAGGGAATGGCCTGTTCACCAAGGCTTTCGTTCTTATTTTCTCCTTAAATCCTGAATGAAAACAATTAGTAGCTATGGGGATGGTATCATGGCACCTGCTATGGGAATGTGGTGTGTGTTTATGTGTCTTTACTGGACCCTCAGTATGTGTCCAATAAATGTTAATTTCTGTTACCCTACCTTCTGTCTGAAATCTTATTTCTGTGGGTATTCATAATTTCACTTAACATGTGTGTTTTAACGTTTTCCCCTTCCTGTTTATTTTTACTTCCAGAGATGTGAAAGGGCAGAATCATTAGCAAAAATAAAATCAAAGGCCTTTTCAGTTGTTGTTCAGGTAAGTTATTTCCTTTTTTTTTTTTTTTAAGCTTACAAAGTTGTCTTTATTGGTTTCTTATTGCCTCACAGAGTGTCAGGGTCAACCCCTCCTGGTAATAGGACATTTGAGGAGATAAATACTTATTTTGTCCCCCACTCATCAGTAAGGGGAGGTTTAATAAAAATAGTAATATAATAATAATAAAAATAATAATGACTGTGCTCAGTAACAAATTGTTCCCTATAATCTCCTAATACATAGTCGGTTGAAGCTTTGAGAAAAAGGACCCCCCTCTTATTTCTGGGAAGGGCCAGAGTGTGCTTGTGGACCCTCCAATGGTCCCGTTGGGTGCCCATCTGCACCAAGTAGCCCTTATAAATGCCCTCCCCGTCACATACCTGTTTAGGAAGTACCGTTTCTTTTGGACGGGTTAGATGACCATGTCATTTGGCTCATGGAGCCCCTCCCTGTTTCCAAACTCAACGACCTCTTCCCCAGAGGGAAAGGACCTGTGGGTATATATTCCCCTAGTTTCCTCTCCCCTCCAGCCCTCAAGTTATTTTTTTAGTAAGGTAATTTAGAAATTGACTTAATGCTTTTTAAATTACATTTTTACTTTTTATCAAAGTGGTACATGTACATAGTTTTTAAAAAGTCTAATAATACTATGTAACTTGTATAATCCAACAGTCTCTTGCTCTACCACTTCCTACCCCTGTGTTCCTAATCTTAGGAGGCAATCATCTTTATCTTCTCTTTTAGTTATTTTTTCTGGCAATTTACCTGGAATTTGATGCCATTGTTCTTTTTTTTTTTTAATGCTATTGTTCTTTATTGTCTTCCAGCTTTTGTATTCCTGATCATAGAAGGTTTTAGGATTTTTCTCCTTGTCCTTGGAGTTCTGAAATTTCATGATAATTTAACTTGCTGTAGGTCTTTTTTCTGTCATTGTTCTTGGCTGTCATGGTGGGCATATTTAGCCTTCAGTACTGAAGTGTTTTTTGTATTGTTTCTTTGTAGTGTTCTTTGCTGCATTTTTGCTCTTTTTCTTTTCTTGAACTTTTATTTTCTTATTTTCTTTCTTTTTCAATCTCTTTATTTTCAGGGAGATTTCTTAAACTTTATCTTTTGAACCGTTACATTGAATTTTTAAATTTCTGTTGATGTGTTTTCATTACTAAGATTTTTTTTCTTCTTCTCTAAATCAGTTTTCTTACTTAAAAAAATGTATTCTGTATCTTTTTTCCCCCTGAATGCATTATCTTACCTCTTTGAGGATGTTAATTATAGTTTTACGAAGTTTCCTTCTTTTCCCCCAGAATTTCTACTTTTATTTATTTTAATCTCTTCTTTAATTTTGGTGGCTTTTTTCAAATGTTTGAAGAACCTCAGATCATATTTAAGAGTGGTTATGTGGAGATTCAGCCATTAAACATCTATATTTCTTTCTCTTGGATCTAGTCATTTTTACCAGACGGCAATCTTCCATTCCCTGTGGGGGAGGAAAGTGGTAAATAAGCCCAGCTGCTAATGTTTGGGAGCCTATGGAGAGAATCAGCCGAGAAGCTTACCATTCCTAATGCAGGTTTCACTTAACTTCCCTATTTTCAGTAAGAGGCTGTTTTCCCTTCCTCAGCTACATCAGTTTCCTCAAGCGTACAGCTTTTCGGGTTTAGCCTCTCTAGGGAGCAAATATTTTTTCTTCAGGAGGAGGTCAGTTTAGTTTTGAGGCTGGGAAACGGGACACTATTCACTATGTAGATTTTCAACATATCTGCCCATTTTTCTTTTTAGTCCTGTTTCTGATGACTCCAGTTCCCGATCCACTTGGATCAGCTTGCTTTATAGCAGTTTCCTCAATATAGGTGATACGGTTTCAGCTTTCTTCTTTCTTTTGTCAGGTGTCACTCACTTTCCCACCCCCAATTTTTTTTTTTTTTATAGCTGCTTTGTTTCTTATTATGTGTGTTTTGTGAGTTTGTTCATTTTTGTTCCTTTACTCTCATTTTAGTGGGTTTTCAGGAGGAAGCACTGATAAATTTATAAGATAAATCCCATATGTTATCCTGGGTGTTTTTTTCATGAATCTAAGAATGTCTTTCTTCTGTGGGAAATTACTGTTATTTTCTGGGTGTAGAAATAAAAGGGAATAAATAAAAAAATTAAAAGTGACTGTAGATTAGTTAAGTATTATATTTGCTATACCATAGTAAATTGAGTACAAAATATTGTTGAATTAAAGCACCAAGAACAATAAATTATTCCAAATGCTTATATACCAGAACTATTTCCATAGTATATAGTGGTAATTGATGTTTAATGTATATCTTAAGACATTATGAAATAATTTTTAAAAATTATTAAGCAATTAAATTATAATCCCCATAAATTGTTATAAGTGTGTGTCATTGCGTAATTGTGGTTTTTCTCCTTTATTGAGATACAATTAACATAAGAGTGCATGGTAGCTTTTAAACAATTGTTAATATCTACCTACACCGCATATATGACATTAACTCCTGTGTTAGGTCTCTGCTTAAGCAAATAAGGGAATTCATTGACTGATGTAACTAAAAAGTCCGTAGACTGTCCCTCCATTTCTCATCTTTTATGTTGCTTTCACTGTGTCCAAGTGTGGTTCATGACAGCTCCGCCTTGCATGTTTCCAGCTTTAGGTTCAGTGGAAACAGAGAATTTTCCTTCCTAACAGTTAAACAGAATTCTAAAGTTGAGTTATATCAGCTATGAAACAGATCATATGCTCACCCTGAACAAGTCACAGTGGCCACTGGGATGTGAAACTCATTTTGACTAGATGGGGGCCACATGGTCCGACCTGGAGCCAGGCATAAGGCAGTTCCACTCCAAATACATGGTGGTAACCAAGGAAAATAAAATACTAGAAGAAAAGGAGAGAAGTTTATTAGGCAGTGAAAAACAGTACTTGTCCTTTATACCTCCATTTCCCAATCGTGCAACTACAACTACATTTTAACCCATTTGGAGTAGATGGTGAAGACAGCTGCAGGGAACTTTTCCTGTTGTAAAGATAAAAGACTATATACATGCAACAGGTATTAAGTAAGCCAGTATAATGGTAAAGTACTTTAGGACAAATATTTTTGTAAATTTGTCCTTATTTTTGTGTGTTTTGTCTTTATATCAGTTGGATTCATTTTGTGATTCATTGTGGTTAATTGGGTTTCTAACTCTTAAGGCCTCCAAGTCAAGAAGGCATCGTCAAGTCAGAGTTGACTCTTCTGACTCTGATTCTGCTTCTGGTCAAGGACAAATCACAGCAACTAGGAAGAAAGGAAACAAAGAAATATTGAAATCAGCAGGAAAGAAGATGTCTTCCAGAAAAAGAGGTAACTTTTTAAAGTCTTTTTGAAACTCACCTAGGGTGAATGGGTCTTATTTACAATATCCCCTCACTTTCTTTTTCTTATTAAAAAGGATTAGATACTTGTTTGATTGAGAACATTGTGAAATTAAAAATAGATTAATCATCTTACATATTTAGAATCTTAACTACTGAAAGGGACCCGTAGGAGTCATCAAATTCATCATTTCATAGATGATGAAATTTAGGCTCATGTAGATTAAATACCTTTTCCAAAAGTGCTATAGCTAGATAGTTATATAATCAGTCTAGAATTTTCCAAGGCATACTTTATTATTAATTTTTGTGAATTAACAAACTTATTTGTAGAATAAGGTATAAGTCATGAAAAGAAATAACATTTTATAAACCATGTTTCTACCTAGTTGCTGCACTGATTAAGCTGTACCTGTTTTTCTTTTGAAATAGTGTATCTATAAAATTACCTTTGATATTTGGTTCTTAAGAAGTAATTATATATATTAATAATTTAATTTTTTTAATTTACACAAATGATATGTATTAACCATAAAGTTGGAGTCTGATTAGCAGGCTCAGAGGGAAAAAAGAACGTTAGAAACATTAGTAAATATTTAATGCCTAATATAAAACACACTCCTAGCTACTGCAGCAGTATATGAAGATATATTACAGCCTTTTAACATGTGTTTTTCCCTATATTGAGGCAGTTGAGGGAGAATTGAAGTTAAATAGTTTTAATATAGTCGCGATATGATTAAGTTCTATTGCTTGAAGTGCAGTGAGAATTCAGAGGAGGAGGCACCACATTTGTTAAGGATAACCAAAAAAACTTCCAAAGGAAAATTTTTTTAGTTCTTTTTATAAAGCTAGCAGATATTGTGAAGAAAAGTCTTAGACCAATTTCACTTACGAGTATTACTGAAAAAATCCTAAATTATACGTGTTAAAAGAATCCCATATACAAAACACCTTGACTGAGTGCATTCATTCTAGGATGCAGGGATGGAATCTATCAATATAATTTGCCATATTAAGTGGGTTAAAGGGCAGAATGTGAACTCATTGTACTATGGTAGTTACCCAAGAAGACATTTGATAAAATCCAACATACATTCTTGATTTTTTTAAAAAATCCTCTAGATTAGGGGGTCAGCAAACTTTCTGTAAAGAGCCAGATAGTAAATATTTTAGTCTTTGTGGGCTTTCTGTCACAGGTACTCAGCTCTGCCTTTGTACGGTGAAAGTAGCCATAGATAATACATAAACAAATGAGTGTGTTCCAGTAAATTGTATATACAAAAACAGGTGGTGGGCCACATTTGTCCTCTGGCTATAGTTTGTCAACCCCTGCTCCAGATAAAACAAGTAGATGGTTATTTCTGTAACTTAATTTTAAGGAGTGTGTGTGTATAGTATGTGTGTCTGTGTTATTAGACCAAAGGCCACCTCATGTTTGATGGTAATACACTGAAGTATTACAATTTTATTTAACATTGCTTTTGAAGGGCCAATCAATGTAATTAGTCAGGAGAGTGAAGTGAGGTATAATTTCAGAAAGAAATGCTACAAAATTATCATGATTTGCAAATGACTAATTTTATGCCTTAAAAATATTCTAAAGAGAATTTGCTGAAAAAAATTAGGAACAAAAAATTTGTAAGGTAAAATATACCACTGCAGACCTTACATAATAAATTAAAAGGATAGTAAGGAAAAATTATGAATAATTTTATGCTAATAAGTTAGATAGCTCAGATAAAAATGGATATATTTCTTAAGATAAATTTCCAAAATCGACACAAGAAGAAATAGAAAATCTAAGTACTTCTGTGTTTAGTAAAGAAATTAAATTCCCAGATGGCTTTACTGGGAATTCTAGCAAATGTTTAAAAAGGAATAATATCAATCCTTTTCTGAGGGAACACTTCCCAGCTTATGGACCTTACAGGAAAAGAAAACTAAAGACCAATATCCCTCCCTCATGAACATAAATATAAAAGTCCTTTGAAAATATTAGCAAATTGAGTCCAACAATATATTAAAAGGACAATTGTAATAGGACAAACTAGGGTTTATCCCAAGAATATAAGGCATCATTCACCATATTAGCAGAATAAAGGAGAAAAACTATAATCTCAATATATGTAGACAAAATATTTGACAAAATTCAGCATCTATTTATGATTTTAAAAAATGAGCAAATTAGGCTTAGAAGAGAACTTCCTCATCCTGATAAAGGACTTCTATTAAAAACTACAGCTAACATCATACTTAATGGTGAAATAATACTTTCCCCCTAAAATTGGGAACAATGCCTGCTCTGATTGCTCTTATTATTATACATCATATTAGGGGTCCTAGCTATTGAAGTAAGACAAAAAAAGGAAATAAGAGACATTGAGATTGGAAAGGAAGAAATAATACTATTTGCTTGGAAATGAAATTATTTTTTACACAGAAAATCTCAAAAAAATGTACGTAATAGCTACCAGAACTAATAGGTGGGTTTAGCAAGGTTATAAGGTTCAGGGTTAGTATTTATACTAACAATGAATAATTAGAAATTGAAATTTTAGAAAAAGTACAGTAATACCAGAAACACAAATTACTTTGCTATATAGGTAACAAAATATATGCAGGCCTGAAAACTACAAAAAAAAAGATAAAAGAAATCAAAACAAATTTAAATAAATGGAGAGATATATGATGTTCATGGATTAAAAGACCCAATATTGTTAAAATGTCAACTAATCTTAAATTGTTCTCTAGATTAAATGCAATCCCAATAAAAATATCCCAACAGGGTTATTTGGTATAAATTAACAAGCTGATTCTTAAGTATATATGGAAATTCAAAGAAACTAAAGTACCCAGAACAGTTTTGAAAAATAACTATAAAGCTTCAGGAATCAAGACAGTGTGCTATCTGCAAAACAATAGACATGCAAATCAATGGAAAAGAGTAGCGAATTTAGAAATAGAGCCACACGTGTATGGCTATTTATTTTCTACAAAGGCGCAAAGGCAATTCAATGGAGAAAGGATAGTCTTTAGTAAATTATGCTGATACCTTTTTATATCCATATGCAAAAAAATAGATCCTCGACTCATACCTCCCGTCATATACAAAAATTAATTCAAAATCGATCATGGATCCAAAAATAAAATCTAAAACTTGTGAAAGAAAACAGAAAATGTGATCTTGGTTTGGGCAAAGATTTTTTTATATGTAACATGAAAAAACACAAGTCATAAAAGAAAAAATATTGGTAAATTGGACTTGCTCAAAATTAAAATTCATTGGAAGACACTGTTAAGAAAATGAAAAAATAAGCCACACACTGGAAAAAATATTTGCACAATGCAAACCTGATAGAGGTCTCACATTCAAAATATATAAAGAATTCTCAAATCTTAGTAAATAAACAACCCAATTAAAAAGTGGGTAGGTAAAATATTTGAACAGACACTTCAAGGAAAATATGTGGATGACAAATAAAGACATGAAAAACTCAACATCTTTAGTTATCAGAGAAATGCAAGTTAAAACCACAATGACGTTCTATTCCCTGTCAGAATGGCTGCAAAACCCAAAACATACAATGACAAAAGGTGAGGATGCAGAACAATTGGAACCTTCATATATTTCCAGTGGGAATCCACAATGGTACAGTCACTTTGGAAAACTGGCAGTTTCTAATAATGTTAAACATATACTTACTGTAGGACCCAGTAGTCCTACTCCTTGGTATTTACCTGAGAGAAATGAAAACATATATTCACACAAAAATTTGTATGCAAAAGTTTATCGTGGTTTTATTCATAATTGAAAAATTGCCAGTAGCCGAAATAATCTTCAGCTGCTCATTGGATAAATAAACTGGTATAACCGTACAGTGGAATATTACTCAGCAATAAAGGAACTACTTGAAACACTGTAATGACATGGATGAATCTCATGTAGTGCGGAGTGAAAGAAGCCAGATACAAAAGACACATACTTTATGATTCCATTTGTGAGACATTCTTGAAAAGGCAAATCTGTAGGGACAGAAACTGGATCATTGGTTGTTGGGAAGTGGGGGTGGAGGAAGGTGTTGACTGCAAAAGAGCACAAGGGGAGTTTCTGGCGTGCTAGAACTTGACTGTATTTTGCTTGCAGTGGTGATTGCCAACTAGGCATTTGTCTAAATTCCTAGATCTGCACATTAAAAATGTTGAATTTTATTATATATTATTAATAGTTCAACAGAGGCCATGAGGAAAAGATTGATTAGTTTGATTATAATAAAAAAAATAACATGGTAGATTAAAATGTTTTTTTCTAAGGTATCAAAGATACTTAGGTTTAGAAATCGGCACAAACATTTTTTTATTAATTAACCTCACTGTGTACAAGTGCAGCAGAGAGGTAAGCTGGTCAAGGTGCTTTAATGTTAAACACCTGAAAAACAGGTTTATTTATTTATTTTTTTTATGTGGTTGAGGAACAAAGGAAGAGCAAATGTAAGACAGTAAAGAAATTAAATGAAAGATCCTTTCCATCTTAAATGTTTGACAGGTATAATTTATGAAATAGCACTTTGTTCACTAGTTGTGTTTTATTACTTAATGTAGTTACCTAAAACATTTTCGTAAACTCTGAAATTAACTTTTAAGGACAGGTTCTTGAGCACATCTGAGATTTGTTACTGAATTGACCCAGGCATGTTAGGGAGGATTTAACCCATGAGAAAGAAAACATACTAAAAGATGATCTGAATTCAGATCTTCAACCGTAACTATTCCAGCCAACCAGCTCTGGTGCTCAAGGTATTGCAAGTACTGTGAAGCAGAAGTAATTTGTTCTATTCCTCAGTAAAGATCCAGGTGCTTACTTAATGGTTTCTCTTTAATTAAAAGTTTGTTTCTTTAAGGCGAAAAGGTATTTTTGATTTCATAGTTTTTTCAAAAAAGCAAAAGATGTTGCAAAACTATTTGTAGCACATATGATACTGTTAAAATAACTAATTTTAGGTGAGCTCTTATAAATTAGTAAGAAAAAAGCCATCATCTAGTAGAAAAATGGGCTTAGGACACGAACTGGCAATTTACAAAGTACAGGCCATATGCATATAAAGATACTTAATTTCATTGATAATTAAAGAGATGTAAATTAAAACATGATTCTTATATAGTTTATTAGATTGGCAAAGATTAAAGATAACTGAATATCCATTGATGGTGAAAGTGTGAGGAGATAAAATCTGACTTGAAGTGGTGTAAATTGGCACAGCCTTTTATATATTTATTCATTTATTAGTTTCAGGTGCACAAAACAAAGTAATACTTAGACATTTATCATTTATATCCCTCACACAGTGTCAACCCCCCTCCCCCGTCCACTATCCCTCTGACATCGCACACAGACATTACATTTCCACTGTCTTCATTCCTAATGCTGTACTCCGCTTCTTGTAACTATATACATATGTGTGTGTGTGTATATTATATATATATAAACTTGTAGTTGACATTCATTATTGTTCAGCTTGAGCTTCAGGTGTACAGTGCAGTGGCACAGCCTTTTTAGAGAGCAATTTGGAATCATCTGTCACTTTTAAACATACTGCCTTTTATTTTTGTTTATTTATTTAAGATTTTATTGAGGAAAGGGAACAGGACTTTATTGGGGAATAGTGTGTACTACCTTTTAACTTAGCAGTTCAGTTGTTAGGAGTTTATCCTTTGCAAGTGACAAAACATACAGGACCTTCATTACAGGGTTATTTGAAATGGCAAAGACTGTAAACAACTGGAAACATAAAATTATTGTCATTCCATAGAAAGAAATATTTTGCAGTTATTAATGCTGGAAAAAATTATATGTATATTGACCTGAAAATATATCCAAAATATATTGATACATTGCTTAGTGAAAATATTTTTTTAAAGAAGAATATGATTCCATTTCTGTTTAGGTTGGTGCAAAAGTAATTGTGGTTTAAAAGTTTAAAAATAATTGCAAAAACTGCAATTACTTTTGCACCAACCTAATAATAAAAATATGTGTAGGCACTAACAGTGTGTGTCATTGAAGAAATCTAGAAGCATATTAAGTACTAACAGTAGTTAATTCTAAGGGATGGGATCATGAGAAATTTCTAAGTCTATAAATTTCTGTAATGTTTGAATTTTGTGATAAGCACTCTACTTGTATTAGTCTGTGGAATTATTGTTACATTATTTTTTTTTATCTTTGGATTTTTTCCTAAGTAGGAATAAATGTAACAATAATTCCATAGACTAATACATGTAGAGTGATTGGCAAAATAGTTGGAAGTATAGAGTGAGGGGTCCATTTTTCCTGGAGTGTTAAGGGTGTGTTGAAAAGTTACTGTTAATGTAAAAAAATATGTTGACCACGCCTTAAATGTGGAACCCCAAATTTTTTACTTTATTTGATAGGAAGAGGCATCATCTGAAACTTCTGAGCAAGAAACTGGTAGGAAACAGGAACACTAAAGTAAAAGGCTGTACAGAGGTGTAATGAGTATCTGGCCAGGTGGTTCATAGGAATTAGACAAGCAGACTAACAGATATGAGGGCCAATGTGTAGCTATAGGTCACCAAATATAAAGGCTGATGGAGAGGGATGAGACAAGGATGCCTAATGCCTAAGCAATGGAGGGAATGTTGAGACATTTAATAGAAGTAGGGATCGCAGGATGAAGATTCCGTTTGGCGGGAGGAGTTTGCCCCAGTCTGCCTTTCCAGGCTCAATTCCTCTAATAGCTATGTAGCTATAAAGAGGTGCACAGCATATTGATTGGATTTACCTAAATTTGTTTTATTTAAGCTTTGGCTATACCTGCTCATCATTTTGAGAATATAGCATGCATGTTTCTGGATGGGCATCAGTAATAGTAATGATATGATGGTGAAGACGACAGCAGTTATTAATTATGTAACATTTATTATCTGCCAAACTTTTTTCACATGTAACATCACCTAGCTAATAAATAGAGCTAAGACTTGACTGGCGGTCTGTCTGAATCCAAGCCTGAATCTTGAACAGCTATAATTACTGTATCTCAGGTAATTGGAAATGGGGACCTGCTGCAGCTCAAATTAGACGTGCCCTCAAGAAAGTTGTATTTTAGCTGCATGTTTAGTAATCATTTGTTTGGAGATTGAGCAATAGTCTATTACAATAGTTGCATCCCACACCATTAGCTTTGAGCATAGTAAACTATCTACCTGACATCTCCTGGGGAATTAGTTTTGTGGATAACTGAGATTAATGATTTAAGTGTCAAAATTTTACTTTTTAAAAGTTTAATTATTCTGGTTGATATCTTTCTAAAACATATTTTATTCTTTATATGTTTTTTGTTTTCTATAATGTGCATTTATCATTTTTAATAATTAGAAAAATACTGAAATGTTTCTTATGCTCTCCTATTTTCTAGAACAGAATTTCTAGAAAATTCTGAACATAATTTTCTCGTTATGACTCAGAGTTATCATGAGCATATTTTACTGTTTTTTATAAAATAATGATCCTATCAGGAAATACCTTCAATGTGTGGGGCAGATACTTAGGTCTTCATGCTGCAGTTCTTATGTCAGCTCTTATGTCTTATTTTTAAAAAAGTTTTTCTGTCATATTTGTTGTGGTGGTTGTCTTCTTTCTGTTCTCAATGTGCAGGTTTTTAGCAATTTTTTGTTTGTTTGCCCTTTTGCTGCTTCTTAATTGTAATGATTTAAGAAACTGGTTGACCATTTTAGTTTTCTATAAAATAAATTTAAGTAGGTTCTGGATAAAGGCCTGAGGAACATATCTGTGGCTGAAATTCATGAGCTCTATTTAATATGTGGACTTTGTGATAAATATCCTAAAGTTTTTGTGCTCACTTCTTGGTTTCTGGCTGCATGACAGAGGGGTAAAGCATTGTATTTGTTTTTAAGAGCTTTTGGAGATTGTTGCTTTTCATTTTTTAAGCCTATTCATTTAATGTAGAAATACTAGATCTCTAAAGTGTAGTTAATCATCACGTGACTAGATGGTTTGTTTCTGAGCTGTCAGTTTTGAACTCAGAAATTCTTCCCTTGACATTGTTGGATAGATTCTGGTAGGTTGTAAATGTGGATTTTAAAAAATCATTAATAATTGATATGGATGGACATGGCTAAAAGATTGTGAGGATTTTAAAAAATCATTAATAATTGATATGGATGGACATGGCTAAAAGATTGTGATTGTAATTTTGGGTAGATCATATTGATTATAATTTTGTGATCAATTGAAAAATTTTATAGGTTCAAAGTCTAAAAAAATGTGATTAGATATGGAAAAAGATTTTCCTAAAAGATTGTTATCTTAAAAATCATGTAAAAATTATTGTAATTAACATGTAGGACTTGGAAATAAAGGTAAAATTCTATTGTAATGACTTAATGGGAAATTGGTATTATTTTATGAAGTTTGAGTTGTGTTTAAAATCGAAAGTTATTGCTATAGTTTACTCAACTCCATTTTTGAGCAATTTCTTCATTCTGTAAAATGTGCACCCCTTTCAGATCTAGGATACATGTGTTCAGAGCAGAAAGCTTAAACTCGTTTTCATTTAATTTCTTGCCTTCTGTGCTGACAAGTACTTGTTAACATATGTGTTCTGTGAAACATTGTGTTATAAAATAGTTGAATCCATATTTAATCATTTAATAAATATTTATTGAGGCCCTACTATATGCCAGACACTTTTCTTAAGTGCTGGAGTACCTCATCTTAAACCGGAAACCTATCATTGTGAATCTTACATTCTAGTGGGAAGAGGCCAAGACTGTAAAGAAATAAATTATATCAGGTGGTAGAAGTGTTGTGGAGATGACTAAGCAGCATACACAATAAAGAGTGACTGTGTTGGGGGCGTTGCTGTTGGGACATGGAAGTTATGTGCTAAATGAGACCTGATATGACAATGGTGTGTGATAAATTTATTAGGATATTTTAGAATATTTTTTCAGGCAGTAGAAGGTTGATGTAGAAAACCTCCAATGATTTGGAAAATGAAAAGTCAATGGCAACTTATGATTAGAGAGATATATTAAATAGAGCATGTGTGGTGATTAAGTGTGTCTTCACTCGAAAACAAGGCTATAACTTTAAAATTATGTTTGTGATTAATTAATAAAGTTGAAGTAACACACATGATTACTCCCTGATGTCAGCAGATACAACCTGTGCTATGTGTGATAAAGAGTCAATGAGATACCTGTTTGGCTAATTTTGTTTCCTCCCCTTTTCTCCATTTTCTTTACTTTAATGGAAGACATATACTTTAAAATGCATATTTCTACTTACCATTACAATTTTAGCTTCTAAAATCTAATTTTTATGCTGTAATAATGGCATTATTTGTGTAAAAATTTTTCTTAAATATTAACATGCTTTGTTTTCATATAAAATTATTTTCATCCATTTCTAGATGACACACAGAATATACATAAGGAAGATAAATGTTTAAGTCTGAGTATGCCTGTAATTACAGAAGAGGACGAGGAGAACGAAAGTTACAGTGAAACAGGTACAGATGAAAATTTTGTCAAACTACTGAAGGAAAGCTATGCTCTTAGAACATCAAGGTTTAGAACCCTTGAAGAACGTGGTGGTTGGCTGTGAGATCTTGTGATGTTTTTATCTTTGGCACTTTGGAGAATCTTAGTATTAATCAAACCATTAATCAAGACACTTAAAAGTAGTAATTGGTAATCCATCAATGATAATGAATATAATGTGTATTAAAATAATGCCTAATGACTTTTTTTCCCCATTTGGCGGTATATTCATTCGCCAAGCATTTATTGAGTGCCTACTGTGTTTCAAGTACTAACTAGGTACAGAAATATAAAGATATATACTGCAAGAATTTAAGAACCATTTTAATCACAGTGGTTATAGATCTGAGCATAGTGACTGGTCCATAATGGACTTAAGTAAATATTGAATGAGTCATATCAGTCTGTCCCAAAGAACTTTATAGTTTATTGTGGGAGAAAAACAAGCCAGTGTGTTATGGTAAAGAGGAACAGGTGCTATGGAAGCATATAGAAGACAAAGAATAGACAATTAAAAGAGAGTATTTCTTCAGAAATCTGAGTGCTTCTGTGGTTTGCTTATGTCAGCATAAAACAATCTTTTATAATCTGTTGGTGAGTTTCAGACCATAGTTTCTCTCTAGTCTTGCTTGTTGGCTTTTACTGTTTGCAAACTATTAATCACATACATAAACCTTTATGGCTAGCTGGCAAGCTTGTGTTTCTTAAAAATTTGGTTTTCATTAAATCTACATATCCACATAGTTTAACAATTCAAATACTTTTGTAATACTCATTATAAGAAACCAGTCTTCTGACTCTGTCTCCCATTTCTTACTCTCTAGATACGACCACTTTTAACTCTTTATTGTGGTATTTACCTCTGGGTCTCTCAATAACATGTCATGTCATAACACGAAATATTGTCATTTCTTCATATTTCAATTCTATTGATTATCTATTGACTTCCCACTGAGGAAGTCGAGGATTTAGTTCTCTTATATTCTTCACCTCCCATCCCAAGCACATGTATGCCTCCCAGCCCCCGCTCTCCAAATATAATTATTATTTTAGTTGTATTGGTATTCAGCATTTATACAACGTTATCGGCAGCAGGGCCATGTAATATACTATGAGTCTTCGTTAATCTGTACATTTGTTTTCCCTAGAGTTAGTAATTTTTTTTGCCTTATTAATTTATTTCTTTTGTGTACTTATCATGGATTTATCCCCAGACTCTTCCTCAGTCATGTAAATCTCCTCTTAGGCATTTTATCAGTTTCACCTTTTTATTTTTTATTTTTATTTTTATTTTATTATTATTTTTTTTTCCTTTTCTCTTTTTATTTAACTGCGCCGAGAACGTCAGACACAGGAAGTTCTGCTTCCTTGACAGCTGCAGTTTCACCTTTTTAAAGAAGTCTCTTCCAGACCGTGACCGCTTTACTCTGGACAGTTCTCATGGCTGGTTGCACTCTGTCCTGGCTGCTGCTCTCTTCTAGGAATCTCTTTTCTTTCTCTTAACTTTTCCTTTGTCTTTTCTCATTCCTTGTCCTGTCACTCTGCTTTTGTTTCTCATTGGTGGGGAATGTTTCTTTTCTTTACACCTTTCATAATCTCCATGTTTTTGTATTTTCTATTATTTTATTTGTTTTTAATGACCAGTAACTGTTAGGTTCACAACTATTTCTCAAAGGACACTTATTTGCGTGTTGGTTATGGCATCTGGTATGGTAGCCAAAAAGATGTATGGTACTAGTGTTTTGGGTTAATTTTCAGGTTAACTTGAAATGAAATTGAAATCTTAGGCACTTTATCTCTCTTAGCACTGTTCTAGGTACCTTTCAGATCTGGCACATGGGGTCCATGCTTATTATAGGGAGAGCATACCCAAGAAACAGCTTCAAAGTAGCTTACTACTGTGTTTCCCCGAAAATAAGACCTAGCCAGACCATCAGCTCTAATGTGTCTTTTGGAGCAAAAATTAATATAAGACCCGGTCTTATTTTACTATAATAATGAAATTATTTTACTATAATAGTAAAATAAGACCGGGTCTTATATAATATATAATATAATGTATAATATAATAATACTGGGCCTTATATTAATTTTTGCTCCAAAAGACGCATTAGAGCTGATGGTCCTGCTAGGTCTTATTTTCGGGGAAACACAGTATTAAGTAGGATTTAGGATGACTAGGGTGTACATTAGTAAGTTTTCAACAGCACTATCATTTTGAAGAAGAAAATCACATATGTCAGGTTTAAGATTTCTTATAATTGGAGCTTTGCTGTGATGCCATTCTTATTTAATACCAATTAAACATCTATATAGTTTAAATGTATGTTAGCAGTTAAGTATTACTTTTTTAAGTCCTGACAGACTTCTTATTTTTATGTCTTTAGAGTTCACTGCACCCAAGAGGAAAAGAAAACACCGAACAAAGAGCTTGGTATAGAGTTCTGAATTTTGAGCTTTCTGACAGAAGAAAAGATTTTATGTTTTGTGTATTGAACAGGAAGGTTGCCAGGATTAAAAATAATTCTTCTGGGAAACTGTAGGTTATTTTTTTTTGAAATGGCAATACTTCAACATACTTCTAGAATAAAAGTACAAAAAATTAGAGTAAGAATTTGCTCTGAAATTAATTTTAACATTTTCTTTTGTGAAAGCTGCATAGAGATAAAATTTAGATTTAGAATGTTACAGAAATAATTCTGCCTTGTTGCACCCAAGAGAAATAAATACCTACCACCCCCCTCACACACAAAAGAAATAATCCTGTTTTTTGCAGATTATTAATATTTCCTACAACTTCCTGTGATATTATACTATGTTAGTACAGTTGTGGTAATACTAACTATTGTATTTAAAATATTTTTTCTTGAAATACTAATGTTTATTACATGTAAATGGCTATTTTGTATCTGGTAATGGTTTTGTTTATGAGGTATATTAACTATTTTATATTGTATGGCTAAGTGCACTAAGGTTTTTGCCTTATTTGCTTTATTTTTTAGTATATGAAACATACATCGGTAGTAACTTATATGATTAATAACTTAGGAAGCTCAGTTTCTACTTCTGCAATCAATTAAATATTCTTTGGTGCTTATTGTAAAGCTCCCTTTGGCATGTATGTATACATTCTGTTTGTATATGTATAGATATATGTATGCATCTGTCTGTATCTGTATCTCTATCTATATATCTTATAGTATGATTAGTAAAATATATTAAGTACAACATTACTGATTATTTCTAGTAAAACCTTTAAGAGTAGTAATAGAAATTCCAGAATGTGTCTATGGTACAGAATCGTTGGTACGCAGAAAAAAATTTTATAGCTTCCTGAATGTGCCTCTGTTAATTTCTCATTTGAGACATTTAAATGGAGGTTGTCTGTGCCATGTTGTTTGAATTGCTGCCATCTCCATATCATATGGTTGACTCAGCCTATCTTACAGTATACTCCGTGCTGTTTTCCAGCATTGTTAATTCAGGAATCCTGCAGATGTCTTGTGAGTGACATTGTGTGATATCTATAATCTTTTGAAATCAAAATACTGACGCTAGCCCAACTAAAACTTTCATTACAGTCTATGTCATCACACTAACTACTAAACAAAATTGTTTCCCATGACTGACTTCAGATGTTTCTGGTAATAGATGGGGCAGTTTTCGTAATGTGGACATTGGGCAGAGCTTCTGGGATTTAAATATTCTAGGGTTGAGCCACTCGGAGGTATGGGTCCATTATTGGCCACTTGTATATCAAGTTATTTGCTAGAACTTGTCTGATCATTAAAGTTTAGAAACACTTTACAGATTACACAGTGAGTTGCCCTCTATTTTTTTTGTAACAGTACTTATGATATACAGTGGTACCTCGGTTTTCGAACGTAATCCATTCCAGAAGACCGTTCGAGTTCTGAAATGTTCGAAAACAGCCGACAGCTAGGCCTCAGGATCTTGCACTCAGCAGAAGCTGCGTGATGTGTTCGACTTGCGAGGCATGTTCGAGAACCGAAGCATTTACTTACGGGTTTACGGCGTCTGTAAACAGAAATGTTCGTCAACAGAGACGTTCGAAAACCAAGGTACTACTGTACAAGGTATCATTTCATTGTACAATGAAGAAACTGTACCTCAGGATGGTAAATGCCTTGCTCACATTCACAACATTAGTAAATGGTGCATCTGAGGATACAAATGCAGGGCTCTGGCCCATAATTTCAGTGTCATTTTATATAAGCTGACAGAAATGGAAATCCAGACAGATACTCTTGACTGCAACCAATAAAGCCCTATTTCAAAATGGCTTAAACAAGAAGGAAAGTATTCTATAACCAGTTGAATCTCAGTGTGGGGTGGCTCTGGGTTATATATATCTGGGTTACATCATTTCAATGATGCTTCATACATTCAGGTTTGGGTCCGTAGGGAAAGCTTTTTATTAGTGCAGGGAACGGTTTACAAGCCAAATTCCTAGATGCTAGCCAAGGACCAACCTTGCAAGCAAGCGTTTCTAAGGTAGCAGTCTCAGACCTACTATGTTACATATTTTCTGCACAGGTGGGTTCATTTCATTTTTCACTATTTCAAACAATGTGTTGACCTT
The DNA here is from genome assembly GCF_036562045.2 of Rhinolophus sinicus. NCBI lineage: Eukaryota > Metazoa > Chordata > Mammalia > Chiroptera > Rhinolophidae > Rhinolophus > Rhinolophus sinicus. The sequence continues at coordinate 33,488,430 of NC_133753.1, read as the reverse complement.
TGTGTGTATACCTTGGCTCACTTATGTTAGTATTTCTGTTGTATAAATCTACACGTGAATTTGCTTATCAAAGAGTATGTGTTTAAAATTTTGATAATTATTGCCAAATTGAACTCCAGAAAGACTGCCAGTTTACATTCCTAACAACAGTATTTGCGAGGGACTCTCCCCACCTCCATTACACTGGTTATCAATCTTTATAATCATTGTCAATTGAATACAGCCTGGATCTTAAGAACAGAAAATGTAGAAAGATAAAAGTAGCAAAACTGTACTAAGCAATGTGAGTTGTTACTGTTTACATCTGACAGAGTGCAGTGCGTTAGCCGATAGCAAGTTTTTCATGAATATATTCTACAGATAGGGGGTGAATCACTTGATGGAAATGAAATTTACTGAACAGAGTTCAAATGGAAAATATTTGTGTTTAACAGTGGGTTTTCAGAATTAAAATGTGGTGTCCAAACACTCGTTACTTACTAAATTAAGCTATTTGTATGTTCCACTTAATTACAATAAAATGTACCAAGTCCTAAATACATCATTTTAATATTAAATATTTACTAAATTAATGGTTTGTAAGGGAAGAGGCATTGTGGTCATGTTTATAAGCCTGAGCTGTATTTTAAATGATACCTCTACTTTCAGAAATCATATATGAAAGTATTATTCAAAGTCAAGAATTGGAATTATAGTGGTTTTAATGCTATATGACAGGTTTACTTGGAGGATCTAAAAAAACATGAATAAAAGAAGTGGGACCATAAGGAAAATGAGGTTGTATGGATGACTATTAGGAGAATATTTTTCACTTTGAAATTAAAATGTTGTAATTTATTTCTTCAGAAGGAAAGTACCCTGGAAATGTGCAGTTCTGTGTGAGAAATCTTAGTGTGCTTAGTGTGTTGTCTTTGTTTCCTTTTCTGGTACTGTTAAGAGTTTATGTTGTTGTAAGCACACCTAAGATCCAATCTGGGTTTATAACCCCTTTCTCTTAATGCTTCAAAGGTTTTCTAATTGTGAGTAGACATATTCAACGTGAGGAAACACTCCCAATCTCTTTAACTTCCAATTAAAGTGTGTGTTCCCTGAAACAAACACAGTTGTACCATCTGCAAGGTGTTTTCTACTGCCAAAGGAGGAATAATGGTCCAACTTTTAGGCAAAGATTGTCTTCTACGGGGATTTCCACAACAGTGTTATAGGGAAATTCATTAAAAATGCATGTATATAAATGTTTTGAATACTTGTAATTTTCTCACCTAGAAACTAAGAAGTTAAAAATTTGTATCCAGTTTTGCCACTGATTCATTGTGCATCCTTAAAGAATTCATTTCTTTTCAAATCTTAGCTGTAAATTCAAAATAATACAGAAGATTTTACTGAGTTGTCAGAACTATTAAGAACTGCATAATGCTTTGAAAATGCAAAGATACGAATACTAAACTTCAAAATAATTGCCACTGAAAAGTGTAAGCTTTTAATATACACTTGGAACCCAAGGAAACTGGAGTGATTATTAGTGCTTAATGTGATTTTTGAGGTGATTTTCTTATGTCATAATAATGAAAAGGTTATGTGTTTACACAGAAACTCAGATTGACAGGAGACAAAGCTCTTACTGCTCAATCGACCTAAGGAGCACCTGGTTTCTTTTTTTTAACTTGAATTAGTTAAAATATATATCCTCTTCCTAATAGCCTATTTTGGTTATGACAAAAAGATTCACACATATATGGAGAGAGAAACTATCTTTAATTGAGGTATCTTTAAAAATGAGCTTTATGACCTGAATAGTACTTTTGTTTTGACATAAAGAGCCTAGGAAAATATGCAGAGTTATTAATGCCTTCCCATTTTACCCTTGATTCTTGAATTAAATTAGAGTTTGAAGAAGGCTTGCTTTTTAAATGGCATTGAGAAGACTCTGTGGGTGCTTAACTATTCACATTTTCATTTATCTTTTGAACAGCTATGTAGTAATTTTCATAGCAAATTTTTAAAATTCCCTGTATTAAAGTAAATGTCAGTGCCTTAGGCTGTATAACCCCTTTTTATGTGATTTTTTTTATGCCTTAACTGTTTAGTTTAATGTGCTGTATATTGCAGGTCTGGATTTTTTCTTTTTAAGGTAAGTTTGGACAGATTCCTTGAGATTGCAAGGAACAAAAGCATGTTATCTTAGATGCTGGAGGCTTATTTTAAGAATACAAAGGTGACTGTCTCATCAGAGGCATAGCTTCTTGGAAAAAAAAAATAGATCTTTGTCATGTAATGAGTACAGCAGATCAGGTGGCTCGGTTGTGTCCTCATCTTGAAATGGATGTCCCCTGCTATATGGTCACAATATACATACTCTTATTCATGTGTTTTCCAGCATCTCTGCACATTTCTCCCTCTGCTACTCCTACTCTCCCTGAAAGAGGTTGGATTGATTCTACTAGTTATTATATAATGCAAAAGAGAGTCCCCTGATTGGGCACAGATTCTTGGGTCATTCTAGCTTCCCAAAGGATGGCTGCCCTTAACTAAGGCACAGATCCGTGGAACAATCAACTGTGGCCCATGTAGCAGGATCACAAGCTGCAGGGCACAGCAAATGATGTGGAAGAACCCAACACTCGCAGCTTAGAAGTTGTGAGCAGGGCAGGCCTTCGGGATCTCATGGATTTTTCAGTCCAATCATGATTGGATTAAAATGATAGTGTCAATATTGCAACCTCGAAGTAATCACGTAGTGGCAAAAATGTTCACTTGACAAGCAGCAGCATTACACAGAGGTTAAGAGAAATTGCTCAGGGGCCAGACTGCCAGGTTTGCTCTGGGGTTACCATGTAATAAGTTAGTGGTATATCCTTCACTCGATATAATTCCATTTAAACCCCCTTCTATCCTTTGTGATATATACGAGGTGTGATCAAAAAATATGGTGAATGTTGAAAAAAATTTATTACAGTAAAAGGCACATTGCCATTAATTCCCCTCAAAATACTCCCCCTTGCTTCAAACACACCCCATCATTCTTGCCACTTTCTAAAGCAGTTCTGGAAGTCCTCTTTCGTGAGTATCTTTAGTTGGGCTTTCATGGCTGCCTGAATGACCTGAACCATTTTGACTTTGGGGAAGAGTCAGAAGTCGCACAGTGCCAGATTTGGTGAGTAAGGTGGATGAGGACGCATCATGATGTTTTTATTTGACAGAAACTGCCGTACCAGAAGCGAAGTGTGACACGGAGCGTTGCCATGATGAGACCATTCACTCATTTTTCAGGCTGTTTTCTACGCATATCATTTCTTAAATGCTCTAATAAGCCTTTATAATATTCAAAGTTAACCATAGTGTTCCTGGGGACAAACTCAGCTCTCACAATTCCATCAAGGTCAAAAAACATAATTACATATTGAAGATCCCTGCCTTTCTGTTGGATGGCACTCAGCAGCGGCATTCACCATATATTTTTTATCACATCTCTTATTTTACTTCTACATATTATTAATCTCAGTAAACAATTTTATTCTTGCTTTAGATCAAGGAAAAATACAAAAATTACCCACATATGAACCTTTCTAGAGTTCTTGACTTCATGCAAATCTATGTTTGCATTTTGGAATAATTTTCCTTTAGAATGAAGAACTTCTTTTAATTTCTTGTAGCTTAGCTCTGTGGGAAACAAATTCTGTCAGCTTTTGTTTGTCTGAAAATGTCTTTATTTCACCTTCATGTTGAAAGATACGTTTGCTGGATTTAAAATTCTAGGTTGACATCTTTTTCTCTCTCAGCACTTTAAAATTGTTTCATTGTCTTCAGCCTTCATTGTTTCTGATGAGAAGTTAGTTTTCATTCTTGCTGTTGTTCCCTTATATATGATGTGCCCTTTTTCACTGGCTGCTTTTTAGATTTTTTCCTTTATTTTTGGTTTTTAGCAGTTTGATATGTGCCTATTGTGGTTTATTCTCTAAGCCTATTTTACGTGTTTTTCTGCACTGGTCTCTTATTTTTTTAAAGATTTTATTGGAGAAGGGGAATAGGACTTTATTGGATGGGGAACAGTGTGTACTTTTTCCAAGTCAAGTTGTTGTTCTTTCAATCGTAGTTGTGGAGGGCGCAGTTCAGCTCCAGGTCCAGTTGTTGTTGTTGGTTGGGGGGGGGGGTGCAGCCCACCATTCCTTGTGGGAGTCGAACCGGCAACCTTGTGGTTGAGAGGACGCACTCCAACCAACTGAGCCATTCGGGAGCTTAGCGGCAGCTCAGCTCAAGGTGCCATGTTCAATCTTAGTTGCAGGGGGCGGAGCCCACTATCCCTTGTGGGAGTCGAGGAATCAAACTGGCAACCTTGTGGTTGAGACCCCACTGGCCCATGTAGGAATCGAACTGGCAGCCTTCAGAGTTAGGAGCGTGGAGCTCTAACTGCGTGAGCCACTGGGCCGGCCCCCTTCTCTTTCTAAGACTCCAATTACATATGTTTTCACTATGTGACACTGTCCCACAGGTCACTGTGACTTTTTTCCCCCCTAATACTTTTTGTGCTTCAGGTTGGATAATTCCTTTTGAGTTCAATCTCACAAATCTTTTCTTCTCATCTTTCAAACCTGCTGTTAACCTCATCCAATAACTTAAAATTTAGATGTAGGAGTTTTCAATTTTAGGATGCCCCTTGGTTCTTTTTCATGGTTTTCATATCTCTGCTGAAATTCTCCATTTCTTTACCCATTATATCCATCTTTTACTACAGATTGTTTAATATACTTATCTAGTTATTTTGAAGTCTGCTAGTCCCGACATTGAGCTCATCAGAGTATGAGTTTCTATTGGCTGACATCAGGCAGCAGTCTAGCCGACTGTCCCCTCATACCTTTCCCTAAGGAAAGAAGAGTTTGTGAGACTGTGCCTTCTTGGGACTTTGCTTCATCTTTATGTTTACACCTCATATCTCTCTGTCCGGTCCTCAAAAGATGGGTTGCCAGCCAAGGACGGGTAAGATTTCTCACGTGAGGAACAATCTAAGACAGGTGGAACCGTGTGGGGACTCCCAGTGAGCTACTATGGAAAATATGGGAAGGAGCATTGCCTCCCCTTCCCTCTGCTTAAAGGAAGCCACTGCTGGCACTGGCTTTCCCTCTCACCTGATTGTGAGAGAAGTTAGGAGAGCGATAATATCAGCTCCTCCTGTTTAGCTCAACAACAAAGTTTTATCATGAGAGACTTATCCCCAGGAGGGAACACACCTTAAATAAGTCATCATAGGACTTTCTGCTCTGGCTGTTTGCAGGCAGGGATGAGTGGATTAAATCACCTTTGTGATATGATGGATGAGTTTCACAGACAGTAGATAAGTTTTACTCCCTTGTATAATCAATAAAAGCCACCAGTTGGCCTGATTTTGCGCTCCAGTCTTTCATGACTGTGAGACCCTTGGCCTTCTGAGATTCAACTGCATTAAGTCTCTGTTTCTTTCTTGAAACTTAACCTAAAGCCGCCCCTTCTCGTTCCCTCACTGCACGAGTTGCGCTGGACGTGACAGGCTGATTTTTTTTCCTATTGACTATGGGTCACATTTTCCCATTTCGTTCCTTGTCTAGTAATTTTTATTGTATGATGATACATATTAGAGGTGCTGGATTCCATTATCTTCCTCTGAAGAGTGTTGCATGCTCTAGGAGGTGGTTAGATTACTGACAGAACATCTTGAACTTGCGGATGTTTGATTTGTAGGCCTTGTTACCGTGTTTCGCTGAAAATAAGACCTAGCAGGACCATCAGCTCTAATGCATCTTTTGGAGCAAAAATTAATATAAGACCCCGTCTTCTTTTATATTACATTATATAAGACCTGGTCTTATAGCAGTAAAAGAAAACCGGGTCTTATATTAATTTTTGCTCCAAAAAATGCGTTAGAGCTGATGGTCTGGCTAGGTCTTATTTTTGGGGAAACACAGTAGCTGGATCTATTTTGGTTTTTGTCCTTAGTTTTACAGAAAATACCTTAGTCATGGTATGACGCCCTTATTTCTAAGGGTGTGGCCCTTTAGTTTTAATGGAAAACCTAAAGTTACTGCCACATTACTCTGTCCTGGCAGGGCTTGAACTACGAACTCAGGAGACCCCTGGGTGGGCAGATGCTGAAATATCTGCTCAGCACTTTCAGCCTACAGTTTATTTGCCCTGGAGTTAAGTGGAGTTCTTGTCCTGCTTACAGCCTAAGATCTAAGGGGATTTTACACCCACATTTTGGGGTTATCCTCTGTAATTGCTGCTTTCAGGGATTTCCCATCTTGATTTCCAACCACCCTGATAGCCCAAACTCCATTGTTTGACTCCTCGTGTCAGTAAGACTCAGGCTTCTTGCCTGAGTTCTGCCTGCCCTGTTGCATGGACAGGGGCATGCACTTAGGGTGAAGTTGTGTGAACATGGATCTCTCCCGTCAAGGTGTGCATCCCCTGCAATTTTTATTGCAGAAAGGAATGAGACCATAGCTTTCTGTGTATCCAGAAGTTACTGAGCCTTCTTCACTGGATTTGTACCCTGAGTGTCTCCTAGGTTGCCCAGACTCCACTTAGTATTCTTTGGGAGTTTATTAATTCATTTAAGTCACCCAAGTGCTATGTGATCATAATTTAGTATCATACTAACCTAATGATTTGAAAGAAGTTGGAAAAGCTTGATTTGTTTTTTATCATAATCCATGTCATATTTGAATGTTCTGAAGTATTTGAGTTGGGAAGCTTAGGACAGATACAAAGACCGAATAAAAATTAAAGGCAAGTTTTACACAAAATAATAAAAATTTTTTTTATCAGGATACATGCACAAATCATAGTTAAAATAAGTTTTCTATTTTTACCTACTCTAACAGAGACAAAGCAATAGCTCTTTCAACCAAAAATAGTCTCCATGGTGACACAGACCCACTCAGTGTGTGGCTTCAGTCCCTCACCCTTCTCTGTCCTCATTTCTTGTTTATAGGCAGAGTGTTGATAAAGTCAACAGGATGTGGTCCTAGGCCAAAGGTCAGAGCCTATACAGTTGGTAATTTCCAAGCAGTGTGTATAAGAGCTATTTGTCTTGTGGAAATGACCTCAAGCAATGTCGATGATGATATTTGAATCACAATCATGGCAAATAAGTTAGAAGAGTCCTGCAATAATTATAAATTACCTTGTTAAAACATTTTATTTTATTTAAAAAAAGTTTTTGTTTTTTAAATTAATTTTTCAATTACAGTTGACATACAATATTAGTTTCAGATGTACAACATAGTGATTAGACATTTAATAACTTATGAAATGATCATCCTGATAAGTCTAGTACCCTGATAAGTTATTACAGTATTATTGACTGTATCCCTATGCTGTACTTTACATCCCCATGACTATTTTTATAACTGGCAATTTGTACTTCTTAATCCTTTTCACCCAACTCCCAACCCCCCTCCCATCTGGCGACTGTCAATTTGTACCTTAACTAAAGTATTTTATAAGCAATTGCTCAGTCCTATTCTTTCTCTGTCCTGACCCCTTTATGTATATACAGCCCCCAAAGATAACATTCTCCTAGACCATTTGAGTTTGTCTTGTTTGCCATCTTCAACGTCTCCAGGCCGTGGGCCCCTCCACATTCTCTCAATCCCTCCGCAATCCTGCTGTGGCTTCAGTTACCCTTTTAACCCCCCTTAGCCTGTGGCTGGCTGTTTCGACGACACAGTGACTTAGAATTCCTCCTCATTTTAGCCTTCCCTTAAGTCTCATCTCCTTCCATTACCTCTTTGACCCAGTGATGATGGAGAAAGCTTCCACGTGGCCACCTGGCCACCTGTGCTCCTGAGGTCTAATTCCAGGTGGGCCCTCACTGCTGGAAGTCCTCCTGTATTTATCCTTGGATTCCCCTCACCTTCCTAATAGAGGCAGCTTAAATCCTTTCCCACTGTCTTACTCAAGTCCTCAACCCGATCTCAGCTCCCTGCCTTCTTGGCAACTAAGCGTCGTCCTACATTACAGAGAACTTGGGGACCACATAGCATGCCTGAATTCTCTCAACTTCCTTCTTCCAACCACAAAATCCTTTGCGTCATCACTCTCTTTTTCTCAAGTTTCTGAGACTGCAAATAGGTCTTTCTCTCCAAAGTGAAACTCTGTCTATGCTGTCAATGCCAGCCAGTCTTCCATCCAACACCCATTCCTGCCTCTCTCTATTTTGGATGCTTCCCCTCCAAGAGCGCTTTCTTCTCTCCCTTGTAACCACTAGAATCCTAACTTGATACTGACTTATGTATTTTTCATTCCTGTTATGTAATTTCATTTACCATGTGGGCCTCCCTGGCATTTCCCTGTCTCTAACTAGATCCTGGCATCTACAGCCTTAGTTTGTGTAGAGAACCAAAGGAGCCCAAATCTCAGCTTTCGAATTTTAAAAGCTAAGGTCCCCATATAAGATACAAAGATTTGCAAGCATATGCAGAATCTATTAAGAGTTAGTTTTCCAGCCCTTACAAAATAGACTCCATAGAGAGAGGAAGTGTTGTAAAGGAGAGCAGTGAGGTGAGATTCTCCGAGGGGGTATGAGAAGACAAGGGAAGACATTGATGGTGTGCCCAGCAGCCCTTCCCTACCCCCTACCCCCTTCTTCCTTGCTGGAAGAACCCACTTCATGTCATAGAAGCTGAAAATAGCAGACACTTGCTTTCCCAGGTTTCCTTGCAACTAGAATTGTGGAGGAGGCTTTTGAGGGCTTTTACAAAGATCGTCTTCCCTAATATAAAGAGAGAGATGAAAAAGAATACCCCCCTCCCCTGACTTTTGGAATGTTGTCCTGTGAGGCTATGAGGTTTTGTGCTGCAGCTAGCATATTGTGACTATGGTGTGTGTGCGTGCCTGGGGGGAGGGGACTGCTGCTGACAAATTGAGGATGGCAGAATAGGAAGATGGAAAGAGTCTGCATCTTCACGGACATTATTGAGATGCAAAACCAGCCATGGGACCACTCACCTTTGTATTCTTTGTTATATGTGGTAATAAGATGTTCTTAACTGTTTAGGCCACTGCTATGCAGGTACATGTAGTTGAAAACAACCCATATCCACTCCTTCCACTCCTTTTCTTAGAGACAATTTCCACTGCCAAGGATGAGGGGGATGATAAAATTTCTATGTAAGTTGGGGAAATTGAGAACTAACAGACCTTTGTCTCACATCATATTAAACACCCCGTTTGTTGTCAGAGTTCCGCTTCGCTACCATGTAAGGGAATTATAAGAAAGGAATGGTTGTTTGGCTTGTTAGAAAAGGCCTGAGACGCCACAGATTTCCCTAGAATGGCATGGGCTGTATTTCCCCTTGATAGCAATAGGACCGTCAAGGAGAAAAAAATCAGACTTGGAGAGGCTTTGGGTGTCAGTGAGAGAGCAGAGCTGTGGATGCTGCCCTCACCATCCACCACTGGTGTGGAAGCCATCCACCACTGAGGAGGTGTGAAGTGCTCTGAAGTCCAGACCGGAGAGGTCCATCAGAGTGGGAGACAGATACCTTGTCACGTCACTGATGTTAGTCAACCCTTTCCTCCAAAATGGGATGCAACCCCAAGAAAAGTGGGGAGAAAACATCTGAATTGCTTGGGATAAAACCTGAATGGATGGAGGTTACCCCGAATTGACTGAAATCAAACTTCCTAACAACAAGTAGAATGGGGACTTGGGCCAGAAAGTTAATTTAGTTATAGAAAAGTGAATTTTTTTCCTTTCATATGCTTGAATATGGGATAGAAATGTCTTTCCTGCTGAACAAGCCTCTATCTTAAAAAAAAACAAACAAACCCCCCAGTCTTACCTCAATCCTGCTCACCTCTGACGCTCTCCCTTTTATTCCCTTCCTTGCAAAACTTTTTGAGAGATTTATCTATACCTGGCACCTCCAGCTCTTTGAAATCTGCTTACTCCTTCATATCTGACGTCAGCTCCAGGTTAATAAACTTGCTATCTAACGGATCAGTCACTCAGAATACATTTATTGGAGTTTGACTTAACCAGTTTTCCTCTTTCTGACTTAGAAAAATAGGTTTGATTAATGAATAAAGAGCCTCACAAATGTTCTACGGACCCTTCACATGAATCCAATCTCAACTCACCATCTTCCCCTTCAAACTAGCTTCACCTCCTGATTTCTCACCTACAAATAGGTTCAAAGGTGCAGGCTCATCCTTAGTTCTTTTTTTCTCTTTTCCTAGTCTACCCCACTTCAAATCTTTTTGCTTTGGGGCCTACTGCACAGGGTTGGTGTGAAAGACAAACAGGGCAGATCTCTGTGGTTGGTAACTAAGAGGTGCTTCAGAATCACCTGTATTAAACTCACAAAGATTAAAAACAACAACCAACTGATGAGCTCCGGTACCACTCCAGATGTACTGACTCTGGATGTGGAGTCCACACAGAATACCCACATCTCCCTCATCTGTGCTCTGTGGCCTCATCAGAAAGGATGCCTGTGTTGTTCTCTGGGTGATTCCTATGTCTGCTTGGCCAAATAGAAGCTACTTCTGACCGTGCCTCCCTCCAGGTCTTCTCAGTGTCCAGCCCTGGGGCTGGGATAGCCCCGTTGTTTGGGTTGAATGTGCTTTCCCTGTGCATCAAACAGATTCTATCTGTAAGAAGTAAACAGACTGCCAAATGCTTTAGGGCACATGTTTGAGCCCTTTGATTTTTTACATAAAGAATCTGGGATCTCATGTACCATTCCCCTGACATACCAAGAGTCCATCAGAAATTGGTTTCTGGACTTCAAGAAGATAGATGTATTCAACTTTCACAGACAGCTTCGACTCAGAGCATCCCTGAAGCAGGAACTGCCTGTGACGCACAAAATCTTCTGGCTCACTCATTCAGGCTGATCCACTAACTCCAGCATCCAGCTGCAATGGTTTGCCAGTGGTCATCTGTCAATTTAGTTGCTCATCCGGTCTGCATCCAATCAGTTAGTTGGTCTTCCATTCATTTATTCATGCAGGCCTCCAGTCATATTCTCATCCACGCAGCAGATATTTACTGAGAGCCTACTATGCACTGTTTTCCCACTGGAGACAAAACAGGTGGTAACATGAGGGGCACAGGACCCTTGGAACCTACCGGGAAGGTATGTTGGGCGGATTTCCCAGGAGTCCCTGTGCACTGGAGGGTTAATGTCCCGCACCTGGCTGGGCGTTGCCTCCTACTCTCAACTCTTTCCCATGTTTTGCTCTGTTCCATCTGAGGTTGAGCATTGAGTCTTATGCCCCAAGCCACAGGTAGGAAGCTCAAGGCAGGGATGAGGTGGAAACTGAAAAAGGTGACAGGAAAACAAGAATGTAGCAGGGAATATAGGGGAAAGGTAGTCTGGAGAGGTGCCTTGGCGTGGCCAAGAGCTTGTTTCCAAGTTGCTGCATTCATTGTCTTGGGGGAGGGGAAGAGAGGAGAATGGATAGCGGTGAGGATGCTGTGAGGCGGGGAGCGGTGGGTCAGCCTCCGGGCGCGGTAGTTTAGCGGGCTCTGCAGCGGACTGGGCTCTTAGGGCCCCCGCTGGGCGGCGGGGCGGGAGGCGGCGGCGGGGGCGCGCGGCGGGAGGGGCTGTGCGCAGCGCGGCCCCCGAGCGCGCGGGGCCTGGAGAGGAGCGCGCCGCAGGCTGGGCTCCGCGCAGGGTCCCCCAGCCGCGGGTGGCCGCCCCTCAGCCTCTGGTCAGACCATGGCGACTGACAGTAAGTGCTCTGGGGCGGTGGAGGCCCCGGGTGGGAGGCCGCGGGGCCCAAGGGTGGGAAGTTCTCCTCTTTCCGACGCCTGTGTTTATGCCGGGCTCGCGGGACCAGCGGCCAGGGCCCCCCTTCACCCCCGGGAGGGCCCTTGCCCCTCTGCCCATCGCCCTTTGCTACTAGGCAGGACTTGAGAGGCGCAGGTGGTCCTGGCAGCCAGCTCGGGAGGGATGTGGCAGAAGGGCGTCTGCTCCGCTGGGCGCGGAGATGGAGGGGACGCTGCGTTGCCATGGGGCAGCGGGGCCTGTCATCGCAGCCCTTCGGGGGCAGTGCCCTCAGGCCCAGAGGCAGCCTTTCGGGCACCTTGTGAGTTCAAGGTTCGCCTTGAGTTCTGGGTTGGATTTGCGCACTTGCCATTTGGGGATAAGGGTGGCTGCTCTGTGGCCCCACTCGAGCCATACTCCCAACGGGCAGCTGAGGGCTGGCCAGAGACCACATCTAGTCAATATGGACAGTGAATGCCATTAGCGCCTGGTTGGCAGGTTAAAACGACTGAATGAAAGTGTTGGAAGGCTTTGGGTTGGCCTGCTTTTGGCATCTTGGCACCACTGCTCTATTGGCTCAGTGCTTTTGGAAATGGAGTCACGTCTATGAGAGCCGGTTAAGTTAGATGCATGGGAAGCTAGATACGTACTAGTGGAGCCTCAAAGGGAAATCAGAGTAAAAGCACCAGTCACACCTGCTGCATACGGAGCATGTGGAAGGTGCTGGGTTCAAAGTCTCCAGCACACACATGGCATGTGTTAGAGACTCACTGAATGAATGAATGGTGTACTGGTTAGAGACACCTTTTGGTAGGCATTTTTGAGATGAGAAAAGGGACAAAGATAGGGGTCAACATTTTTGCAATAATTTATTATTATTTTTCTTTTAAACCAACTATTTTCCCAGCCAGGAACACAGCTTTGCTATGGTGCAGAGAACATGGCTTTTTGTAGCCAAATAGACCTGTATTTTAAACCTTTGAAAGTCACTGGAAGTAGAAGCAAGTGTCCTCTGGTTCTTTATCTTTCAAGTCAGGACAAAGCTGTACGTCTCTTGCACAGAGATGGGCACATGAGTGGCCTTCAGTAAAGGATGGTGGCCACCCCCCTGCTGCTTTGCCATCATTTTATGGGTGGATATACCAACATATTTCCCCCTTCTTAAATTAAATTAATGCAGATCAGGTGTTTCTAATAAAATCAGTGACTGGGCCAAGGCTCCCTTTTTCTCTGCTGATTCATAAAAAAGTACAGTCTGCCTTATTATTATTTTTTTTGTCTAGGAAAAGAAATGACAGATTTAAGCACAAAATAAAACTCAACAAAGAGGAAGATAGTTAGATTCGCCTATTCTTGTATTTAAGAAAAACAAAGGCAAAGGGACTCAGAGTATCCATGGGCATAATACAGTGGGACAGTGTTCTAGCATTCATTTTCCTATATTTTGGGTAAAGATGATACCTTTGGTTTCTTAGAAAAAAAATTGTCCATGCTCTGTCCCAATTTATTTAGATAATTCTTTCTTCTACTTCCTTACATTGGTATATTCAACTCTACTGGAGAATCAAACTTTATCTCATTGGTTTTGTTTGTTTTTGGAAAAAATTATGATAATATTCAACCAGCTTAGCTCTGGAGCTGATTTTTAGGCTCAATCTTAATTATGTTCATTCTCAGCTGGGATGGAGCTGGAACTCTGAAAGGTTTCCAGAGTGTAGGGTATAATTAGTTCATATTTGTTCTCATTCAGAAGTAACATGAGAGACTTACCTATATGTCCCTACTATGGAAACGAAGAGAAGGGAAGTATTGTCAGCCAGTGTCTTGAAAAATTCTCCACAAATCTTGACCAGGTCTGTACCTGAAAGTCCCTCAGTCCTCTTATAGTGAGCGCACAGGTGACCCTGGAACTGTAGAGCCCATGGCTCTTCCACAACATAGAGTTTTTTGATTAGCTCTGGTTCTCAGCCCAGCTGCATTTGAATTACTCCAAGAGCTTTAAAAATGTGCTGGCATTAGTATTTTGTGTATTTCAGTAAGTCTTAGACATTAATGTGCATCACAGTCACCTGGAGTATTTATTACAGATGGCCAGGCCACACCCCCCCCCCCCCCCACCAATCTCTGATTCCGTAAGTCTGGGCTTTAGCCCCAGAATCGACATTTCTAACAAGTTCCCTGTCCTCCTCCTTACCTCTTTGTAGGTGAGGGAATGACAGGTGAGAGGCAGGCAGGATCACAGAGTGACGATCACTTCTTCGTGGTCCTGTCCTGTCACTGTGCAACGAGTACTTGGCCTCATTAATATATATCAAAGCTGGGCACGGTGTTGCCCTGGGCTATAGCTGACTGCTTTCTCCATTTTTCTCCTCCAAGAAATTTCCCATGAGAGAAAAATTGGTTCTAAAGCCAGGCAAAATCTGACTCCTCGACTCCAGTCGTTTCTGGAAGGAATCCAGAAGGACCTTCTTTATGAATGTGGTATGTAAATGTATATAAGATACACAGATATTTTTAAAATATTTGCCTGGGAACTTATAACATTCACCAAAAAGAATGTAACAAATAGAAAGAAAATGTCCATATGTCCGAGCAACCTGTTGTCTAAGGGCAGTTTCCAGAGGGAACGGATAATCCGCGTGAGCATGTCAACTTAGCTTTCAGTGAGTTCTCGGGAAACGGGACTTTGAGATCCACAAATTAAATTCCCCTTGAGCTATTCATATTTTTATTTGGATAACTCAGGCATATAAGATCTTTAAAAGATTGAAAAAATTGTAATAGAAAAAATTGTAATAGAAAAACTAGTAGGGAAAAAAACCCTGTTATCATGAGCAGCTGGTTTATTATATAAAGCGGTGGTACTTAGGTATTTGAACTATGTTTCCTCAGCAACAAGTATTCCAGATCATTTTGTGTTTCTAGATCATAGTGAAGTATTTTTCTTGTTTTTTTCCATTTATGTCATTTATTGCATTATTAATACTTCTCCATATAAGTCTTTACTGTTGAACTCACTGTAGTCTGTTTATAAGAATAACTTCTCAGGAACAACAAGGCATGTTTGGGCAGTGTTGGAAATACGTAACTATAGTAGGCCCCAGAAATCTCAGGCATTCTTGGGTAGATGGATCTGGGGGGCTGTTTTGTGAACATTTAGCTTCATAAGGGAAACATCTGGTCCCCAGCGGGTTGATCCTAGTGTCATTTTGCCCGGTCCATCCACAACCTGATTGTTGCTACCCCACAGGCAACCTCCACCGGTGGCCTTTCCTTCTCTTCTATTTTCTGGTCAGCAACCTGTAGCTTCCTTTCTCCCCATCCTACCGACCCCATCAGCAATTTCCACTCTGCTTAGTCTTGGGGAATAGAAGGAAGAGAGAGGAGGGGAGGGAAACATCAAATTTAGGAAAAGGTAAGCAGATAAATGTTACAAACCTCTGCCGAACAATTAGTTGAGAGGTTCAGGGCTTAGGATGTTTAGGATTGAAAAGAAAATTGCTTGACTTTCAGTGAAAATGAACCGAGTAAAACTACTTCCAATCATAATTATTAAAAAGTGTACAAATGATGCCAACTAAAAATAAAGACAAAATTAGAAAATTATTACTTTGTGACCATCACAATAATAATTAATTCAAACAGGAATCATCCATGGATGCTAAACTATTGTGTGAAAACGTGAAGAAGACCAGAGTATTTACATCCTTGGAGAATTTCCTCACAGATTACTTACTCATTGCAAGGGGTAGGGAAACGGTCATTTTGCAGGTGAGAAACCTGGGATATATTACCTTAACCAAACAATCCACGTCATCATCACTAGTAACGGGGCCAGCTGATAGCCTGTTCTTCCTGATATGAAGCACTGAGGAGGACACAAAGCCACGTGTTGTGCCAAAAATGTATACATAACTTGGTTCTAACTAGGAGGAAATATTGGACAAATCCAAACAGAGACATTGCACAAAAGTCAGTGTCATAAACGATGACAGAGGCATTGTTCCAGATTGAAGGAGACCAAAGAGACAATGAAATGCAATGAAATGAATCAGATCCAAAATCAGGGGAAAATGCTACAAAGAACAATATTGTGATAATGGGTGAAATTTGAATATGAATTATGTATTTGATACTAGCCTTGTATCAATGTTAAATTCCCTAAATATGACTTTTTATTGCAGTTTGGAGGGGAATATCTTTCTTCTTAGGGGAAACTGAAGTATTTAGGGGTAAGGGACATGATGTCTGCAACTATTAGTTTGGTGCAAAAGTAATTGCAGTTTAAATGGTTAAAAAAAAAAAATTGCAAAAACCGCAATTACTTTTGCACCAATCGAATGACTCTCAACTGGTTTAGGGAAAAAATGTATACATGTGCACATTTATATGAATATGTGTGTTATACAAGAAAGAGAGGGAAAGCAAATGTGGCAAATTTGAACAGTGGTGAATCTGGGAGTTCTTTATATTATTCTTGCAACTTTTGTGTAAATTTGAAAAAAAATGGCAGCACTTGGATGCAAATCTGTAATTCTAGGCATTGTGGTCTAAGATTATTGAGTTTACTCTTTGAAAGAAATAATGTTGAAAGACTCCTAATTTTACACTCCTAATTCTGGTTTGAGGTGATAATGTCAACAAAATTGTTTATATAGAAAATTTAATATATATTTAAATTTATTAAACAAAAGAAGAGAGAATAGTATAACAAATGCCCATGGACTCCGGTAGCCCAGCTTTGACAGTTAGCACTGCTTTGCCAATCTTACTGGCTCTGTCTCTCTCCTACCTTTTTCGGGGGAGGTATTCAGAAAGTAAATACAAGACATCATGCTATTGTAACTGTTGATGCTTCAATGTGCCTCTGTGCACCCTCATTTCCTCCCATAACACCCCCCGCCATGCTGCTATTGCACTTAAGAAAAGTAACAATTCTGCAATTAGAGATGACAGTATTTAGGTATTGTTAGTGTTATAGAACAGTAACCAGAGTTCTGAGAAACACACTGATTTGACATACATGGGTTGTACACTTGTTTTCAGTTTGAAAAGCTGAGTAAGCCTGGGTAATTACAGACGGTGTAGAAGAAAGCATCTGACAAGC
This sequence comes from Rhinolophus sinicus, assembly GCF_036562045.2. NCBI lineage: Eukaryota > Metazoa > Chordata > Mammalia > Chiroptera > Rhinolophidae > Rhinolophus > Rhinolophus sinicus. The sequence goes on along the minus strand of NC_133753.1, from coordinate 33,471,573 downwards.
TCCTTGTTCTTGTTTTGCTTACCAAACTCCTCCTCCTGTTTTTAAACAAAGGATTAACTTCTTGAAGAAAACCTAAATATAGGTATGGAGAGAGTAATCTGGACTGATTTACTTATTAGATGTTATCCGAATGAAACAGTCTGAAAGTCAGTAAGAGTGACAAATAAGAATTCATCCTATTTCATTCTATTTGAGTAGAATTCCACATATTTTAATTTCAGCCATGGTGTCTTTGATTGGGTAAGCCCAGAGAAGCCTTTTCTTGATCCAGCTGACTTTCTGCTTTGTAAGAGAAATGGGCCAGATCTCTTGGGAGGAATAAACTTCCTCCTGTGAATGGTAGAATTGGAGGACATTTGTTCTTTTAGACCCCTAGGCTATTATTTAGTAGTTAACTACTCTTATTTAGCATTATGGGTTGATAAAATGATGCCCATTGTGCCATTTAATAATGATTATCTGTATGGTAAAATAATGGTAAAACTCATTGACAGCTCTTTCTAATCAATTAAGGAAGTATCTGAAGCACATATTGCAAATAAAATTCATATGCACAGCTATCATCCTTCCATTAAGGGATTATGCACATCTGATTTAGGCCGTTTAAATTTATGCATAGATACCATCCCTTTACAATAGATTTTCTCATTGCCAGAGTATAATATTCTTGAGAAGTTCTAATTTTAGGAATGCAGTAAGTCACATTTTATAGTTTGATTTACAATGGAGTAAAGGTTGGAGACATAAAATAATTTTATGCACCTTATGTAAAAATTCCCCTGACTCATACACATAGACTAGAATATTTACATACTGCTCTAAGCATAATCTACTACCAATCACAATTAGGTTTTCAATTGACTTAACTCAATCAAAATTTCAAAAGATTGATGAACTCAGTGCCAGAGGTTCAAAGGTGCCGGATTTCTGAACTTTGGCCCTGCCACTCACTGAGTTGCAGGAATTAAATGAGGTGGTGCACATAGTAGGCATTATATATTTGTCTCCTCGCCCCTACAAGATCCATCCCATAATGTGTGCCTGATGTTACAAGAACAATCTGACTTTCATAAATGGGGTTGCCAGTCATTGATTCCATTTTTTTAAAAGATTTTATTGGGGAAGGGGAACAGGACTTTACTGGGGAGCAGTGTGTACTTCCAGGCCTTTTTTCCAAGTCAAGTTGTTGTCCTTTCAGTCTTAGTTGTGGAGGGCGCAGCTCAGCTCCAGGTCCAGTTGCCATTTTCTAGTTGCAGGGAGCACAGCCCACCATCCCTTGCGGGAGTTGAACTGGCAACCTTGTGGTTGAGAGGACAAACTCCAACCAACTGAGTGTGGCAGCTCAGCTCAAGGTGCTGTGTTCAATCTTAGTTGCAGGGGGCGCTGCCCACTATCCCTTGCGGGAGTCGAGGAATTGAACTGGCAACCTTGTGGTTGAGAGCCCACTGGCCCATGTGGGAATCGAACCGGCAGCCTTTGGAGTTAGGAGCATGGAGCTCTAACCGCCTGAGCCACCGGGCCAGCCCCATTGATTCCATTTTTACTTGTGAAGAATAGAAAATTAAGACCAAGGATCTGTTTAGCAACATAAGACTGTAAGAAAGAGAATCTAGGAGAAATGGCCAAAAGGTACAGAACTCAGATTTTAAATAGAAGTGTTAATCATGATGTTTTCTTCCCCAGTGCTTATTGTTTTGCACAAGTGTGCCTGCAGCATTTACAATGAAGATGTTGGCTTGCGGGGCATATGCACACATACAGCCTTCATATCCTAGGGAGATTTCAGTGGTGGGTTCTTGGAGGGGCTCTTTGGTTGATAGTCTGGGATCCTCTGCCGACTTGCTCTTGGTGATCTCTCGGGACTGCCTCTCTCCTAGGCATGACTGGTGTGGCTGTGGCACTGGTGGATGTGGCTTCGGGGTGCCTCCACAGAGGCTCAGCCCCTCCGGGCTCTGAAGTCTTGTGAAAGCCGGTCTGATGATGTCAGTAAGCTTGAGGAAATTGCTGGTTATCCATTATTGAGCTTTAAAAAGTCTTAATTTTCTAGTCATGTCCACATGTAATGACCTCACCTGCCTGGTGTCCCATAGTCCTGACCTTGGCCATCCCGGTTCTGAGAGTCGCCTTTCTCCGTCTCCTACTCCTGCCCTGGGAGGCCTGTCCACTGCCCGTCTTGACAGTCTCTGTTTCTCTTGTTCTCCAGCTCATGCTGTAACTCTCCATATCTGCCAGTCTGCTTTTTCCTTCCGTTTTACCATTCCTTTGAATTTTGGCGGAGATGCACTGGCCCTGTCAATCTCAGGATTGTAGAGTCACCAGCAGCTAGGCTGCGTGTATCCAGCCTCCCCTGCTTCTCCATAGGGAGGAGGGAGAAAACAACGCTTCAGTCCTCAGCCCCACCATCCTGTCCTCAGGTATTTTAGAGGTCCATTATAGTGTCTTTCCTAACTGGCCTATTAGCATGAAATCAATCGTTAGATTTAGTGGTGGTAATTAACAATCATAATTATACATTATTTTTCTTTGTGCTCCCCTTGTATTTATTACCTATTAGTGCAGAACAAATTACCACAAACTTAGTGGCTTTTAACAACAAACGTTTGTTGTCTCACATCTCTGTAAGTCAGGAGTCTGGGCAGGACTTCTGGGAGTCAGGAATCTGCAAGGCTGCATGAAGGTATGAGCCAGGGCTAGTTCTCATCTGAAAGCCTGAGGCTTGACTGGGGAAGGATCTACTTCCACACTCACACGGTGTTGGCAGGATTCAGACCGTTGCAGACTGACGGACTGAGGATCTTCATTTCTTGCTGGCTGTTGGCCACCCTCAGGTCCTTAATATATGAACCTCCCTAATATGGCCACTTCCATCATCAAAGCTAGCAAGGAACTGAGTCTCCTAGCAAGGTAGGTAGTGCAATCTTATGTGATAAAATCATGGAAATAACATCTCATCACCTTTGCCATAGTCTGTTGATTAGAAGCAAGTATAGATTCTGGCTAAACTCAAAGGGAAGGGATTAAATAGGAGCCTGTGTATTAGGAGGTGGAGGCAATTGGAGATAGTCTTAGAGCCCATCCACCATACTCCTCATGAAACTTTTAGCATCTACTTCTTCAACTAAATTTTTGTTTGGAGTATCACATGCCTCTAAAACTTTAGATAACATTGGGATAATAAAGCCTGAAATAATAATTGCCTCACTGAGAAAGGAAATATGCTAATGTTAACCAAGTTTGCATTGCTAGGACAAGACTTACAGCGACACTCACTGGAGCTCAGCAGTCTGCTTAATGACCCCTTCCAGTTTGAGAACCAGTGGGTTACAAGCAGCACATCCTTGTGTAACTCAGAGGTCAGCTTGAGTTCTTTGCTCCCACATCCTCCTTCACACAAATCACAGAAATCGAATTCCTGGAGCTCGATTTATCATAGTCGCTTCCAACTCTTTGTTCCTGCTTTTAAGTGTCTCTTGATCTCTGCACTTTTACTGTGATAGCTGCTCTTGTGTCTACATTGTACTGACCCAGATGAGAAACTGAATCCATTTTATTTCCCATTTTACACGAACACATACAATCCATTCATTTGAAAGACATTTGAATATGTAGACCAATTGGTGGTTTGGGATGATTGAAGAAGTATGTATTTTAGTAACACAAACAGCTTCAAATTGAATGCTAGATGTGCCAATTCTAAAATCCATTAGCCATTCCTTCACTATCCTCTCCTTACAGTCCTCTCTTCCTCCCACTGATCATCTTTTTTTCTGTAGAATGATTTAGCAATTCCATTTGTTTCCTTGTTTTCTGTAATAATCAGGTTTTTTCCCCCTTCATCGGTGTTTTACTTAACAACACATTTCTTTTTTAATTGGAGAATAAAAATACAAATTTACATAAAAATTAAAGACTGTTAATAGTAAAGCATTTATCTTACTCACATAAGGGTATCTGTTAAATAGCATCAGTTTTTTTTATTAAAATTTTTTCAATTATAGTTGACATACAATATTATATAGTTTTAGGTATACAACATAGTGAATAATCAGGGTTTTTATTGCAGACAATAGAACCCACTCAACTACTTAAAAAAAGGGATTTAACTATAGAGTATATAGCAGCTTACAGAATTATGTGAGGATGCCAGGGAAATAAGCTTGGTAGCCAATCAGTCATAGGTAATATATATCTCCATTTATTTATGTCTGTCCTTATTTCTCTCATTAGGGTTTCCTACATTTCTTTGAATAAATTTTCTTGTAGTCTCAAATTAATATCAAATTAGTTTATTTTCTCTCATGAATTCATGGCAGTTTTCAGATTGCTGTCCGTGGATGTTCCAGTCTCCCCTACAAAAGTTGCACTACCTACATTGATAGGAGAAAGGGAAGTGGTGTGAAGACAGTGTAATTGAAAGTCGACGTTCCCGTTACTGAGGCAGTTATGCCTGCCTTTGATGAAATATTTGACATTGAGTTTGTCTTTCCTGTTTTCCTCTTTGGACAAGGCTCTATCAGGCCCTTGAAACTGAGGAGGTTTCAAGTTAGACCTCAGTAAGTTCAGTGGTAACTTTGTGCTAGCCAGCAGGGTCAGGCCTCATCACAGGTATTGATTCTCCACAGATAGCTGATCCTCGAGCTGTGGGGCCAATATCTGAGAGCTACGTAGGCCTCACCAAGACTCTTGCAGGGCCTGCCTCTAGGAAATGGAAAAGTGAATAATATGAGAATAAATCCCTCGGGAGAAAACTCCTCTAGAAACAGGCTTTCTAACTCTACTATGTTAACAGCCTCGTGGATTCTGTAACAAACCCTAGGTCCCAGAACTTTAGTTGAGGATGTGCTTCTGGTGTACAGCGTCACTCTGCCACCTTGTGGCCATGCTTGAGAACTGTACTTCCCCCCCCAAAAAAAACGGTAGCTTGCTTCCTAGACCCTAGTATCCTGAAAAGTTGTAATTAGTCATCCTGGGTTGTTTCTGCCTTTGGGTTTGCCATCCAATATGATTTGAAGGAATATGTCACAGCACATACTACAAGCAGACTTTCTTTCTAATAGTTTTAAACGGATATTTGTGCAAGAAATTTCATTGTCTATAATAGCATCTTGATATATTAGATAAAGTGTGTTCAAAGTAAGAATGGGCCAATATTATGTTTCAAAGCTGTTGCAAGGATGCTCTGAGGGATCCTGTAATATTCCTGAGGACTGGAATGAGCGTTGTGTAGTAGGTATTAATTTTAGATCACAATATTGTTTTAGGTCACATTCTCTTATTTCTGTAAATTACATGGACTTAGTTGTCTGGCTGGAGGGAAAATTCCATCTCAATCATTATTGAGGTAACTTCACCCCCTCCATGGGGTTGTATAAGAATCCCAGGCTAATGCAGTGCCACAAATTTGGGGTGGGGCTAGTATGCTCCATCATGATGGTCGCACAGTCTGATATGCTGCAGCTGAAGACTAACAGTCTAGGCCGAGTCAGATGACCCCCGCCCCCCAGTGGTTCACAGCTCCGATAACTCTGGGACACAGTATATACTGTCCATCCATTGTAGGCTTCCTGGAGTACCCCAACCCCACCCCCCCACATCCCCAAATCCGGGCACAGTGGGAACGGGGCTTGGGTTTATGACAGAGTGCAGTCCTTCAAACTCATTCCTTTCCCGGTCTTGAAGAATATCCGTGTCCTTTCCCTTATGGCAGAGGCCTTCTTTCACAAACTACTGTCTGGATGGGAACTTTTGTAGGATCTTGCAACTTCCATTTATGACCCTGCAATACACAAAACCATTAACAATCTCATGTGACTCTGGTCAAGGAGTCCAGAACTCCAAACTAACAGTTGTCTGTTTACCTTCTTGGCAGAGAGAAGGAAAAATGCTGATAACAGCAACAGCAGTAGGAAGAAAGGACGAATTAACACCTCAGTAAATCGTCTTGTTCCACTGCGTTTGGCCCTGGCAACAGGCCTAAGGCCCAGGCAGTGCAAAGTTATCTCTTGACTTGGGTCAGCCCTAGCAGTTAAATGGATGTTTGTTTATTGAATTTGTACCATAGGGTAAGTACTCGTATTGTACCAGGTTTTTGCAATATGAAGACCTCACAGTCAGTTACATAATGTAAGTGGGGTACTAAGTGCTAGGAGAGGGGTACCACCAGAGTTGTGTGGGAGTGCGGAGGGAGGTGATAATGACTCCACTTGATGAGGCAGGAAGAGTTAGATGACACTTGAGTTGGGCCTGGAATCCAAGAAAGCATCTGCACGTGGGGATGGGTGAGGCACAGTACACCCCACGCAGTGGAAACTGCAGAAGCACAGGTCTGTAGTACCCGAAGTGACAAGTGACTGGAAATGCTTTGTGGCTCATTGTGATGCATGTGTAGGAATTATGTGTGGGGGTGAGTGAGTGCAGGTGAGCTGGGTTGGGGCCTAATCCCAGAGGACCTCATTTACTATACTAAGAAAATTTTAATTTATCTTTTAGGCCAGCAAGTCACAGTCCATTTGCTGTTGCATTGGATTCCCAGGGGCTTACTTAGGGAAATGTGCCAGTCTCTCAGGGCTAACTATATTTCTACCTATTTCTCTCCTGTTCAAGTAGCTGTAATTAAAGTGGAAAGGAGCATGGTGGAACATACCATGTTTCCCCGAAAATAAGACCTAACCAGAAAAAAAGCCCTAGCATGATTTTTCAGGATGACATCTCCTGAACATAAGCCCTAATGTGTCTTTTGGAGCAAAAATTAATATAAGACCTAGTCTTATTTTTCGGGGAAACACGGTAGATGGGAGAGTGGAGGAGAGAAGAGAAACAGGGAGAGAGATGAGTTAGCAGTTGGCAGACCAGGCAAAGCAAGAAGTATTCAGGGACTGAACTCTGGTAACGCACGAGGAACATATGGAGGTAAGAAACATTTTGGAGGAAGAATCCAGGGCTTATAGATCTTAGTTTAGATACGGGGGTGAAGATTATATGGTTTTCATTAGACAGCTGGTTGGGTGAAAATCTCATTGAAACAGAAAGCAAGAGAAGCATATTTGGAGGTCAAGATAATGAATTGTTTTGGGGCACATTTAAGATGCACGTGGGACTTCTGGATAGGGAAGCGAGGCAGGCTGTTGGAAATATGAGTCTGGAGCTTGGGAGAGAATTGGTGGTTTCAGATTTGGGAGACATCAGTGAAAGGACTGAGAAGCTACGCAAGTGAGCAAGTAAGATCACTCCTGAGAGTGAGTAGAGGAAGAAAGGGAGAAAAACGGCAAAGCTTTACAGGTGCAAATGTTTATGAAGAGGTGGCTAACTAGAGCGTCACAAATGAGACCAAGAAAGAAGAACCAGAGGGAGGAGGGAGGCCCTGAGGGAGTGTGGTCCTAGCCGCCAAAGGCAGCAATTTTAATGTCTTAAAGTCTAGAGCTCAAACAGCAGTGAGAAGGTGGCTGGTGACCTGGGAGTTCGTTTCAGCTGACGGGTATAAAGAGAGCTGGAGCTGCAGGATCAGAGTCCTGAAGGTGTAAAGGGAGATGAAGGGGTAGAGCTAGTGAATACAGGCTGTTCTGTCAAGAGATTTATAGAAGGTGAGGCGATGAGAGGGCAGCTCAGCATTCCAATAAAAGATTTAAGGGGGGAGATTTGAGTGGATTTGTAGGCTTGAGAGGAAAAGCCAGTAGACAGGGAGAGACTGAAGATGTGTAAAATGAGAGATAATTAATGGAACAGTCACCCAAGTGAGAGGAAGGCAGTGGGATTAGGTTAGCCCTGTGGATCTCTGTCCTTTGGAACCTGTTTTGGGGACTAGGGACCAAATTGGCTTGAGAATCTACTGAAATGGGGTAAAAATCCCCTGGCATCTCCCTGGGCTGAATAACAGCCACTGTGGGATGTAAGTAACCACAGGTCTCATAGGCTTATCTAGAGATAGCAATTTGGCCTCCCAGAACTATCTAGGATCTTTTTGGAGGGCACCATATGTAATTCAAGTTAAAAAGAAAAACTCACAGAGTATCTACTCTTAGCAATCATTGTGTTGGGACACACTTGTAGCTATGTCCCTGGCTTTTGTTCCATGTCACAGAGAGTGCTTGGCAGCTCCCCAACTAACCTGGTATGGTTATAGGAAAAAAGAATGACTTTATCCCGTGTCAGTACTTTCATATTCAACAGCATGTAATTGGAAGCAATGGGGAATTCCCAGATTAGCAATTTTGATTTAAAAGTCTTTTGGAATACCTGAGTCTGGTTAATTTGAAATTCTTTAATTTTAACTGATTATCTTAATTTTTTTTTCTAATTTTATTATGTCTATCCAGTAACTAAATTGTAAACACTTTGAAGAAAGAAATTCTCTTATGTTTATCCTTTTGGTATTCTCTAAATCAGATGCATTTGACAAAAATCTATTGCTTTGGTTTGAATGAGAAATGCCTCTAGTCCTTCTGTTTGTCCTTGTATGTGTTGGTGATAATTAATAAATCTGAATGTCCTGACTACTCTTGAGGACAACACTATGTCTTCTTTTTGACTCTGTGATAGGGTTAAGGGGCTGAACTAGCTGTTATGAAAATGACAATTACTCTGAAGGATTATGTGAAAATGCAAGACATCTTTTTTATTTTAAAGAAAGTTAATTAGGATTTTTTTTTTTTTGAGTCAAGTTGACACTATAAACACAGAGTTTTGTTGCTTGTTGAATTACTGATGATTTAAAATGTGGAGTTTGACTTTGTGTTGTTCTTTACTTGCCCCAACCAAAAACAGTTTTAAAGGCAGAAGATATGAAACCATTCTCAACCCTTGAGTTACTGGGCCCTTTATAGGCTGGGTATCTTTTCTCTGCTGCTATATTGAGGGTCAGGGTTTTAATGCACAATGGGAAGCCGACATTTTGCAAATGGGGAAACTCAAGCCCTGAGAACAAATGAGTTCTTTAGGAATTTACCTAAATTTTGTAAACACTGTTGATTATCCTTTTTGTTTTTTCCACTTGCCTAGCCATGACACGCAGGAAATACCACCCTGCTCCCACCTCATTTGTATATAGAAAGGAGTTCAGGATCTTACTTTTGTTTGTTTCATAGTAGTGATAATTCCAGCACTTGGTTCTTAAGGTAAAGACTCTTTTTCTTGGATTTTTCTCTCATCACACTTACTTTTATGGGAAACAGTGGAGGCAAGGTTATATGAACTATGAATGCTGCATTGAATATTCTTTTTCTGAAAGGACCCAGATAGGTTTATTGACCGTTAGCTTGGTGTCCAGAAAGCTTTTCTCTGTTTATAATTCAGTAACTACAAGTCAAAAACAAAGTCCTTCAAGTCAAGAGGCCAGCCAGCACAGGTACACGCCGCCAGACAATTCAGAGCTATCTGAATCAAGGCTAATTTCCTAAGGAGACTTGAAGGATCAAGCTTATCTTATGCCTATTGGGTCAATTAATTAAACTGTAATTTTGTATGGAACTACAGATGTATGTGTGTATATAGTAGTATGACTATTAAGCTTTTAAAAACTATTATGCAAAATAGTTTACCATACAAAGAGTGGTAATTATGTTGTTATTTATTTATCAATTATAATATTCAGGCAAAGTTTTTCTACTTCTTAGTGTTTTTTGGAGCAGAAGCCAACAAATCTCATGCAAGGGGATCCAATGCTTTTGCAATAAACCTGAGTGGTTTGCTAAGTCTAAAACTGAGACAGCTGGGGAAAAAAAAGCCTCTCACAACTAATATATTAAATTAATACATGCATTTTATATCTTTCCACTTATATGTTATCCCTCAAGTCCTTAAAGGCATATAGAAAGGTAGAGCCAATTATCAACAAGAAAAGTTATAATTTAAGTGTTGGAGAGGCTGTGGAGAAAAAGGAGCCCTCATTTGTAAATTGGTACAGCCACTATGGAAAACAGTATGGAGGTTCCCCCGCAAAAATTAAGAATAGAATTGCCATATGACCCAGCAATCCCTCTTCTGGGTATCTACCCCCAAAATCTGAAAATGTTTATCTGTAAAGATATATGTTCCCCTATGTTCATTGCAGCTTTATTCATGGTGGCCAAGATGTGGAAACAACAAGTGTCCTTCAATAGATGATTGGATAAAGAGGGTGTACCTATACAGAGGGTGCCACAAAAATGTATATACATTAGAAGAAAGGAAAACTATATTAAAATTGTAATACTCAATATATACCAATAACAAAAGATGAATACAAGTCACATTTGACTTCTGCAGTTACAAGAGATGCTCAAAGTGGTTACCATCAGTGTCCAGACACTTATGATTATGGCGAACTACTGCTTGAGCAACATTGACGAAAGTGTCCACTTGTATATGATTTTTTGGCACCCTGGGTATACAATGGAATATTACTCAGCCATAAGAAAAGATAAAATACTGCCATTTGCAACAACATGGATAGATCTTGAGAACATCATGCTAAGCAAAATAAGAGAATAAGCTGAGAACCATATGATTTCAGTCATGTGTGGGATATAAAATTGAAAACACCAAATGAACAAGACAAACAAATAAAAAAACCCCAGATAGACACAGACAAGAGTTTAGTGTTTACCAGAGAGGAAGGGAAGAGGGGGGAGGAAAGAAAGGGTAAAGGGGGTCAAATAGATGGTGACAGAAGATTTGACTTTGGGTGGTGAGCACACAATGCAATATAAAGATGGTATAGAATTGTACACTTGAAACCTATAGAATTAATGTCACTCAATAAATTTAATTTAAAAAACAGAAAAGAAAAGAAAAGACAGAGCCAGAAATATGCCTGGTGTACTTGAGGAATGGCAGGGAAGCCAGTGTACCTGGAGCAGAGTGAGCGAAGGGCGAGTTGAAGGAGGTGAGTTTAGGTGACGGAGGGCAGGGTGGTGTAGCCCTCAGAGCGAGTGTGGAGACTTTGAAGCTGTGAAGTAGTTCGATAACAGAAGTAATGTGAGCTAACATACATTTTAACAATATTGCTCTGGCTGCTTGTTTGAAAATTGACTAAAGGTGAATGATGGGTGACACCAGTTAGGTAGAATGTAGGCCAAAGACGATGCTAACTTGCTTTAAGAGGGAGCAGTGGAAGTGGTGACAACTAGTCAGATTTTAGCCTCTCCCTCTCCCTCCCCCTCCCCCTCCCCCTCCCCCTCCCCTCCCCCTCCCCTCCCCTTCCCCCTCCCCCTCCCCCTCTCCCTCTCCCACACACACACTCATCTCCAATATAACATATCTACTGTTTTGAGGCTAGAACTGGCAGGATTTGCTGATAGTCTAAACATGCAGTATGAGACAAAGAGAGACATCAAAGAGCATTCTAAGGACTTTGCACTGAGCAACTGGAAGGAAGGAGTTGCCATGAATTTAGAGAGAAGATTGTAGAAGGAGTAGATGAGGGCAGGTGAGGATGGCAGGGAGATCAATAGTCTAGTTTTGGAAGCACCAAGTCTGAGATGTCCATTACACATTTTGGTAGAGACAGAGATATGTAATCGGCACTTGGATGTCTGAGTTTGGAGTACAGGGGGAAGTCTCAACATAGCAGTTTGAGAGTCATCAGCCTTTGGGTATATTAAAAGCCATGATACTGGCTCACATCCCCAAAGGAGGAAGCGTAGGTCTGGAAAAATGGCTAAGGACCCAGAAGTGAAGGTGGAGGACTGGCAGAGACTGAGAAGGAGCAATTGGTGAGGTAGGACAAACAGGAGAGTTAATATCATAGGAGCCAAGTAAAAATTTGTTTCAAGAAAGAGAGAATGGTCAGCCATGTCAAATGTGGTCGGTAAGTTAGATAAGGATTGCGTTAGTGTGAGCTCCTTTAAAAGCAGAGCCTCCTGCGGACAGGGTCTCCAGTACAAGTGTTATTTGGGAAGTGATCCAAGGAACAGGAATGAGAGAGTGGGGGAAGTGGGACCATGGAGGAAGAAAGCCAGTATAGGGTGTGTTTTGGGGTGGCTGCTCTAGATTATGGAGTCAGCTCCACTGAGACATCTGAGAAGGGCACAGAGTGCTCCCAGAATTGTCTGTTCAAGTGATGGGAAGCTGGGACGTTTCCCCCATTGGTTGAGGGTTTTCTCAGGACATTATCTCCCCTCCACTTCTGTGCTTTGAAGGCTCCTGTGGGAGAAAGCCTTGAGGCAGAAAAGCAGAGAGAGGTGAGGTGGGTGCTTGTAAAGATGCTGTTAGTGAGCATGGAACTTTCTAGCACAGCTGTGGTTGACATCAGAGGTGGGCCGGGAGCCTGATGCAGACCAGCACAAGTGTCTGCTTCGAAGACTGACAGTTTGTTACTGGGAAAATGCCATTGAAACCTCAGCTCTTGTCTTCTTGAAGGAAAGCCTTCAATCAAGAGACAGAAATTTGTGCAGCAAGAACAGCAGAAGTTTATTTGTAAAAGAAAGTACACTCAAACATGGAGGGGGCTGACCCAAGAGAGGGAAACAGCCTCGCCTTACATTGTGTGAAGGCTTTTATTTTATGGGTAGAATTGCCTTCTCCTTTCCATCTCTTATCTCTTTCTTCCCCTGACGTGCTGAGTCCTCTGGCACTTAGCAATGTGTTTCTTTGATTTAGGGGCATGTGTAAACCAAGGGGATGTGGTTTTGATTTTGGGAAATGTATTTTCACATCCCTTTGGGGTATGTGTAAACCTGGAGTCCTGTTGGGCTAGTAGGGTATTGGTGACAAACAGGATGGGTTCCCCCTTCTCTGACTTTTAACAACTATCTCTTTGATTTAAAAGTAAGTGTAAACCTGGAGTCCTGCTGGGCAGCTGTCAGGGCTCTTGACCCAGGTAGAAGCTGCAGCAAGGGGCTTTCTAATCTGGGCAAACTTTCTCCTGCTCGTTTCTATCTACCTACCCTATCAAGTTGACTGTTTGATTTTGCAAAGTGGATGCCTTTGACCTTGAGAAAGCAGTTTAAGGGAGTGGTGGGGCAAACCTGAATAGAGTAGGTTAAGGAAAGGAGAAGAGGGACTGGAGAAAGTGT